>NC_136280.1:7819579-8419579 GCF_964198595.1 Lampetra fluviatilis
AACTTAAACACTTGACTCCTACACTCGTGACGGTGAAATGAATTTGAACTAAACCAACAGGAGTGACCTATTGACCTTTAATTACCATGACGTCGGTTTGCACGATGATGAGCGGACATTGCCGAGTGGCTTGCCCATCTTTTGTGGCCGGATATATTCCAGAACCGCATTGTTCACTTCGAATTTAAAATGCATTGCCCAAGCTAAGCCATGGACGTCTAAAGACGCGACCCGCATATAAATGACTGTGTGCACAAACGTTTGTCCGTGCGCGGGGTGCCGTCCTGTGCACATTGAAACCAACGTGGGATGCACATTTTATGGTAATTGAATTTAGAGAAAAGCAGTCAGTTGATACGACTTATTTACAGCCCTTTGTCAATTCACTGCCAGATGAAGATCTTTCCCAATTAGTGTAATTAATGGTTGTTGTTTGACCATACTTCTCCGTGCTGGTCAGTGCGGGTTGATTAAGGGCTGGTGGCAGGGGTGGAATAGAGAATCTAAAGCTGCATTAATGGCGTTGTTATCCATGGCCGGGATTTGAACTCAAGTCACTGGGTTATAAGTGTAGTGCGCTAACCACTGTGCAGTGAAATGATTACCGTGCCATGTTTATTGCCGCTCGATGCATTTTACACTGGCACGGATATATGGCAAACTTATGGAGTCGCCACTGTTATTCAATTCCCATTCTAGTTTACCAGGCCAATCGCTATCTTTCTTTTATCATCTAACCAGATCGATTCAGCATAAAATTAACATTGAGTATCGATACTCGTCAGCCATTGTCAATCCACTACTGGATGTAGGCCACCCGAAGCTGCGGCCATCTCTCACGATTCGATGTGAATATTCACCTTTCAGCACACGAGCTGAATTCATCGCTCTGTCTCCACGGTGAGTGTCCTCTCTCTCTCTCTCTCGCACACGTCCCATTCCTTGGCTGCCCACACACCGTCCGTCTTCACCATTGGCCATCGTCCCTTCTAGCGAGGTGCGCTGCCCAAACCCACTCACTTTTATTCACGGTTTGAATGACGCCTTTCACCTGCATGTGTTCTGCGGCCGTCTGGAACGCTCTTCCTTCCGATATTAGGAAGCCACCGGAGCTGTGCACTGTTAAATCATCTCGATTGAAAACTCGTTTCTTTAGGACGACTTTTTGTGTTTAGTTTGTTGCAGAGGTCGCAAACGGGTTTTGATTCCTTACCCGTACCCGTACCCGGCCGCACCAGGGTCGCAAATGGGTACCCGTAGCCGTACCCAGCCGGGTACGGGTACCCGTTCCCTACCCGTACCCGTACATTACCAGAAATGAGTAACAAACGGTTACTCACCAGTGACTCACGGCATACCCGTACCCGTACCCGGCCGCACCAGGGTCGCAAACGGCTACCCGTACCCGTACCTGGCCGGGTACGGGTAGCCGGGTATCGGGTACCCGGTTGCGACCTCTGGTTTGTTGTCCTTCCACCGCAGCTCCGGTTAGCGTGGTTGGCTACGTACGAAAAAAGTTGGCTACGTACGAAAGAAGTTCAACATACATACAATTATACTGCAATTGTATGAAGCCACGTCTTTGACACAATGTAATTGTAGTGGTTTAATGCAATGGGCGGGATACTGTGTGATCTCAATATGTATGAGGAATCGTTTATAAATGACGTCACGCACCTAGGGCGGGGGGTGGGGTCAGACATTTGTGACGATGTGTGACGAGGGGGGGGGGGGTTGAGAAATGTGACGTCACGTCAAAATGCGCAACTTTAAATAGATATAGGAATTGTTATAACACGAATTGCTATAACAACACTCCGACAACATCAGAGTGCAGTGCCACATTAAATACGCACTACAATGACAATAGTTTAAAGCGATTTGAAGTATGTTATATTTTCAAAATGGAAATATATTTGAGGGGGGGTCTGACTTTTTGTGACGCCGTGTGATGGGGGGGGGGGTAAAAAATCGTAAAAAATCGCGTGACGTCATTTATGGACGGCCCCTTACTGCAATGGCAGCACAACAGAGCACGAAATGCTCAACGTGGACTATTTCCAAATGCTATACGACAATAAAATAAAAAAGTGTTCCAAAATCTTCATGCTCAGGGAACTTTGTTTCGCATGTTTGCCCACTTGCTATGTACAGCCCTCTGACGTGTTTCGGGTTCGTAGCACATGTTGTTCTGCACGATTTCCGACGTTTCACTCCACGTGCCGGACACCTCAGGAACACGCGGTACAACCTAACAACACATCAGAGAGCTATACAGCGTAATCGTGAAAACCTACTCATATATTAAAATAACATATGTTGTACTGTTTTAACAGACTATTACCGATGTATTCAAATATTGTCTCGACATTTTACAGTGATTACTTGTGTAACTATTATAGCATATAGTGTACTTGTGATATATTTAATATTCCAATTTTTTTCTAACATTAATTTATAGGCAAGGAATGCGTCTGTCCTTCGAGTATACCCACTGGGGAGATGGAGCAATGAAAATCAGCTCGTTTGCATGTGCTATGTGCATTGTTTAATCACTGGACATGGAGGCTGCTTGCGAAGGCCTTCATCGAACAGTGGATAGACCACAGCTGATGATGTTGACTTATCTATCGGATAACCTCTTCTTGGTTCTTTTGGTAAAGTCACGTAGAATGGAAATAATAAAATAATAAAAATAAAACATAATAAAATATAATAAAATAAAATAAATATTTCCATTCTACGTGACTTTAGCGAAAGAACCAAGAAGATGAATCCCTGTAGTCACGAAAGCTTTCAATCGAAATTTATCGGATAACCTTTTAAGTTCGGCTCTTAATCTATGAAAACAATGGAATGCTGGTGCTGGTCCTGGTGTTGTTTTTTTTAAAATAACTATTATAAGAGCTAAGGTCGGGAGTCCTCAAAAGCCCTTTTCATTTGGCGTCAAACAATATGTTGCCAAGGAATGGGATCTCTATTTAAGGCGTGCACAACACTACGTTAATATGTAAAGGAAAAAGAAATGCTCAGGATGTTTTCACCTTAATTAACTTCAGCCAGCTGTGAACGTGTACATTTTAAGTGTCTTAAATCCCTCGCAGACTGCAAGGGAGAGGCTGGGAAGTTCAGTGGGACCCGTCGGCTCGTCTTGCGTTTCCGACCCCGGAGACTGCTCCGTAGTTGTCGCGAATTCACCGCTGGGTCCGTCGGGAACCGAACAAGGAAGCGCGCGCGCGCGTGCGTGTGTGTGTGTCCGTCCGAAATGGGAAAAAGTGGGGAGCGGTAGTGTAGCGGTTAGCGTGCTGCGCTATGAACCTGGCGACCCGGGTTCGATTCCCGCTCACGGCCAACACCAGTGACGATTATCTGAACAGGTCCTGGGTCTCCCCTAGGTCAACTCAGCCTTAAATGAGTACCTGGTGCGGTGTGTAAACATCGCCACTGGGGAGACAAAGGCGGTAGGGCGTGGTGCTGGCCACCCACCCCCTCGTGTACCGTTCCGGCTTTCATAGGTGCTCGCTAACAGCACTTGCCCCTACAGTCTGTTAAGGCTATACGGGGGATCTTTGTTGTCCGTGCGTTGTCCCCGCCATGGCTTCTACACGTGCATCCTGAGATGGTCCACACCCATTCTTTGCACTCTTTAAAATGAAGGAAAATAATAATAAACGCCCAGCCCCTAAACTGTCAGCACTTTGTTAACAGTCAAAACACGTCGAATTCCCAGTGGCGCGGCACATTATTCACTTCGTGTCACTCAATGGGCCTCATCCGAAACAACCTGACCGACCGATTAGCACGTGTAGGCGGACAGTAGAGCGAGGTGTGTTTGACCTTTTTATATATTGACTTAAAACAAGTTTTGCTGTCTTTTTTTAAGCTGGCTGTAAAACATTGTTAACTGTGAAGTACCGGTGAAGACGCTGGACACCCAGGTTGAGGCACACGTATATTTATTTCAGCTTGTCGGTACAGGACAACACTAGAGGGGGTAGCGGCCCCCTCACCCGGCTAACTGGGGATATCCCCTAGCTAACCTCACCTATCCCCAAGTCCTCCTCTAACGAGCTAGGGGAGGCTAACTGGCCCGACACTGGTGAGTCGGGCTACGGTCTCCGGAGTCCCAGGGTCTAACCCTGGTTCACGGAACCACGCCTCTGGCTCGATCCTCTGCAGCCCTGACAAGGGCGGCGTTCGAGGGGAGTCCAGGGCTCTAGCTAGAGGATCTTCACTCTTCCTCCTTCGTTCCCAGACTGAGCCCCGAGCTCTCTCTGTCCTCCCCCTTTATACTCCTCACCAGGATCCCAACCCCCCAGGCTGCCTGACGCGGACGTCGTTGCGGGCACCCCCCGTGTACTCCCGTAACTCCGCCCACTGTGTTTGTTACCCATTGGATCGTATGCACTTACAGCCCTCCCGTAACGGCCCTACATCACCCCCCCCATTACAGCTCGCAGCCGTCCCGGCTGCAACAATTCCAAATAAAGGAACATTTACCCCTCGACCCCATGTGTGCCTCATTTTTTTTCAACAAAATGCAAATTGAAGAACAACAACAAGAACAACAACCATACCCCTGAAAGGAATGTCCGACGCACCCCCCCCCCGCATAAATACGAAATCCGTAAAAGCACGTATATACAACTAGCCAGGAACTCCCCCCAGCACACACAGCACACCCACGACACACAACGCACCCACAACACACACACCGCGCCCACACAACACAACACACACAGTGTGCAAGGAGCACACCACCGACGCCGCATACAGTGACCATGACACGTGAAGGAAAATAAAATAAAAAAAGTTTTTTTTTCTTCTTTTTCTTCCTGCTGTATATTATAAGAGTCTGCGCATTTTAGCGCGCGTCCTTGCCGCAGGCCCGTCACACGGGGCAACCCCGGACGGCGGACCATCCGGTGGCGGCTGTCCCATTCGAGGTGAGGTCGCGATTGAAGTCGCGCGACTGTCGGCATCACCTGTGTGGGTTCCAGGGCGTGAGCCCGTCATTCCCGGTGCACCTGTGGGTGGGACAGCCGGCAACACATCAGGCGAGAGCAGCGACGGACCCTCTGAGTCGGTCGACCCCCCACATGCTTGGCCTCGCGTGCGTGGCGTGGGCCCCCGCACCGCAACAAACGGCTTCAGCCTAGAGGGGTGTACAAACCACCGGCGCCTCCCCCATTGGATTCGAACGCACTGAGGCCTCAAAACCTCAACAACCTCGACGGGGCCCCGCCACGGGCGTACGAGTTTAGAGGAGGTCGCGAGTGGTACCTGGGGACAGTGCAGCCATGCCCTGTCCCCCGGCTTCCACTGCAGCACGTGCGCGCGAGCCAGTCTGAGGCGCTCGTTCGCCTTCTGACGCCTGTCAGAATTTAGCCTCGCCGCATCCCGCGCCTCAGTCAGTTTGTCAAGGTTAAATTTAACGTGATCGTCCAATTTAGATTTGCCCAGCGGCACGGGGATCTGCAGCTGTGCCCGAACAGGTGGGTCGGGTTCGCGGCCATACATAAGAAAGAAAGGTGAAAACCCCGTCGCAGCATGGGGAGCCAATCTGTATGCCGCTAGAACCCCTTGAATTTGTAAGTCCCAATCAGCCTGTGAGTCCGAAACTTGCTGCGACAACATAGACGTGATGGTGCGATGCAGACGCTCGACCATCCCGTCCGTTTGCGGGTGATAGGGAGAGGTTCGAATTTTTTTCGTTCCTAGGAGATCACAGACTTGTTTTAGGAGTTTCCCCGAAAAATTTCTACCCTGGTCGGTCAACAACCGCTCCGGGGCACCTTTGTCCATGACATAACCTTGGACAAAGGCGTCGACGATGGCTGCTGCCGACTGATTCGCCAGGGGCCAGGCCATAGGCCAGCGCGTAAAATATTCGACCCCAGTAAGCAAATATTTATTCCCCCTGGAGGTGGCGGGGAATGGCCCCAGAATGTCCAGTGCGACCAGTTCATTTATTCTGGAGACCTGGATGGATTGCAAAGGCGGGTTCGACTCCCGTGCCGGTGGTTTGCGCTGCGCACACTGAGGGCATGCCGCCAACAGATCAGCGACATCCCTTGTCATACCCGGCCAAAAAAAATTCAGCTGGAGCAAGGCGAGTGTTTTCTGGGTACCTAGGTGGAGGAGGCGCTCATGAGCAGCCCACACCACCTTACCCCGTAGGCCAGAAGGGACCACCAGCCGGTGACGCTGGGATTTCCCGTCCCAATGCATAAGCAAGCCCGCATGGGTTTCCCATGCGTCGGCATGACCCGTCACACGCCCCCTCTCCCCGGCGCGACGACGCAACGCGAGGAGGGAGGCATCCTCCAACTGGAGGCGCCCCCATTCATCAACGGGCAATCCAAGCAGGGAATCTCTCCCCTGTTCGGCGATATCAATGGGGACTACCGTTTCATCGTCGGCGGCCGCCGCCAGGACCGGAACCATCATGTCCCCTACTGGCTTGCAACGCCCCGACCCCAGGAGGCATGCGCATTCGGAGGCGGTTGGCATCCGTGACAGAGCGTCAGCGTTGGTGTGGCGGACGCCCTTACGATAAGTGGTTTCAAAACTGAAATCCTGGAGGACCTCCAACCATCGGGACAATTGTCCCGATGGCTGTTGAACCTTCAGGGCGTACTGCAGTGCCGCATGATCTGTGCGGACGGTGAAATGCCGACCGTACAGATATGGGCGATACTGTTGGATGAAATAGACGATTGCCAACAGTTCCCTACGGGTGACACAATATCTTTGCTCCGTTGGAGACAACACCCGACTGCCGTACGCGACCACCCGTTCCACGCCGTCAACCACCTGGGAAAGCACGCCTCCAATACCTGTGTTGCTCGCGTCGGTGTCGAGCAAAAACGGCCTCGAAAAATCTGGGTAAATCAAGGGAGGAGCCTTCACCAGCGCGTCCCGAAGGGAGCAGAAAGCGGCTTCCTCATCCTGACCCCAGTGGAACCGGACCCCTTTTGATGTTAACGCGTGTAGGGGTTTTGCAATCGTTGCAAAATTAGCGACGAAGCGTCGGTAATATGATGCGAAGCCAATAAAACTCCTGACCTCTCCCACCGTGGTGGGAGTCGGCCAGGAGCTGACACACTGCGTTTTGGCGGGATCGGTAGCAATACCCGAGCGCCCTACGATGTGCCCCAGATAACGCACCGACTCGCGTAACAAATGGCATTTCTGGGGCTTAAATTTCAAATTAGCAGCCCGCATCTTTAGGAAAACCGCCCGCAACCTCTGGAGATGTTCGTCAAAAGTTTTACCAAAGACAATAACGTCATCCAAATAAATCAGGCACGACTCCCATTGCAATCCAGCCAAAACCAATTCCATCAATCGCTGGAAAGTTGCCGGCGCTGAGTGTAAGCCCATCGGCAACCGGTTGAATTGGAACAGGCCGTGCGGTGTACGGAAAGCAGTTTTAGGCTTAGAATCATCGTCCAGAGGAAGCTGCCAGAATCCCGAAAGTAAATCTAGAGTGGAGAAGAATCGCGCTCCCGCCAAGGCGTCCAGCGATTCGTCCATCCGTGGGAGCGGGTATGCGTCGGCAACCGAAATTTTATTAAGGCGCCGAAAATCCACGCAAAACCGCAACGAGCCGTCCTGTTTTTTAACCAGGACGATCGGCGCTCCCCAAGGGCTGGTGGAGGGAGAAATGATGTCGGCGGCTAACATGTCATCAACAGCCGATTTGACATGGTCCTTTTCGGCGGGACTTAACCGAAACGGATTTTGGCGAATTGGCGGGCTGTCACCCGTGTCAATATGGTGACGCAGCAGGTGAGTGCAACCCAAATCATATTTATCTCGACTGAAAACGTCGGAAAATTCCCTCAGTAGCGTTCTAAGCTGTTGGCGCTCTGAATTTGTCAGGTCCGTCGATTCCGCACAAAGCGCGTCGATCCACCCTTCATCGCTGTCCGAATGTGGGAGCATCCGGGAAGCAGTGTCAACGAGGTTCGCGACAGGTTCCTCGCAGGGCACTGGCGTCGCGTGAGCGAGCACCGTCCCTTGAGGAACCACCACCGTCTGCGATCCCACATTGAGGACCGCGATGAAAGGGTCCCCGTCCCCTCTTACGACGGTCTGGGCCGGAATCAAATGAGGCCCATTAACCCCGGCCCTAGACGGTCCCAGCAAAACACCCTGATCCCCTATGCCCTTAGCGAAGGGCTTACGAAGTTTCAGAGGCACTAGCATTTGAGCTCCCGGCGGCACACGAACAGTTTGAACGACGAACGCCGGTACCGTCGCGAACGCCGACCGAGCCGCCGCAGGGGATGGCAGGAACGCCATGCGCCGCCCCGATGGAAGCTCAATGCATCCTTGGTCGATCAAAATACGAATGGGCATTTTCCCTAAGAAATCCGTCCCCAGCAGGCACGGAACCGCCAGCGAGGAGGAAACGAAAATCGGCCCCGACAATTTGATGTCCCCAATAGAAATTTGCGCTCGAATCTGTCCCATGATGCCGAGAGAGCCCCCGTTAGCGGCATAGAATGGGACGTTAACCGGCAGTAAAGGCCGGCTTTGTACGGGCAGAATATTGTAAATTAATTCCGAAATGATTGTCGCCGATGCCCCCGTATCGACCAAGATGCGTACTTCTACCCCGTCAATGTGTCCGACCACGGCCGACGACCCTGACGACGCGGCTACCACGCGATGGGCCAACACGGACCACTGTTTGGGCTCGATTTGAGTCCCCGCAGTGATCCGCGTTGGCCCCTCGCAACGCGACATCGGCCCCCCGTTTGTTGTGGTGCGAGAGCGTGCAACGGGTAGGTGCTTTGGCCAAACATGTGTGGTGCCGCGACTCGCCGGGTCATGTTGCTGGAGCTTGGGAGGAGGAGGCCCGGCGTCCCGTCGAGGCGTCGTCCCGCGCTGTCGAGGAGAGCGGCACCCCGAGGCGACGTGGCCCCGGACGCCGCAGTTGAAACACCGCGGGAGCCCCGGTGGAGACGACGGGCGGTTGAAACGGCTTGACCCGTCCCGGGCCGACCGTACTTCTTGCGCCTGTTGCCGTCGATGGTCGACGGCGAAGAGCTCCTCCGTCGGAAGGGTGGCTGCAGCCACCGCACGCCCTGCCGATGCCCTGCTGGCTTTCCGCCGCAGGGACAGAAGGTTGGCGTGAAGGAGGCGCGCCGCCTGAAGAGAGGTCATCTCGGCGTCCTCCTGTGCGACGACAGCGATGTCCAGGTCGTCTGCCAGGAGGAGTATTTTCTCCGTGACCATCGCGTCCACGCCATCGTCGTCCATACGGGGAAAAGCCGTCTTAGCCAGCGCTAGGAGGCTCGTCCTGTATGCCAGGGGCGACTCCTTCTCACCCCGCTTGCGCTCGTAGAACTGCTCTCTGCACTCCGCTGAAGGTCCATAGACCCCGGCCAGCAGTTGTAGTGCCTTCGGCAGAGTAGACCGCTTCTCTTTCGGCGCCGATGTGAGGGCGGCGAGCGCGTCTGCGTCGAGTAGCGCCGGCAGCGCGCAGAGGGCTTCATCGTCGGACCACCTTGCCATTTCTTGGTGGGCGATGAAGCGTCGCTGGAAGCCGCCCCAGTCGCCCTCTGCACCAACAAATTCTTTCAGCGGAGGCAGCCGTTGTTGCAGCGCAGCGTTCGCCTTGGAAGTCTGTAGGCTGCTATCCCCGGGACTCGGCTGTGCGTCGGCGCGAATGGCAGATGGAATCGCCTGTCGCGGATGTGATGACGCTCCCTCCGCTGGAGATGACGCAGCTGTCCCAGCGAGAGCGGTGTCGGACCCGAGGTTGAGCCCGGCCACGCCCTCCGCAGCTGCCGTGACGTTGGCGGGAAATTCAAAGTTTGAGTCTTCAGAAATGGCGGGAAGGCGCTCGGGTCGACGACTCCCCTCGCCCCGTGGTGGACCACCAGCCCCCAGCCGCGTGATGTTTTCCAGTGTGGCGGCAGCGGCGTACAGTAGCTCCGCCAGTCTCTCGTGAGCCAGCCGTAGCGCGTCTGGCTGCGGCCCCTCTTCATGCCGATGCCCCGGTAGGAACGCGTCGGCCCCCGGCTGCGCCATGTCTTGGTGAGCCGCCTCGGGCTCAACGACTTCAGGAGTGTCCTCCTCCGGTACTCTGGCTCGAGCTGTCTGACGTGTTTCCATGTCCGTAGTACTTCTGACACCAGATGAAGTACCGGTGAAGACGCTGGACACCCAGGTTGAGGCACACGTATATTTATTTCAGCTTGTCGGTACAGGACAACACTAGAGGGGGTAGCGGCCCCCTCACCCGGCTAACTGGGGATATCCCCTAGCTAACCTCACCTATCCCCAAGTCCTCCTCTAACGAGCTAGGGGAGGCTAACTGGCCCGACACTGGTGAGTCGGGCTACGGTCTCCGGAGTCCCAGGGTCTAACCCTGGTTCACGGAACCACGCCTCTGGCTCGATCCTCTGCAGCCCTGACAAGGGCGGCGTTCGAGGGGAGTCCAGGGCTCTAGCTAGAGGATCTTCACTCTTCCTCCTTCGTTCCCAGACTGAGCCCCGAGCTCTCTCTGTCCTCCCCCTTTATACTCCTCACCAGGATCCCAACCCCCCAGGCTGCCTGACGCGGACGTCGTTGCGGGCACCCCCCGTGTACTCCCGTAACTCCGCCCACTGTGTTTGTTACCCATTGGATCGTATGCACTTACAGCCCTCCCGTAACGGCCCTACAACTGTAAAAAAAAATACGACTCCTGCAGAGTACTCTAACTGTACTTTATTCACAAAGATCTGAAACTGTCACCATGGCTGGATCAGAACGACCACAACGGCTGTTCTGTGCGATTTTCACAGCACTCCCTGGTGCTGAAAAACGGATTCGACACGATTTATATTGTATTTGCAATTTGATTACTTCCACAAGCAAGTCTTATCATTTACCGTGAGTTATTTCCATTCTTCTTGCATGCTTAAAGCCATTGAGACGCACTTGCAACTGAAGATTTGGTTTAGATTTAATTGACAAGAGTATGAGAATAGTATTCGTGCATGTAATAATAATGTCTAGCTTTCGTGACTGCAGGGATTCATCTTCTTGGTTCTTTCGGTAAAGTCACGTAGAATGGAAATAATAAATGTTTTATTTTTATTATTTTATTATTTCCATTCTACGTGACTTAACCGAAAGAACCAAGAAGAATATGTCTATTGTTTACATATCTAATAAAGTCTGACAGAGTCTCAAGACTCTTATTTTTCAGGAGGGTACTGCCTTGGGATGCTTGAGTTATTAAACGGGGAAACCAGAGCACCCAGCAGAGACACACTCCCCAGCAGAGGAAACACTCCGAGCCGTGCACAGGTAGATTCACAAATCCACTACTCTGCTGCCATCTCATGGTCGACATCACATTGCAAATAAGGAGAGTACAGGAGGACTACTACAATGCGTAACAGTTCAGAAGAAAAATTCCACATTTAGTCCGCATAAGTGGACAATCCTATCCATTCACTTGTCTGAAGTAATACCATCTGTAATTAGAAAGTGCTTCATTCATATATAAGTTATCGTATCTTCTTGGTTCTTTCGGTAAAGTCACGTCGAAGGGAAATAATAAAATAATAAAAATAAAACATTAAATAATTCTCACGACGTTTCGGCCACAACGCAAGCAGCCGTCCTCAGGTGAAGAACAGGTCTGTCGGAAAGACAGCAGTCACGAAAGCTTTAAATGGAAATTTAAGGTATCGTATGTTGACCCCTTTATTAATGCAATTGTTAAATGAACGCATTCGCATGATGTGCCACTCAGGGAGGCTAGTTTGACGATTCTTTGCTCGACTGGTCAGTGTGAAATGGTGAACGGAAGCCCAGGACCAGTTCAGATATCACTGAACACTGTTTCTCGCCAATGCAGGAATTTAATTGGGGTTGCTAACTGCATAGCGCAGCATATAAGCACAGCGCCATTGCTCCCCTCCAATGGTATACGTGTAGGGCTGTTACGGGAGGGCTGTAAGTGCATACGATCCAATGGGTAACAAACACAGTGGGCGGAGTTACGGGAGTACACGGGGGGTGCCCGCAACGACGTCCGCGTCAGGCAGCCTGGGGGGTTGGGATCCTGGTGAGGAGTATAAAGGGGGAGGACAGAGAGAGCTCGGGGCTCAGTCTGGGAACGAAGGAGGAAGAGTGAAGATCCTCTAGCTAGAGCCCTGGACTCCCCTCGACGCCGCCCTTGTCAGGGCTGCAGAGGATCGAGCCAGAGGCGTGGTTCCGTGAACCAGGGTTAGACCCTGGGACTCCGGAGACCGTAGCCCGACTCACCAGTGTCGGGCCAGTTAGCCTCCCCTAGCTCGTTAGAGGAGGACTAGGGGATAGGTGAGGTTAGCTAGGGGATATCCCCAGTTAGCCGGGTGAGGGGGCCGCTACCCCCTCTAGTGTTGTCCTGTACCGACAAGCTGAAATAAATATACGTGTGCCTCAACCTGGGTGTCCAGCGTCTTCACCGGTACTTCATCTGGTGTCAGAAGTACTACGGACATGGAAACACGTCAGACAGCTCGAGCCAGAGTACCGGAGGAGGACACTCCTGAAGTCGTTGAGCCCGAGGCGGCTCACCAAGACATGGCGCAGCCGGGGGCCGACGCGTTCCTACCGGGGCATCGGCATGAAGAGGGGCCGCAGCCAGACGCGCTACGGCTGGCTCACGAGAGACTGGCGGAGCTACTGTACGCCGCTGCCGCCACACTGGAAAACATCACGCGGCTGGGGGCTGGTGGTCCACCACGGGGCGAGGGGAGTCGTCGACCCGAGCGCCTTCCCGCCATTTCTGAAGACTCAAACTTTGAATTTCCCGCCAACGTCACGGCAGCTGCGGAGGGCGTAGCCGGGCTCAACCTCGGGTCCGACACCGCTCTCGCTGGGACAGCTGCGTCATCTCCAGCGGAGGGAGCGTCATCACATCCGCGACAGGCGATTCCATCTGCCATTCGCGCCGACGCACAGCCGAGTCCCGGGGATAGCAGCCTACAGACTTCCAAGGCGAACGCTGCGCTGCAACAACGGCTGCCTCCGCTGAAAGAATTTGTTGGTGCAGAGGGCGACTGGGGCGGCTTCCAGCGACGCTTCATCGCCCACCAAGAAATGGCAAGGTGGTCCGACGATGAAGCCCTCTGCGCGCTGCCGGCGCTACTCGACGCAGACGCGCTCGCCGCCCTCACATCGGCGCCGAAAGAGAAGCGGTCTACTCTGCCGAAGGCACTACAACTGCTGGCCGGGGTCTATGGACCTTCAGCGGAGTGCAGAGAGCAGTTCTACGAGCGCAAGCGGGGTGAGAAGGAGTCGCCCCTGGCATACAGGACGAGCCTCCTAGCGCTGGCTAAGACGGCTTTTCCCCGTATGGACGACGATGGCGTGGACGCGATGGTCACGGAGAAAATACTCCTCCTGGCAGACGACCTGGACATCGCTGTCGTCGCACAGGAGGACGCCGAGATGACCTCTCTTCAGGCGGCGCGCCTCCTTCACGCCAACCTTCTGTCCCTGCGGCGGAAAGCCAGCAGGGCATCGGCAGGGCGTGCGGTGGCTGCAGCCACCCTTCCGACGGAGGAGCTCTTCGCCGTCGACCATCGACGGCAACAGGCGCAAGAAGTACGGTCGGCCCGGGACGGGTCAAGCCGTTTCAACCGCCCGTCGTCTCCACCGGGGCTCCCGCGGTGTTTCAACTGCGGCGTCCGGGGCCACGTCGCCTCGGGGTGCCGCTCTCCTCGACAGCGCGGGACGACGCCTCGACGGGACGCCGGGCCTCCTCCTCCCAAGCTCCAGCAACATGACCCGGCGAGTCGCGGCACCACACATGTTTGGCCAAAGCACCTACCCGTTGCACGCTCTCGCACCACAACAAACGGGGGGCCGATGTCGCGTTGCGAGGGGCCAACGCGGATCACTGCGGGGACTCAAATCGAGCCCAAACAGTGGTCCGTGTTGGCCCATCGCGTGGTAGCCGCGTCGTCAGGGTCGTCGGCCGTGGTCGGACACATTGACGGGGTAGAAGTACGCATCTTGGTCGATACGGGGGCATCGGCGACAATCATTTCGGAATTAATTTACAATATTCTGCCCGTACAAAGCCGGCCTTTACTGCCGGTTAACGTCCCATTCTATGCCGCTAACGGGGGCTCTCTCGGCATCATGGGACAGATTCGAGCGCAAATTTCTATTGGGGACATCAAATTGTCGGGGCCGATTTTCGTTTCCTCCTCGCTGGCGGTTCCGTGCCTGCTGGGGACGGATTTCTTAGGGAAAATGCCCATTCGTATTTTGATCGACCAAGGATGCATTGAGCTTCCATCGGGGCGGCGCATGGCGTTCCTGCCATCCCCTGCGGCGGCTCGGTCGGCGTTCGCGACGGTACCGGCGTTCGTCGTTCAAACTGTTCGTGTGCCGCCGGGAGCTCAAATGCTAGTGCCTCTGAAACTTCGTAAGCCCTTCGCTAAGGGCATAGGGGATCAGGGTGTTTTGCTGGGACCGTCTAGGGCCGGGGTTAATGGGCCTCATTTGATTCCGGCCCAGACCGTCGTAAGAGGGGATGGGGACCCTTTCATCGCGGTCCTCAATGTGGGATCGCAGACGGTGGTGGTTCCTCAAGGGACGGTGCTCGCTCACGCGACGCCAGTGCCCTGCGAGGAACCTGTCGCGAACCTCGTTGACACTGCTTCCCGGATGCTCCCACATTCGGACAGCGATGAAGGGTGGATCGACGCGCTTTGTGCGGGATCGACGGACCTGACAAATTCAGAGCGCCAACAGCTTAGAACGCTACTGAGGGAATTTTCCGACGTTTTCAGTCGAGATAAATATGATTTGGGTTGCACTCACCTGCTGCGTCACCATATTGACACGGGTGACAGCCCGCCAATTCGCCAAAATCCGTTTCGGTTAAGTCCCGCCGAAAAGGACCATGTCAAATCGGCTGTTGATGACATGTTAGCCGCCGACATCATTTCTCCCTCCACCAGCCCTTGGGGAGCGCCGATCGTCCTGGTTAAAAAACAGGACGGCTCGTTGCGGTTTTGCGTGGATTTTCGGCGCCTTAATAAAATTTCGGTTGCCGACGCATACCCGCTCCCACGGATGGACGAATCGCTGGACGCCTTGGCGGGAGCGCGATTCTTCTCCACTCTAGATTTACTTTCGGGATTCTGGCAGCTTCCTCTGGACGATGATTCTAAGCCTAAAACTGCTTTCCGTACACCGCACGGCCTGTTCCAATTCAACCGGTTGCCGATGGGCTTACACTCAGCGCCGGCAACTTTCCAGCGATTGATGGAATTAGTTTTGGCTGGATTGCAATGGGAGTCGTGCCTGATTTATTTGGATGACGTTATTGTCTTTGGTAAAACTTTTGACGAACATCTCCAGAGGTTGCGGGCGGTTTTCCTAAAGATGCGGGCTGCTAATTTGAAATTTAAGCCCCAGAAATGCCATTTGTTACGCGAGTCGGTGCGTTATCTGGGGCACATCGTAGGGCGCTCGGGTATTGCTACCGATCCCGCCAAAACGCAGTGTGTCAGCTCCTGGCCGACTCCCACCACGGTGGGAGAGGTCAGGAGTTTTATTGGCTTCGCATCATATTACCGACGCTTCGTCGCTAATTTTGCAACGATTGCAAAACCCCTACACGCGTTAACATCAAAAGGGGTCCGGTTCCACTGGGGTCAGGATGAGGAAGCCGCTTTCTGCTCCCTTCGGGACGCGCTGGTGAAGGCTCCTCCCTTGATTTACCCAGATTTTTCGAGGCCGTTTTTGCTCGACACCGACGCGAGCAACACAGGTATTGGAGGCGTGCTTTCCCAGGTGGTTGACGGCGTGGAACGGGTGGTCGCGTACGGCAGTCGGGTGTTGTCTCCAACGGAGCAAAGATATTGTGTCACCCGTAGGGAACTGTTGGCAATCGTCTATTTCATCCAACAGTATCGCCCATATCTGTACGGTCGGCATTTCACCGTCCGCACAGATCATGCGGCACTGCAGTACGCCCTGAAGGTTCAACAGCCATCGGGACAATTGTCCCGATGGTTGGAGGTCCTCCAGGATTTCAGTTTTGAAACCACTTATCGTAAGGGCGTCCGCCACACCAACGCTGACGCTCTGTCACGGATGCCAACCGCCTCCGAATGCGCATGCCTCCTGGGGTCGGGGCGTTGCAAGCCAGTAGGGGACATGATGGTTCCGGTCCTGGCGGCGGCCGCCGACGATGAAACGGTAGTCCCCATTGATATCGCCGAACAGGGGAGAGATTCCCTGCTTGGATTGCCCGTTGATGAATGGGGGCGCCTCCAGTTGGAGGATGCCTCCCTCCTCGCGTTGCGTCGTCGCGCCGGGGAGAGGGGGCGTGTGACGGGTCATGCCGACGCATGGGAAACCCATGCGGGCTTGCTTATGCATTGGGACGGGAAATCCCAGCGTCACCGGCTGGTGGTCCCTTCTGGCCTACGGGGTAAGGTGGTGTGGGCTGCTCATGAGCGCCTCCTCCACCTAGGTACCCAGAAAACACTCGCCTTGCTCCAGCTGAATTTTTTTTGGCCGGGTATGACAAGGGATGTCGCTGATCTGTTGGCGGCATGCCCTCAGTGTGCGCAGCGCAAACCACCGGCACGGGAGTCGAACCCGCCTTTGCAATCCATCCAGGTCTCCAGAATAAATGAACTGGTCGCACTGGACATTCTGGGGCCATTCCCCGCCACCTCCAGGGGGAATAAATATTTGCTTACTGGGGTCGAATATTTTACGCGCTGGCCTATGGCCTGGCCCCTGGCGAATCAGTCGGCAGCAGCCATCGTCGACGCCTTTGTCCAAGGTTATGTCATGGACAAAGGTGCCCCGGAGCGGTTGTTGACCGACCAGGGTAGAAATTTTTCGGGGAAACTCCTAAAACAAGTCTGTGATCTCCTAGGAACGAAAAAAATTCGAACCTCTCCCTATCACCCGCAAACGGACGGGATGGTCGAGCGTCTGCATCGCACCATCACGTCTATGTTGTCGCAGCAAGTTTCGGACTCACAGGCTGATTGGGACTTACAAATTCAAGGGGTTCTAGCGGCATACAGATTGGCTCCCCATGCTGCGACGGGGTTTTCACCTTTCTTTCTGATGTATGGCCGCGAACCCGACCCACCTGTTCGGGCACAGCTGCAGATCCCCGTGCCGCTGGGCAAATCTAAATTGGACGATCACGTTAAATTTAACCTTGACAAACTGACTGAGGCGCGGGATGCGGCGAGGCTAAATTCTGACAGGCGTCAGAAGGCGAACGAGCGCCTCAGACTGGCTCGCGCGCACGTGCTGCAGTGGAAGCCGGGGGACAGGGCATGGCTGCACTGTCCCCAGGTACCACTCGCGACCTCCTCTAAACTCGTACGCCCGTGGCGGGGCCCCGTCGAGGTTGTTGAGGTTTTGAGGCCTCAGTGCGTTCGAATCCAATGGGGGAGGCGCCGGTGGTTTGTACACCCCTCTAGGCTGAAGCCGTTTGTTGCGGTGCGGGGGCCCACGCCACGCACGCGAGGCCAAGCATGTGGGGGGTCGACCGACTCGGAGGGTCCGTCGCTGCTCTCGCCTGATGTGTTGCCGGCTGTCCCACCCACAGGTGCACCGGGAATGACGGGCTCACGCCCTGGAACCCACACAGGTGATGCCGACAGTCGCGCGACTTCAATCGCGACCTCACCTCGAATGGGACAGCCGCCACCGGATGGTCCGCCGTCCGGGGTTGCCCCGTGTGACGGGCCTGCGGCAAGGACGCGCGCTAAAATGCGCAGACTCTTATAGTATACAGCAGGAAGAAAAAGAAGAAAAAAAAAAAACTTTTTTTTATTTTATTTTCCTTCACGTGTCATGGTCACTGTATGCTGCGTCGGTGGTGTGCTCCTTGCACACTGTGTGTGTTGTGTTGTGTGGGCGCGGTGTGTGTGTTGTGGGTGCGTTGTGTGTCGTGGGTGTGCTGTGTGTGCTGGGGGGAGTTCCTGGCTAGTTGTATATACGTGCTTTTACGGATTTCGTATTTATGCGGGGGGGGGGGTGCGTCGGACATTCCTTTCGGGGGTATGGTTGTTGTTCTTGTTGTTGTTCTTCAATTTGCATTTTGTTGAAAAAAATGAGGCACACACGGGGTCGAGGGGTAAATGTTCCTTTATTTGGAATTGTTGCAGCCGGGACGGCTGCGAGCTGTAATGGGGGGGGTGATGTAGGGCTGTTACGGGAGGGCTGTAAGTGCATACGATCCAATGGGTAACAAACACAGTGGGCGGAGTTACGGGAGTACACGGGGGGTGCCCGCAACGACGTCCGCGTCAGGCAGCCTGGGGGGTTGGGATCCTGGTGAGGAGTATAAAGGGGGAGGACAGAGAGAGCTCGGGGCTCAGTCTGGGAACGAAGGAGGAAGAGTGAAGATCCTCTAGCTAGAGCCCTGGACTCCCCTCGACGCCGCCCTTGTCAGGGCTGCAGAGGATCGAGCCAGAGGCGTGGTTCCGTGAACCAGGGTTAGACCCTGGGACTCCGGAGACCGTAGCCCGACTCACCAGTGTCGGGCCAGTTAGCCTCCCCTAGCTCGTTAGAGGAGGACTAGGGGATAGGTGAGGTTAGCTAGGGGATATCCCCAGTTAGCCGGGTGAGGGGGCCGCTACCCCCTCTAGTGTTGTCCTGTACCGACAAGCTGAAATAAATATACGTGTGCCTCAACCTGGGTGTCCAGCGTCTTCACCGGTACTTCATACGTAACAAACCCTTGACACACAGTATTGAGACTCTACATGGCCGTTCTGAGAAAACAATCTGTCTCAAAGGCTGAAAATCGTAATTATATATCCGTGTTGAACCTTACATTAGGTGGACGTGCATGGTTAATGTTCGTCTCAGGAACATAGTGTGGTCATTTTTCCTACCGTTTGCATGACTGTTCGACAAGTTGAAACGTTCACGTTGCTGCTCAGAACAATTGCTTCGAATAATATTGACTGCCACCTACTGGCTGCAGATAAGTTTGGCTAATTCCGACGAAAATATTTGCCTTGCCTTAAGCCCCCGGTGTGCATTTTTTTTAGTCGGTGCAGGTGAAGGTAGAGGGACATCCCTGCAATTGCTTGCGCGCGCCACTGCTGCTGAATAGGCCTCTGCTGGAGGAAGCTCTAGGGAGTCTCTGCAGGTGTTCGGCCTACTTTTCCACATTGGCCAAATGTCGTGGGAGAGTACCCACACTTTATCGCACCATACGCAAACTGCTAAATCAACTGTGGCGTACACAGGGAGTTGATCTTCTTGGTTCTTTCGGTAAAGTCACGTAGAAGGGAAGTAATACAATAATGAAAATAAAACATAATAAAATAATTCTCACGACGTTTCGGCCACAACTTCCCTTCTACGTGACTTTACCAAAAGAACCAAGAAGATGAATCCCTGCAGTCACGAAAGCTTTAAATCGAAACAGTGAGTTGATTCCCCAACACCTCCGATTAGCACGGTTGGCTATGTACGGCGCCAAAGAAGTTCAACGTACATACACATTCATACCGCCGGCGACCTCTGCATTGCAAGTCACAACACCACGGCATTTCCAGTGGGTATTTTTTACGAATTCTTTGAGAATTTAGCGAAGCGTTAAAGTAACGCGTCATTAAAATTGACACCCGCCCTTCATTAATATTAATCAGTGCGAGGCTCCCACGTTAACCCGCATCGTCCAGCGTGGTGAAGTATGGTCAAACAACCCCTATGAATGGCATGCAATAGGAAGGCCTTCATCCAGCAGTAAATTGACAAAGAGCTATAAACAATAAATGTAATTCTAAATATAATACGCAGTCATTTTGATGAATTGAATAGCATCGCTTGGTGGAAGACAAGGGTTGCAGCAATATTGATATATTGGCTCCAGTCATAGCAATGTGGAATTTTCACCACTGGCTCAGAGCCTGAGGTTCACGATGCCCTTTGCGAGACAGTTGTGACATTCACGGACTTGGTCAGATAAGCGCGCAAAGACAACCATCTCCCATATAGCGTTTCGAATGCTCGGGGGCATGTGTTGTTTGCGAACACCTAATCAGGCCAGCATCGTGCAAGAGAAAGTGATGTGGCCAAGTCCACGCTTTGTCTTCCCAGTACTGATGTTTACACACCACTCCAGGTGCTCACTCAAGGCTGAGTCGACCTTAAAATCTAATTCAAGTCGCCGGGTTTGATAGTGCAGTGCGCTAACCACAGTGCCATCACTCCACCACATGTTTACATTTTTTTTAATGGCGTTGTTTTTCCTACTCACATTTCACGCTACTATTTCTGTACAACAGACTATGCGTTCTCTAAAACAGCCCTCAAAAATTCCGATTGTCATTTGAGTCGCACCACTCCAGTCAGGCTGCCTTAACATTAGCCACTGTGCATTTGATTGTGTCTCTTGGAAGCATGTGTGATTATATCACTGTGTCTATAAGTTCAATAATCCATCCTACATAAGAGGTTTTTTGGGGGGTTAGATCGCGTAAATATATAAATGTGTCGTTAAAACCCGCCACCACCCAACACAGCCAACTAATAAGGGTTGTCACGTAAACAGAACGTGACAGAACGTGACAACCCTTACTAGTTGGCTGTGTCGGGTGGTGGCGGGTTTTAACGACACATTTATATGTTTACGCGCTCTAACCCAAAAAAAAAACCTCTATTATGGATGATATTGGTCGCGAAAGCCTACGTGTTAAACTAGTTAGTTCGCTGCACTTAGCATCTTCATAATATCGTATTTATTGCAGATTCTATTTTTCTTAAGGTCAAATGCTGAAGAGATGGATAAAATCTGTTTAGGAAAGTGTAATTTTGGAAATGCTAATATCCTGGCGCCACAAGACATGTCCTGGGGCCACAATACATATTACAGTACAGCAGCATAATTTCAAATTCACTATTTTACCTTTTAGAATTAGAATAAAGTATCGAAATATATGTGCAATGATTTCCAATCACGTGATACGTTCCCTACATTCGCTAGCGTGAACAAATGATGATACACCAATTAGAAATAAACGTTACAGCAATACTTGAAAATACAGCCATCGTATAAAGAAGCTCACTGTGCATGCATCCTTTTGCCTAATGCTGGCCATAGTATCAGCGCTTTGCGTTTTGGTTAAATTTAATGCGGTATAACGGCACATCGCTGTGTACGGCCTTGGCAAAACGCATTTCGTACTGTTCTTCTGTTGGTCACCAGCCAGGTTTTATCCGCTGCTGGATGAAGGCCTTCCATACGTCGTTGCCATCAAATTCTAATCTTGAAATGTCACGATCCATCCGACTCCCGCTCACGAGTCGACCTCGTCGCTCCCTGTCCACGATGGCCATTCTCTCAGGTGTGTCCTGACTTACAGGCATGTGGATAATGTACAAGCTGAATATAAATACACACACAATTGCCTCGTCCACAGTAAAGCATGTGTCCTCCGTGTATATACGCGTTTGTGAACTTTTCAGAGTTCGTGTTCTGCTTGTTTCGTCGGGAGGCATAGACGAGAGGCACCAAAAGCCATCCTAGAGTTGTAAAAATCGTTGCACAAAAGCTCTATTTTAAAATAAATAAATAACTATTTGGCGTCATGAATACAGGATTCAGCACGTGAGTGCAATATCGAGGCCGTGCACGCTAATCGCTCCTCGCTCTCACGAGAATAAACGCGCACGTGTTTCCCGCTGTAAGTTTCGTCTGTACACATGTGCACGGTGCACAGCTGACAAAGCTGATAACAAAAACAATTTTTATCAAAAGGTCATCACCGTTAAAACAGTTGAAAACAGGTCGTTCACAAGCGTATTTTTCCAGTGGTGGCACACAATAGTTGTATGTTTTAGCTTTTTTTTTCTTTAAGAATGGGAAAACACGACACTTTTCGACGTGTACACATAAGGCGTGCATGCTGAGTCCGATACTTGTTATCGAGATGTATTGGTGATTTCAGATGGGATCACATTCACAAGGATGGGCTGCGTTGAGGCGTGCAATTGTGGAAGTATGGTTTTCGTATAGTTTGTGTGGATCGACGGTCTGATAAAAAAAAGTAGCCTTTTGTGCAGTGCTACACATACACACACCCACCACACTGACGATAAAATAAAATTTCAGCAGACTATTTGTTTATCAAATAAATAAATATTTCCTTTTCGCGATTTAGAAGTTTGCCTCTTAAAACGCGTGCCATAAAACAGCTGATTATTTTTAAAAGCAACTCAACGCAATAGAAATGAACTTTGACAGTGCCATTGGATTATTGCTTTTTTATTGACACTTTCCAAATAAATGTAAGATACGTCACATACCATAAACACGTATATGATATATATATAAAATGAACTTTGACAATGCCATTGGATTATTGCTTTTTTATTGACACTTTCCAAATAAAATGTAAGATACGTCACATACCATATACACGTATATGAAATATATATAAATAATTACCCATGCAGGTACAGTTTGCAGAATCTGTGGTCTTAATTTACACACAGGTTACCTTGCGTGCTGTTTGGAAAGACGTCTGACATTTCGCACCTCGTGTTGGTAGCTCGGTCAGGAAGTGAATCGTAAACACAAGCAGCGGTGACTACTATAAAATGAAACACATCGCGTGAGAGCGTGCACTTCGCTGCTCGGTTCCTGATGAAGTTCACTGCAGCACCACCAGGCACGAAACGTCGGTCATCGTGCCAAACAACGTGCAGTCCAGCGAGCGTGAAAACAGATCAGGGAGCTGTACAGCGCAACCGTGATAACATAATCAGCTGTTGAATTAGCCGTTGTTAGTGTCATAGTAACGAGACAATTTAATGTAATACGTGTAGGAGAGCCATGGTTACAAGAACAAGATAATAAATGGTGGTATTTCACGCAATTGTCTATTTCATTAAATTTCACTCCAACGGTCAACATAAAGCTTATTTTCAATGGTGTGCAATAACACACATTTTAAATAATGCACGTGATGGAATGAATACATTTTATATGGCTGTAATCAATGTATTGAATAACCTGTGAGTGTGAATAACCCTCTTTAAATTTTAATTTGTAATTTTAAGCCAAGCTAATTTCGGAGTTGTACAATTCTATAGACCAACGGTCCGCAACTTTTTTAGCACCAGGGACCGGTTTCATGGAAGACAATTTTTTCACGGACCAGGGGAGGGGGTGGTCATCATTGGGTCTTTTCCCCCTTTTCAAAGAAGCTTTGCAGTGACGTTTGTTTTTTTTACTCATTTTGGCTAGGGGTTAGCAGCTTGTGGGCTTGCAGTGCGGGAAAGAGGCGCGGATGGAAGTGGTAAATAAAATAATTGGCGGGCCACGTGCCGAATCACCGCTCACCTCCTGCTGCTGTGCGGCCCAGTTCCTAACAGGCCACGGACCGGTACCGGTCCACGACCCGGCGGTTTGGGGACCCTTACTATAGACCTTTAACAAGGAGTGAGCGTCAAATATTTGAAAACTATAACGATGAACAGACCACATACTGAATCTTTAAACATTGTAAACCGCGTAATTAATGCACTTAAGTCATCCAATGGCCAATAGTTGTGTGAAGCCGAGGCATTTAAACAAGATATATGCAGACCGTTTATTCCTGTTTGACGCTCTCGCCCTTTCCTATGATCTTCCTATACGATTAAAAAGCTAAGCAGGTATTTTGCCTGGTTTAGGACTTTACTGCCTGGAAATATCAGGTGCTGTAGGTTTGGACTACAAGGTGTCCAGAGGATGTCAGTGTACAGCAATGGATTCTTGAATCCAGCTTGCCAAAGCTTTGAGTATTACCTTCTCGTATGGATTGAATCTTTACCCATATACCTCTGCTTTCCTTCCATATGCCCAGCGCTCAATAATGGAATTTTTCCAAACAACGTCATGCAGTACCCTCTATAAAAGCTGTGTTAAGACTGAATATATGAAGAACACAATTGTTATACATTTGCGTTTTGACAAAGTTGCAAGCCTATTGTCAAGTGACATGCCTCTCCAATGCGTTTTCAGGTAAGCCATACTACGATTTGTTTGGCACAATGTCTGATAAAATCGCTCTGTGTGCTGGGAGATTCATCGGATACTGGTTCTCCAAAACATCGTGAAAAACAAGAACGTGGCATAACCAAAACACATTGGGGGAACTTTCCAGCACAACTGCAAAACCGACATACTATATATCTATATGTATAATGCATCCCACCACATCACTAATATGCACGTGTCATTATCTCATGGCAAACTTATCGCTATCAAAATGCAATTCCATTTCTTGCAGCCAGAAAAAGTACGGCAATTAAAGCAATCGCCAACAGTCCCAAGATGCCTAAGACAATGGCTGCGATTTCACCAGCCGTCAGCGGACCCGCTTGTTGGTTCGTTGTTGGCACAACAGGTGTCGAAGGAGTAGAAGGGGCATTTGTCCCGTTGGCAGTTATTCTCATGTCGTAGATGGAACGGAGGAACCGCATCATTGGCCCAGAGTTATCAGGCAGCTTGGCATTCTGCGCCAGAGGCGAGCACAGCTGCCAGGCAGGGATGGAGAGAAGTTTCACTCCACTGAAGTCCGGTGGCTCAATGCAAACCGGCTCATCGAGTACAACACCGGGATGGCTCCCGAGCCAGTTCTGGAGATAAAGAAGTGAGCAGTCGCATGCCCATGGGTTTCCATGCAGAGTTATCAAGCGCAGCTTCGAAAGCCTATTGAAGAACCCACTCGGGATCTTGGTGAGCAAGTTGTTATCAAGATAAAGCTCTTCAATCGATTTCAAGTCAGCAGCACCAGCGGTTGAATCGATCTGCGATATTTGATTGTTGGACATGTCAATCACTTTAAGGCTCCCAGGCAGACCTTTCGGAAAATGGGATAAGCGATTTTGGCTGAGGTTAAGATAGAGTAACTTTTCATGGGTTTCCAGGTGGCCGTCGACATTATCCAGCAGGTTGTGTTCCATGTGGATGTTTTTTATATGTATAGGAATCCTCGAAGGCAACACTTGGAGGGATGTTTTAGCGCAGTCCATCGATGTTAAATTGCAGCGGCATGTGTATGGGCAAGAGAAAACGAGAGCTAGGTTGGTGCAGATTAAAATCGCCAATAGAGTCATCGGTTTGCCCATCTTTGTACTTCTTTTCCAGAAAACAAGAAAACAAGAGAGTAAGAAAAACGTCAAGCGATTACACAGCATTTAACCTCCACTTCTCGTTCAAGCCTGGACACCGAACACGTGACATCCCATTGTTGCACACTAGCTGCTGCTAACGGAGTGATTGTGCTTTTACTCAACACTAAATGTACTTGTGGGATACAAGAAAATGACACCATCATCTGCCCTGTTATTTGCTTTGAGGAATTTACACCGTTTCCATAATTGTTTAATATTATTATTATAACATTATGCTCTTGTCTAAAAACTTTTTATAGGATTCTTAAAATATTCTACTTGCAGTAATGTCAATTAGTTTCTGCGATAAGTCTCAACACTCCTTTGTTCGGGAAGGTCTGGCATTGTGTGGCCAATACCATTCATAAGCGAGAACAAACCAGGGAACTCCGAACAAAACCCAAACATACGAGGGAATTTATACTCCAAAGCACTGCACAGATGGATTCGATCCACAGACAATCCAGTGAGTGGACCAGATTTATCTGTGGACTGCATCCAATGTTGCACTGCCATCTCTTGGCACCTCGCACCCATCACAGCCAAAAGGTAAACCATAAATTACGAATATGAAGCGTAAGATGCAAAATTATATCTTGCATTTACACTGCTGTCATTCCAGCAGTATTAAATCAAATATCTTGCCAGAGACAGGGTGATCTCGAGCATCCTGTCGTGGTGGCCCTTCCACCCACAGTGGCATGGACAAGCAATTCCACCTTTATCTTTTACAATATATGCAGTCGTTTTGTTATTCGGCGGTAAGAACATGAAATCACACTTACTTTTGGCAAGCTTCCTCCGGGAAAGCACGCTTGGGTATTTCGTAGGTGACGTTGACAATTGTTCGCGTCGGTGTTTTGCGCTCCCTTTTAAAGCCACTGATCCATCATTTATGGATTAAGAGGCTCGGTGCATTTACGCCAATTACCTGAGAAAGAATAGACGTATTCCATCTAATGTACAGCAGGAAAATGTGTTCCCATTATCCGCAGCATATCAGATTAATCTAATTACTGTGAAATTACAGAGCTCATCTAATCACAATGGGTAACTGCCCCTGTGTGGTTTTTTTTTTTTGGGGGGGGGGGGTGCCGCACGCGTGTTGTTTGGCTTCGCGTCCAACGTTTTGCGGCCACGTGCTGGGATCTTGTTTAGGAATGCAGCAAGGAGTTCCCAGCACGTGTGCGGTGAAACGTGGGACGTCGGTGCCAAACAGCACGCGGTATACAGCCCGAAAGCACAACGCGCCTGGACAAGCTGTATTGGACAGCACAACTGCTAAAATCTACACGGCAGCAACTTGCATTCATTTCATCCAAGTCGTATGAATCAGTAAACTTCTTAAATGGTACAATGTTGCATCTCTCGTGTTTAAAGTCTATCCCCTCCCCAGATAGTTCTTATAGAAATTGCATTGCATAGTTTGAATAGTACACATGCAAAATCAATGGTTGACTTACCTGATGGTTCAATGAATTGTCACGATTCAGGGTCGCGATTCCAATTCAAGAATTTATTTTATTTTTTAGCATCGTTGCGAATGTAGCGGCCTCTCGTGTCTGGAGGTATGATGTGAACCCAACCTATTTTAGATTTTTGAACAAACATGATTTAATGCAGGTATCGTTTCTGTCAATAATCTATCGCTTTTATGATTTTGGAGGGGTTTTTTTCTCTCACTTTATTACAATTGTGTTATTTCCACCATGTCACAACAGTTTTATATTCACCTGATTATTCTCCTAAAATTGTACGATTTTAAAGTTCTATGATAATGTATGTACGTGCGCCTTGGTTTAAGAAAGGCGCCTTTAAAGAAGTAAACTTTTGATTTCATTTGAGAAGTCAATGATTCCATTCACATCGAGAACCCCTCCCCCCCCCGAAAGAGATGTTTACACAACTTCTCCTAAAAAGTCCCCCAAGTGGCCGAGTTATGGTGTACGCAACAGGGGGACGAGCTTTCGCACAGATTCTGCTGTAAGATTATCTGCCCGCGTGACGAATCAAACCAATTATTTTAAACTCCCTTTTCGCTGGAATTCAGGCAAATTAAAAGCAAACGAAAATGTGTTACGGTTTATTTTGTTGTTGTGCAGTTATTAGCGACCAGACCGAGACCATTCCCGTGCCACTCCTAATAATCCAGCTTAATCGCGCGTGGTTGCCCAGATTCACATTTTGGGATCTCTGCACTGCCAGCTCATCACTCCAATCCCCGAGCCTCTGAGCCGCCGCTTCTGAAGAATCTATATCAGTGGTATAAATCGTTGAATCCCTATAGCTTTTAAACCGTACCTCACACCACCTTCCAACATTGTATCTTCCTTGAAACTGTCTCGGTGATTCGCGCTGATTTATCAAAAACCGAACATGTCCGTCGATAATTCTTCCCTAAAAGGGGAGACAAAGATATATAATGTGGAATGTTTTTGGCAATTGCCCTTATTTATAGCACTTGTGCTCTGAGAAAGGGCCATTGGGCAAAAAACATTCCGTAATATATACTTTTTTCCTTTAATGGCAGCGTTATTGACAAATGTATTGAGTTGTCATTTGTGAATACGTACCACTGCCAACGTAGTATCACAAAAGATCGTGTTATTTAATGCATTTCTGTTTTAACGTTCTGATCTTTCACGATTCCATTCACATTTTCCACGTGCACGTTGTGTCTGCGCTAGTTGACTGTATCTTCTTCTTCCTTATTCTCAGCCCAATTCCTCATTCTCAGCCCAGTTCCTCATTCTCATTCCTGTTCATCATGACACAAGCTGAGTGGGTGTGCGTGACTTTGGGGTGTTATGCAGTTTCTCCGTGAAACAAAACGAAAATACCATTGTTCTGTTATGGGGATTTAAATGCTGCGTGGCAGTGTTGCGATTGCACATGTGCTATGAAGAAAGATGATTGACACTTATTGACGCTTAATTCCCCTTCACTGGCTACAGTGGCTGTCAGGAATAAGTGCAAACTGTAGTAGATCGTGGTTGGCAGGGCATGCTGCTTTCTTACATGTTATTCAAAATCAGAATGTGTATATTTAGACTAGAGGAGGAATCCGATGAGCTATGAAGCTTTTTTCACGAATGTCCAGTATGGGCGGGTCAGCAAGTTAGAACAACAAACAACACAAAAATACGATAGGAGTGCAAAATATAGAAAAATGCAAGCAAGTCACTAAATATAAATAAATACTACATTTATTACAGAAGTCCGATTTATCAAGCTTGGGCAAGGTAGAAAAAACAACACAAAAACAGGCCCAGACCACACCAAGATAACACACAGTCCCTCAAAAGAAAGGTTGACTACGTATGGTGCGAAAGAAGTTCAACATATCATGGGATCTTTCTTGCCAGTATTCAAATACGCAGACATGATTCCTTGCGGAAGGTTCCCGTTTGGTGTTTTGACATCTTAACACCTGTTTTATTGCCAGAAAGGGTAAAACCAATTCTTAAGCTCAACATACATACATCGCTACACAGGTGAGGATCAAAGTTACAAATTAAATTAGAAAATGTGACTGTATCCGGCACTAACCTTCTGCTTCATGATATTCTTTGGAGGCAGATTTAAAATATTAATGGGCCTAAAGACAATAATTTAGAAGGATTCGTCCTTATGGCATTGTGGCCATGGTTAGCCAATCTGTGTAAGTATTCACTTTATTTATTATTATTTTATTGTTATTTTTCTATCTTCGTGACTTTACCGAAAGAACCATATAATATGCAACAACAACAAAAACACCTAAAAGTGGCATGTCCTTTTTCATACAAGTGTACGGACCAAAACAATGCATCGCTCTCTTTGTTGGATAGTTTCCAGTCCCTTTTGGCAATCTCACGCTGGATGAAGGTCCTCCCCATATACCACGTGAGCAATGGGAGACGTCTGGACGGCGGGTGACCACGCTTGCCGGTGCAAGGTGGCAAACGGAGGGGCGCGCAGGACTCTTACTTGCAGGCAATACTCGCCAAATGTGCAATATTCATCGGGCGTCTTCAACTGGCAGCCCGCGGGCCAGACGTGGACCACAACGACTCTTGGAGTGACCCTCCCCCCCGGGGGGGGGCTATAGCCCGCTGAGAGTCGTGGTACGCCAACACATCAAGAGATTAACGAGATGACAGGGAGATAAACAACAGGTTATGGTTGCCATCCGTCCAGGTTTCCCCGGGATTGTCCTCGGTTTGAGGAACCTGTCCTAGGCTGGGAAATCTGTAATTTATAAAAAAAAATGAAAGTCGCGGTTGTTATAAGTTGTGCAATAATACACCACTCAAGATCACAACATTTACAAGTAATCATCTCCTCTGGCAGGAATGCGAGATATTATTCTCCCCATTATGTCCTGGTCGTCAACAGAGGGAGAGATGGGGAGGCTCAAGGCACGAGATAAACATGAGCGAGACGCCCATGTGACTTCATTGCATGTGTATATTCGGCATGTGACCTCACGAGGCTTGCCCACACACGCTAATTTTATGTTATCTGCTGGAAAATATAGTTGAGGATGTCTGCTATACGTGAATCAAGAGATTGTATCTTAATGTGGTGGATATCCGAAGCTCTTAAGTGTACACGTGTAGCCAGTACATACTTTGGTAAATACTGAGAAGACTTGTGGCTGGTTTATCAGAAATTGAACAAGATAATATGGATATAAAACTTTATTAAAGAACATACTTTGCAACATAGCGAATAACAACATTTAAGCAGCAATGCTAATTTAGCACATTTTAAACCAGCTTTCAACGTGACACATCACATATTTCTTGTTAATCGTATTAAAAAGTATAACATATGTTGTTGAATTCAAAAGGTATTTTTTAAAAATTAAATACGATGTTTACAGGAGGCGAAAAATATTTTGCCCCATTTATAAAAGTTAATCTTAAAATATTTTGTATTTCAATTAACTTTACTGAGAGACGTATGGCATTAGGTTCAATGTGGCAACAACATCATCCACGAAAATATTGTACCGTATAAGCATTAGAACACGTGCATACATTCAAGCAAACACACTTTATTGATACTGTACGGAGCTTATATGTACATCGATATTTTTGGAAAAGAGGCTGCAACGAAGCAAAGCGGCCAGGTAGTGCAGTGGTAGAGTGAGCAGCTCGCAATCGGAAGGTTTGCAAGTTGGAGGTTGACTCAACCCACAATCCTTCCGAGGTCGATAAAATTAGTACCACTTTGTTGTGGGAAAGGCGCCAGTGATTACCCTATGAATAACCTTGCCATCTGCGATATGAATGCAGAATTTTCACCACTGGCTCAATGCTGTAGACGGGAGATGAGCAGCACCATTAATTGATATTTTATTGTCAAGTAAAATGTCAATGGAAAGAAATGTCAATGGAAATAAAATATCAATGGAAATGTTTCGATATAAAATAATTTGCATAAATTAAAGCAATATAAGCAATTCACTTCGAAACAACACGGATTTGGATATTGGATCGTTTAAACACAGTGGAACAGAGTTTTGATTTTACATATAATTTTTTCAAATTTACAATAAAAACATATTTTCCTAAAACAAACCTTTAAACACTTTAAAAAAATACAGAGATTAAACTGGTTTTATTGCATAAAAATCCACATTTGTTTCTGAAAACAAAGCGTAATATTGTACTGAAACGTTGTGCGGTTCTCAGGTGACTTTTCCCCCAGATCGAATACCGAAAACAAGCAACCCCAAATCACACATAAAGGGATTTTAAATAGTAGGGTGCTTTTGCGAAACAAAAACTGTGCATTTATAGCTGTATATGGGCAATCATTTCAACCGGAGATGTCCGGGGCTGAGCTTTGGAAATTATTTCTCTGCCCCCTTCCTCCACACCACATCCCTGCCCGATGCTGCTGGGAATTTCGGGAGATGGGTCTGGTGAGTTGGGGTTTAGGGGGCCTCTAAAGAGATTCCATAAGAAGTTAAGCCCTGGTTTTTCACATGAATTAAAATGTCCCAATGTGATGTCAAGTTAATCCAAAGGTTTTTGAAGAAACATGTTATTTCTTTACACTTTTCAATGTAAAAAAAAAGTATGTTTACAGTATCATTGGTTTGTTTTCCATGCACAGTATAAACGAGCATAATATATTCAGTATCGATTTTATGTTGGAATTCTCTACAGTAATTTGCAAATTAACCGCGACATTCCTGCATTACACACCATTTCCAAAATGTCAAAAGTTGTCTTAAGCCAGGAGTAGGCAACCTCCTGCCTACGGCTTCATTTGCTACAGTCCACAACCACACGAGGCCAACCATTTTAAAACAGCCCTCAAATGATCTTTATCCATCACTGCAAGCATCTTAGCGGCATCAAATTGGGACTTGGGGGTGATCTTTTCGACATGGCAAACACTGTTTATAGATTTAGCACGTTCATTCGCGTCTGTCACTGCAAGGGCCTCTTTGTACAAGGTGGAAAAAAGCCCATTGTATTCGGCCCCCAGCGAAAAAAAATAATGTTCACCACTGCTGACTTTAGCTCACACCAATGCACGCGTATTAATCAAGCTCATACGATGCATAGACCCACTCTGCTCTGGCAGAGCTGCACCTGTAACAAGGTCAAAAGCAAACGGTTGGGTCTCTCCGGTCATGGCAGAGATACAGATGAGATGATCTTGTTGCACTTCGCCTTGTTTCGTGTCGGCTGAGAGAGCCACCTTGCAGCCCAAGATGATTGTCGACACCATGAATGCAATGCATATGAAGGTCATCACAAGTATGACGATCGCGTACGTCTTTTTACCACATAGAACATTACATTTTTCCACATTTATCGTTGCAGTTGTGACCTGTTGTTTGTCTTTTTTGTGACCTATTGTTTCTTCCTCAGAAGTAATATCATCGTCGCCAATGCCGTTAATGTATTCATTGTTTGCTTCAGTGGCCAGGTCATTGTTAGGACCCTCAATCGTAGAATTTATCGTAGCAGTTGTGACCTGTCGTTTGTCTTTTTTGTGACCTATTGTTTCTTCCTCAGAAATATTTTCGGTAATGTATTCATAGTTTGCTTCAGTGGGGTCGTCATTGTTAGGACCCTCAGTCATAGAATGTATTTTTAATTTGGTCAAAGATGTCTGGTTGCTAAAATGAATATTTCTAGCATCAACTTGGCCGTGCTTGCTCATCACCGGCTGCACGTGTTGATGTTGGTCATCGACGAAAGTCGTGGGTGTTGCGTTCTTCTTCACACTCACATTCGTGGTGCTTGCAGTCACATGAAGCCAAACGCCCCAAAAAATGGCAACTGCGTACATTTGATGCATATTCCTTAGAGGTGCGCCTGTTAAAACAAGTCACATTTAAAGCACGTGTTAGCATTGTGTAAAGAGACAATGTCTGTTCAAGCATGCAACACGGCAATCTTGGCATGCGACGATGCGTGAATTGATTTTAAATGGATTCTTACATTCACAATGCAAGCGTTAAAAAAAATGTGTGTGTGTAAAATTTTAGTATTTTATATTCGTCGTGTTGGATGGGTAGAGCGGTAGAGCAGTGGTTAGTGCACTGCACTATAAACCAGGCAGCCTGAGTTCGATTCCCGGCTACGGTTAACATCAGTGGCGAGTGATACTTGAACTGGTCCTGCCTTCCACCCACCTTCACCAACCCGCACTGCCCAGCATGGTGAAGTATGATCAAATACTGCCATGGGGAGGCATTCATCCAGCAGTGAACGAACAAAAGGATACAAATTTCGATTTAAAGCTTTCGTGACTGCAGGGATTCATCTTCTTGGTTCTTTCGGTAAAGTCACGTAGAAGGGAAGTAATAAAATAATAAAAATAAAACATAATAAAATAATTCTCACGACGTTTCGGCTACAACGCAAGCAGCCGTCTTCAGGTGAAGAATGAGACACTGCCAAGCTTGGCGCTTATATATAAGCTGGGTTGGAGGTGGAAGAAGAGCGCCTTAACAAATTCCTCTTGATATGCACATTCTTTTGTTAAGGCGCTCTTCTTCCACATCCAACCCAGCTTATATATAAGCTCCAAGCTTGGCAGTGTCTCATTCTTCACCTGAAGACGGCTGCTTGCGTTGTAGCCGAAACGTCGTGAGAATTATTTTATTATGTTTTATTTTTATTATTTTATTACTTCCCTTCTACGTGACTTTACCGAAAGAACCAAGAAAAAGGATACAAGTCATGATATAAAGATGTAAGTAATGGTAAGTTGTATGTGATTGGTTCACATCAACGCAAGCCGCAGCGATAGCCACTTCACGCACCACAGCAAATAACAAATGATACTTTGATCAATTCGTGACTGCCAAATTGTGACCATTCGTAAAATCGTGATGGGGGGAGGAAACTGCGACATGCCTCTGTGAAACGTGAGACAGAGTGCAGGCCGTCATTGCTCTTTTTGTCGAGAGGTTGCGAGGAGTATTGAATCATTGTCAAGAACGACGACGAACAACCCGTTTCTTGAGTCGGGTGTATCGATGAGGCAAGCTCGGTGGATCACACAGATTTGTGAGACTCACAACGCTCCTGTGCTGCGAGGTGGCTCGGAGTTGGCAGTACTGGACGAGCAAATGATTGTGGAATCTGCCTGTGCGTGCGTGTGAGTGTGCTGCCCTCATATCGCTGGGGTTCTCTTGAGTATGCGAGTTTTTCTCCCGCATATAAAACACTCTTTTCACAGATATTGAACAAATATCCCATTGCAGGACTCTACCTGGAAAAGAGTCTTGAGACTCAGTGAGGCTCTCTCTGTTAAATAGATTGTATCAATATTATTATTACTGCATACCAGGATGAGAAAATGTTAACAATCAATTGCATATTTTGACGATATTGCATTGGCAGTGCTTCACAAACACAAATACTCAACAACTTCAATCGTCAACACCGATGTTTCTTTCTAGGCAATGGTCCCTCTTCAAAGCACGCAACATGTATACAGGGACTCCTCTACTTACGAACGAGTTAGGTTCCGGAGGTCTGTTCGTAAGTCTATTTGTTCGTAATTCCAACTTTTCTCGCATCGATTCCAAACGTTGCTACGGCATGCACACTAGATGCCACTGGTTCTTCACGCTCTGCAGATGTAGATGCCACTACCGCCAGTTGAACTTTCCAGAGTTGAACTTATGACTCTCGGTCCGAACAGGCAACTGGACATACAGACCAGATTTGTTCGTATCTCTGAAAGTTCATAAGTCAAATGTTCGTAAGTAGAGAAGTCCCTGTACAATGATTGTGCATGGTGGTGGTGGTGGTTGTTTGTGGAGAGCGGTAGTGTAGCGATTAGCGTGCTGCGCTACGAACCTGGCGACCCAGGTTCGATTCCTGCTCACGGCCAACACCAGTGACGATTATCTGAACCGGTCCTGGGCCTCCCCTAGGTCGACTCAGCCTCAAATTACTACCCAGTGCGATGTGTAAACATCGCCACTAGGGAGACAACGGCGGGTGGGCGTGGTGTTGGCCACCCACCCCCTCGTATTCCGTGCCGGCCTTCACAGGTACTCATTAACAGCACTAGCCCCAACAGTCTGTTACAGGCTATAAATGATCGATATTTGTCTTTGGTGGTACGCACCTGTATTCCAGTGGTACAGAGGTGGGGTAGTTGTATCACGAAGCAATCACCTTCCAGGACAGCACGCTGCGTGTAAAGAGATAGTAAAACATAGAGATTGCTGAACTGCGTGTGCAGAGTTTGCGGTGTCCAACTCCGTGTGTGTCCGAGCACTCACATGCAACATTTCTCAACAAGCAGCTGGCCAAGTATAGCAGGCAGTGGCGGATTAAGCTAGTGCGGGGCCTGTAGCATATGTGTCGTGAGTTCTACTGAGTCGCAGACGTCGTTCCTTTTAGAGGCATCACATTTATTTGTAACACCGTGACACAAAGGGGTAACTGCCCCTTCACCAGACACAGCCTAAGGTGGTGACCACCCAGCTAACTACAATATATAGAGGAGTTACTGCTACGAAGGGTCGGGCCCTCACTCGGGTCCGCGATCACGTGTTTGCCTCGTAGGACGTAGAGCTTCCAGCTTGAGACGTAGAGCTTCCAGCTTGTAGAATGCAGCTCTCCCCGTCCCTCTCAGGGACCCGCCTTATATCCCCCCACGGGTCGGGGCCGCTCCGCCCCTGGGCCCGCCCACCTTCTGGAGCCTTCTAGCTCCCCCTCGATCCCTCTCGAGAGCTCTCCCCGGACACGTGATCACCCCCTAGTCCCCCCACCTGGGGGCCTCTCTGTGGACACTCCAGATCACGTGTCTGCAGGGTCAACCAGAGTGTCATGGCCCTGGGCAACCCTGTCCTTGGGCTGACACTCTCCCGCTCCCCCTCGTGGGAGCCCGCACTACACGCCATGCGTGGTGCCCGCGTTATCCCAGCGCTCAACAAGCCCCGCGAGGGCTGGTACTACACCCGCCACGGGGTGTACGCGATGACGGTGCATCGCACGCCACGGCCCTTTTGGGCCGGCACCATACAGTGACATCCCCGATGTCACTACATATGTTATAAAGGGGCCCTAAATAACAAAAACGTATATATTAAAACAAAAATGTTTTACTTGCATAGTGAAGTAATTGGATTTGTTCATTTGCTATACAGCCAGACAATACAACAAATCGCTCACCTTAAACGCCCAGTTCATAAAAGTTGAAGGCAGTATAGTACTATAGGAATAGAGCAAGTGCAGAATCGCTGAACCGTAGCATATGTAGCTACTTTGGCTACGTGGATAATCCAGGCACTGATCGCAAGTGAAATATGGTCGTGATAAGAGTGGGCAAATAAAAACAGTACTTTGCACTATAATGCATTGTAGAATTGGAGTTAAAACGATTATGATGACTCATTTACCTTATTTTTATCCTGAATAAAATATATCCTGGAACATGGTTTGGTTCGTGCACTGTGCTACAATCTTAGCGACCTGCGTTTGATTCCCATTCACGGCTAATATCCGTGATGGACTGATGGGTGATATATGGACAGGTCCTGGGTCACATGCCCCATCTATTACCAACCCACACTGATCAGTGCAATTAAGTATGAAGAAGACGATCAAGCAGTAGACTGAGAAACAGTTATACATTATTATTATTTTGACAATTACAGTTCCGTATATTTCTTGTTAATTTTTATACAAATAACTCTCGTGAGGAAACACCATTCTGTGATCAATTCCAACTTGTATGACGACAACCACAAGACGACGACAACAATTTACAAAAACAGCAACCACGGCCACAACAATTGACTGCGGCCACAAATGGGACCACAATCAAAGCAGTGGCAACTACTACAAAACCGCCACAACAACAATGCGGCAATCGGCAATAGCCACCAACACGAGAACAAATAACAACAGCAAGCAAAAACACACGTGGGTCTTTACCAGGTGAGGCTCAGTATTTTCAGAAATATAGACGTGGAAAGATCGACAGACGAACGCTCCGTGCCGTTCAGTGGTCGATCCAGTCCCCATCCCCCCCCCCCAAAACCTCTCCTCTCTATCCGATCATAGCGCAAGTAGGGAAGACAGCCATCAATGCCCCCAAATCACCAGGCGCCCCTCAACTCCCCTCTCGGTTGCGTTATGCGCAGTTGGGATTTTGTTATTCGGCGTGTCGCGAATATCGAGGAAGTTGCAAAGTGAGAGGCATGGAATGAAAAGTTGGGCGAGAAGCACTGAAACAATGCATGACATCAACAAGGACTACCTCATAGATGTCAACCCGTTATGAGTGCCTATCTTATTACAGACCAATTCAGACACCTTATTGGTCACCCCGTGCCCCTTATAAACCTCAACGTTCATCCTGCAAAGTCCCATCACAAGGGAGAAACACAAACAAATAGACAAATTTATGTTGCCCGTTTTCAAACGGCTGTACGCCGAATCGACCTGCAAAACTAAATTTCCCTGTACAAGAATACGGATAAACCGTATGGGTTGACACGGTATGCGACCACAACAGCAACAATCATCACCGCGACTACAGTACCTGCAAGGTAAGGTAAAAGGTAAAAACAACGAGCATACCTTTACCCTACCTTTTACCTTACCACAATACAATCACTCTACCCTTACCTTTGACCCTTTAGCAAGGTAAGGTAAAAGGTCAAAAGCAACGAGCCTACCTTTTACCCTTACCCCATACAAATTACCCGATTACAGGGTAATTACTGGGGTACTACACATGAAAAAGGTTTATAGCAGGTAAATGCTAGGTAGAGTGCTTTATTCATATAGAATAGTCTTGATGATTCCAATTTTAAATGGAGGCCATGGACTGCGCCACGGAGCTTTTAGCGAGCGCTAAACATGGTATTTACTTGGCAATACTTTGCGCTACCTTTACCCTACCGGGTAATTCTTCCACGCTACCTTTACCCTACCCTTTACCTTACTCTTGGCATGTCGTCACCTTTACCCTAAAAGGCGTACATCACAAAGAAACGCATTATCAGAGTAATGAGGGCTCGGGGTGAGCATCTACATCATGGGACCTAATTTCCCATGATGTATTCATAGTTGTAAACAAAAAAAAACATTCCAACAAACGCCAATTAAATTACACTACTCTAATAACAATTTCAGCATTTTACAAATGCTTGTTTTTTTAAATTCGATTAATAGGGTGGAAATAATGTTCAGCCCACTGTCAATCCACTGCTGGACGAATGAAGACCTCCCCAGACCTTTCGGTCATGAGTGTTGTATGACCACGCTTCAGCACGTTGCTGGTGAGTGGTGAAACGGGAGGGGAACCCAGGACCAACACTCAGATATCGCTCAACACAAGCTGCTGCTGCTGTTGTTATAACTGTGGCCTGCAGGAATCAAACCGCGTCCATAGTGCAGGACACCGACCACAGCATCACCTTCTCAACGCGTCCGATCCACCCCTGTTTGAGACCGCACACGTGTGTTCGTTACAATGTCCATGTGGCAAGCACTTACCTTGTAAGCTTCAATCTGCTTTTTTTTTACTTGAGTGGGTAACCCGCAAATATAAGACCCAAGTACGTTCGGTTAAAAGAAGAATGTGGAGCGGTGCAGCTTAAACAGGCGAGCATCCACATGCGAATATTGAGCGTTCTTCCGCGGAGTAGCGATTTATAGCAAAAAACCACGAAGGCAGCCGCAGGAAGTTGCGTCCGTATGTAGAGCGCGCGCGTGTTTCCATACGTTGGTTCAATGCACGACATTTGCTAAATATCATATAGTGACTGATATTTAAAGTGTTATTTTCTGCCTCGTTTTACATTACTTTTTCACATATACAGTGCTGTGTAACAAAAAAGCTAGCAATACTCATCTCTAACTACCAGTTTTTTCAGACGTTCACACATGCTACCGTTTCGTACATGTCTGTATACCTCAATCCCCCATTGAGTCGGATATGCGACGTTGTATTGATGTTATACTGATATATTTATTGTAATACAACGCAAGTGTTAAAATGTGAGTGATATTACATGCTCTTAGGTTTTTCGGTAAAGTCACGTAGGTAAAAATAATAATAATAATAATAAAATAAATAATAAACAATAGCATTAATAATAAAATAAATAAAATACTAATTTTAATAAATTAAATTAAATAATTGTATTTCTATTATTATTTCTATTATTTTTATTATTTGTTTTTATTATTTATTTTTATTTTTACCTACGTGACTTTACCGAAAAAACCTAAGAGTATGAATCCTTGCAGTCATGAAAGCTTCAAATCTAGAATTGATATTACAGGGATTGTGCTTAAAAGGACAGCGCAATCACACTGATTTTACACCACCCATCACTTTAATATCGCGCCAAAGGAATTACGAGATGGGTACAATTATTGGTTGCACAAACGTGGCCCGTTTAACGTCAGACACGTGATCTACAGTATAAGTGTTCTAAATAAGCCTGAATAAGAAAATGCTCGTGAAGTGATTATTGGAAAATAAAATGACCCTTTAATAGCAAGATTACTCAGCACGAATAGTGTTACTAACTGCAGGTGACCGATTTAAATGGGCAAATAATACAGATTTATCTAACAACAATTTCTCAATGCCAATTGCTTCTCCTAAACAGATACAGACGTACAATATTTTAATAGCAATGCGTAAGTGAAACAGTACGCTACAAACGTTTTGGCAAATGTTTTCGAATAATCCATGGTTATTCACTCTGGGACTTAAGCGGACTTAGGAGATGACATGGTCCATTAAACCCCACGGACCACCCACACAACTAACTTTCATATGACCCCATGGGCAGTTTAGCATGTAAAAAAAAAGTACACAAGATTTTATTGATTCGGCAATTTTACTGTACGAAACGCATCCCTTTGCATTACAATGCTTCGATGCATAAGTGCGCACTCCATGTCTTTCCGACATGCGTTGTTGTCCCTGCATTCAAGGTTTCCAATTCCTTAATTTAATTTCATGGGACCCTTGCCTCTGTGTCCAAGGTTTCCCATGGCTTAAATCACTCTCAATCTGCTGAACGGTGTGAAGGACGCGCATTACCTTTCAGAGCAGACTGACCTTCGGTGTGGTTGTTAAACTCAAACGTGTATCCTGATAAATCCAGTGCTCCACATTATACTACAGCACACCTCACAGCATAATCCAGCTCAGTTATATTTGGCAGTATGATGGAAATGGCTGGTACTAAGCCATTCATGGCCAAATATTGCCACTCACATAACATAAATATGCAAGTGGTGACATATTTCAAGGCCATATCCTTAATACACCCATCAAACACCAATGTCATACTGGCAACAAGATGAAAAATAGAGGAATAAGCTTCATGGAGAACACAATTTTCTTCACAACTGACTGGTGGGATTTTAGCCTTTACTGCACATTGCAACGAGAAGAATTGTCCCATGTTGTCATTTGTCATGCAACAATATCCATGGCCATAATGTCATTACAGATTGTGTAGAGAATGATAACTTCTTAACAGTTTGTGAAGAGAATTGGCTCCTTTCAAATGTGCAATTTTATTTAATCCGAAGTTAATGTTATACTATAAGTTGACTTCAACTTCTAAAGGGTAGACGCTGGAAAATGAACTTTAGCAGTCAACATAACCTTTCAATGGAAAATGTTCAGTTCTGTTTGCTTTATGACAGTAAGTTATGACCACGCAAGTGCAGATTGTGAGTGTCAATGTTTCACAATGAGAAATGTACAGCATTGGTCAGTTATTTAACAGAATGATTACTTATTTAAACGTAATAACATGCATGCTATTAGCAAGGAACAGTAATGGAATTAAGTGTGATCTTAAGTGTTAAATGTTTAACATTGCTACATATCAGCCAACCGCAACTACAATTCTGAGAATACAGTGTGATGCGGTTGAGAATGTATTTCCCCCTTTTGCAAGCTTAGCATTGCCAATTTAAAAATTTGCGAAACAATTTTTTTTCAGATTTAACATACAAATTATTTTAATGCAGCTGCCATAAAATGGAGACACCATTTGGTCCGTTTCTAAAGCACCCTGATTAACTTCACTTAAGCTGTGTCACATTTTCACCCACGAGCTGATAATTGTGTATTGTTTGTATTTGGTAAATGCTCAGCTAATACGTTGTCCTCAGAGCCGTCGTTTGTGACGATTGCATTCTTCAGAGTGGGAAAAAATACACGCGGCAACTTCGTCGTAGCTGTCGGTCGAACTCATCACAGCAGCCCGACTCACAACCTCCTCAATCCTCCTGCTCTCAACACAAAGGAGCAGGACCACCGTCACTGCTAGGCGTCGTGTCTCCCGTAGCAGTCCCCCCCCCCTCCGTCTGGAACACAGCCATCACCTCTCTATTTGCGCGTTTGGCTACGTACGGTGCGAAAGAAGTTCAACGTACAGTACATCGTCGTCGTCTTCCCTCTGCCACCCATTCCCAACAGCAGCAGCAGCATTCCATCTGTACGCCCACGTTGGAGAGACACTCCAAAAGCCCGTACCGATGTATCGTGGCTTTCAAGAGGCACTGCATTGATGGGCTCCGTGCTATTAAAGTTACCGGTCATTCATGTCTGTGAAATATCGTAGCGCGTTACAAATTACGTTGGTTTTATTGCTCTGCAGTGACGTCAAAACGCAAGGATACCACGTTGCTGCAATTCAATTGCATTAATTATTCGTGAAGTAATTTAAAAGAACACAAACCAGTTCATTTTCTCTATTTTTCAACGTAAGTTGAAAAATACGCCTGTGCTGCACTTTAATCAACGTATTAATTCTAGATTTGAAGTTTTCGTGACTGCAAGGATTCATACTCTTTGTTTTTTTCGGTAAAGTCACGTAGGTAAAAAAAATAAATTAAATCACGACGTTTCGGGCGCAAGGACGCTTGTGTTGCGCCCGAAACGTCGTGATTTAATTTATTTAAAATGTTTACCTACGTGACTTTACCGAAAAAACCAAAGAGTAATCGACGTATTATCAATTAATATTACGTCACGCATCGAATCACGTGTATAGGAATTTGCGTTTTTAATTCATATTCCGTATAGTACTTTCTGTTGTATGTAATGGGATCACCTGACCCTTGCAACAACTCGAGTCCACGACATTCAACAAAATAAAAAAACGGATTCTGGACAACTCAAAATGCCTACCCGATCGCTTTCCTTGAACAGTTGGCGACTCAGTCTTGTCCTGTCAAGGGAGAAATATCAACGAGAGTTTCACAAGAGAAATATCAAGAAGAGCATACTGCGGCCCATTCTTTGCATTGCCCTATCTTTAAGAGTCACGAGAAAGGAGAATGGTAATGGTTAATTAATTTGGAATGAATATCGGTCCAATCACATTCCACCTACACATAGAAAAGGAGTGGGCGCTCTGACACTATATCTTTGTGGAAACTGGCAATTTGCCAGGTTAGCAGCTCACAAGCTGGGAGAGGGCAAATGGTGCCACCAATACAGTGTGATACAGCCTACAAATGGACAAGTCTTACGCGAAATGTGAGACTTGAGGATTTTAGTTCAGACGATTTACGCCTGTTGTAATGGCACTCAGCCAAAAACACGACACTCCTCCATTTGACATTCCTAACGCATTCAACTAAATTGGTCCATTATACTATTAACTATGCCCTGCTGTTTTTATGGTAAACAGATATAAGTGTCTAGCTGTGTTCAAATAAAAGCATATTGTGTTATTTAATTGTTGAGGGGTTTTTGTCAACAACAGATCTTTAAATATCACGTTAATTGGAAGCCACATTTTTGAAGTAATAACACAGCAGCGGTGGTGTGCTTTTTTTTTAAAGAAAGAGACATAACTGCGCTCTGTAAATAGGAGTTTAACATGTATTGCTGGACGATCAATTGAGTGTGAGAACTGTTTGATAAGGGTCAAGTTGGTGGCGGTGGTTTCCTGTGAACTGCAGACTTTTCCGTAAACCCTTGTCCAATGCGACCACGAAACTTATTTATTTTAAATCCCCCCCCCCCCACATCATGATTCATGCATTGTGAGTCAAAATGGAACACGACAGAATCCAAAATACCGTGTCTTATGAAATAAAAACTGTGACCGGTACAAAATAGATATTTTTTATGATGAAAATATCAGAACGTATTCAGAATACCATGTTTACTTTCGCCGTGTGCGTGCGCATGTTCATTGAAATGTAACGTGCCGAATTTTATAAGCGAAATATTTCGACAAAAAAAATAAAAGCACATTTTAAAACCGTGTTAGTGTTACACATAGCAAGCTCCAAAGTGCAGAGTGCCAAATGTGTTGCATCTCAGAAGCTGAACATTTCACAACAGTACATGCTCTCAATCATTTTGAGATGCAGGCAATTTTCTTTGGTAAACAGTTCGGTGGACTTCATTGAAAGCTCATTTCTGTAGATTGAAAACTCTTTTCTTTTAAACTTATTTTTGTGTATAGTTTGTTGTCCTTCCATCACATCTCCGATTTGCAGGGTTAGCTACGTACGATGCGGAAGACGTTCAACACACATCCATACATATTAATATGTTTCAGCTAAAATAGAGGCGATCGTATTGTCATGTCAGTCGATCCAAATGCCAAAAAGCCAGGCTATTTAATGACACCGCATAAACCAAACCCAACAACGTCTGTCGTTTGTGGGCAAAAAAACAGTCTGAAACAGAAATCAACTGTTTTTTTCCGTGTTTAGTCTGGGTAACCTTGGAGCTTTTATCAGATTGAAGGTCAACGTTTTTTGTTTTTACAAATTGTATATTTAAAGAATAATTTCTGTTGCAATATATTTCATATTTATCACGGCTGGCTACATACGGTGCGAAAGAAGTTCGTGTTAAAAAAAGTTAATAATTTGGTTTACAACAGTGTTCTGTCCAGGGTTAGTGTGCAGTATTAATAAAAGGGAATGACTACATACATATTGAGGATGTCAAAACACATTGACACATTAGTAACATCCATGCTCAGGCTCCGATACATCGATGTTTGACCCCTCTGATAGCATTAAAACACCGATGATGTATTCATTTCGATGTGGTGTTTTTCACGCCTGAAAATTAAGCCGAAACATGTTTTGAGCTCCTTGATGGACAAAAAAAAACTGGTTTCTCTCCAAACGTCGTTGGCAGATGCATATGTAGTGGGTACAAATGGAGAGAGAGACTTTTCTGGAGTCAACACGTTTATTATAACAATAACAAACGCCCTAACAGAAAGGGGTATCTGCCCATTCCACCAGGTAACCTGAGGAGGTAGTCCCTCCAGGCTAACGAGCCCTAACACAACTGGGGAGGCTATCGGAGACCGGACCCCGACTCGAGTCTGGGTCTTGTCTTCAGGGCTTCTCTTCAGGGTGTCAGCCATCACATTAGGGGTTAGTTAATTAAATGTTTGACCAAATATAACAGGCTAATTTTTAAGTTGATCATTTTGTATGGCCCGCGAATGATGTTATAAATATCCAAATGGCCCTTGGCAGAAAAAAGGTTCCCCACCCCTGTTTAACACTTGAAAACATATCATGATGATTGTCAAGGAGGCCCCAACTCGTATCTTTGGCCACTAGAGGGGGCCAGGGAACCCCAAGCCCCCACGCTCGTCACGCTCCTGCATTAGGTCAACTCTTGACAGACGCCTGTGATCAAAGCAAGTTCTGAAGATGCCAAGTCAGAAATTAATATCTGGTACAAAATATGTATCACCGAAGCTATCAGCAGAAGGTGTGTACAGGATTAACTGCACGTGTGGTCAATGTTATGTTGGGCAAACAGGACGAATGATCAGTCACAAGACTAAAATAACATCAGAGAAATATTAAATTCTCCCAAATGCAACTGTCAGCAGTAGCAGAAACACGCGTGCCAACAAGGACACTCAATTGATTTTGATATTGTTGAAGTTCTACTCCTGGCAAAGACTAATTACAGAATCTATCGAAATTTAAAGAAATAAAAACGCTCTATGGGTCTTTCTATCGATGTGACTTTACCGAAAGACCCACGAAAGCTTTAGGTTAAATAAAAATTACTTTCGCCGTTTGGATAGCTACCGCCTTAGTGCTGCGTGGAAGCAAATCATCAAATAATACATTATTTAAATGCATGCCTACAAAGGGCAGCATACTTCAATAGGGATTACCGTTGGTCCAGCTATTTTACACGCTTTCTTTTAACTCACTCTGTCTGTTAACGTTAGTTGACCGTGGACAATTAGACCCAAGCCGAAACATAACATATAAAAAAGAATGTTTAAAAATATATATATTTTATAGTATTGTCATCAGTATACCAAGTTTGCAGTCGATACCACATTGGGAAGTGGGTTAAAATTGAGTTGGCTGTCATTGGCCACGGTCCATTACGTTATGGCAAGCTTCGGGCCACTTCCTGGAGTCGTGGAGTTCTGCCATTAATAAAAGCGTGTTTTTAAAAAAGTAAAAAAAAAACATTACTTATTAATAAACACAATAGACAGGAATGACAAGTTCAAAGGGCTCGCATAATGTACATGCATCATGTACGTTGCCTCAGTAATCCCCTCCCCCCCCCACGTGGCGCAAGAGCGCAGAAGCGTGGTCACCACATCTACGCCTCTATACAAGGAACGAAACAGGTGGACTTCTCCACAAATATGGCTGTCGCCTGATGAAGCTAGTTGTAATTACTGGCGAAACGTCGTACTCAGATTGTAAATGTTGTGGCTTGGCTCTCCAACACACTGGTGTGCTGTACTAGTGACGAATTGGCACGTTCTGTTTACGTGACAACCCTTACTAGTTGGCTGTGTCGGGTGGTGGCGGGTTTTAACGAGACATTTATATGTTTATGCGATTTAACCCAAAAACACCTATATTATGGAGGTTCTGAAGGGTGATAAAGTTGATGGTGTGACTCAAGTCACCAATGACAGCACACAAAATAGCACCTTAAATTTGGTTCTACAGTACATTTTATTGGGCTAAATTCCATCGTAAAAATTTTAATACAAAATTCCGTGTAATGTGACCAGGATTCTAGATTTGAAGCTTTCGTGACAATTTACATTCATATTCTTAGGTTTTTTCGGTAAAGTCACGTAGGTAAAACATTAAAATTAATAAAAGTAAAATAAAATATAAATCACGACGTTTCGGAGGCAACACAAGCTTCCGTCTTCAGGTGGAACCGTCACAGCCACGACAGCTGTATCAAGTAAAACCGCCACCACCTGATACAGCTGATCCAGCTGTCGTGGCTGTGACGGTTCCACCTGAAGACGGAAGCTTGTGTTGCCTCCGAAACGTCGTGATTTTTATATTATTTTACTTTTATTAATTTTAATATTTTACCTACGTGACTTTACCGAAAAAACCTAAGAATGTGACCAGGATTGCCCAATACCAGGGCTGGTGACAATGTGCTGCCCCCTGCTGTGTGAACCAGAGGTCACGTGAAGGATTTCAGATGCAGTTCTGTGATATATTCGTCCCTGGGTTGTTCTCAAACAGGAACGGGTACACTTCTCTGTTAGATTTGAATGGATAATTCACATGACGCTGAAATAACTATCAGGATAAAACTGTTTTGAATATTAAATACTGAATATTCAAGTTCATTTTGTAAAACCAGTTGAGAACTCAATAATCTCTTTTGCAAGTGGCCTTGGTCACCAAAAAGATAAAAACGAAAAAAATGTTTGACTTAAAATCAAATAAACTATAGCAATGAAGCAAATATAAATCAATGCAAAAACAATTGTGTCACATGTAAAATTTATATATTGCACAAACATAAATCAGTGGTAAATAATACATTTCCATACACTTATGTCGGATCGGGCAGACTATTTTTAGGCTAATCAATTTTGCCATGAGTAAAACTATTTTTGGCCAATTGGCATATTCATACGGGTTGCCCACCCTTATGAATATTCGTGAGAGTTTCCCACTCTTGTGAATAATCATGAGAGTTACATACCATTATGCATATTCATAAGGGTTGCCCACCCTCATAAATGTTCATGTTTCCCACTATTATGAATATTAATAATGGCGACCGACCCGTGCTACTTCATGCATATGAATTCATAAACGTTTTTTGGAGTTTAGATCGCGTAAATATAAATGTGTTGTTAAACCCGCCACCACCTGACACAGCCAATTAGTAAGGTTTGTCACGTAAACAAAACGTGCCAATTAGTTGATAAGTTCAGCACACCTGGTGTTGTTTGAGAGTCAACCCGCAACATTTACAATTCCGAGTTCGACGTTTCGCTGGCGATTACATCCAGGCGGAAAAAAAAACCCCTACACAGTATTATGGATAAATCTTGACTTAAAGCTTTCGTGGCTGCAGGAATTCATATTCTTTGGGTCTTTCGGTAAAGTCACAGATAGGTTTAAAGAAAACCTATCTGGCTGTGTTAGTGAGACATTTAAACCTATCTACGTGACTTTACCGGAAGACACAAAGAATGATGGATATCGGTCGCGAAAGACATACGCGTTAAACCCAATGTGCAAAACATCAATTTATCTTGACTTAAAGCTTTTGTGACTGCAGGAATTCGAATTCATTGGGTCTTTCGGTAAAGTCACGTAGGTAGAAAAATTAATAGATCACAACGTTTCGATCGCAACACAAACAACCGTCATCATGTGTAAAGCAAACACAGCAGGACTGCTGACGTAGGAGGGTTTGAGATGGGCGTAGCCCAAGATGTCATAAGCGAAGTGGGCGGGGCTAGTGATGAAATTTGCATGTCAATGTAAGATCTTAGAGCCACCGCCACGTCGAGGAAAACGAGCAACGGTGGCTGTGTTAGTGAGACATTTAACCTGTTAATGTAAAGACATTTAACCTGTTAATGTAACACCACCCGATGACGATTGCTTGTGTACGCGATCGAAACGTCGTGATATTTTTTATTTTATTTTTTCCTATCTACGTGGCTTTACCGAACGACCCAATGAATATGAATCCATTCATCGTTTACACCAAAAAGCCACCCCCACCACCAACTCCGCCGGGCAGCCGCCGTCGAGACATCCGGTCGCTCCCGATTGGACGCTTTGGCGCGGTCACGTGCTCACACAACGTCGCTTTAGTTTGGCCGCCATCTTAGGTAGGGGGTTAAAAAAACACCGCTTCCCCCACCCATCCACACCCACTCAGCCCCAGCCCCCACCCCCTTGAACCCCACCCACCCCCACCCCGGGGTCGATGACGTCACTAAGCCGCCACCATGCCCCACCCCCCACGCCAACCGCCGTCTCACTTACACACAAACCCTTACCCAACATGGCGCCGAGACGGCTTCAATTGCCACCCTCCCCCCCCCAGTGCGTCCCTCCAATCCTCCACCTCCAACTCGCCTTTGCCGCTCGCCTTCGTCAGCGATGGCGACTGCGGCAGGCGGCGGAATGGGGAGCGGCGATGGCTTCTATTTTAACACTGTGCTCAGCCTGGCACGCTCCCTGGCCGCTCAGAACCCGGCGCCTCTTGATAAGGTTCGTCTCGAAGCGTCCTCGCGGTTCGGTGCTCAGCAGGCAGAGGAACGAGGGGAGGGAATGTGGGGCACGATGGGGTTTTGACAGAATCATCCATTGGTGGTTGTAAGGCAGGAAAGCCAAACGCTGAGGGATAACCTCTTGGCCAGGTTTGACTGGGTTTTCTTTTTTTGTTAACAGCAGTGCGATGTCTCGTCTCTATTTACATCGTTATCAGTGTTAATGTCAGCGTGGGCACAGTCGTTATTCAGTATCACCACCGGCATTAATATCACCACCGGCATTAATATCACCACCATCATCTTAATAATCATTGCCGCCGTCAACTTAATATCGCAGCGTCATCATAAACATATCACCAGGTACGAAATAAGTTGAACATACATCTCTAGTTGAAAGTATATTGACTTAAACATCGTCATGACTTGTATTACCTCCAGCGGCACAATGTCCCCATCTCCGTCATCAGCATCATGAATATTATACTCATACCTTCGTTATCATTGCATTACTGTGTTCATCATCTTGATCGTCATCCTCAAAATGTCCACGTTCATCTACTGTCATCACCACTATTGCTCAAGTGTCTGTACAATAAACTGCACAATGAATGATGCTGCGTCTTTTGATGCAGAAGACGCAGTGGCACTCGTCATATGGATATGCTGGGCCCTGCTTGGATAAAATACATTGAAATTAATTTACAGAAGTGTCAATCCATTGCTGGATGAGGGTCTCGTAGATTTTACATTAAAAAACCGTCCATAAATGACGTCACATGGCGTCACAAAAAGTCAGACCCCCCTCAAATATGACGTCACAAAGCTCTGCCCCCCCTCCAAAAAATATGCTTCAAATCGCTTTAAGCTATTGTCATTGTAGTGCGTATTTAATGTGGCGCTGCACTCTGATGTAGGAGAAAACGTATTAAAATATATATTTAATTAAGTAGAACGTGTTTATATTTATTTAAAGTTCCGCATTGAAATGTGACATCCCATCAAAATTCGCAACTTTAAAGAAATATAGAATTGTTATAACACTAATTGTCATAACAACACTCCTACAACATCAGAGTGCAGCGCCACATTAAATGCGCACTACCATGACAATAGTTTAAAGCGATTTGTTTTAGTTTCAAAATGGAAATATGGTTTTGGGGGGGGGGGGGCAGAGCTTTGTGACGTCATATTTGAGAGGGGGTCTGACTTTTTGTGATGCCGTGTGACGAGGGGGGGGGGTCAAAAATCGTCCACAATCGCGTGACGTCATTTATGAACGGCCCCTAATTTACAAGTGCGGGTTTGTGATGGTGAGGCCCAGGTGTAGTTCACGTACCCCTAGCCACTAAGATGATATATCCATAGCCAGGAATTTAACTTTGGGTTGATGGATTTATAGTGCAGTGTGCTAACCACAATTCCAGAGCTACAAACTGTCAGAGGAATGTGCAGTTTCTCCCCCAAAGACTCTGGATCATCAAAAATGAATCAGGAACACAGATCCACAAACATCTTCTGAGCATGTGAACGCCTTTCCTTTTCTGATTGTCCCACATGGTGCTTAGTGTTTGAAAACTGAATTGGTCCATGTATCTAGTTTCCTAAGCAAGAGGTATTTTATTGAACTGACCTATTTGGTGTGGAGCCTTGATAAATGCAAAAAATATACTGTACAGTATTTTGATACTTCGTACCATGGGTCTTGATTATTGTGATAACATTACTGTACAAAAACATTAAATGGCCAAACTTGTGAATCAATAATTATAAGTTATTATGTACAGTATATCAGTCAGATCTTTAATTATCTTTATTTCTACACCAATGTGATGTCCTTCCTGAGATGGATGGATGAGCAGAGAATGTATGAAATTACAGTATTATAATGTGCTAAATATCACACATGCCTATAAGATATGTATCATTCAAAGCAAAGTCGGACTGAAGGACTTAAATGTATTGTAACTATTTATATAATAAAAATCCATTGTGTTTCATGATGTACTTTAGATGTATCATTAACCTGCATGCACGTTAAATTATAATTTATATTGTGGGATTCTTAGGAAAATTTAAGGACACTAACAAACAATATTTTAGGATTTTCCTCTGAACATTGTCTGTTCCATGTGCAGTGTTTGAATGTTTTCATCATTTTTATTATTGGAAGACAGAAAGTGACTTACGTTAATCCAAAATAATGCTTTAGCAATAGAAATGGTGAAGATTCGGTATCACGACTGTGCAATATGCACTGCACTTGACAGAATTTCACATTTTATCGTATGGCTTTGTACAGTCGACAGTGCTTATGGATGTGCTGGTGTTGTTTTACATGTTCAGGTGCAAAAGGTGTTGGGCATGTGCCCATTGGATCAACAAGGGGCATGCCAGCTGGACCACCGGAGGAGGGATGCTGTCATCGCACTTGGGATATTTCTCTTGGAATCGGGTTTGCAGGTACAATAATGAGGCTTTCCTTCCGTCATCTTTTAGAGAGGATGGGGATGAATTAGATATTTCCACCTCTTACTGTCTTGCTTAATGCTTTCTTTTATTTGTCACCCTCTTAATTAAAACATCACGCTTTACTGTGTTCACTCAGTTCATCTTTGGTCATCCTCTGTTTCGCGTGCTTGTTTATGTCATGTATTGTTCCGGATTATTTCCAGATCTGTTCTAGACGTGTCCAAATCACCGGAGGAGTCTCTTGAAGCTTGACTATAAGTGTAATCATGTTATTACTTAATTTCTTATTTTCTGTAGTCTAGACACTCAATGTTTTTAATTAGTTAATTTTTTTAGTTATTATTTTCAGGCGTACAGGTAGAAATCGTTAAAAGGGGCTGTTGAAATGTTTTACTTTCAGTCTGGATATCTTAATTGTTTTTTTTATCACAGCACAAAGAACACTTGGTTCCTTACCTACTACAGCTGCTGAAAATGCTTCCTAATGTCCAATGGATTGAAGACTATGTTGGAAAGCGTGACAGAGGTGAGGACTACATATCTTTTAAACATATGATATCACGGAGCTCCCGGTGGTCACTGAAATTGTAAATATGAATTAAAGCTGTGAAATCTTGTAAATTACGAAATGCGGGGAGTGGTCACCAACCCACCCTGACCTTTCTGTGCATTGTGTTTTATTCATGCGCATTGGCGGTGAATTTTGCCAATAATTACCATGCCAAAATCGTATGATAAATAATAACTGTTCGCCATTAATTAAGCCAGTGTTTTAGTGATGAACCAGTTGGTTTCATGATGCCAATGAGCTCGCTAATGTTGCGTTGTTACTTCTGCCATTACAGAGAGGCTGCCCGTGGCGGAGTCATTTAGCTTTTGTTTGGTGACGCTCCTCTCTGATGTTGCTCAGAGAGATCCGCACATTCGAGAGCAGGTGACAATTCATTGACACATTCCTGTAACATGTTGTGTCATTTTGTGAAACGAAATAATTGCCTTATACATTTACTAATACTCAAAAGTGATTCGGTGAATCTGAATATGTTGATAGCCTCCTTAATTGTATGTCATTGCCCAATTCGCGTTGCTCTGAATAACCTGGTATGGCAATTGCTGTTGGTATGTTACTCGTGAATGCTGTATATTTCTGTCGCCAAAGCTTGATGCAGTACCGTAATTGTTCAAAAGTCAGCAATTGTAATTGTTCAATTGCCAGTATGGCAATTTAATGTATCCTTAAAATTAATAACAAGGTAGATTATTTGGATGATAGGGTATGCTATTCATTTAATCATAGTAATACAAAGTAATGTATATTTAAACTATTATGTTTAAATGTTTAGTAAAGTTTATTTTTTTAGTTTATTTATTTAGTCACGTAGGTAGAAAAAATAATAGATCACGAGGTTTCGATCGCAACACAAGCAATCGTCTTCAGGTGAAAAAAGAGGGGGAAATCTGCTGAGGCAGGCTGTTTATAAAGGTTTAGAGATGGGCGGGACAGCTAATGTTAAATGTAAGCTCGGCAAGGGCCGAGCTCGGCTAGGGCTTGGAAATTTGAGAGTCGGCTAATATTGCCAGGTAGGAAGGGAACATCAAAGCAATTAAAACTTTACCTAGTTGATGACGTCCTTCCAATGATTGCTTAATTTGTATCCATCTTCTCGGTTGAAGTTATGTCTGTGTTTATAAATCTGGATGACTTCATGGAAAAATCTTTGATGGTAGCCTGAAGGTTTGCAGAGTACCTTGGTCTCGGAAAAGACAATATCGTGTGAGCCCACCACGTTCAAACAGTGATCAGCCACGGCAGAGGTATTGGTTCTGCCGTGTTTCAAATCTGCCTTGTGTTCGCGAACACGGTCCGAGACATGTCATTTCGTTTCCCCAATGTAACTGCTACCGCAGATACAAATTAGTTTGTAGACACCAGGGTATTGCATGTCAGGAATCACATCTTTCACAGATGGGATCAAATCACGGATTGTGTGTACTGTGTTGAATCGAACCTGGATCTTGTGTTTGTTCAGAATTTGGGAATTTTTTTTGGTAACCCCTGCAATGTATGGCAAGGTGATGGTTTTGATTGGGTTCTCAGATGGTTCTCTCCCTATGGTTGGGGACACAGCTTTGCGGATTGTGTGATCCGAATATCCATTCATCTTGAGGGCTTGGCGTACGTGCTCCAGTTCACTGGATAGGTGGTGCTGGTCGGAGATGCAACTATGTGTAGTGTTTTGATGAGGGAATTCTTGTGGGCTGGATGGTGGTGGGAATCAGGCTTTAGATAGGAATCCGTGTGGGTGGCTTTCCTGTAGATAGTGTCCCAACAAGCCATCAGGTCTCGATCAAAACATCCAGGAATGGTAGCTTGCCATCATTTTCCACTTCTATGGTCAATTTGATGGATGGGTGTATGGAATTGATGTGGTTGAAAAATTGGTTCAGTGCTGGCAGGCCATGTGGCCAGAAAACGAACGTGTCATCTACGTATCTCTTCCACAAGCAAGGACGTAGGGTGGATGTCTGGATGGCATCTGTCTCAAATTTCTCCATTAAAACATTTGCTACCACTGGCGATAAGGGAGAACCCATTGTGGTGCCCTCATTTTTTTTGTAGAATGTACCATTCCAGGTAAAGTAAGTGTTGGTAAGGCAATGCCTCACCAATGTAGGTGCATCAGGATTCAGTCCCTGTTGGACCAAGTCTTCAATGATTGCAATGGTGTCAGGTACAGCGACCTTGGTGAACAGCAAGACTACATCGAAACTGACAAGCAAATCATCTGGAGACAGTGAGATGTCCTTGATTAGAGAAACCAAGTGAGCCGAGTTAAGTACAGCTGAGGTGGTCTTGCCTGTGAAAGGAAGCAGGGTCTCAGACAGAAATTGGGCCAGTTTGTAGGTGGGTGAGTTAATGGTGGAGACGATCGGACGGAGCGGAGTACCTTCTTTATGGATTTTTGGTAGGCTATAAACTCTGGGTGGTCCAGCAGCTGAAGGTTTTAGAGAGAGCTGCTTGGTCGGTTCGATTAGAGAAGTCGAATTAGTGATGATATTGTTGGTTTTCGTAGCCAGGCAGTTGGTAGGATCTCTATTGATTTTGGTATAGCTGCCATCATTCAAGTTCAAATTCATTTATTAGGTATAGCCCTGTGAGCCATTCGGCTCTTGAATCGGGTGCAACCGCAACAAACAAAAAAACATGAACAAAAAACATCTTAAAGTGAATTTATTTTGAATTTATTTTGTTGTTGTAAGTGGTTTTATCCATGATGACAGTGGTATTGCCCTTGTCGGCTGAGAGGATGACAATTTACATTTACAAGCAAATTTTCCGGACCCTAGCCGAGCTTGGCCTTCGCTGAGCTTACATTTGACATTAGCTGCCCCGCCTATCTCTAAACCTTTATAAACATGCTGCCTCAGCAGATTTTCCCCTCTTTTTTTCACCTGAAGACGATTGCTTGTATTGCGATATAAACGTCGTGATCTATTATTTTTTCTACCTACGTGACTTTACCGAAAGAACCAAAGAGTATGGATTCCTGCAGTCACGAAAGCTTTAAATCAAGATAATTTTTTTAGCTTCAGCAAATTTTCAATCTGTACAGATTGAAAGTATTAATTAATACAATTGTAGACACTGGCAATTTTTTTGCGTATTTCATAAATATTTAACCTTTTACAGCATTTAAATGTAATAATTGCTCTACTCAAATAATCTATTGAAATTATTGGCAATGTATATGTTGAATGTTATGTGATTACTCTTTTCACATGTTTGTTCATTTTAGATTCTGGAAGCATTACTTGATACCTTGCAAGAATTACTTCAAATTTGTGAGAATCCCCATAATGACAGAGGTGTGTTACTTTTTTAGCATTCCATTTTGATTTAATAGTTTGTGAATTGAATAGAATATATGGTTAATGGTTCTTGGTAGGTTATTCCGGTTGTGCTGTATAACTCTCAGCATGTGGAGTTAAACGTCTGAAACATCATGCTGAATAGCACACGGTTAGAATTTGAAAAGAAAAACATCAGAGATAAAAAAATGTGCATGATTTTTTTCTTATTAAATGATAGTCATTTGTGTTGTACATGTCCTTTTTTCCAGATGTCTGCCAGTATTCAGTGCCTTGCCTTATTGGCATGTCACGAGCATTTGGCCGTTACAGCAATGAAGATGATTCACTTCTTTCAAGGCTATTCCCAAAAGTGACCTTGCAATCGGTAACATTAAATTTATTTCCACCGCATCTGAGCTTGTTTCACAATGCTATAGCACTAAATCTCAAATAAAACTTTTGGGCAACCACATTATATAGCATGTAACATATCGCAAAAGGAAAGTTTGGTGATTTAGTGCCTGCAATTTGAATGACTTGTAGCAAATTAAAACCCAGTTAATCGATAGCTAATTTGTTCCTGCAGGTGGCACAAACAACAGATCCAGATGCTATTCGGAGGAGATCTTTCCACGATTTCCGCTCCATCATGCCCTCATCATTGATGCAATCCTGTGGGACAAGTGATAGCCTCCGACGAAATGTAAATAGCGTCGCCAGCTTTGCGCAGGTGAGTAAAAAAAGTTGATAACATAGTGTTTATATATTTGACACCTAGATTTCACACATTGATTTCAATAAAATTGTCAAATTATGCTGTTCAATTACACATTTACAGTTGTGAATTCATTTGAAAACTGAGTCAGCATTTGATTTAGATTAAGCTGCAGGTGCTGCTGTTCATTAATGCATGTTTACCTTAAGAAAATAAGGAACGCTGTACGAATGAACTATAGTAAATGGTATGCTCATTTAGAATAGTATTGTATATGTATGTGTTTTTATGATTAATGGATTTCATTTTTAAATATTTTAACATTGTGAAAATGTAATTTTTTTTTTGAATTAACGATTTTATGTCTGCTCTGGTTTTTTTTTGTCAGTTTCAACTAAGTCCAGAAAAGGGTGGCAGTCAGATGCCAAGTTCCCCAGGCTATGCCACACTACAGTACTGGGAAGGTATGTATGTTTTCATCCATATTACTGTATTTACTTGTAGTGTGCTGATTGATCAATTCAAATTCTGTTCTTACACTTATCACAACGTACGAAAATGCATTTCTGTAGGAATTTATTATTTTTGTAAAAATCGTACGTAAATATTTTACATAACCTCTGCTGTCACTAGAAGCTGTTATAGTCACAATATATATTTTTTCATTATTATTTGAACATTTGTATTTAAAAAAATGAATGCATTATTATATTCTTTAAAAGCATTTTCACAAACCTATATCTTATGTTTTTGTTAGATAATGGCATGTTCTTTAAATGTATTTCAAATATCTTGAGTTTCTAAAGTTACTATGGTAAATAATACGATCTCTTGAATTGCTGCTTCTCTAATTGCTTTACAGGTGCGTCATATAATGATGCGCCGGTGAATGACCCAGACTTTTACTTCACCGTCCTAAGTTCCAGCTTCTCCACATCGCCTCTCAACACAAAAGACACCTGCCAACAAATGGACACTCCAATTCTACTGCTAAAGAGACTTTTGGACATGGTCTGTGTATTTTTAAATTAACATTTTTACCCAAGGATTATGGTTCATACCAACTAATAATCCAGAAAATACATGTTTGCCATTGTCTGGCATGCAAATAAAGCAGAGAAGATACAATTATGCATTCATTAACTGATCTGTGCTATTTTTAAATATCTTTGTTAAATGGGTATAGATTGAGATAGATTGACCGTATTCATCCAATTCCAAGACATTCAGTAAAGTAAGAGCACCTAAAACTTGTGACCAGTGTCAAAGTTATTCAAATTTGTTTACACAATAGATTATAATACGCACCTCCATATTTTGATTTGAAATACAGAGATGAATCGTGTATCATATAATCCAGAGAATATCGTCACATCTGTAACCTTATGGATCCACTTACAGAAGAATGGTTATATGAAAGAAATAGCATTCTGTATTGCAGTGATTTCTGGTAAGATAGAATATTTCAAATAAATTCTCGACATTTTCTAATTATTAATTGTGTGTGTTCGCAGGTAAAACGCTTGGTAAATGACAACATGCTCAGAACTCTGGACAAGATTTTACTTGAAACAATTGATGTAGGTATTCATTTACATTTAAACACAAATTATTTCATGTGACTCTGTGGACAAAGATAATACGTTAATATATTCTTATATTAATGCACAATGTGAAATAAATGTTGGGTTCTATACTTGTCAATATACATTTACAAAGTGGTAGTTTATTGCACACTAATTTTAAACTTGTATAATGTGGCATAAAGTTGGCAATACTGTTTTTAGACGTTTAAACCAGAAACATTGCATTACACTTCTGGCTTTTTGAAATGTAATCAAATTACCGTGCAATATTTTTGTTGGTTAATTTTACATTTTTACATTTATTGCAGTGTAACCCATCAACATACCTTTACTACAGAAACTTCAGCAACATCCTTTATGTAGCAGCTTTCAAGATGCTGAGGGACACCCTTTTAAACTGTTTGAAAGGTAGGAACTGTGTATTTTATGCGGCGGTGACAAAATGATTGCGTTATCACACTTTGCCAATTCACAGCTGCATAGAGGCTACTCCACGTAACGCCTTATATGTCATGGGGATTTGTTCCTTATACGAGTCAGTGCAGGTTGGTAAATGTGGCTTCCAGGACTATTTCAGATATTGCCCATTCTATAAAATACATTAACTCATTGCCAAGTTCACAGTGTAGTGTGCTTACTACTGCGTGGCAACTACCCAGTGATACTACCATGTTATCATTTACAGCTTTCTGAAAGTGCTTTCTTTCTCCATCTGCTATGACTTTTGTAATGCTACTAGGACACTGGGTATTTTAATTTAGTTTTAGTCAAGGCTTTGTAAGCTATTCAGAATGTAACAAGGGTGGTAAAAGTGCAGCACTGCATTTTCTTGCAACTTTTGATGGAAAGGCCTCCATGAAAGGGAATTCTAGAGAACCCCTTTCGAGAGTATGTGGCATTCTCTTTCAAGCTGGCCAAATGTCTTCCCTTGAGCCAGCTCTGATCATTGTCCCAGCCACCTCACCACATGCGACCTACCGATCACCAAACTATATTGAGGATGACATAAAGAATATTCTTGGATGAAAAATTTCAGTTTTGTAGTATTGTATTGTTCATGGGAGTTTAATTGTAAACTACTTTATGAATTTTTTTCAAGCTTATTTTTTTCTTTTCACAGATCTGCCTTCAGTTTTTGTGAAGGAGGTACATGACTTTGTTTTGGAGCAATTCAACAGCAGCCAAGCAGAGTTGCAGCGAATGCTGCACGATGCCGATCGGCCTCATGGGGAGTCGAGCTCACTCAAGCTCCGCTGCCAGGCAAATGCTGCCTGTGTGGACCTTATGGTGTGGGCAGCTAAAGACGAACAAGGTACATGCAGCAGGACTTATTTACAGCCCTGAGTCAATCCACTGATGCGTGAAGGCCTCCCTAGGCTGTGTCAGTCAGGGCAGTTGTTTGATTTCATGTTATCATGCTGGTCAGTGCAAGTAGGTGAAGGGAGTGTTCACGACCAGATATCAGTCGCCACTTATGTTAACCATAGCTGGGCATCAAGCTCATGTGGCGGGGTTAATACTGCAGTGCACAAACCACTGCTACTGCTTCACCCCTATACAGCAGCAGGATGTTGCTTTACAAAAGAATGGGTATTCAATAAGAATTGGCCCTGTAGGTGATAGTTTTTTCTTTGGGCCAAAAATGTGTGAAATGCGTCAACCGATTATGTAAGTGTCACCCTTTGCAGATTTCAGTTTAAACTGGTCTCATGCAGTAAACGAGGTCATACAATGACTGCAGTGATGGACAATATTTTGTAAGATATGGATAATAGATGTTTTGATAATTGTTTTAGAGAATTGATGATCAATTCCAATAATCATAGAATCGATAGTTAAATTTGTTAAACAACTTAAAAAGCATTGCTAAGTTGATAGGAATGCTAAATGACTGAAATTTAACTTAAACTATTTCAGATATCTATCAATGTACACTTGTTGTTGATGTTAGTTTTTTTTGTCTTCAGATGCTTTTACTGTCATTGAGGTAACATTTGTATGGGGGGCCGTATGTTTTTTAAAGAATGACACTAAGGCCCATATTCTTAGTCAGAGCTCGACTCATGCTTGGCTCTAGCTCAAATGGGTGAAACCTGAGCTGAGCCACGTGAGCGGCCAAGTCAGAGCCAAGGTGCTACTTAGAATACAGCCCGAAATCTTACCCAATGTGTGGTTATGCTAATTCTTCCTTGTAGTCTTTTTTTAAATGCATTGTTACTACTGCTCATGTTTTCACAGTTGATTTGGATTTCTTTCTGTCGCTTTTTGTTGGGTTGTACTATGTGTTGTTCGACGTTCATGCCCAATGTGTTTTGCTCCAGTATGCTGGGAGCTTAATCTTTTATTGAATTCAGGAACACACGGTACAGTCTGAAAAAACGTCTGAAAGATCAAAGTTGTTTCGGGTAAATTTTTCAGTGAAGTAACAAGAATGAGTTTGTATCAACGTGAAATATCGATTTAGAAAACTTTCAATCTTTCTTCAGGTGCTGAAACCCTTTGTGTCAAGTTGTCTGAGAAATTACAGACAAAAACATCCAGCAAAGTGATAGTGGCACACATGCCTCTTTTGATCTGCTGTCTGCAGGTATGATCTTTTAGGAGAAATTGTGAAAAATGTTTCTATTCTTCGATTTCATTTAAAACATGACAGATGTTCAATGCCATAAATAACTTTTGTAGACTTATTAATGACTTTACAAAGTTGCATTGACAAATAATATGTACATCAGTATGCCTCTGCATGTGTGTTAAATGTGGTAATGTTTTAGCATGCCTGACAGACATTAAGGGATAGCTCACCGATGTGCTCTTAGATTGTACCCCATATTTGGTATGAGGTGCGTCGTTTTGCTCCTCATGCTGATTATATACATTGCATATAATGTAGAATATTTAACATATATTATGAATAAGCCCCCAGGACGTGGACCAAAAAAACTACGTACAACCTGGAAACACATCGGGAGGCTGTACAGTACACAGATGAATTGATGTTTTATATTTTAACGCACCCCTATGTGCGTGCGGATCATCAGGGCTTAGGAAGGCTCTGTGAGCGCTTCCCATCTGTGTCCAACTCCGTGACTGTGTGTCTGCGGGACTTCCTTGTTGTTCCGTCCCCCGTGCTGCTCAAACTCTACAAGCTCCACTGCCAGTTTCAGAGTGGTAAGGAGATGGGTAAGCCATAATAACGTATATTGAATTATTGCCTCGTGTGTTAGGGGGAGTCTACTTCAAAGGGCATAGAAAAACATAAAAGCATGTATCTTGTGTTACGGCAGGATTTAATTGTAATAAACCTAATCGTGAATGCCATGGATTTTGTGTGTGCGTGTATTTATCACTTACGTTGATGCCATATTTTTAGGCTGTAGTGTGACACGGACAGAAAAGAAGCAAAGACATGCTTAATTCCTATTCGTTGTAAATGCCTGTGTTTGTAATAACTGTATGTCATGCCTAATTGTTTTATTAGGAGGAAATGACATAAAGATCAGTGTGACGAATGAGTTTGCGGAATCCACTGTCAATGTTGTGGCCAGCAAGAAGATTCAGCCCTCGATGTATGAACAGCTGAGGGATATGGCTATTGACAACATATGCAGGCAAGTCATTGACAAAATAAAACAAATTTTGTCAAACACTGAATCAAGAATTGTGGCTCTAGTCAAACTATCCACAAGAACTATTATACATTTTATTATAGTGCAAATGTATGATTGACAATCATCACAAACTAAACATGAATACTATGAACAACAACAAAAGCAAGTATGACATCTGTATATAAGTCGTAATCAGCAACAACGGCTCATTACAAATAAATGTAATTCCTACATTTTGTATAATCTTCTTGGTTCTTTCGGTAAAGTCACGTAGAATGGAAATAATAAAATAATAAAATAATTCTCACGACGTTTCGGCCACAACGCAAGCAGCCGTCCTCAGGTGAAGAACAGGTCTTATCGAGAAGACAGGTCTATCGAGAAGACAGAGTCTGAATTTCATTCAGACTCTGAATTTCATTCAGACCTGAGGACGGCTGCTTGCGTTGTGGCCGAAACGTCGTGAGAATTATTTTATTATGTTTTATTTTTATTATTTTATTATTTCCATTCTACGTGACTTTACCGAAAGAACCAAGAAGATGAATCCCTGCAGTCACGAAAGCTTTAAATCGAAATTTTGTATAATGTTACGCGTAATGCAATGCAATTTTCAGAGCTCTCAAGGGGGGTCTTATCGAGGAGCCAGTGATTGTGGAGGCGTTTCTTGCTACACTCTCCAACCGTCTCTACACTTCTCAAGACAATGAAAAGTAAGTCTGGTTTATGTGATTGGTATTAATAGAGTAATGTAAATCTATTTAAAGGAAATTAGTATTTATTGCATAATAAGTAATATACAGAGTTCGTTGATGTGGGTTTGCCTCTTTGAGTATGCAGAATTTTCAATGAGAATGTAAAATGGTAATGTATTTACTACAGGAATGCCTTACTGAGTCTAAAGACACCTTTTATGAGGCATAGCATTAGGAATTGTATTTATTTCAGGTAATGGGTGTTTGGCATGTGGAAAGGAAATAGGAGTACCGGGAGAAAACCCACACATACAATGGGGTAACACTCGACAATGCTCTGTATAGATAGTGAAGAATTCATTAATGTACTGCCATATTTTGCCATTCCCAAACTTACAGCACCTGGAATTCCCAGGCAGTCTCCAATCCTACTACTAACCAGGCCCAAAACCTGCGTATTAATTCATAGTGATTTGAATGATTTGGTGATGTAGGCGAGTGATGAATGATGATGATTGATGGTATTATTTAAAGGAGTGACGATGATGTGGATAATAATTATGATGTTGATACTGCTGTTGCTGATGATGTATGTTGAAAATTATGGCTGATTTATGGTGTTGATAAATAATTTGTTAGCGATGCAGATTTTGGTGTTGGTCGTAGGGCTCATGATGTTGGATACTGATGTTGGTACTGATAATGGACAAGATTCTTATTCTTTAATAATAAAACAAGAAATTAGCATGGGAAAATCTGCATTGTTACAAAGTGCTTTGTGTCTGTTGGTGGTGTTTAGAGATGGTCAGCTGATTCACGAGCACACAATCCGCGCCTTGGGGCACATCGCTGTGTCTTTGCGTGACACCCCACGCACAATGGAATCCATCTTGCAGATTCTCCAGCAAAAGTTCTGCCAGCCGCCCTCTCCCCTTGATGTCCTCATCATTGACCAGCTGGGGTGCATGGTTATTACTGGCCCTGTGAGTGTCTATATCTCTAATTTCATCCATGTAATTAATTTGTGGAATTGGGTTGGATTTAATCTACATTTGTGATATATGTCAATTTTTAGAACTCATGTGAAAGCTATATTACCTTGTGCTAATCGGAGGTGTGGGAAACATTTACACAAGTAAATGGCTTCAGCTCTTCACAGTGTAAATGACAGTTAATTGGATGATGAAAGTTGTATCAACTTTCGTGTACATTATGCTATTAATATGTGTAGTGGATACATTCACACTTAATGTTTGGCTTTAACTGAGTTTATTTCACTCCTCAGACAAAGAATAATTAATTTATTTTAAACTCGATTATTTTTTTATTGCACTACGATCAGATGCTTAAACCCATTTTTGTTTATTTATATTTCAGCAACACATCTACCAGGAAGTACTGAACCTTTTTCAACAGATCAGTGTAAAGGCCAGCTCTGTTGTTTATTCACAAGCCAAGGATATGAGAGACCATGGCTACAGGTTGGTGTACCACTCTTAAGTGACGTTTTGCAGCCGGAGGTCATGCTGGTATCGCTTTTTGGAACATTGATATTATTTTACGACAATGGTTTTGAACGTCAAGTGGACCAGTGGCACAATGGTTAGCGCTTTGCGCTCCAAACCTGGCGAACTAAGTTCGATTTCCAAGCATGGTTAACGTCGGTGGCGAATTATATCTGGACCAATTCTGGGCCTCTTTGCACCAACTCCCACTGGCCAGTATCATGAAGTATGATCAAATAACACCCAACATGGGGAGGCCTTAATCCATTTGTGGATTGACATAGGACAATAAGTCATGATATAAACCATCAGAACACCATTTTGAAAAAAATGTGTTGTACTGTCGTTGCTGTGTATTTAGATTTCATGCTTAATCTGTCATTGTTCCTAGTCATATAATGCTTAATGTAGAGTCAATATTGACCCCCATTTAAGAGTTTTGGGGTGCACACAATAGCTACAATAATATAAATTCACTGTTGGTAGCAATTATAAGTTTATTCAAAGTATTCTCCCAAGTGATTTAATGAAAGGTTACGATTAATTTCAGCAATCTACTATTTTTAGACATTGCATTGAATTTAGCGGCCACATCAGCCCATGGCATGTAACACATCCGAATCTTTGCATTCACTGTGTGCTTACGAATCAATATGAATCGGTATGAATCCATGCATCGTTACAACACCCTTGGTTAATAGGTAAAGTGTGTGTGTGTGTTTTTTAACAAGGCATTGTTCTGTGGCGGTCATCAATGCACTGGCAAACATCGCGGCCAACCTGCAGGGGGAGCAGCTGGTCGATGAGCTGCTGGTCAATCTCCTGGAGCTTTTTGTGCAGCTGGGCCTGGAAGGAAAGCGTGCGAGCGAGAGGGCCAGCGAGAAAGGCCCTGCCCTAAAGGTACCACCAACAGCGGTGTATCTATAAAATACACATTGCCCACTCTCCTACTATTTACTATTTTTTATTTTACCAGGTAAGGCCCACTCAGCTATATAGTTATTTTTTCCGAAGCGACCTGGCCACAAATCATAGCTCAGTGGAGTGGCTTATCACGTGGAAATGTAGAGCAGCCAAATACTCGTAATGCACGTTTATTCCAAATTGTGGAAGGAAAAACCAGAGGACCCATAGAAAAATCGATGCGACCACGGGGAGAACATACAAACTCCAAATATACAGGTGTCAGGGTCGGGCTCGAATCCACGACCTCCTGTATACCATGCAAGGTATTTAACATCTCGGGGAGGGGCCCAAGTTCCAGGCAATGAAACATGGGGAAAGGTGGAAAGGAGGGGGGAGGGCTTTATTTAATTCCTGGCACCATTGCCCATGCCAGCCACACTTACACCACTGACCGCCGGTACACATCCCCAAATGGCAATGCCAGCATGGGCCTTGGATGGTGACAGCATCACGTGGAGGAACACATGATTTTTTTTTACGTCTTAGTTTTTTTTTAATGGGTTGCATTAAAACGCGATGGAGCAGTTGCAGCATAGTTGTTTGCACACCGTGGTATGAACCGGGTGACCTGAGTTCAATTCCCAGTCGTGGCTAACACCAGTGGCCGGTAATATCTTAACCAGTCCTAGACCCCTCTCCCTTCACCAACCTGCACTGGCTATCGTACGGAAGTATGGTCAAACAAACCCCATAACCGACATGGCTATGGGGAGGCCTTCAAATATGTTTTTTATGAGTACAACATGTGATCAAAACTCGCATTGCAAACAATGATAGATTTGTGATATTAATTGATACTGATATATAGTTAAATCATAACTTCAAATTACGGCAAAACATGTTTACATTAATACCGTTTCATGTATAGCATTTCAATCCTTCCATGCCATTGTGGAATGTTAAGTTATGATTTGATATCACGTGATATCGTTTTCAAAGATACATGCTCTTGTTTTTATTAACAAAAGAGCCTTAGCGTACCATGCTGCAGAAGAGAGAATGCTAAATATAAAAAAGTAATACTCTTGTTATATCATCATCAGCCATGATCTCTCTGCTGCAGGATGAAAGCGTTCCTCAACCCATTGCCATGGATTCATGACTCCATATCATTAAATATAGCGTTAAAATATGTCATTATGTTTTGTTATGTTTTATTGTTTATACGTTTAATTGAAATGCTGAAAGTTAATCATTTTAAAGTGTACATTTTAACCATAGGGTTATGAATGTGTTTGAGGCAAAGTGGGCAGCTGGTTAAAATGTAACTCGGTATTATTTAAAAGGCCAGTAACTCTGCAAGAGATAAGTTTGTTTGTGACATTCCATCTGATAATGTTTCAAACAAAAATGAGATAACAAGGACCAAAGTGCATTTTTCATGATAAGGCTGTAAATCAATCTATAATTGTCATTTTTACAACGTTTGTCTGTAGTTAAAATGTGGTTGATCCTTTTTTATAGTTTATATACTTTTCGTAATAGGATATTGTTGTTGAAATGATCGCATATGAGTAGAATATACTATTAAACTTCAATACAAAATATGAACTGGTGTTACCTATGCTGAGAAGAAGTTAAATTAATAGGGAGGAAATATGTTTAAAATTAAATACTTATAGATTTTCGATGTTTTAGTTTGTTGCTTTTTTAGAATCAAGCTTTTATTTGAATCCACTTGTAAATGCAATAAAATATATATAATCATAAATGCTAAATTAATTTGTTCACAATTGTTTCTAGAAGCCTCAAGCATTAACGTTTGCCAAATGGGAAATAAATGTTTACTAATAATGAACGTGGTTGTTTACAGGCCTCAAGCAGCGCTGGAAATTTGGGAGTACTAATTCCAGTAATTGCTGTGGTAAGTACTAACATCTAATTCTTTATTGTTAAATTATTGAAGTATATATTACTTTAATTATCTCTACGACATCATAAAGATATTTCATGGAGAAATGGAATGGGATTATCATAACGAATAATAAGATAATTTGTTACGACACTATCCTTTGCAAAGCATCATGGGAGACATTGACAGCATCTGACTCACCACAGGACACTTTTATGTCATACTCTTAGTTTTTTCGGTAAAGTCACGTAGGTAAAACAATGAAATTAAAATGAATTTTTTACCTACGTGACTTTACCAAAAAAACTAAGAGTATGGATCCTTGCAGTCACGAAAGCTTCAAATCTAGAACTTTAATGTCAGTTTGGTCTGTATAATAAAACCCCATATTGATTAAGTTAAATAAACATAGTACATTATTTTAATGAAATTCAAAGATGATTTTATTTCACATTTAATGCAATACCACTGCCTAAAGGTAAATGAAATGCTTAATATACTGGATAAAAGTGAAATGGCATGGATGTGGTTTAAACTAATCCTCACCATGCGATACCTCTTACAGCGAATGCTTAAGTGCTGCTGTCTGACATCCTGTCTTGTAACTCAAATAGCTCTTACAAAGTTCTTGTTTTATAGATTCAGCAGAGCTTTCCTTGGAAATAATGTTGTTTGGTTTGGCTCACTTGTAAAATGACATTGAAAATCCATCATGCGTTCTCTGCACTTTTTAGCCCTTACCTATACGTGCATACTTTTTTATTTATTAAACCTTGTTCAGTTCTTAGCTGGGTTGGACACCTGGCCCAAGAAAAGCACACTCATAGTGTGATGCTCGTAGACAATGAAAACAAAGGGGCGGTCAGCAACGAAGCGGTTGTGGGATGTGAGCGGCGTGAAGCCAACTGTAGTGACGGCCGCTGCTTCACTCCCCTCCTCGTCAATCTTTATGAAGCCCTGGTGCTGGAACTGGTGTCAAAAAGAAAAATGCACAGCTTAGCACCCTCTAAATGAGCGCAATATAATGTTACGTATCTTTCATGAAAGTTACATGTTTTTTTATTGTTCATTTATACCTCCGATTAGCATGGTTGGTTACGTACGGTGCGAAAGAAGTTCAACATACATATACACACACGTATGACACTGGTAAATCTAGTGCCAGATGAGAGCCGTGCGAGTTATGGGGGTAATTTGCTCACATTTCTCCATACTGTTCAGTGCGTGTTGGTGAGAGTGTGCAACATAGATTAGGCATAGTATAGTACATCAAAGGGTTTTGCTTTAACACCCTCGGCTCACAATGTGGTTAGTCCCACAGCAACCTATAATACCGGTTTTATGAAAGGCGGTCACCAATCTAAGCCCTATCCTGGCTCAACCATGGTTGTCATCTGAGATCTGACTAGATCAGGCACATTCCAGGTAATTTGGCCAGAAACGTACTTGGACTCATATCTGCTATTTAGGTAAGAGCACCATACCGAGCTAACTTGCACATCCTTGGCACCAGTCATCCCAGACAGGTCTGCATTGGCTTGGAACAACTCGGTCACTCCCATCTCTTTCAAGTTATTTTTGAGATCGTACTTCTGCTGCAAGTTGAATTTGGGAATGCTGACATCCCGTGTTCTGCAAACAACCAAAGAAATAGTACATTGAGTACTCTGTTTGCTTTTTATAATTCCGTTTGTACATCACAGCCTGGCATCAAGGAATCATGCAGTGTTTGCAGGAAAAAAGCCAGAAAAGTACAAAGCATACATTTCATGATGATTTTTTTTCTCGGCATACATCATTTCATTGTGATTAAAGAAGAAAGGATTTTTATTGAGCCGGCACAGAATTGAAATCACTTGCTTACCTGTTAGTCATTGCTTGGAGCCACTTCTCTAGGAGATCAAAGGAAAGGGCACGTTCCAGTGTTTTGAGGCCACCCTTCAGCTTGTGTGGTACTGCCAAAATCATGCTCACATTGCCCTGGTACGCAAGCTGGAGGATATCACAGCCCAGCTCATGGTCCGTGGTAACCAAAAAGCTCGCCTTGGTTTGCATCATTTGAACCTTGACGGACTCTTTGTCGTTCAACCGAAATGACCGCATGGAGGTCTGATGTTTTGAGAACTTAATCTCCCATGGCCCTGGAAAATACAGATTTGAATCATTTTTTATGAAAAAATTTCCCAAAGTATATTTTGATGGTTAAGAAAAGTATGTGGGCTTGGGCAGCACACGTCGCTAAAAAGGATTATGGCCAGTGGTAAAGACCTATGTCGGAGTAGCATTCAAAGGAGGGAAAGAACCACGTGGCCAAGAGAACGGCCACCGTGGAGATGGAGCAATGATATCGGGATGTAATGATGCTAGATGGATGTTTGCACTGCATCTGCGAGGGATGGCGATGGCTTGCAAAAGCCTCCATCCTGCAGTCGAAGGATCGTGGCTGATGTTGATCATGATGATACATATGTATGTGGAACTTCTTTCGCGCCGTACGTAGCCAACAGTGCTAATCGGAGGTGCGGGGGAAGGACAACAAACTAAACACGAAGAGTATTTCGATTTAAAGCTTTCGTAACTGCAGGGATTCATATTCTTGGTTCTTTCGGTAAAGTCACGTAGAAGGGAAATAATAAAATAATAAAAATAAAACATAATAAAATACAATTCTCACGACGTTTCGGCCACAACGAAACGTCGTGAGAATTGTATTTTATTTTGTTTTATTTTTATTATTTTATTATTTCCCTTCTACGTAACTTTACGGAAAGAACCAAGAAGACGAAGAGTATTGCTAGGTATTCAAATGTACACTACTGTACCTTTAAAATACACGCTGTTGATGACCAGGAATACGGTGCTCGGATCAATGTTGGTCACCGCATCGGATATTGTCCCCTTGGTGGAACTTGACACCCAGTGACTGATACGCTGCACCGTCGCAGGGTCTTTAAAGTCAACAGTGTGAGCCTCTGCAAAGTATGTCTTCCGGAGGCATTGTTGGTAGGATGGCAGCAGAGGCCACCTGCGTTGTAAATATAGGGCACTTGCCGACTTGAGCGTGTAGCCAAAGTTGTGGCGGAAAAGGCGGTGATTCAGTCGGTGAAAGAGCTTGTGCACGGTCGAAATGTTGTACTTGGAGCTAGAATTTACCAGGCTCTGTAAACAAAAACAAATCAACAACATACAGATGTATTTCTTATTAAAAATGTTGATCTTTTTATATAAAAAAAATTGTATATTAGTGATGTGTACGCTGTCACGGCTGAGGCTCTGGCTGACGTTAAATCTTAATCTAATTGCCATTGTGTTATGCCACCCAAAATCTGGTGGTATATAAATCTCTGAGTAAATGAGATACTAATATTAAGATAAAATATCAATAATGTACATCGAGTCATGTAAAATAAATAGTATCTCTGGTATGCTGTAGAAACTCGTGTAAGCTCTCGAATGGACTGCTTGTGCAAGCTTATGTTTAAATCTTGCCTCATGTCACTAAAATCTATTGTTATTGTTCATTTTGTTGAACGTCGTCATTGATGTGTAGCCTTCACCAATGTGCTGGGTAACATTTCACTTTACCTCGAACCCTAAGGCTCTGTAGATTTCTTCATGTGTGCCTCCATTTGCTCCGAGCGATATCATGCCCAAGGTAGAAGAGATGCCCAGAGGAGCCAGAAGGAGGTTCTCCCCAGGTGGAGTGGACTCGCTTACGGATCGGTACAGATTGAATGCGAAGTCGCTGTTGACAATGGAGAGTCGCTGGATTCGCGTTTTCCCCTGGAATCTTCTCAGGAATAACTTTTTATTGAATGATGCATCCACTAGCTGTGGGATATTAAGTAAGACTTCAGAGATGTTCACATATTAGCACGGTTGGCTACATACAGTGCGAAATAACTTCAACATGCGTGCATATATATTCTCGGGTCTTTTGGTAAAGTCACGTAGATAGGTTCACATGCATACAAATATTTCCCTTACGACATTTTAGGACGTGGGAACCTATACGCATAGACAGTTCTGGGTATGCAACTTTTAATTGTGTTCTCTAAAGGCTAGGAAACTGAAATATGATGCAAATATAGTCCAGTGTATGCTTTTAACTTTTAAAAAAATATGTTTCACTTTGAACCCCCAAATGTTACAGGAGGTTGATTGGTTTCACTCAACTAAAGTTATTAAAATGCTTCAAGTCTCATACTAAGCACTTAGACGAATATGGTGCTCATCACTGAACCAATTAATAACGACTCCCATCACGTGTGACGATGCCAATAGAAAATGGGTATGTAATTATAAAGTTTTACTCGCTGGTAAATCAGGGAACTTTTTTTTATTAAAAGTCTCCATTATTAAATATTTGCCAATTTTGTATAAAAAATATATAGTCAAATTGAAACCTTTTATGTTATCCAAATGTAAATAGTTGTAAATTAATAATGTGGATTAACTGCCGCTTTTTTATGAAAATGAATTGGTGTGGCAGATTTTTTTTCATCATTCATACATTTCCTAGATGGTTAACTATTCTTTGAATTTATTTAGTGCTGCAGTGGGAAGCGTGCATCATCAGAAAGTGTCTATCGACATACGTCTTTAATTTGAGTACTAAAACTCAACGTGAAATGTAATATATCTTCAAACCAACTTTTTCTGCATTAACTGTCACGCCGGTGGAGCCATCTTCATTTATGTCATCGATTTCGTCTGGGTAGTCCTCATCTTCATTCAGCAGCTTGTCAAAATCGATGTAGTCTTCAATAGAATCCTCATCTGTGAAACCATTGAGGTCCAAAGCTAGTGTGTCATCCATATAGGAATCTGAGGGATTGTTTGGGTACCTGCAATGTAATATTATGCAAACGCACTTAGACAAAAGCCCATCACAACATCACTTGGAATGCAACGGCTCTATTACATGTCGGAAGTGAAACAGGATTAATCTCGTTTTGTGCTTGGATTTGTGACCGCCATGCATTAAACAATTGTTATAGACTGCTACAGGGGCTGCATTGTTAGCCAGAGGGCAGTGCAGCAAAATATGTTGTTGTACTATACTATCCATAATCAACGATTTTTGGGTTTAGATCGCGTTATTTATAAATGTGTCGTAACCCTCCACCACCCGACACGGCCAATCAGTAAAAAAAAGTGTCACGTTGACAAAAGACAAATAGTTCACTGCTTTAGCCCACCGGTGTGTTGAAGCGTGAAACCACAACATTTACAATTTGAGTACGACGTTTCGCTGGTAATTGCATCCAGCATCATCGGGCGAATTGCCCGATGATGCTGTACTCAAATTGTAAATGTTGTGGTTTCACGCTTCAACACACCGGTGGGCTAAAGCAGTGAACTATTTGTCTTTTGTCAACGTGACACTTTTTTTACTGATTGGCCGTGTCGGGTGGTGGAGGGTTACGACACATTTATAAATAACGCGATCTAAACCCAAAAATCGTTGATTATGAACAATATTGGTCGCGAAAGCCTACGTGTTAAACGTACTATACTATGTTCCAATGTAAGTGCTCCCTGCTTTCACCAACTTAGTGACCAGCTTGGTGAAATTTGGTCAAATAACCCAAATGGCATGGAAATGCCCTCATCTGCAGTCGATTGCAAAAGAGCTATGTATGTACATTTACTACGACGTGGGCTGTCAAGAGTGTTTAAGTAAAAAAAACATGCTTTTGATCATATAATATAATTCAGTATAATTGCAATTTTTTCTCTCTAGGTTTAGCGGTACCCTCTGTGCCAACTCATAACTAGGATCAAGTATACAGGAAGGCAACCATATACACAGGTTTATCGATTTGCTTACTACTTTTGGTTCTCGAGTTAAATGCGGAATCACAGACAAACAATTGTTTTTCAATCCATCAATAGTTGTATGATAATAAAGTTGCACACATTTCATTATATCAATATATCAATATTAGTTGATCATCATTTTAAAAAACAGTGTTATTTAGCTATCCGTCAATGCTTGTCTCTCGTGAGAAGTCACAAACAACAAATCACTTTTTTGCTGATTACTTTTTAGGGATAATGTGCATCATTTTACTATGATAGTTCTCAGGTTATAAGGAGAATAACACACAACGAATCAAAAGTAATATGAGCTGTGTATCTAAGCAAGATGGACACATTTTATTTTAAGTGTACATTTCACATGGTAGAGCAAATGGATAAGAATAAAGCAGTGGCCGGCATTCTTCGGCAATTACTTTTGCAGCCAGTTAGTTTTGTCTTGAGATGTATAGATGTGTTAAATACTTTAGTAATTTTATTTTAAAAAAAACACATTTGTGTAAATACAATAGTCATTCTAAAAAAGCAGTGTTTTATTAACAGATCACATTTAGGATACTTCTCCGATGTTTCTATTGTTGTGATCACCATTATTGCCTTTGTTTTACACAGCTCTTTTAACATCAAAACAACTGACCTTGAAAAAGATAGCTGTGCATCTTTGTTGACATCAACAGCTGTCTTGGTTTGGTCTTGTCCCTCAACCCATTGTAAGAAGCTCAAAGCAAATATGAGCCCATACAGAAACATGGTGGCAGGGCTTCCTTGTTTGGTTTGAAATTTCTATACTGAGCAAAACATTATATATAGCACAACATTTAGGAGTCGTGATACAATCACATTCATGTATTAATATTCGTATTATATTTCATAATCACATCCAGAAATGCATCACTGAGTAAAAATAATTCTTCAGGATTGTCCTGCATTTTTGAATCTTTGACAAATTCTATGTTTTTGAGTCTTTTGTGTGGTAAGAAACTGGAGTGTACGAAGAGAAACCGCACGCTTATTTATGAGGTGATACTACAGAAAAGGTCCACACAGACCGGTTCCGAAGCGGCAGTCACAAATCTGCGTGATCCACTGAGTTGCCTCCAAACGGCAGGAACACAGACACGTGCACTGCCATGCCCAACAAATGAGTGCAGTGGCAGATTGCAATTATAACAAAAAATATATATCGCTTACGTATTTTGTTATCGTACATATTTTACAAACCTGTCCCATATATGTTGAACTACATACATAGTACGAATATTTTAAAGTTACATTTTTGTACAGCGTTGAAATAGCTTAAGTTGTTAACGCAAAAAAAAACCTGTTGTCATTTGTTTAGACTGCCAAATCTGGTTCGGGCTTTGCCTTGTTTCAACAAATGTTGCTGGAAAACATTCCCCAGAAATGTATTAAACACAACCTCCCTGGTAATTTATTATTCAGTCGTGTTTATGTTACTACGTACTTTGTACGTTTAGTCACTACCATATATCAAATTACAAATGAATAGTGGGCCGTGTTAAAATGCTAGTTTAAATATACGGTTGCGTTGGAAGTACGATTTTGAAATATTGTAATAAATGAAATATTCTCACCGTATCAATACTTGGAAACATCCGTAGAGGCAGCAGCCTCTGTCATTGCAGACAGGTACAACATAATAAATACCGTCACTAGATGTGTGGGCGCCTTTCCTTCAGTTTTTCAGATGATGCACAAATATTTGTCACTGCAGATATGACATTTTGTACCAGGGTCAGCACTTTTTTTTCACAATACCAGCCCGTATGTATCATCGGTCAGCTTTAAAATATGTTTTATGTATTCGGCTAAGATGCACATATTTACATAGTTTTATAGTGATGGTGTTATGGAATTGTGTATGTTTTGTATTTCATCAAGAGCAGTAAGTTAACCTTATCCGGTTTTGCAGTTGGAGAAACATACTTGACATTTATGAGTAAATTTGCAATTACATGTATTTCTGGTGATCTAATTTATTAAAAAGCATATTTGAACTTTCATGCATTTAGGTCGATAGGTTAATATGTTGCAGTCAGTGAATATATTTATTAGATGTATATGGATGCGTTGATTCATTGATTTGTGTGTTTTTATGCCTTTATACTTGGAGAGAATGGCTTTTTTTCGATTTGTATATGTTCTATGTAATGGGTTCATTTCACCCCCGAAACCACGAGTGACTGTTTCACTGACCAGGAAATGTAAAAATGAAAGTCGAAGTTTTTCACTCAAACGAGAGCACTCCTATTCCTTTTCATAACCCCTGATCCAGAGGGCATCACAATCCTCTGCCATGGATGCCACCAAACACCACAGTTGTTTCTCTCTGCTAAATACCATAATTGTTGCAAAGTCCATAGTTTATTTCGAAAGTCAGCTATTACAGTATCCTACCACTGTATCTGGCTTAAATAAATATATATGGCAAACATATTTTGATAGCTTGCTCAAACAAATGCTGTTATGAAACACAAGTCAAAACAGCTAATAGACCTATGAACTGTTACCCACAATGCATTATGAGTTTTATATCTGCTAGGCTTTTGCTTGCACTTAATTTCCTATCTGAGGAAACTACTGTCCTCTATCCGATACCACCTTTTGTAATCTCCTCTTCCTGACTACATCTACAATAATTTATTGTGTTGTATATGTAATCCAAACCTAAGTGCTCAGCCCCAGTGCCTTAAACTGCCAACATCTATGGTGCCTGCTTCAAAAATGTAGCTATAAAATCTTAATCATCGACTCCTAGTCTGTCAGTTTCAAATGACCTATTATCATCCGTGAGTGCTGTCTATCCAATTCTTGATTTTTGTGAATATGTGGTGAAGAACAATATTGAACAAAGTTGGCAACAAAGTATATGTCTGATCAACACCAGTCTTCTTTCAGTTGTGCATGTTCTTAAGTGCCCTCTTGCCTTACAATTAGTGTTATAACAACATAGAAGTTCCCCTGAACTTTTGCTACAAACAAAATCACGTACTTGCTTAAAGTCCACGAAACAAACCAAGGATATTGCATTTCATCTCAGCTCTTTTCTTTCACCTGCCTGACTAAATATTGCATTGCTACAACACATATTCTTGGTTCTGTCGGTAAAGTCACGTAGATAGAAAATAAAACATTTATTTTAAATTTGAATTTTATTTTTTATCTACGTGACTTTACCGAAAGAACCAATAATACGAATTCCTGCAGTCACGAAAGTTTAAAGTAAAAATTTGCTCCAACACCTTTCTGCTGTAAATTCACCCTGGTTTTCCCATAAGCACATTTATATTTGCTTATTTGTTCTGCTCCACAAAACTCTGTTAAGCACCTTTCCTCGTATTCTCAGTAAACATATCCCTTGTCTATCATCCTTCTTATGTAATAGTATTATAGTGGCCTATTTCCAATCCTGAGGAAACTGTTTCTGCATGCTTTACTGCATGTAGCCTCTCGAGCGTATGTTGGCCCCCTCCTCATTCAACCATGCAGTAGTTCCTTCTGCCTTCGAAGGTTTAATCTCAATAATCTTATCTCTAAGGTTACTTATTTATCCTTTTCTTGAGCATTGCCTGCCTTTTGTAAATTACTTTTCTTCTCTTGCTTGATGCTTGCTCGGTGATTGAGAGACTCGTGACACACTTAAACCTTATTACCACAAGATAAATTCTACACCTGCTTTGTGTTGCCCATCCTTTATCACACTGCCTACGGATGTACAGTCATACCTCGGGATACGACCGCTTTGGAATACGTCGAATTTGGTATACGTCGTGTCTTGACGAAAAAAAATGTCTTGGGATACGACGTCTTGCTTGGAATACGACGCGCTTGCTAGAACTTGTATGGGTCGGGATGAGTCACCGCGTTCCCGCGTAGACCCCGTTCACGACTGAAACAAAGCGCCTGTCCTCAGTCTGCCTGTACAGTAGTTTTAATGGATTCTATCAACTCCTCTCAGCACGGTAAAGTGATGTTAAATTGTATATATTTTTTAATGCATTTTTATTTATGTATGCATTTTAGTAATACGTGTCTAAATTATTTTATACAACCCCATTAATGTATAATATGCCATATAAAATATAATTTATACTCTGGAACGGATTATTTCCTTTCCCTTTATTTCTTGTGGGAAAAATTAGTTTGGTGTCCGTCATTTTCGGTATAAGTCATACCTTCTGGAACGAATTAACGACGTATACCGAGGTACCACTGTAATTGTCTATCACCACCTCACGTGAATATATATCGCCTTACAGACTCCCAAACAAAAGCCTTGTGCATATTTGCTTTACTCACTTCATCAAAGGTGCATATGTGGCCAAACCTCATTATTGTCTGTGTCGTACTGTTTTAAACCATGTCTTATCAACTATGGGGCAATGGTTTTATGCTTCTCATTTTATAGCCACCTGTGACTTGAGTGGACTGCAGATACTTGTTGATCTTGTCTGTCTGAGCTTGCCTGGAAAATATGTTTAGAAGCCATGATGTGTTGCTTGGTTTCAGGTCGAGTACGGAGCACCAGCTACTCATTTTCCAGTGTATGTGGATGCTATTTTGATTACTGGGTTCCCATTTGTAATTGGCAATGCTATTATCAAATAGGGATCCCTTTTGTGGTTGTCATTAGCTTATGTATAGTAGGCCTATGTTCTTTTGGTGATGCCATCATTACCACTGCGCTATTGGGGATGCCATTGGCGACTGGAGACTCATTTATAACATTGGTAGTTATTACACCAGGGATCCCATATCCTTAAACCAAAACCCCTTTAGCCACTACTTTCACACAATGCCTGTACATGATGCTGCCCATCTCCAGTGGATTTTAGGAACCTCCAGTGGTGGACACTCGACATTTATATGGTGGAGTCGGCTATCAATCTTTATTCACTTCTCACAAAAGTGCTCAGGGCTGAGTTGACTCCTGATCTTGATTTTAACTCACAACCTGATAGGGAGCTGCCTGCTGTTATCTATGTATGTTGAACGTCTTTCGCACTGTACATAGCCAACCGTGCTAATTGGAGGTACGAGGAAAGGACGACAAACTTAATATAAAAAGCAGTTCTAAAGAAACAGCTTCAGTGGCTTTCTAATATCGGAAGAAAGAGCATTACAGATGGCCGCAGAAGCGTATCTGAAAGCGCGCGATGCAGTGACCATCTTTGTTCGATGGCTAGCCAAAAGCCGCTGCGAGGGTGGTAGTGTCTGCTTCTTAATGCGGTTAAGGAGGGAATTCAGATGGTATGTTAACGAAACACAAATTTTGAATTGGATAAACATTGGCAATGTAACATCGGAAGTTAATGAAAGTCTGAGTGGAGTGTTGTCAGACATTTTTTGTGATTTCCTGAAATGCATATGCTTTTGAAGACCAACAAAAGCATACGTTACAATTACTTTACTTCGGACATTATGAAAAATAGTAGATTTTTTTCCTTAAATTACAGTTAACATTATTATGGACACAAGCTTTTGGAATGCTTCTTTTTTATATCTTCTTTGCTGGAGACGTTTTCACATAGACTTGAGAATAAATTAAACTTTTTTTTTTAATGGGATTAAATTAAACGTGTTTAAAGTGCATTATTGTCCCATGGTTTATATGCATTTTCTGCGTAGTAATTTTATGACTGCGTTGGAAAAATCACTTGAATACTAGTTATTAGTTTATATTCCCAGTAGTTTATTGCACTTGGAATCAAATCCAGATTTTCGTACACTTATCCCCGGGTATTTTAAAGTTAAAGTAGAGAGTCTGTCCTATAATCATATGCTTACTCTTTGGTTTTTTCGGTAAAGTCACATAGGTTAAAAAAGAAAAAAAGAAATTAAATTGTGATTTAATTGAATTTAATTGTTTTCTTTTTTGATTGTTGTTGACGATTTTTTTGAATCTGGTACATTTGTGTGTGAGCGAACAGATTTAATTAAATTTATTTGTTTTCTTAACCTATGTGACTTTACTGAAAAAAAACAAGGAGCATGGATCCTTGCAGTCACGAAAACTTCAAATCGAGAAAAAATCATATGCTTGTTTAATAAAACTGGTACTTTACAAATATATTTTTAAATTATGTTCTCTGGGCCCCACCGTGTTAAATGCAGTCTCTTAAATCCTTCTTATCTCCATCTCTGTGGCCTTTTTGTTTGAGTGCTATGAAATAAGAGGCACTGCCTGAAATGCACCAATTATATAAATGTATATATTTTTTTCTGTTCATTTTATTATCTGGTACATTTGTGAGTGCGTGAACAGATTTCTTTTGTGACTTTGTTGACAGAAGCCACACATTTTGGGCATGGCTCTACTTTCTGGAGCATATAATCTGGAGAATGTGAATTATAAAAGGTTTGAATAATAGTGTGATTTCTGTGCTGTGTAAGAACATGTGTTGTACTCTTGAAGACATTGATTCAAAAATGTAACCAGATCTTGACATTCCTTTGTATCAAAACCAAGAAAGCTTAAATTTCAGAATATAAATTTAAGTATCAAATAACTTTTGAAAAAAAACTGCCCTTAAATGTAGTCCTTTGGTTAAATTACAATCGTTAAAGAGACCCTAAGTAAGAAACAAAATGTACTTTTCATAGAAAGCAAATTGTTCCTGTGCGCAGTATACCAACGTGCTCATAGCTTATACACAGAGTTAATTCTTGAGAAATATAAACATTGTAACCATTTTTGAGGCAAGAAACTCACACGAACTTCACTCCATTTGTTATATATTTGCCTTCCCTAATTACATGTTTTTTATCATTTAGCAAGGTGTGACGTTTTTGAAACATAAACACAACATTTTTTAGAATAATAGTTGAACAAGGAGTTAAATATAGTGATAAGCCTTGATATTATTTGGGACGTTGTCATTTTCGTCTATCAAAAAAACAATTTTGCATACACCTTTTCCCAAGGACATTACACTGCTTGCATGCAACACGTGGTGTCGTATTTCACAGCTAGTGTTACAAATATAATGTGGCATCCGGATCCATGTGTTTGTTTAATTTTGTACTTAGTCACGCTTGGATAAGAAAGCAAACATCTGCTAATATTGCATTTTAACAGATTAATTGAAAATAATCAAAACAAATCCCATATATAAAATAATATTTATGACATTTTTTTACCACATTGAAGATCTTGAGTAAAATAGGGTGTCTGCCAGTTGTATAACATGGAATAGATCATTTACATGACTGTCAAGTGGAGAATTATGCAGGTACTAAAATGACAGATTGTCTCTTCTAGTACATTTCCTAGATGGTCGTTTACTCCTCGTGTCGAGCTAAAAGAGAGATCCCTCTGCGGCCAAATTGACCCCAACGTCGCTGCGGCACTTTGCGTATACTTAACAAAATGTGAATGTGCATTGTGATTTGTGTACGCCCTTGCCCGGGGAGGGCTTTGATCGTGCAATCAGTGCCCTGTGGTGGGGGTTTTGTGCAGGCGTTTGCCGTGCCCGCGGCGACGCTTCCCGTGATTGCCCTCCGCACCCTCTTCCTCCTCGACGGCTGCGTCGGTCGGGTCCATGACCCGTCCGAGGAAGAGCACGGTGCCTGTAGACGTGTCACGAATGAGGAAGAGGAAGGGCCGGTCCACTTTGAACACGGGGTAGATGGGATTGGTACGGGAGAGGAAAACGCCGGTCACCGCCGCTGCCTCCGCCCCCTCCTCCGTTAAGTCCATGGTGGCTACGTGGGTAACGGCAGAAACTATCAGGGGTTCCTCGGATATCTTATGGAAGTCCGGTGCCATGAACAGGTCATCCAAACCTGTAAATAGGTTGGGAGAAAGGGGGAATACACAATGTTATTAATACTATTGTTGATAGCTCAAGAACACATCTACATGTGCAGGCGTTTTGTGCAGTGTATAATATTTGTGCTTGCCTGCATGTTTGGAATGACACTGAGAGACAAAACAAGCAACATGTGGATTAGCGAACAAATGCAAGTTTTAGAAAAATTTACATTCAAGAAAAGTAAGTGGCTTTGGCGGCAGGGCGCGTCTGTACGAGGCATGGTAGCCAGTGGTCGAAACTTAACAACAGAGTGGCAACCAAATCAGGAAACAGTTTAAGAGTGAAGCCAACGCAGAGATGGAACGATTAAATCAAGCCATGTGCACTTGTTAGAAGTTCTTGTTTGCAGCAGGACCATGGGAGATGGTGACAGCTTAAATAGTGGATTGTTCATTTTGTATTATTGTGATCAATAGCATCATCATGGCTGATGATGGTGATGTATGTATGTTGAACTTCTTGCACACTTTACATAGCCAACTGCGCTAATCTGAGGTGCAGTGCTGATATTCTTGATTTGTATTCAGTTACTTTCGAAGTAAACGAAATTAAATGGTCAATACTTACATGATTTTACATCTAAACTCGTTGCTAATGACTACAGTACGTATAACATTCAGTGGCTCCAAGAGTAAAAATAGTCCACACGATTCTCCTTTTAAGAAGCTGTCAAACAATATCAACATGATATAGTTTGCAAGCCTACCGTCTATCAACAAAGATTAGTTCATGAAGCCATCCATATATACAGACACAGACACAATTTCAACCGAGAAGATGGTTATAAACTCAGCAATCATTCGAAATATGTCATCAACCACTTTGGGTCATCACTTGATTTGTGTTTTCTTGTCAACCTCCACCATCAGCAGTGTGGGTGTGTGGAGCGAGGAGCAATGATTGCTTGGAGGCCATTTTGGTGGAGACCTACTGCCGGCCTACATTAACATTAGCTGCCCTGCGCATGCTGCTGACACACTTGGGCTGCACCCATCTCTAAACCTTTATAAACAGTTTGCCTTTAGAGGCTAACTCCCCCCTTTTTCCTGATGACGACCGCTTGTGTTGCGATCGAAACGTCGTGGTTTTTGTTTTTATTTTATTTTTTATTCACTTTATTTTGTGTTATTATTTTTCTATCTACGCGACTTTACTGAAAGAACCAAATACCTTTGGAATTATACCAAATAGGATTATTTCCAAATCCATATCTCACTTCACTTAACCTGCTTTAACATAATTAAGATGTTTTGGCGTTCACGTATATTTTTAACACCATTGGAACGTCATTTGCCAGAAGAAAAAATATGATAATTGTTTTTTTACCCTTTTTATCTGGCAACAAAACTGACACCTTTTTTTACAAGGAGTCATGTTTGCATAGACCACAATACCTGCAGTCATAATGCAAACATCTGGTCCAACACCATCTGAGACTAGGCTCTAAGGAAAGCTGTCTCGGGTGTGGATCAATCAACTTCAAGGACAGTGCATACATTATCAGAGTTATGTTTTTTGTTTGCATTATGACTGCAGGTATTGTGGTCTATGCAAACATGACTCCTTGTAAAAAAAGGTGTCAGTTTTGTTGCCAGATAAAAGGGTAAAAAAACAATTATCATATATTTTTAAGTTTGTTAAGTTGTTCATTCTCAGTGCAGCATTTTTCTAACCAAGGTGGTTGAGTGCAGTTGAAAGGTCCTTTTTCATTTTGAGGCGCAGGCGAGGAAGATAAACTATGCGATTTCCTGATTTCAGCTGTGACTCGGTGAGGTTGAGCAGCAGATCGGAGGACAGACTCTGCTCCAGGGCGGTCAGGTTGGTCGTCACTTCGTCAGGCAGAAATATCAGCATGTTTTTGTCACCCTGGAACTCAAGTTGTGCAACCTGAAATCAGAAAAAAAACAATGTCCTGTGAATGTTTACAGATAAAAGCTTCACCAAGTCTGAATACTGTAATTCCAGTGTGTGGCTCGTTTGGGATACTCTTTGAGTTGTTTGAGGTTTTTATCGTTATTATGAAGATAATATCGTGAAGTGAGAATCTAAAGGCATCAATCAAACTGTTAAGAAAAGTAAATGGGCTTGGGCAGGGCATGTTGCCAGAAAGGATGATGGGCAGATGCTACAAAATAATGATGGAGCATATCTGAGAAGTACATCCACCCAGGAAATGGAGAGATTAAATCTCCTCCTGTGCAGGATTGTAGGTGGATCGTTGCATTGATGAAGGACCATGAGGGATGGCAATGGCTTGCAAATAACTTCATCCAGCAGTGGATTGATCGTGGCTGACGAGAAAATTAAAGAGCATGGGACGGTGCTTAGATAGTTTAGAAACCTACTAGTTATTTATTTTTGCCAATACATATTTAACCTGCCAGTGTGTGAGGTATCACAAGATGACTCTCTATACGTGATCCACCAAACACACCTCCAAGTGCGCATAACCACCTCAGGCATTTATCTTGGTAAAATGATTAAGTTGATTCTAGCCATTCAGATGTTATTTCACACTGACGTTCGCCATGATGGAGACTTGCACTTGGTCCGTAGCACAATGCGCTAACCACTGCATCACTCGGCCCCACCATTTAATCATGATACTTTCATGACATGGATTAAACAAGACATCGTGTAAGCTGAAGTTTCAGTGATTGTTCCTTGGTATTTTTACACTATTAGTAGTACAGATTCAATTGAATCCTTTTTTGTGTGAAAAGGCTGTCATCGGATGAGGTGATTGGATCGACTGAATCTATTGGAATGTGAACCAAAATCAGCACATGTTTTGATTGTAAGGTTATGAGTTCGATTCCCACGTGGGGATATTGATTCAGGTTATTTATTTCTGACACTATTAAAAAATACCTTCCTTCCTTCAACTTTAAACATCAATAATAACGGAGAAAACTACTTAGTTTTAATCCTCCTAGATTTGAAGCTTTCGTGACTGCAAGGATTCATACTCTTAGTTCATTCGGTAAAGTCACGTAGGTGAAAAATGAAATTAAAATTAATAAAAATAAAATAATAAAATCACGACGTTTCGGAGGCAACACAAGTCTCCGTCATCAGGTGGGACCGTCACAGCCAGATTTGCTGCATCAAGGCTGGATGCAGCTAATCAAGGCTTGATGCAGGTATTCAAGATGCAAGCTCTTAAATACAAGTTAAGGGGGAGGAGAGGGGGGAGGCGCTTATCTATATAGTTTTAATCCTGAATACACATTTAATAAGAGCACCTTCTCCACATAGGAATGGATCCCAACAACTTGTACAATGAGTGAGAGGTCACCCAGCCCCTTACATTACAGTAGAGCTGGAATTTGGGAGCTTATTTTAAAATATCTTGTACATGTATATACAACCAAGATCTGGTTTTGCTGTGGAAAAATCGGATCTGACACAACTTGTTTCAGGCCCATTCAGCGCACATGTGGCCAGTGAAATACAATATTACAATAAAATGTACTTATAAAATATCTAAATGTGACTGCATCCCAAATAGCTGTATGCAACAAAAAACAGAAGAGGAAGACATTTATTATTTGTAGCAAATGGAAAAATTAGGGGCAGGGGGGGCTGTATGAGACATTTTTATAGATGGAAATGGACAGCCAGATTATATGCCTAAGTTTCAGGCACTTGTTGGCAAACTTGATGCCAGTTTTTCTTTAGGAACACTGGTGGATGTGGAGTCTTTGTCAAGGATTTATTATTTTGTTTGGCAGTATATTCGGTATATTGAGCCTCTTTGTCATGTACAGAAATGTCAAGTAAATCAAGTGTGGAATTTTTGGTCAATAAAGCATTTAGTGATGCAGCTTACTTTGTATGGCAGGTATGGATGACGTCCTGCCTTTACTGGGTATATAGAGTCATACATCATGTCCACCATGGTTTTGTTTTCTTCATTGACATGGAACCAGACTGGTGATGTATTATCTTTATAGAATTGCTGTTCCCACTTCCCTAAACACATAAATAATCCATAATACAGGGTTTTTTTTAGACATAGCTTCAGTACTTCGCTTTTAAAGTTAATTTCAAATGCCTTCTTACTTGTGAAACTATAATTGCAATGCTATGTTTTCCAATGTATTTATTTTAATGTCCACAGATAAGTTACAGCATTTATATTAACAAAGATGCACCGCTATATAAAACATTACAACTGTCATAGAATGCAATATTCTTTCTCATTATTGAACACATTTGCTTGCACGATAAATAGTTGTATTCAATGGTTTAAATAAAGCAAGGTATTTTATGCAGAACATGGAAAAGTGGATGAATAGGAGGCTCATAGACGGCCTCGTGTGCCTCTCTTATACCCTTGAAGTAGATAGCACTCAGGAGTAGCATTCTTAAATTGCTCGGTAGCTCCTGAAGAAAATCTTTGATTTTCCCATCCGTCTTTTCTTCCACCCAACTATTTATTCTTTTTAGGTCTTTTTCTTCAGGACCATGGAGGTTTTCTGGTTTTGCATGGTAGTTTTGTTCAACTACATCCAAAAATTCCTTTTTGATTTTAATGTCTGAAAAGAGAACACATTATGTTACTTCACAGATAATCATTCGCAGCACATTGTCAATCCACTGCTGAATGAAGTCATTCTGCATGCCACGTCGGTCAAGATGTTTTTTTTTAATCACATTTCCTCATTCCTAGTCAAGGTGGGTAGGTTGATGGGGCTAGGTATTGTGCAGAACCAATTCAGATATCGCTGACGTTCACTGTGGCCAGGAATCAAACTCGAACCGCCGAGCACATATTGCAGTGAGTGTGGTGCATCACCACACCACCTCTACTCTTTGGTTCTTTCGGTAAAGTCACGTAGTTAAACCACACCACCTCTGCTTTTTACAGTACAGTACTTTATGCTAGTTTTCAGTCTTGTGTCAATGCACTGCTGCACGAAGGCTTACCCACGCCGATATATCGCTTGAGGGAGTTGTTTGACCATACTTCACAACACTGGTTATTGTGGATTGGTGAAGTGGTTTGGATCGGGAGGGGGGGGTCCACAACCAGTTTGGATATCACCGACCACCAATGTTAGCTGTTGCTAGGACTCAAACTCAGGTTGTCAGTTTCATAGGACAGTGTGCACAACCACTTTGCAAATGCTCCCTCATTTGTGTTACATTTTTGTAATCATATCCCTTGGTCCGTTTTTTGACAACAAATGGAAAACAAAACATATTTACTTCTTGCCGCAAAGATGCGAGCTGCCATTTTGGACACACTTTTCCCGGACGTTATTTTCTGGATGAGGTCACAGAATGTGCTGTGCACGTTGGGGTTGCGAAGATGAGAAAAGTAAAGAGCTCTGGAAAGGGCTTGTTCTGTAGTTCCATGAGCCCCTAAAACACAAGACACAATATCCAGTTTACTATCCCAGTCCAACGGTACGATTTAAATATACTTGCATCATTGATATTTTTGACTTTGAATGCAGAATATACAGTACATTTGCGTATACTTACAGCAAAATTTACTTAAACATAATTACGTTGTTCATATGTATAAAAAATACTTGTACAAGTGGGATAAAAGTTAGTGACGCAGCTGTGATAGGACAGTGGAACACAGATGACGGGCCACGACATGGCTGTAATTTACCCTTCAAATAAGTACATTTTAGCTCAGTAATAGCAAGTCACAGTTATTCAAGATTGAAGTTTAACGTCAACAAATATACAGCCTTTCAATGTCATGGTTTGTCTGTGATGTATTCGTGGCGGATTTGTCTGAAAAGAGTGCCTGATAACAAATGGTCTAACTTACATTACACTATGCAGTCCATTATTGTCACGGATGGTGCATTGTTAGATGATCAATGAACATGCGTAAATGTGCTCACAAAAGTAGCAGCACACCATCATCGTTAAGCGAAAGTTGATGCAGAAGCAGCATCGGGCAGTACAGCCCGTAAATGGCAAGTACATCCATTATCTTCTTGGTTCTTTCGGTAAAGTCACGTAGAATGGAAATAATAAAATAATAAAAATAAAACATAATTAAATAATTCTCACGACGTTTCGGCCACAACGCAAGCAGCCGTCCTCAGGTGCAGAACAGGTCTGCTTGCGTTGTGGCCGAAACATCGTGAGAATTATTTTATTATGTTTTATTTTCATTATTTTAATATTTCCATTCTACGTGACTTTACCGAAAGAACCAAGAAGATGAATCCCTGCAGTCACGAAAGCTTTAAATCGAAATTTTACATCCATTATACTGTGCAGTGCGTTGCTATCATGGATGGGGAAACGGTGTGTTGTTTAATGATGGGTGAACCTTCCGTATGTGCTTACAAATTAGTTATGCAGCAGTAGTGATAACCAGTGAAGCAGCCCTTACCAGCAGTAAGCATGGCAAGTACCAACGAAGTGGTCAGGGGAGACATGAAGATGTTTTCTCCAGGGCTTTCTTGCGCAACAGCACGGTACAAATCGAAACCGAAGTTGGCTTGAGACATTGCAAGTCGGGTCATGGCGAATGAAGTCGTGGGTTCTACCATTTGCTGTGGAAAGTCATGTTCCTTTGAAGTAAAAACAAAAGACAAACAATTGACACCAAAGTAGGCGATAACACTCTTCAATAGACTTCATGAATGTGTGGCATAATGTACGATCACCATCGCTTTGTGTTTACTGCACGACGCTGTCGCGAGTTACCTTGTGTTTATTTCTTGAGGACGTTGCAGACGTCACCAAGAGAAGTAAAGTCAAAATCGGTAGCATTTTTTTTTAACTGAAGGGCTGGAAAATACAAAATATGGTTTAATACTGCTCAGCTTGTGTACATATTGTCCACAGTTGCATATGCAATGCTCGGGGGACTCATTCCCGTTGAATCATTTGAATATGGTTTTACTAAGACATTTTCTTAAATATACATCGTTTATTTAACAAAAACTAATTACATTTCTATTCTATATACTTTCATCTTACAAACAAAACATACACGGAGAAATACAAATGTTAAGGAAATAAAAAACTACTAAAGTTTGCTAACTGCCACTGTCTACCAATGCAACACGTCAGATTAGTTGAGTCAATGATTAATAAAAACACATTCTTACAGTATAACCCAGCAAGGTTTTTGTTCACGTAAAGTAAGACATTTCTTGCATATTTAAATAAAATCCCTGCTTTAAGTGTTGGGTTATTTTGTTAGAAGTTAATTGCTTACCTGACTTGTGGAGTAATGAATTTCCTGTGGCCCTGGATCCCACTGTTTTATGCCAGAGATCTTGGGTAAATATTTAGAGGGTCACTGAATAAACGTTTGTGACCTTTCAAAATTGCAGCCTTAAGCAGAATTGGCCTGACTGCTTATTGTGTAAAACATGCAAACGTATGTTTGTTACCTTATATATTACTTCTTTTTATGCTGCTTTTTCATTCAAGGAAAGTGGGGGGGAAAAATCACTATTGTGGGACAGTGGTTTTTAAGGCTTTTTTAAGCCATGCTAAGTATTTTTCGTTACCGAAGAATATACAATTCTCTTTTACGAGAGTTCCCGTGTCTCCCATGTCTTTGAATCACAACGAGATGTCACGTTCACACACAAAGTGGTTTTAAGATCCCCCAAAATATCCTAAATACCATCTTACTTGGTGTGTGTTGATGAGCTCTGGGAGTCTCAGTGAGGCCCATTTCGTTAACTATGGACAAATGGCTAACGTTTGTGTAAAGACGGAAATACATGTTCCTTTACGATGCAAGCCATCACTTGATCCTCATTTAGATACTTTTGTTTGACATTAACATCAGCATCAGTAGCAGTACTAATTAATCCCAGAACACATTTGATTACATCATGGGTTGTGTACATGATCTTAATTTTTGTGTACATGATATTGGAGAGTTTACAACATTTTTCGGCATCTACTTTTCTGAGTTATTAAATAACACAAATTCTCGTTTTGTTTTTTGTGTGTTTTTATAAGCTGACACGAAGGCTCCCTCCGATTAAGGAAGCCAAGCCAAGACTGCACAAGCTCTTCAGAGACTTCTGGTTCTACTGTGTCGTAATGGGCTTTGCTGTACAGGGTTCAGGTAAAATTCAATAACACGTTGTTCATTTGGTTAGTCTTTTTCAAAAAGTTTCCACACATGGCTTATATAGAATGAATCACCCTTCCAGCGATATGATGAAATGTCACGATCCAAGGCTGTGGCTCGATTTAAGAATCGTTTACGTTTCACAGTCGTAATTTGGAGTGTTTCTATTTTATATCGTTTGCGTAGTTCTATTCACTCAATTAACCGAAGGATAACACGAGCATATAATTTACAGAAATCACAATAGATTATCATTTCATAGTTTGTAGAGCAAGAGTAAGAAAAGATTTAAAGCTATGATATGCTGCTTCATGCCTATTGCACAATGATCAAAGTATTTGCTTCGACTTACTGCATGTCTGCATATGTGCAATGAATATAATGTGAATATACCGTTCAGTCAACGAGTTAATTTTAATTTGTTTTACAACCAAAATGATTACTTAATTTTGATACATATACACTGCATACTTCAACGCTCCTAAGCCTATGCTGGCCACCATCACCGACGCACTCCGACCCAATTGTGTTGAGGCCCTGTCAAAATAACCCCCACGAACAGCATTGCATAGGGATACCTTTATCCAGTGGTGGTTTGGTATATACAATGTACATTGCATATAATGTCAAATTTCCATAATAATTCTACAGTTTAGTTGCATATACCTTCACCATGATGAATGTAAAGGAATGGAAGATTAACATTAATTATTAAACATGTAGAATGATGATGCTTTGATTTTACATGTGGTGAAATTTATAAATAAGTTGTTCCTCCTTTGATATTACATACCAATACAATTCCACTTGTTATTGAACTTCATGGCAGTGTGATGGAACTATTAAATGTACACCCTGAAATGTAACTTGAGTAATCTATTTTTTTCAAAATGATATCTGTAGTGTTATTGAAGTCATAATAACAAACTAAAATATAGGATTAACGTTTCATGTACAGTATTTAAGTTAAGGTCCTTTACATTTGTAATCAAAATTAATTTATTAGCTCTATCGAATGTATATTTTAAAAGTACTGTCATTATTTTATGATGTATTATGCCCCTTAATTTTCAATAAGGCTCAGTTTTGTTTCATTAATCTGCCAAATTTATTAAATATATTCCAGCTCAATTAATATGTATACCACGTGAAAAATTACATTAAAAAATCCTTACAAAAATCTCATATGCGTTGAACTGACACATTTAACAATCATCATGTAATGGCTACACCATTTACCTACATTTGCACTCCACTTTAAGAGTAATATAACATCAAATCTTGACTTAAAGCTTTCGCGACTGCAGGAATTAATTTTCTTTTCCTGAAGGCGACCGCTTATGTTGCGATCGAAACGTAGTTTTTTGTTATTTTTCGTTATTCTTTGAACCTATCTACGTGACTTTCCCGAAAGTCCCAAGAGTATAATAAAACATCAGTTGCTTAATTCCCGGTCATGATGTTGTATTTGTTTTCACACTAGGGCTTTGGCCAGAGGAATGGTATGAAGGAGTTTGTGAAATCGCCACCAAGTCTCCGCTTTTGACCTTCCCAAGCGGCGAGCCACTGCGATCGGAGCTGCAGTACAATTCGGCTCTAAAAAATGACACGGTGTCTCCGGTAAGTCGACTCATCAGGATTTAATGGTTGGCGATGCTGGGCGATTTCCCAGGGTGTGCTACTTTTTAAGCTGGTGGTGCCAAAGTGAGAGCTGGGAAAATCATTGAGGGCCACAAAAAGAGTGATGGAGTATTTTAGAGGTCTCCGAGAGAATTTTGTGAACCCGTCAATATATGAGGGATGGCAGACATGCGTAGTAGTAACAATCATGTAAGAGCATACTTTATTTTTAAATCCTTTATATTAAGTTTGCTTGCTTGCTTAGGACCGTGCAAATCTTTCGGTCGTTTTTTAACCCACTTCCCGTGATCCAATCGAGCTGACATTTTGCACACAGACTCGTTGTGCGTGACAATTAATTTTCGTGAAAATTTTTTTCCAAATTTTTACACTTTTTATGAAAATTTTTTTTATATTTAATTACCAATTGCTTAATGGTTGCAGGCAATCATCTGACCCATAAGTGGCAGCCATCTCAAGCCAGAGGACGAGAGGACTCTAGCCGCCACGCATATAAAGGATTTATAGTGAAAAACTTTGTTTTTACGGGTTAATATTTTACACTATTCAGCCTGAGGCTGGTACTGCTACTAAGGGACACTGGTGCTGTTTGTTCGATCCAAGAGTAATTAGGAATCTGAAGTGATTTAATGTTGTGTACCATTATCACACAATGGGGGTAGTGGTGGCACTGTGGTTAGCAAATCACACAATGAACCTGGCCACACGAGTTTGATTCCCAGCTGTGGCTAACATCAGTGACGAGTGATACCTTCATTCGTTCTTGGACCCCTCCTTCACCGGTCTGAACTGACCATTGTGGTGAAGTATGGTCAACAAAACCCTATGAGCAACATTGAGTGGGGATGCCTTCATTCAAAAAAAGATTGACAAAGAACTGGAAATAATAAGTGACTGAAGATGAACTTGTTAAAATTAATGTATTTTTTCGTATGTATAACAATTAGCTTGATATAATACATTAATGCACAATAATGAGTCAAGAATTTACACCAAATGGAGATGTAGAAAGGGTATAACTGTGAAAAATATATATTTCAACATTTGGCTTTTACAGTACACGCAGTATTGCTTTTCAATATAGTTTAATGTTAGCATACACATACAATGAGAAACATGTCTCATTGTGAAGTATTTATGTTTTCTAGTTGCATTATCCTCACAGCTCACAAAAATGTAGTTTAATCTTGTCGAAATTGTAATGGTTGTCTCCAGCAAACCAACTCACAGTCGTGATGGAGCTGATTCTCGCCTTTTTCCCCGTGTGTCTCCACCTCTCTCTGGTCTTGCACGACCGTTCGCTTGGGAGTGCTATGTCCCCTACTGGCCAAACAGTAGTTTCACCTACAGCACATAACTTATAGCCATTTCGGAGATTTATTGTTCAGATATATTTCTCTCTCTGTATTAATTTGTAAAGAACTGATATTGATTGATGTAGTTGCAAAATAAACTTGCGTTGCCGATAGCGGTTTATCGATGCATCAATTCGCCGATTAATATCGTTTCTTAACCCTCATGATTTGTTCATCGAATGGCATTTATAGGAAATTAATGTTTCCCATTTGTTGATGTTGTCTGTGATTGTTTCGTGTGACCTTCCAGCCCCGAGGAGCTCCTTAAAATCACTAAAGTGTTGAAGGAAATAATCTGCACTGGAATGAAATCACTACCCGGAATTGTGAAAATTTTTACGAATCATGAAAGGGGGCGAGTCAATTACACCTCCAATTACTTATATTGCCTACATTTTTGATTTACCTAGCTCTATGTTGTCTGTGTGCTTCTAGGCGGAACTGACTGAGCTGCGGATGAGCAACACAAACCTTCTGGATCCAATTCAGGAAGTAATTGCGCTCATCAACAAGCTGGATTTTGCCATGTCCACCTACCTGCTGTCTGTGTACCGCCTTGAGAACATGCGGTCAGTTAAACTTTCACGCAACACACAAAACAGCACTAGGCATTTGTACATTATGCAAACACCATGGTCCTCTCGCCTTTCTTTCTCGTCATATGACAAAGATGACATTGTATAATGTGTGGACATGAGAACATTTTAAGACCTTCACACTCGCTTAACTGCCACAGTCCAGCACACTTTCTGGGTAATTGTTGATGCTTGTTTGGGACAGCTGTTTATGCTGTTCAAGAGGTGAAGCCGGTTTGGTTCAATCTGCAGTTATGACTGCACTGTGATAAGGGGCCATCCATTTAGTACGTATGCATGGAGGGGGGAGGGGGTGTTAACCCAAATGCGTACGCTTGTGTATACGTTAATATTAATAATCCTTGATCGTTTCTGCGTGGATTAAATATCGGCCGTTCTTTTGGATTGGGGGGGGGGGGGTGCGTACAGGGAGGGGTCAAGTTTTTACAGATTTTAGCGCAAGTACTAAATGGATGGCCCCTAAAGTCTGTGACTTCAGCGTGGGGAGAAAAAAACATGTTTCACAAGTATAAAATAAAATATGAGGCATATGGGACAAATTAAATGTTGATGTGGTTCGACATGTAACTTCTGGTTGGCATACGAGCCAACACCCTGTGTGACACAGCTGATGCTGCCAATGATGTCATCAAGCACACCCCCCCCCCCACACACTATTACCTCTCATCCAGCCACACGTGGGAACATAATTGAATAAGTTATAGATTTAAATGCGTGTATACATGTAATTTACGTGTCATTTGACACCATGTACACCCTTGAAAAATAGATTGTGTTCATCCCCCTTTCAATTCTTTGTCCTGGTAGAGACAGAGTGTATTGTACGTGCATTTCTACAATGTCACTCCTCACCACTTATCTTGCTCCATCCACATTTTCTCATTTTCAAAGCAGCATGCAACTTCTCTTTATATGATCTTAATTAAATTGAATATTTCAGAACATTCCACTGTCCCGTTGTCAGACAGTGTAATTATAACGATAAGAATGAAATCATGTCTCTTTTAATACATATATTTTTTTTAATGTAATTACAGGGTGTCACATTCAGTGGACCAGGATAGGTTTCAAGTGATGTTCCTTTATCTGGAGGACAGAGCCATCCAAAAGGATAAGGCAGGCAAGTGGTATATGCAGAACACTTCATTATGAACAGTCTAATTTTATGTAACATTTATCTTATTTACCAGTTATCTACTTCAGTGTAATGTTTGCTCCCGGACCTTTACTGGAATTAAAATATTGCTTAAAGATGAGGTGAAGAATTTTTTATAGCATACTCATAGTGCCATCTTGTGGATGCGTTGTTCCAGCGTACGTGGTTTACAATTTTATTTTCTGTTCTTCAGGGATGATGCAGTGTGTGGCCGCTGTAGCAGACCGAGTTTTTGACGTATTCTTGCATGTTATGGCTGAGAAGGTACGTTTGAAATTGTACATACAATTAAGCACTTTTAACATAAAAAAAAAATTGCCGGACGTTCAGGTATATATGTGTGTGTGTGTGTTTGTATGACTGGGGACCTGTAGTGGTTAGTGCACTGCGGTACAAACCTGGCGACCCGAGTTCGATTCCCGCTCATGGTCAACATCAGTGATGAAATTTGAGCCAGTCTTAGGCCTCCCCGATGTCGACCCAGCCTTAAATGAGTACTTGGTGCAATGTGTCTTTGTCTCTCCACTGGGGAGACAAAGCCAGCCAGATGTGGTTCTGGCCACATCACCCCATCGTGTGTCATGTTGACCTTCGTAGGTCATCGCTAGCAGGACTTTCCCCAAGAGTCTTGCATCTGGCTATAAGGGTGGTCTTCGTATTTGTTTGTGTGTGCCTATCTGTCTGTGCATGTTTAAAGCCGAAGACAAAGGAAAATGAGCAAGAGTTGGAACGACATGCACAGTTTCTCTTGGTCAACTTTAACCACATCCACAAACGCATTCGGAGAGTATCGGACAAGTACCTTTCTGGGCTGGTGGATAAGTCAGTATCACATATTCCTGCAGCATACAGCATTTAAAACATCAACATGAGATTAGCGTCGTAATATGAACATCATGCAATCGTCATGATATCAATTATCGCAGCCACAGCAATTGAAGTTGGATTTTAAATTAAATGTACTGCTTGCAATTATAGCACATTGAAAACAAATTATGACGTTTCAGGTTCCCACATATGCTGTGGAGCGGAACTGTGCTGAAGACCATGCTGGACATTCTGCAGACTCTCTCCCTCTCTCTGAGTGCGGTACGAATTGCAATTGCATAAATACAATCAGATGACTAAACTTAATAACAGGTGTTTGTTTAACTGCACGTGAATTTGTATAGTCTTTTGCGTGGATGTGAGGAAGGGCATTTGGGTATTCCCTTCAAGGCTAGACACTAAAACCTACGTTTTAATTCTAGATTTGAAGCTTTCGTGACTGCAAGAAAACATACTCTTTGTTTTTTTCGGTAAAGTCACGTGGGTAATTTTTTTTAAAAAATAAAATAAAGGAAAACAACTAAATTAAATCCCGACGTTTCGGGCGCAACACAAAGTTTTTTTTTACCTACGTGACTTTACCGAAAAAACCATAGAGTACCTACATTTTTATTTGACCCGTTACAATTATTTGATGAATCGACTCAAAATTGTCATGGAATATTTTGTTGTTGTTGTTCAATCGGACCTCAAAATAGTTGCCTACTCCACATCCTACCTCCCGAAGGTGGGAATCGCAATATTAGCTAAGCCAGTCCCTGTGTGACACGGCTTATGATGCCAATGAGATCATTAAGCTCGCCCATTACCTCTCATCCAGCAACACACGTGGGAACAGAACTGAATAAGTGATAGTTTAAAATGCTTGTGTACATATCATTACGTGTCACTTGCCAACATGGGCGTGATTGAAAATTAGATGTTCCATCTCAAGGGATTTTCCAGGTGAAATATGTTAGTAATAAAACATCTAAGGATTCAAACAATTATTATGTAAAGTTAAGAATTACTTTACTAATCGGATGGATAGCTGTCCTGTAATTTTTATAGTTACATGTTGTCTTATGTATCTCCATATAGACCGCTAATTAAAGCCAAACTATATGTTGTGTGGTGTACTTCCACAGGATCTTCACAAAGACAAGCCCAATTACTCCATTCCTGACACACCATACATCATCACAGTTCCTGACACCTTTGAAGCCAGAGAGGTAATGAATCGTTTGTCTCGTTGTATGAGATAGAATAAAACATGTTGAAAGTGGCACTTCGGATTTTGTTATGAAAAGTGACAATAATGGAAGATCAATGAACAAGCGCACTTTTCTATTTTTTTCGTGAAATTCCCGGGTGATTGAAAGATGCATTCACTATGAGCGAGAATGTCGGTGTTTTCAAGCATAATTATAAATAGTCTCTTGCATTATAAACGTTAAATTTAAATGGCAACTTGATTCCCTCTCTGCCAAGGCAATACATGCATTATATACGAAGTTATTCAGCCGCGTACAACGCGAATTGAAATAAACCCAAAGGATGTTGTGTTTTCAGAGCATTGTGCGTGACTTTGCTGCTCGATGCGCTGGCATTTTGCAAGAAGCCATGAAGTGGGCTCCTTCAGTGACAAAATCTCACCTGCAGGTGTGTATCATAACCAATATCCTTGTGATGTTGACTTGAACTCCCAGCCTCAAGAGAGACTTGTATTTTAAGCATATTGCAATGTGTGAAGGATCTAAGCTGACCTGACGAATTCGTCTCTTTGTTTATTTCTTAACGGTTAACATTCCACTGCTTGGGTAAGGCCTCCATCATCAATATCTTCAACTCTGAGTGATCTCTTGCCACCGACTGCATCCATTGCTTTCGTTACAATCTTCTAATCCCACCCTGCCATTTAATTTTGAAATATTTGTCTCCGAATACGCGTTGGATGTAATTTCGAATACTCTATTGTCACATATATAGTTAGAAGGGAAAAAAAAAACATGTTGATTGTATGCCATTGTAAATAATCTTTTGATGTCGTTTTTGCTGTATGATTCCTAAAATGTAGTTTTTTCAAAATTTTCAGGAATATTTGAACAAGCATCAGAATTGGGTTGCAGGACTCACGCAGCACACTGGCCTGGCCATGGCGATCGAAAGCATTCTGCAGTTTGCCGGCTTCAATCGTCAAAATGCCAGCCTCGGAGTGAGTATGCATCGCCTCGTTGAAAATATTCACACTATCCCCGTCACAGTTGTTCCTATCCCCCATTTAGCGATTTGATAAATGGTCACAATGCAGGGGTCACGATTTGATTAAAACATTTTATTCAACTATTGTCTCGTTTTTAACGAATTTGTTTTGTATTTTTCTCATTTGTTCTGTCTCATTTGTTCCGGCTCATTTCCCTCACTTTAACCGCCATGTGATATAACATTTACATATCCTTTGTATAAAATGTCATTAATCGGTTCTTACACACATGATTCGATGCACGTATCATGAGCATGAAGATCGACATTAAACTATTAGTTGTTGCATCATTGCGTGCCTAATTTACACATTCTTTAACGATAATTATTCAACTCCGTCTTATCATTTGTCAGGTCACAACAGCTATGGTGGACAGTAGCTAATCATATCATACCAATAGGAAGCTAAGAATGTTAGGGAGCCTTTTACAAAAAATAAAAATTTGAGGGATTTGGTCAATGTAATGAAATTGCACGATCAACATTTTGGCTCCCTGTAACATGAAATAGCTCATTGCATGCTGCACTGACCCATATGCGTTGGCTTTTTTCTGACCACATCCCCTCCCTTTTTCCGCCACGCTGCATACTTTGCTGCATTTAGTCAACTACGTCTCTGTTGCCTCAGGTTTGTTTGTTTTGATCTATGGCCTTTTGCTTGCAAATTGCACATCGGCTCAGCTGAATTTTGCACGCAGGTCAGGTGACGGAAAATGAGCCAACTTTCTCACCGTGATTAGAATTTGACTTCTTTGACTGGGGTGCACTTCATGCTTTTTTATGTTTATCGTTTTGGTCTTAATTATTAAAATAATTAACGTTTCTAACAGCCTTCGATATCCGTAAGGGTAAACAAAATCTGGCATGTGTTTTCCATTCCTTACTCGGTCGTTCATTGATAATCTCAAACTTATTTCTTAATACAGAGCAATTTATTGCATGACCGGCCGGGCTGTGTGAAGAAGGATTACTCCAATTTCATGGCATCGCTCAATCTCCGCAACAGATATGCAGGGGAGGTAAGGCACGGATTGAAAATGCTGTGCATAATTGATACACTTAAACCAAATTGCTGCATTAAGGAAAGATAGCAACAAAACATCTATTATCACTCTAACCTGTCAATCATTTTGTTGATTGATATGAATTATGCTTCTGAGTGATATTTAGAAATAGCCCGATTGTTTCCATGAATAAAATATTTTGAAGATGTTTTTTTTTACATTACATTTTTGCATTATACTTCTTTGTTACATTTATTTTCAGTTATTTATTTAATTGCTTAGACAGAAGCATTTTAGTAAGACATTATGGATAACATAATAATTCTCAGTGGACATTGATAATTTCCTTAACTACCCAATATTTTTTATATTATGTGGCCATAATTTCTGGGCATATAAAATTGTCCAATTCAGAGTTTAGCATAGCACTCAAGTCGGCATAAAAAAATGCCCCTATTTGCCTAAATCTCAACACAGACACATCCCTACTGGGAAAATTCAGTGCTGCATCTGTATATGTTCCTTTCCTTTGGGTTGGTAGGTTTCGGGGATGATGGAGATGTACACCATCATGGGAAGTCAAGGCGACCTCAATCGCCTGCTCATAAAACAACTCAATGATGCTCTGAGCACCAGAAACCCAGAGGCTTACACGCAGGGAATGTTCAAACTCGCCGCTCTGCTCATCAACAGCAAGGGTAACCGGCGTGGTCTCTGTGCTACGTGCACTTTTCATTTGTCATTTGTGCACGATACAAACTAATTTAATCGCGAGCGATTTTAATCCAAGTAGTTAGTGGCATTTAATACATTTACAGATGCCCAAAGTATGAATATGGAAATTATATGTGTAAGCATTCACACCCTTTGCGATTCAACTAATTACCATCTGCTGCCCATAATATAGCCCCAGAGCCTACAACACCCTGTTTTGTGCATTATGGTCAACATTGCTTCACTACGCTAAGTCATCACACTGGTCAGTGTGGATTGGTAAAGTCGGAGAGCATCGACTTTGGAACTTATTACAGTTCATCATTGCATGTTACTGTCCTCTGCTGCCCAGAACGTAGTACAGCCTCGCTACAGCCTATGACAACCTGGCATTCACGGATTGTTACCATTCCAAACACTCTCCAGACTCAACCCGGGTTAGCTTCCAAGATCTGATGAGAATGGGCACATTTAGGCTGATTTCGCCATTAGCTACACTTCTGTAAAAGTGACATCTGCAATTCAAATAATGTATACATGTGCAATGAGTGGGGGGGGGGGAGGTTAAGCAAGCCTGAAAGAAAACTTGTCAAAGCATACGGGTAGGACTTGAGTGAGGCTCAATAATCTGTCATGCTTTTTAAATCCTTTATATTAAGTTCACTTGCTTGCGCGCTTACGACCGTGCAAATCTTTCGGTCGTTTTTTTAACCCACTTCCCGTGATCCAATCGAGCTGACATTTTGCACACAGACTCGTTGTGCATGACAATTTCTTTTCGTGAAATTTTTTTTCCAAAATGTTACACTTTTTAGGTAAAATTTTTTTGTATTTAATTACCAATTGCTTAATGGTGGCAGGCAATCATCTGACCCATAGGTGGCAGCCATCTCAAGCCAGAGGACGAGAGGACTCTAGCCGCCCGTTTCAAAGACCAATGTGGGCTGGGTTGTGGCCCATTGAACACGCATATAAAGGATTTATAGTGAAAAACGTTGTTTTTACGGGTTAATTTTTTCTTCTATCTCAGAGTGTGATTTGCAGCTGCTCCATCATCTCAGCTGGGCGCCACAAGAGATGTTTACTGATGCTGGCATGGAGGCAGCCATTGCCTGCTGGGAGTGGCTGCTTGCCGCGAAGCCATGCCAGGAAACCAGGGTGTGTCTCGTTGCAAAACAGAAAGTGTGTGTTTTCCCATGCTGTATGAAATGCAAGGATTCTTTATTTAGGGCAACTAGATAGCTGTGAGTTGCTGAGGGTATGGCCAATTTGACCCTGCAACAATGGACTGTTGATGGATTTACTGTCCTTCCGATCCATGAGATGTTATAAAAAATATACTCCTAAGTTAAATACATTTTTCTATATTTTTTATGCTTGATTGTCTTCAGTGGACCAGACATATAATCCTCATTACTGTCCAATACATTTTTCTTCAAGAAATGAAAGAAAAAGTTCAGAGTAACCTATTAACCTTCATATTAGTTACTACGGTGCAATGTATAAAACACTAAATTTACATGCCGTCAACTTGTCATTGCAACGGACTGTTGTCTCCTTCAGCAAAAATAGCCCGTCAGCTCTGCCATTGTTACCTGAGTCTCTCTCTCTGTGTTGCTGCGCAGTTCTTGCGGGAGGTCGTGGGTGCTTGGCAGATGACGGTGGAGAAGCGCATGGGACTTTTCTCCCCTGACCAAAAGGAGGCAGACCCTCTGGCTGCCTCGGAGGAGAGCCAGCCATGCCCATGCCCTCCTTGCATCACCCCACACCAGCTGTGGATTGAGGTGTCAATTATTCTTATGCATCTTTGCTATCTCTCGGTGTATCCAAACAAGATGTAGGCGTGGCAATCAGATACATGATAAAGTGTGGTTCTGGGGTGTTACAGAAGCCACGACATGCTGATCTCAGACTCACTTATCTTGATTAGTTTTGGCAACAGGCTGGGACACCTACAACATTTAGACATGACTGTTCCTCTTCTTGGTTCTTTCGGTAAAGTCACGTAGAAGGGAAGTAATAAAATAATAAAAATAAAACATAATAAAATAATTCTCACGACGTTTCGGCCACAACGCAAGCAGCCGTCCTCAGGTGAAGAACAGGTCTGTCGAGAAGACAGAGTCTGAATGAGACTCTGTCTTGTTTTTATTATTTTATTACTTCCCTTCTACGTGACTTTACCGAAAGAACCAAGAAGATGAATCCCTGCAGTCATGAAAGCTTTAAATCGAAATTTATGACTGTTCCTGTAACAAATCAGTCTCTTTGTGTAATTGAACTCCAATTAAATCGGTTATCACTTTCTGTTATTCATCACGAAGTATTTGCATTCAGTGTGTGAATGCCACGGAATCTGAATGCCCGTTACAAACCACAGTTGAGAAAAATATAGTCGGATAAAAAAGAAAACTAAACAATGACACGTAACAGAGCAGCAAGTGAAGGACATCCCAGACACGTTGATAAACAGTGATTCATACACATGCACGCAAGGGCAACAGACAGCCTTGATAGATTGCCTTGCACAGTAAAAGTATCACAAAGCATGTATATCATAATTTCCATTAAGAGATTGGTGCCCATAACACATGGGTATGACAGTGATATAATGTCATTGTCATTAATATCATCGAATAATCATCAGCTTTTACGTCATCTTTACTTCCCTATTTTCTAAACATGATCATACAGTATTTATGGTATATTTAGATAAATTACGTTTCAAAGTTCATTTAAATTCGTGAATAATGAAGAGCTGCTTTAGTCTAAATAATGTAATAAATACAACCAACAGGCACAGGTGTAGACCGGTCTCATCCTTCATTAGGAATCATCAGTATAATACAGTAATTAATGCCTGTTGGTTGATAACGTTTTCTCAATTTATCGATGGTGATCTATCGATGACAAAATTACCAGAATGCAGTTTTTCTGAACTGGTGGTTTCCTGTGTAAGTCCAAGAGCTATTTGTACACACAGTGCAAATTTGCTGAGTCAGTGAAACCCTTTGATTTCCGGCGTCCACGAGCTTTTCTGTTGCGATGCGTTCTCTCGTCATTTACATGTTTTGAACCCGCTTGTTGATTTCCACTTATTTGTGTCATTGCGTTGTTTTCACCTCTCGCAGTTTTTGGTGCAGCGGTTTGAGATCGCAAAGTACTGCAGCGCCGACCAGGTGGAGATCTTCTCCAGTGTCCTGCAGCGCTCCCTGTCTCTCACCGTGGGAGGGCCCGACAGTGGTATCAACCGACACGTGGCTGCCATCGGCCCGCGCTTCAAGTCAGTTTTTATTGACTTACCTTAAACACGTCAGTCGCACTTGAGGACACCCGAGTTTAATTTGCATAATAGTATACTCTCCATTTGCTCTAGTCCTGAATACCTCCAAAACCAAGGTGCTATGCTTCTCACCAGGACTAAATCAGGAAGTTATTTTTCCCCAATTGCATTCCTTAAATAATTATCAAATAGAGCAAGTCAAGATCTATAAGTATCTTGGGGTCATCTTTGATTCAAACTGAAGTTTCAAGATCACATTGATTATATTGGTAAAAAGACAAAAATAAAAATTGGTTTTCTTTATCGACACACACATTGCTTCCCCCCTATGTTCCGTTTTTAATTGATAAAAGCTACCATACTTCCTCTACTTGATTACTGTGACATCGTATATAAATCAGCCCCCAGTACTGTAGCGTAGTCACTTCATGTTTTTGTTTGTTGCGGTTGCACCCGAGTCAAGAGCCACATGGCTCACAGGGCTATACCTAATAAATGAAATGAAAATATGCAACTCCGTCTTGTAAGAGATGGCAATGGATTTATCATGGCTGATGGTGCAGATGAAGATTGTTATCAAAGTACTGAAATATTCCACAGCAGCGCTAGATTACTTGTCTTGATTTTCTGGGTCAGTTGTAAAATAAAAAATCATTCAGGTGGCAATTTTGACGCTTTACAGTAAGAAAATTCTTATAATATTCAAAGTTAAAACGAGTCATGTTCCTCGTCAACGGCATGGTTTTATTTGTCTGACGTTGTCATGTGAAGCTCTTGTGCAATTCTTTGTTACGTATTACCTTCATGGTTTAATGACTAAATGTGTGCATTTGTGGCTATCTTTTGCAGGCTTCTCTCTCTGGGCCTGTCAATGCTGCATGCGGATGTGTTGACCAGTGCCACTGGCAGGAATGTACTACGGGAGAAGGTCTACTCCACAGCATTTGATTATTTCAGGTGAGTTGCAAAGCACTTTGTGGTCCTGTTTACACTTATCCAGATGGTTCTGATGAGTAAAGCAAATACATTGCCATGAGTTCACATTGGTAAAACTGACATGCTTTAATTTTGTTTCATTATCAAAAGACGTGCATGCGAGCCCAATTGAAATTGTATTTTACATAGCATCACAATACAACACAGTACAACACATTTCAGTAGATGTCGCTGTAACATACGTATTTTATTTCACTTCGCATCCTAAGTAAAGGTGGGTAGTATTTACCAAGTACATTTATTGCTGATCCGTTTAAGAAAAAGGTATTCATCAAACGAATCGGCCCTACATATTATGTATCTCATAGTCGAATACCACTATATACAACTTATCTTGTTTTGTTCTGCTCAGTGTTGCACCCAAGTTCCCAACACAGACCACCAAGGCTCTACGCGAGGACATCAGTGTGATGGTCAAGTTCTGGATGGCTATGTATTCTGACAAGAAATACTTGAATGCCAACCAGTTGGTACCACCTGGTGAGTTGGGTCTCTACATAACTATAATTCATCTTCTTGGTTCTTTCGGTAAAGTCACGTAGAAGGGAAATAATAAAATAAGAAAAATAAAACATAATAAAATAATTATCACGACGTTCTCAGGTTATTTCCCTTCTACGTGACTTTACCGAAAGAACCAAGAAGTTGAATCCCTGCAGTCACGAAAGATTTAAATCGATATATAACTAGAATTGATAACTATGAAGCCTCGAGGACTGATTGGAAGGAATTAATCTGAGTGTAATTGGATTAATTTTACATCAAAAGTAAATTAGTAGAGGAATAATGATTTCCGACAAGGTAAGCTGAGCACAGATCACGTTTAAATGGAAAAATTGTGTTATTTTTTATGAGGCCACACTGCTAGTAATTGTTGATCGAACTGCAATGGATTAAATTTCCATGTAGCTGTGTGTCTTTTGCTGCTTTATATATTGTTAATTCACACTTAACTTGATGTTATTAATTATTGATACATTTTTCATGTTTTCAGGCTGAAGCATTTCATCCTTTCTTTTGTGTTTGTTTTAATTGTTTTGCTGTCGTGTACCTTGCTCATACTTCCACGAGAATGCAGTAATGCCCATCAAATTTTACTAACTTGCTCTAAAGTGCAACTAACCCTAGTGCCTTTCTCTCCTGTTGATTGCCATGCTGACCGACACCACCTGACCATGCAGTTCACAGGGAAAGCTCAGACTCAGGTTGTTGCTTCTTCAGCCCAACCTGTGTCTCTTCAACCTCTTCTGGGCCTCAGAGCATGCAAAGCCACTCCTCTGAAGGTTTTAGTCTTTGAAGTGCAACTTCATCCAACCATTGAAACCAGCATGACTTGGCCTGATCATCACTGCTCTAATGCCCCATTACTTTCTTTACCTTTGTGCTATTTGTAAGTTTGCATTCATCACTATTCTACGATGTGGTCTCTTATGATTTGGCCTTGGTAGTGAGCAAGGATCAGGTGTGGTTAGGATCAGGGTGTAGTCCTGGAAATCTTTGACTGTGATCCGTTATCCAGTTCGGAAATGAGTTGGCGATTTCATTGCCTTGATATGCACACATTGTGAGCATCCCATTCTTGGTGAATTCAAGATTCAAGATGTCACATGTTCTGTAATCCTGGCCAGGTTATATATTTTATTATTGTTAAATACACATTTGATATAAATTCCTATCTTAATCAAAACTAGTAACAGGTGTTGCAATGTGCCTTTGAAACTCACCGACCTGAAACACTTATATATAAACACAACAGTATTATTTTGCTTTATTTTACTCAGTTTAATCCGCCTGATGAGAAACTCTCAAAGATATTCCATTTGGTTAAAGAGTACAGCATCTGTTCCCTGTGAACTGCCATGGTTTGGTCTGGCCATGTTGGAGGCATGATAAGACTGTCTTCAGAAGCTGCCAACTGCATGGCTCCATGTTTAACCTTCTTCTTATCTCTGCAGTCACGAAGCAAAACAGCTGGCATGGTGGTTACAGACAGCACTGTTATTTTTCTCATCGTGTTGTTGTGGTTTTACGCAGGTATTGATCACCTTTCTGCCATATCGGTCAATAGTACCCTGAAGAGCATAGCAATGTCATGATGGTCATTCAACACGATCGATGGGTTTTTGTGGGAATTCTAGTGGTGAAGTCTTGTTGTGTGAGCTCTGTTTTTTCTTCTCCAGACGTACAAGACTTCTCCGCAAACAGTCTAACCGTCATGAACGTTGGAGATTCTCGTAACAATTTGGATGTGGCCATGGGCTCTCGGCAGCCGGCCAACCAGGGCTGGATCAACACAGTGCCTCTCTCCAGCGGAATGTCCACTCTGTCCAAAAAATCAGGTTCATATGTTTGTGTGGTTGTCATTAGCAAATGAACATAGCTGTATGAATGTCTGTTTAACTTCTTCCGCACCGTACGTAGCCAACCACGCTAATCGGAGGTGCGTCTGAAAACATAAGCATCTGAAAACATAACATTGTATCACCGGTTGTATGTTACGTTTACAATGCAATTACATTTTGGTCTATAATTTACATGGATGTTCATTTCACAGGTGCATCTAAAAAGACCAACCGTGGTACCCAGCTGCACAAGTACTACATGAAACGGCGAACCCTGCTCTTGTCTCTGCTGGTACGCGATCATTTGTAGGCAGGCGGAAGTTCATGATATCCCCTTTAATGTTTTTAAAAGTTACTGGGCAAATAAAGTTATGTCATGCCAGTGTGCTTAGGTTTTTTTTCTCCAAGGCTATTCTCGGCAAATGTATGCATGGTGTAAAAATGTTGTATAATCTTAATATGTTAACTGAAGCATTTGTGTATAGTTTTGTACATAATTATGAAATGGAGACTTCTACACCTTTTCCACTTGCACATCCGAGCCCGACCAGTGCAGTGCCCGTACGGCATGGGTGGTTTTCCATTAGCTATTTGCTGTGCCAAGCCAAAACCCAAGTGAGATACGCTGACCTCACAAGAAATCTGAATCTGGCTCGGGGACAAGCAAGTCCACAGTGCTGGGATAATGACGCTTTAATTGCATGCGATGATAGTCAGCGCGAGTGGAATAAGAACCTGGCGCTTCCTGAAATGCATCGGGCTGGCTCAGTACGGCCCCCAGTGTGGCTTGGTTGTGCAGTGGAAGAGAGGTTTATGGAACACTGAGCTTGTTTTCTTAATTTGGAGCTTTCATGACTGCAGGAATTACTCTTTGGTTCTTTCGGTAAAGTCACGTATAAAGAGAAAATAATAAATTAAATACTAGCATACGACGTTTCTATTGCAACACAAGCAATCATCACCAGGTAGAAATGAAATAGAAACACAAATCTAGTATACTTAGAAATGTAATGTAATACAACAGAGAGTCGGATAACATAACAGTCAACACCCTACCTGGTTGATTACATTCTTCCTGAGAATGCTAAATTTGAGAGAGATAAAACACAGAACCAGAGACATATAGACAGACATATAACAGACATATAAGCAGACAGATATCACAGAGATACATAGAGACACATACATGTTTTCTGTTCAATTTTTTTCTTTCCTCCATTTTGGCAGGCGAGCGAGATTGAGCGCTTGATGACATGGTACGATTCTCTGTCTTCGCCTGACATGGCCATCGATACGGCCGGCGAGGAAAACGTGGCGGCTTGGCGCACCAAGTACACCAACCTGACGGAGAAACAGTGGAGGGACAACGTCAACCTCGCTTGGACCATCTCTCCTTATCTCGCCATCCAGCTGCCAACCAGGTTGGTTTTGCAAATGGTTTCTCACCTAGATAGGCACCGATAAAGAATAGTATAGTGACTCTGGGTATCCCATCTGTATAAAACACTTCACGTTACATTTTAAAACACTTCAGTGATGTGATTGGCCTTAGCCTACATGTTAATAAAGGTTAATTAAACTATTATTGTAGACAGCTGTCTGGTCTGTACTTATATAAGCAGATATTTACTTTAACGGCTGGAGTAAAATATTTGACAAAGTGAATTACATGGAGTCAGAGACTTCTAAAACTACCATGCATTAATCACATGTAATAATAATCATGTTGAGCCCTTTGTCCCTGCTGGATGAAGACCTGTCCATGCCTTGTTGTCAGTTAAGGGAGTTGTTTTTAGCAAACTCATCAATGCTGTCAGTACATGTTAGTGAAGGGGTGGAGGACAACATGGTTTCAAATCCCACTTGCCATTGATGTTAGCTGTGTTGCTGGGAATCAAATTTGGTTCATCGTGCCCTAACCACTGTGCCACCACTACACCCCAGTTCCATATACACTGTCTTTAACAAGTGTTACAAACATTATCACAGTAAATCATAATTCACGTGTTGGTTTTACTGTGCATAGAAATACATACATTTCTTTCTGGACAAAGGGAGTGATATGAACGTCATGTTCATAAGTACGTTGATTCGTTTGTTTCGAACTTAGATTCAGGAATTCAGAAGCCATTTCCAAGGAAGTGACTCGTCTGGTCCGGTTAGATCCTGGAGCCGTGAGCAACATCCCTGAAGCAATCAAGGTAACAATTATTTACGGTTTTACCTTTCAAATAAGAATAGGTGGAATCAGGGGACCTCCTTCAACTACCTGTTGGATCAATTAGTCTGTTTAAACATTTAGTTTGTACATATACAAGTCAGCCCATTTGTATGGTAAATACATTCTGTGATTACACTTCATCCATTCTAAAAAAAAACATAATCATCCTGAATTACCCAAAATCATTATTCAGTAAAACCTTGGATTGTGAGCATAATTCGTTCCGGAAACGTGTTTGTAATCCAAAGCACTCGTATATCAAAGCACTCGTATATCAGTTGTGATCACGTGACGCTCGGCAGACAAAGCGTATACACGTACTACTCGTATTGCAAGACCTCGCTCGTTTATCAAATTAATAATTATTTTAAAATTTAGCTCGTCTTGCAAAACACTCGCAGACCAAGTTACTCGCAATCCAAGGTTTTACTGTGTTGTGGAAGATATCCAGGACGGAGCCTGGTTAGTGCTTGGATGTGAGACTGCCTGGGAATGCCAGGCGTTGTAGACTTAGGCTGTGAAGCGGCTAAAAGATCGCAGCACAGAGATAGATTTTGAGATGACCCGTGCACGGATTTTTCTCTGGGTATTCCAGTTTTCCCTCTCACGTGCAAAACACTCGTGAAGATAATTGGCCAAAAAATTCCAATACAGAAAGAGTGTCTTGAGATTCTAGATTTGAAGCTTTCGTGACTGCAAGGATTCATACTCTTAGTTTTTTCGGTAAAGTCACGTAGGTAAATTTTTTTAATTAAAATTAATAATAATAATTATTTTATTTTTATTAATTTAAATTTCATTTTTTTTACCTACGTGACTTTACTGCAAAAAACTAAGAGTATATAGTGTCTTGAGACTCAGCTTTTCGTGGACAAACATGTGGAATTACTCTTATTAATCCAAGCGCAGTGGCTTCATTGTATTAAATGGGCATGTCGTTGTTTCAGTTCTTGGTCACGGAGCACACAGTGGAGGCCGACGCGCCGGAGCTCAGCCACATTCTGTGCTGGGCCCCGACCGACCCCCCTACGGCGCTGTCGTACTTCTCACGCCTCTACCCACCGCATCCGCTCACGGCGCAATACGCCGTGAGGGTGCTGCGCTCCTTTCCGCCGGTAATCCACAGTTCCTCTTGCACGTCACACTTTCTGACGAGCACAAAAGAGATCAGCGCAATTTTGCCGAGAGTTGCCCCGAAAGATTTCGGAGGTCAGAGCACTTGGCCGGTACCTATGATCCTGTGGTCGAATCCAGGCAGCCCCCTGTGATGAAACTGGGTTTTCAAATATAGTGAGTTAATGGTCACAGCCTGCTCACTAAAATAAATTTCTATTACATTTGGTTGGACACTTCATTTAGGAAACGCCATGCCTGACACTGCCATGCATGGCATGGTAGGAAAATATAGCGCCCCTGGAGCGTGCAAGAAGTAGTACTGTAATAGAATCTCCTGCAGACACTTCTCTAACACAAGGTGTTGCACTGCTTTGCGAGACTTTTGAAAGTATAGTTTGTTTCATGGCATGGCACCAATGGCACAATTGGAATAAGATTTGGTGGATTTTGTTTTATTCGTGCATTGGCCACACTGCAGTTTGTGTGTTCAATATGCATGGCAATCTATTTAAAACTACCGTCTCTCTGATGGCAGGTTTGTGTTATTCTTTCAGTTGTTTACATATTTAATGCATTATTATATTGGTTAATGAAATGTGTCACTATGTTAGCACACACCCAAGTTAATTACAAATTTCTAAATTTTCTTCACGACATGCTTCATGATTTGCAACACTAAAGTTTGTGTCAAATGTGTGTCTTTCTTTCCAGGATGCTATCCTGTTTTACATTCCCCAGATTGTCCAGGCAGTTCGGTATGACACGGTGAGTTGCACAGCTGAATATTCTCTGCCAAGGGACTTCTTTATTACCAATGTAATAAAACATGATTCTTGTGTCTAGATTTGAAGCTTTCGTGACTGCAAGGATTCATGCTCTTAGGTTTTTTCGGTAAAGTCACGTAGGTAAAAATAAATAATAAAAATAATAGAAATAATAGAAATAAAATAATAAATCACGACGTTTCGGGCGCAACAAAAGCGTCCGTCATCAGGTGACGGACTTTACCGAAGTAACCTAAGAGTATGTTTCTTGTGCTAATGAATTTCATAATCATAATTACATGGACATTTTTGACAGCGTGTACACAAATGTTGGTTCTTGAGTGCAAACTACTCCCCGTGTTTCACAGATGGGGTACGTAAGAGAGTACATACTCTGGGCTGCGAAAAAATCTCAACTGCTCGCCCACCAGTTCATATGGAACATGAAGACCAACATCTTCTCAGATGAGGAAGGCCACACAAAAGATGGTTTGCGCCAGTTATAATATCGGACTTAAGTCCTTCCTTGTCTTGTCCATTAATTAGTTTCTCTTTTAAAAATACTTTCTCTCGTTTTCAGCACCCGATTGTCTCTCCTGAGCCATTGTTTTCTGCTGGATTGCCGCTTCTTCACATGTTGATTATGGACGGAAAATGGTTGTTCGTCCCTTGTGTTTTTTATGATATGTATTGATCCGTAGGGTGATAGGAATAAATTGAGGATTGGTTTGATGGTACATTCATCCCATCTTATGACGGTGAATGTGTTGTGACCGTGTCCGTTTTCAGTGGAGATTGGGGAAACTCTGGAGAGCCTGGTCGATGAGATCACAAATGCGCTGTCCGGTCCAGCGAAAGAGTTTTACCAGCGCGAGTTCGACTTCTTCAACAAGATCACCAATGTGTCAGCCATCATCAAGTATGCTCCGTAAATCTGTGGAATTCTAAAATGGACTTCAGTATAGGGCACTAGGAAAATAGAAAACCTCTGAATATCACCCGGGCAGTGGTGGCGCTCACCTGTAATCAAATACTGAGTTGGTAGATCGCACAAATGTTGCGATTACTCCCTTACAGTGGGCGTACCCTTGTTTGTCAAGAGAAGGCAATACAGAACAAATGTGGGCTCCACCTGTTCTATCTGTATGAGATAGGTGTTTCCCCGTCGCACACGTGGGTTTTCTCTGGGTGCTCCAGTCTCCTTCAAAATCTTAATGCTCTTTAAGTGGCCGATAATACCTCGATTATATAGCAGAGCTTGGGCAATTGTTGGCACCGGCTCATCGTTTGGCTGCCTTCCTGCTTGTCTGTGGTTCCCCGTGCCTCTTGAGTCAGTCTCTACGAGAGTTAATGAATACTGTGTATGTTACAAGTTGAAATTATGATGAAAGCTGTTTGCCTTAAACTGAAATTAGTTACCTTTTTTAAATAATGTTTATTATGGTATTTTTTGTACCTAATTACATACACTTTTATGTGTTTTTGCGAACTGGAGTAGATAATTAAACTTTTAAAATTATTTGGTTATTGTAATGTATACAAAATGTTGTTGCCCTCATACTTTAATGATATAACAGTGAGCAAAAAATTATATTTCATTACAGACCCTATCCAAAGGGCGCAGAGAGAAAAGCTGCCTGTTTGAAGGCATTGTCTGAAATCAACCTTGAACCAGGTAATACAAAACGTCGCTTTCATTGCTGACATTCAGAAATGTGTGAGTAGAAATTAAGGGAAGGCCTAAACTTTCGAATCGGTTTGATGACCCTAATATTGCATATTTGACAAACTTTGGAAGAAGTGTATGAGTGAATGTTTGTTCTTTCATGACAGGTTGCTACCTTCCAAGTAACCCTGAAGCTATAGTGCTGGATATTGACTACCAGTCCGGGTTGCCCATGCAAAGGTGAGTGCTGGTATATTTGCTTTGCGTTTATGTTCAACAAATATATAGCGGATAAGTTAACACTTTACATTTCAATTGAACCAAACCCCCTTTTTGTCCAGAATTGTCAAATATACAGACCTGTACATAAATACCGGTATTCCTAATATATACATATACTGTATATAATAGTGACACTAACGGTTTGGAATTGGCTGGGGATTCTGGGATTGCTATACATTGGGCTTGCTGATACTCGGCCATGATTTCACATCGTGGTACGAATGGCTTGGCGGTCGATGTGTTCATCTGCCACCATTGTTTTGTTTCAGCGCGGCTAAAGCGCCGTACCTGGCCAAGTTTAAAGTCAAGCGATGCGGCGTTTCAGAGCTCGAAAAAGAAGGTACAGGAAGTGCCAAAATGTTTGTAATGCTGCATTTCCAACTTGTGTATTGCAATCAACGGACAGATTCTTAATGGTTGGCTTCCTTCAAGATCAAGTACCAGAACTTGTATCCATGAATACGCTCACTCTCATTAAAACCCGTTTCCTCTTCCGCTTTTGAAAAACACCAGGTTTGATGTGCCGGCGAGAGTCGATATCCGGCACTGGTGATGACAAGAGGAAGGTAAATGAGGACATTTACTGGCAGGCAGCAATCTTCAAAGTCGGAGATGACTGCAGACAGGTCTGTGTGTGTGTGTGATGCAATTCCTCAACTTTCGTTACCACTACGTGTTATGCAATGAAACACTTTTACTTACAATACAGATTGAATGTGTCATTTGCAGTGCTGTCTTACTGAAAATAACAGCGTGTTAATTATCGTAGTCCTATGCTCATCCATTATTTGTCCTTGCCGTTATTCTTTGTAACACAGGACATGCTGGCCCTTCAGATCATAGGGCTCTTCAAGAATATTTTCCAGCTCGTTGGGATGGATCTGTTTGTGTTTCCATATCGAGTGGTGGCCACTTCTCCTGGGGTCAGTGATAACAGCGTTTGATTGTTGGCATTTTGCTAAAAAATATATGTTTCGAGATTAATAGCTCAGCTGTAACATGGACCATTGAAGCATAACTGAATGCATTCATGAGCACTCACAGAAAGTCTGGAATATTTACATTCCTTAAAAATGCAAGTGTTTATTAACTACAATTAAACACGTATATGTTGGGCTAAACCAGTGGTTCTTAACCTGGGGTACACGCACCCCCTGGGGGTGCGAGATGCCCTTTCTGGGGGTGCGAGACTTGGCCAGATTTTGTTTAGAAGGTAATTAATCAAAAGCGTAAATTAAGCATGGGCAAGTAACTACAACTGCTTTGTATTTAGTAACATAATTTTCTTACGATTGAGAACCAAATCAGTGCAGGCTGCAGTAAAGGTTAAGAACCACTGGCCTAAACTATCTTAGCTATGTAAACAGCTATTAGAGCATGCGTAGAATTTATCTTTATCAAACACAACATATAATTTCGATTTAAAGCTTTCGTGACTGCAGGGATTCATCTTCTTGGTTCTTTCGGTAAAGTCACGTAGAAGGAAAATAATAAAATACTAAAAATAAAACATAATAAAATAATTCTCACGACGTTTCGGCCACAACGCAAGCAGCCGTCCTCAGGTGAAGAACAGGTCTGTCGGAAAGACAGCGTCTGAAGAAGAACAGGTCTGTCAGGTAAAGACAGCGTCTTCAGACAGCGTCTTCAGACAGCGTCTTCAGACGCTGTCTTTACCTGAGGACGGCTGCTTGCGTTGTGGCCGATACGTCGTGAGAATTATTTTATTATGTTTTATTTTATTATTTTATTATTTCCCTTCTACGTGACTTTACCGAAAGAACCAAGAAGACAACATATAATCTCACGTGTTTGGTTGATTTGACTCCCTTCTCTCTATTGGTAATGCTCAAGGCTGTTGCGTGTTTGCCCTCAGTGTGGTGTCATAGAGTGCATCCCAGACTGCAAGTCCCGTGACCAGCTGGGTCGCCAGACAGACATCGGAATGTACGAGTACTTCCGAAACCAGTACGGAGACGAGTCCACGGAGGCCTTCCAAAAAGTGAGCAATCTCTCTCATGTTCATACAATTAATAGATAGACAAAACATCTGTTTCACCAAGCTATTATAACGGTGAACACGTATAGTCATGCCATCACCAATAGTCCTCCACTACCAACACATGGTTGAGTTGTATTGATATAATCTCTGAATGTGTATTGTCATTATCAGTTAACTCGTACAGGCTTAATTATATCATTATGGTAATTGTACTGAGGAATCGTTTTGTACCTTACCAATCATTCAGGCCAATCTGGTGGTTGCAGAATGAGACCTTTTGTGCATATATTTATTTTATCGTATTCCTCTCGTCTTTGTCAATACCAATTAGATACACCAGGGGGTGGTATTGAGTTGCCTTTGGACCTTTATTCAGAGCCTTAAGTAATACTAAAGAGCTAAAATGGTTATTGCTACTTTTAGAGTACTCTTAAGACGTTACAGTGTTACAACATGGTGTGCGGTCATGCTGTAGACTACATTTTCGGGACAAAATGGGATGTTTCGATTGTCGTTAAATTACCATAATAAATGTGTGTATATTCTTGGTTCTTTCGGTAAAGTCACGTAGAAGGGAAATAATAAAATAATAAAAATATTCAACAATCATCAGGTGATGATGATTGCTTGTGTTGCAGTCGAAACGTCGTGAGAATTTTTATTGTTTTATATTTTTATTATTTCCCTTCTACGTGACTTTACCGAAAGAACCAAGAATATGAATCCCTGCAGTCACGAAAGCTTTAAATCAAAATATGTGTATGTTGAAATGATTTAGCACCATACGTAGCCAACTGTGCTAGTTGGAGGTGCGGGAACTAATTAACACTGCTTGAGTAAAATTATTTCTGCCATGCTAAATATGAGCATTCATCACTTTATTAAATTGACTCTACGTGTATTGTCTAGGCTGTTGTGGTGCGTCTGTCGTGAAATTTGTAACCGTTCACCGCTTTATATTTGTTGTTCCACAGGCTCGTTACAATTTCATCCGCAGCATGGCAGCGTACAGCCTGCTTCTCTTCCTCCTTCAGATTAAAGACCGCCACAATGGAAACATCATGTTGGACAGCCAGGGGCATCTCATTCACATCGGTACGAGACAATTGCATTGTGTACTTGTGTGCTCAGTGCACTGCGATGATTGTCAAGCAGTATTGGAAAAGTAAAAGTGTGGTTTCACTTTAGAGTGGTACATTATCACAGAAATGCATTTTTGCGTATTGCGTTACTAAACAGTTAACTTACTAAATTTTTATTTAAAGCGTTCGTGACTGCAGGAATTCATATTCTCTGGTCCTTTCGGTAAAGTCACGTAGATAGAAATAATCAAATTAAAATAATAAAAGCCATCAGGTGCCTGATGACGACCGCTTGTGTTGCGCTCGAAATGTCGTGAGTTTTTTTTTCATTTTAATATTTCTATCTACGTGACTTTACCGAAAGAACCAAAGAATAGGAGTCCATGTACGCTACATGTTCTATCTTTAGAATGGTGACATGTCCTTGTGTTCACTGCTTTTTTCACAACTTCATGGGTCGAATCTCTCTGAAGTCATTGGCAAAAGTAAGCCATTGTGTGCTGGATTCAGGGTTCACATCTGCCAAATCTAAAATTACCTGCAAATTACTCAATTAGGATTATACACCGCAACCATCACCCTCTACTGGCAGACTAATGCCCCAAGTCAATCCTCTGGATCAGACTGCCTTGGTCTCTTGAGTCCTGACCTGGTTAAACAAATGTCACTTGAAACATATCTGTGTCTGTGCTTGTGTGTTAGATTTTGGGTTCATGTTTGAGAGCTCCCCGGGCGGAAACCTCGGCTGGGAGCCAGACATCAAGCTCACGGACGAGATGGTGATGATCATGGGTGGCAAAATGGAGGCCACCCCATTCAAGTGGTTCATGGAAATGTGTGTCCGCGGATACCTGGCCGTCAGGTACAAGTTACTGCGTTATTTGAGAGTTGTTTAGTTTTGAGGTGGCCGAGTGGCTCAGAGTTTCCAAGCGCTGATTGAACCGGGGTTCAGGATTGTGCAGTGAGTTGATTGTCCAGAGGTAACGAGAAGGCATTTCGGAGGTATATCTGTGATATCCACTTCTGTGGGCCAATCTGTAACACAATGCTACGCAACCAGTGTGCCTGTTGTGCCGTGTTATTTTCAGAATTATCGAATAACCTCACATTTCGCAAGCTAGGACAGTCAAACTCTTCATGCCATTCAGTGGCCGATCCCACCCCCACCGCAGACCTCCTGCCCTCCCCTCACCATTGGTTGCAGTGTCAGCCCCCACCCCTCTCAACCCCCTCGTGCCCAACACCCAGAGTTGGGCAAGCAGTGCGCCGTGAAGATATGGAGCAAGTTTGAAAGTGTGCCGCAGAATAAAAAATGTTGAGAAGCACTGCTCAAACACAAAGGGTTGCGCTGCTCTGCGAGAGATCCGAACGGATACTTTGCCTCGTGGCAATGACAACGATTGTACAATCACAATTAAAATGGGGAAAAGAAAATATATTTTGAATATTATTTGGCTTTTACATTGGGTGAGACTGAAAATCGAGCATTTCTTGGAATCATTGGAATGAACATTTAAATTGGCAGGCCCTTGTGCAATAGGCCATCCAGGTCCACTTACTTTTTTAATTAATAGTAAATGTTTTTTTTACAGTCAACGTGGTACCTCTAACTCGGGCATGTTCTTTGATACAAGTAGGCCTTTTATTACTCCTGAGAAGTCAATTAATGCCTAAATATTCAACCGTCAACAGATTGCAATCACATTACGTTTCTCATCCTGTTTTTTCTCCATTTTTACGTGCAATAAACATTACAGCATGCTAAAATAATGTTAGTGTTACAAGATTTGTAATATTGATTGCTGTTGGTATGAACTTAATTTTCTGTATATTCTTTCATTAACAGACCATACATGGATGCAGTCATTTCTTTGGTGGCCCTCATGCTTGATACTGGTCTGCCATGTTTCAGAGGCCAGACCATCAAGCTTCTTAAGTAAGAACAAGTACATGGCTTTACACTGAAGCATTGACGTTCGTTGTAGCATTTAATATATATGAATATGCCTTATATGTTCTAGGATGGAGTACCCACCACATTTTCAGTTAGAAAGTTCCACAGATAACCCACAGATGTCATACGTTCTTCTGAAAAGGTTGTTGAGCACAATTAAAATCGTGCAGAATTTGGTTACCTGCAGAAGGTAAAGATGCCGTAACCGTATTATTAAGAGCAGATCAATTCTTGCCAGTGTTGAAGCAAAAGTAATGACCATTTAGAATTGTGGTTCACATTTGCCTTTATTTGATTCCCTAAACAGACAACGATTTGCACCAAACCAGAGCGAGCGAGATGCAGCAAATTACATGATCAAAATAATCCAGAACTGCTTCCTCAGCAACAGGTACCTGTTACCTTTCACTCGTGTGTGTTCGTGTTCTCATCCTTGAACGCCTGTTGATCCAGATGCGTTTGTGAAATCACCTGAGCATTGCATATTTTCGTACTGTTTCTTTAATTGAATTCACATTCCTTAAAATATCTTCTTGGTTCTTTCGGTAAAGTCACGTAGAAGGGAAATAAAAAAAAAATAAAAAAATAATAAAAATAAAACAATAAAATAATTCTCACGACGTTTCGGCCACAACGCAAGCAGCCGTCCTCAGGTGAAGAACAGGTCTGTCGGAAAGACAGCATCTGGACTTTACCGAAAGAACCAAGAAGATGAATCCCTGCAGTCACGAAAGCTTTAAATCGAAAATTTTCCTTAAAATAGTTTACAATTTAAAGACTTGTTTTCTTACATTCTACAAGATGATATCTTGACCGTTTTGCTCACCGCCCTTTCTTTCTGTGTTCACAGGAGTAAGACGTACGACATGATTCAGTACTACCAAAATCAGATTCCATATTAGCTGAATGTTCACACGTTGGAGCTTTGCACTTTCTTGTTTCGTTGTAATAAAGGATCTTTACCTCCCTAATTATTTTGAAATTATGACTTCCTACTCACATTCTTTTCCATGCCGCCTTAGTTCAGGCCAAGAGCATGATAAACTAATTATCATTTATTCCATCTTAAAATAGGTGATGAAACAGATGTACTTTGCATGAAATTGTAGTTCGTTGTATAGCTCTTAAGTTACAAAATGATAGACGTAATTTCGAAGCACTTTGCACAAACCTCTTGTTACGATTCTTGAAACTTCATCCCGTGATTGCGAACAAAAAAAACACCTGTAGCAACTCCCGTTCATGTTTTGTTTCTTCAAAAGATCAATGCGTGCTTGGTTTTACATGTCTGGTGATATATCATGAACCCTATAGTTTTCCTCACCTTTTATTTTATATGTCAAACATATCAAAAAGGTGTTGTAGATTGTTCAGTAGTTTACAGTAAAATTATGAGTGTGCAAATATTGTTTTAAATTAAACTTGTGATATGAAACTTTCTTGAGAATAAAATATAATTAGAAAATATATCTGTGACAAATACCGGCATTGTTCTAAAAATGTACAAAATAATAAAAGCGACCACTCTTTGATCACAATACGTGTAAACTTTTGTCTGTACAGTATGCCCTCGCTTGTGTCAGTATATCAAACAGTTTATAGACTTTTCATAGGTCTGAACATTACTTGAGGGATTAATTCCAATTATTATTTACCCAGGAAATTTTTAACAACTCTAAATATTTTTTTTCAGGAGGGTCTGGAATTTGATTATTTGGCCAATTCAATTAACATGTGTTCAGCATGTGCAGGGAAACCAGAAAACCCAGAGAGAGCTCACCACATATAGGAGGTGGTAACGAAAGTCAGACACAGACTCAAGAATCCATTACTCAACTACCATCTCCAAATCACCTCGCAGTACCATGCTTTAAACATCTGGCAAGTCCTGGTCGTTACCCATCCAAGTCAGCTTTGCTTCCAAGATCGGGTGCACTTAGTGATTTGCTTTTGGCCTTAAAATAATTATAACCTAGGCCGATTGTGTGTGTTTACGTGTCTTTTAGTTTAACCGATTTATCAAACCAGCAGTTCTTTATGTAAAATAATTATCTTTGAATATCTGCCTCCTTCAAGGAATACTTGTTTTCAGACATGTTTGTCCTTGAAAGGTCAGCACCTCGCATCACCGAATTACACCAAAACCTTCACCGGCGTCAAGCTTCAAATCCACGCGGGCCTCGCTTGTTAGACGACTTGCATTCCTTGATGAAAAAGTTCTTTGATTCTCAAAACTTTCAGCGTTGGAATTAATGCCCAGTGGAGCGCAATTTGTAATTGCCTGCTCTTGAAGTAATAAGGGACAGCCTCCGTGTGGGATTTCCTTCATCCAAACAACCGGCAATTACGTGCTCTGACTCACGCAATGGCACACGATACCACACACGATACTTCCTTGGTGGTCTCTCCGCAGATACGGCAAAATCGTATTTTTAGCGCGGAGCTCATCAGCCACAAAACACCGCCATATGGTTGACCAGTACGCCGCTAATGCTTTAATGTATGCTGTGGGGTGACTTTATATTTAAAAAAAATATGAAGCAAAATAACTAAAAATAGAAAACTAAAAAAATTAATCGTTTAGCTCAGTATCAATCTAACTGCTGGATGAAGGCCTCCCCACAGTGTGTCAGCCGTGGAGGTTATTGGACGATGCTGGTCAGTGCCGGTTGGTGAAGGTAGGGAGCATAGACATTGCAGCAATAATCCGGTAGAATGGCTTTTGTTGGGTTGCCTTCAGCTGACAACGCAGGCCCCTCAGGTGGCCTGGTTAGTAGCTCAGCACTCGAGCCATGACGGCACCGCTCCGCCAAAACTAGCCTATAGGAATGGCCGCAGTCATTTTAAGATAAATGTAACTGTATAGCAGTGTGATCAGTTTATTCAATATGTATTGTTTCAATGTGAACCTTGATCGTTGTTTTACCAAACCCAGCCTCCCACAAACGATGCCTCGTGTTTATCTCAATGTGGGCAGCATCAGTATTCCAGTCAAGCGGCTGAATGACCGATACGCATTCATCACGGCAGGCAATGACCAAACGTTTGTGTTCATGTTTCCACGTGACAAACACTCAGTAATATACACATTTGTCAACCGCATTTGGAAGCATGGAATGTGCGAATTTAGTAAAGCCAGACGGGCTGACAGACAAACGTTTATCACAATCCCACAAATCTGGCTGTCGCCTGATGAAGCTAGTTGTAAATCCTGGCAAAACGTCGTACTCAGATTGTAAACGTTGTGGCTTTAGTCTCCCAACACACCGGTGTGCTGCACTAGTGACGAATTGGCCACGTTCTGTTAACGTGACAAACCTGACTAATAGGCCGTGTCGGGTGGTGGCGGGTTTAACGACACATTTATATATTTACGCGATCTAACCCAAAATAAAACCCTGCATTATGGAGACCAACGTTTGTTTTGCCTTCAGTGGCGTTTAAAGAACAAAGCCTCGCTCGCACTCGGCATTATGTTCTACAATGCGTGACAGCAACGTCCCCCACTCGTGGCGTGGCTCACGAGATATGAGCCCCACTCCCAAGACCTCACCGGCACTCCGCGTGTAGGCGCCGCCTATTGCCGCCGGGCTGCCTCATGGCCATTGGAGAGGAAGGGAGACCCCCCCAACCAATCACGAGCTCACACAGCTCGGTGACAAAACACGTATGAGTCATAGGGCATTGTGATGATTCAACGGCAGCAACCAATGGGTTTTAACCCTGTCTGTGCCCGCAAGTGCGCGCTTGGTTGAAGGATATATTATACTGGTAGGAACCTCCTGGTTCCATCAGCCCACAGGGGATTATTGTGTCCGTCCGTCGTGCAGGGAGGGGCTGGGTGGGGAGGGTGGGGAGGGGCGGGGAGGGGCTGGGTAGGGAGGGTGGGGAGGGGCTGGGTGGGGTGGGGCTGGGTGGGGAGGGGCTGGGTGGGGAGAGGCTGGTCACCCCGTGGGTGCCCTTATAAAACTCAACGTTTAACCTACTCACGCCGGCTTGTGCCCGCCCTCACAGTCGGGCATATTTGCGGGATACACCACACCGCCGTTGACCCTGGCTATTGACCGAGCAACCCAACGTTCCTACCAGCTCCCTCCGCAGGAATGTGTTTTTAGAAATGTTTGCAAACTTCTTTGTTTTCCTAACAAAACCATCAGAACGTAATTTATACGAAGTATGCTCGTACTGGTGACAGTAATTATACAATTATACAATAGTGTTGCAAAATTCACAAAGTCTTTTTTCCCCCGACGTTTTTATTTACTTCAACATTTTACGTACGAATTAATTGCCCGTTGTAATGGTTAGGACAGGAAAATCAAAGAGTCTAGAGTCTAGACTCTGTATCTGAACAAGGAGCCATCATGCAAAGCGATGTAGGGAAGTCCCTTTGTGTGGTCATTTATTTTCTTGCAATGTGGTCAACAGACGTTCCTCGACACGGCAATAACAGGCCCGCCAAGCCTCAAGAGACACAACACCTTTGCGTTCAACATTTCCATCCGATACAAAGTACACACAGGTGGGATTAGCACATTCATTTAACACCCACAGCTTTAATGTCCATCATTTATCCATTTGTTACCCACGCACCGAGTCTCAGGACTGGTGTGTTTTTTCCGTGGGCGTTTCACGCTGAGATGTTTAGATAATCCCATTCGTGAGCGTCGCATTTATTTTAGCAGGTGAATCGTTTAAGATCGAATGCTCCCATTTTTTTTATCTTCATAATGTTTGTTTAAACATTTACATCTTAATAATAAAAATAAACTATCCTCAAGTGCATTCCTGTTTTGTGGTTTTGAGTCACAACTCATTTTAGTACAGGATTTCGTATTCGCCCATTCACATATACAAGGTTCCTATGAAAGTATCATCCATAATATAGGTTTTTTTGGGGTTAGATCACGTAAATATATAAATGTGTCGTTAAACCCGCCACCACCCAACACAGCCAAATAGTAAGGTTTGTCACGTAAACAGAACGTGGCAATTTGTTACTGGTACAGCACACCGGTGTGTTGGAGAGTAAACCCACAAGATTAATAATTCGAGTATGACTATTTGCCAGTAATTACAACGAGCATCATCAGGCGACCTCCAGCTTTGTGGAGACATCATCCTGTTTCGTTCTTGAATAAAAAGTAGCATCCATTATTAACGAATATGAATACATTAATATATATACAATAGATCCTTTAATTTCGAACACGCACAGTTTTGGTGAGGTTCAGAGGCACGGACGGCAACAGACAAGCAGGGTAGGCAAACCGACGGAAACAATTGCCCAAGCTCTGTGGCCCTATATTCGGATGTTTGGTCAACTCCGTTAATGAGTGGTTGGGAGGATATCGGAGTACCCAGAGAAAACGCATGCATGCGTGGGGGAGTAACACTCAATCCTCAGACAGATGAAATGCAGGCAGAAATGAATATATACTTGCTGTAGAGTACTGTGTAACCGTGGTAAGCCAGGGCATCACGACCATGCAAGCCAGCGAGTTCGGGAGTATCACAAATCTGTGTGATCTACCAAACCCTTGCACCCAGGGTGCCAGGTCGTAGGTGCGTGCTACCAGCGCCCAGATAATTAGCGGTTTGGACTGCGTGGTTGAAATATTGGCAACGTTTTCACGTCGTAGTGAAGCATTTTGTAAACAAAAGACCGTGAGTGATCTTCCAACAGCAATTCGATTAGAATCGCACTCGCAATGTTGGTGAATACCTGCGACTCTCAAATCCCAACGTGATGTGAGTCACCAGTGCCACGTTTGACATGTGGATGTATAGAGGGCTGACACTGATGCGATATCATCTGCACGCTACCACGTCTGCCCTTGTGTCATTTTAGTTCTCCAAGCTCAGGTTAATGTATACGTATTGTTTAGTAATGGATGATACCTTCATGGACGTCCTGTATACTGTGTTCAAGGAAGCCCCTGTAATCTTTGTAGATATAATCCTCGGCTCTCGTTAAAAAAAAGAAAATACAACGGATAAGCATTCAACGCTGGCTTTCTACTTGAGGAGTAAAGTTGCATTGATTAATTGGCTTAATGTCGAATTTTGCGTTGTGCAGGTAAGAATATTTTTTTTTAGATTTAGCAAATCCTACGCTGTTACATTTAGGCTCGGTCAGCAAACAAAACTAAACGTGAAACAAAATAAAAACAATGCAAGTGAGGTGGTAAAATACCAAAAAACATTAATCGAATTGCTGTGGGGATGGGCGGAAAGTGTTGGCCCGAGGTTGAATTGTTCTTATACCCTTATTGTTTAAACATTGTGGAACGGTAAACTTAATTCCATATTCCATCCATCAAGATTTTAGGCAAAAATTCATGCTATCGCTTATTTTTGTGGCTGACCAAGCTAATTCATTTTAATTTGAATTACAGTACTGGAAATGAGTTAATTTTCACAATGTAAATCCTTTACGTAATTATCCCATTAAAGTTTCGGTTTAAAATATTCCCCGATTGATATTTAATGGCTCATTAAAAACACAAAACTATTTAAGAACATTTACATGTATCAATCGATTCCTGTGTAAGACTCAATGTACTTTAATGTGTTCAAGATCTATGTGAGCCAAGCGGTAGCGCAATAGATAGTACACGACCTGCCACGAACCCGGCCACCTGAATTAAATTCTTGGCCATGGCTAACATCGGTGGCGAGACGTTATCTTAACCCGTCCTTGAGCGTGCATTCACCAACCTCGTCTAACCAGCATGGTCAAATGACCACAATGAACCGACACAGCGACCACGGAACGCGGATGCCTTCATGTCTCGAAGTGCATTGACAAAAGTCTGGCGATTATTAGCGGGGGGGGGTGAATCGGTCTCCACTACGAGTAATTAACACAACGAAGTTTAATTCACACACAGTGACTGTTAGACAGTAAATCATGAACGCTTAAGAAATTACAGATCTAAAGTTATATACTCACTGCCTCCTCTGTCCTTGTGGGGTTCACACTGCTCAGGAAAAGACTTTTTATGTGGTTCGTAGTTTTGAGATTGAAGGTAAAAGTTATTGATGATGTCTTCAACTCTTCATGCATGGATTCATGTGGTGCATGCAGTCGATGGTGAAACGGATCTGTAAAATATGGTTATTTGTATTAACGCCAGCATCTTCATTCAATACACAGAAACGATATTGTCATTTTTCAAATGGGCTTGTGACAAAGACATTTCACTTGCGTTTTGCTTAAACGTATGAATGAAGAAATTAGTTTTCAATCTAGATTTAAAAGTGCATAACTCCAGTGGCTTCCTAATTTTGGAAGAAAGAGCGTTCCAGACGGCCGCAGAAGCGCATCTGAAAGCGTCCAATGCAGTGACCGACTTAGTTCGATTTCCAGCGAAAAGCCGCTACGAGGATGACCGGAGTGCCAAATTGAGAACAGGAATTAACTCATCACCTTCCTTAACAGCTTAATTTCCCGTCAGAGATTTCGCGAGTTTACACCAAAGCCAGCATTCACGGTGCCACAATTAAGCGCCGTGTGCCTTTGTGCAGCTAATTACACGACCCGGGTGTGTGCACGTGTAACTGATGGAGAGTGGTGGCGGAGTAGGTTTGTCCACTGCGCTACGAAACCCAGTGATGTGAGTTTAAGATCTGAACAGGTCTTAGGTCTTGCTATAGATATACTCAGCCTCAAACGTTCACACATCAGCGCTGAGGAGGCATTCAGCAAGGCGTGTTTGCTAATCATATTACTTCCTTGTGTATCGTGCCAGCCTCGATAGGTGCCCATTAACAGCACTTGTCCCAAACACTCCAAATATATAGCAAACATACGTTTTAGTCCATCTGCCTATTGGCTAATCAGCAGCATATGTTTAAGCAAGCATACCCTGGACCGGGTGTGACCGTCTGGGTCTCATGAGTAGATTAAGGCTTGTTAAACAAATGCAGCTTAGTTGCCAAATGTTATTGGCAAAAGCACTCCATTTCAACAATGGGGCCGGCCCTGTTCAACGCAAATAGCAATTATTGCACACAAATGCATTCCGTGTCATTGTGGAGAATTATGGGTCAGAGCATACACATCACCGTTTAAATCAAACCAGGAGGGAGACAGTATACAAGCAGAACGGAGTTCTAAACACTGCAAAGTTACATGGGATACATGTGTGTGTAACGGTGTAAACGTGGGGAAGGGAAAAACACGTGTAAAGTCAGAGAGAGGTTAATAGCCAGAAGATAACTATAAAAGTTAACCTTTTGCAACGCAGACGCAGAGCCAGCTCCTTCAGAGACGCTCTGGTCAATTTGCTTCCAATCAAAAAGATGACGGGCGTGCTCAGGGTGTTCAGAATCCGCAAGGTGTTGAGCGGGTTTTTGGCATTGTAGGGCGCTGATATGCACATGTTAAATCCTGCGCATATCGCCATGCCGATTAGGCTGGGCATCCAGAGAATGATGAACATTGTGGACGCGATGATGACGAGATGAGCCGCGCGCGCCTTGGATTCTGCTCCAGGCTCGCGACTTTGCTGACGCCTGGTGGTTATGTAGATTCTGGTGTTGATCACCACCATGACCACGAGGAGGAATATGCTGACAGCGGTGGTTGAGTAAGCTTTGTAAGTGAGCTTCGAAGACGTTGACATGTTCGAGTTCATGAGTAACGTCACAAGCGGCACGATCCAAGTGAAACCGATGATTAGCATGGTTTTCCCACGACTAATTTTTTCCACGTACTTAAAAGGCGAATGCACGGCGTAATACCTATCGAGCATGGAAGCGAGCAGAGTCAGCAGGGATACACCGTGAATGACCGGAATGACAATCGGCGGGCTGTATGCAGGACCAAACTCGTCCTTGACATCGTAGAGGCCGTTGTAAAAAAATCCGGCACCGACGAGAAAATCACTAATGGCGAGGCTCAGGGTGTAGAGATAGTTGTTTTGTTTCAATAGGGCTCTCGAGTTCACGAAGGCCGCGATCAGAATCAGGTTCGACGTGACGATCGAGGTGGCTAAGCACGCCATGAGCACGAGCAAGAGCGCATCGCCAGGAGTCTCCACTAATTCTATCAGCGACACTGCCATGTGTGTGACCCCACGTTGCAATGTGCACAATGACCATTAGCCAGGTGCGATAGCGTGCAAAAGGCTTCGGTAAATAGCCCAGGCGGCCCTATAAGAACCGTTTGCATTTCCTTAGAGGCTCATTAGGATGATAGGTATAGAGGCAGGTATCATCGATGTAGCCCCCTGTATTTGCTAACATTTTTGGAAGGGCACTATAATTAACCGCTAATTAAAAATTCACGGGGGTGTAATCGTGGCCCAAAACAACACAAGGGCGAATCGTCGTTGGAGGTGCCGAAAAAAGGGAATTCACATCAGCGTGTGTTACACCTCGAGAGAATATTCCAGGCGGACCTGGATGAAACCGATGAAACAAAGCGAACAGCGAGAACGGGTATGGAGTACTTTTCGACAGTGTGACGTACGATTCGCAAGCTCATGGCGATCCTGCTGCTGCTGCTGCTACTGCTGGAACCTGCATGCGCGCAAACCTCGCGCGGCGATACGGCGAGCGCTGGGGAAGCAATGCCGGATTATCGTCGTCGCAAAAGTCGCTACATATGTAGTAGCTACATAAGTAGTAGCTACGGGCCCCGCACTTTCAAGGGCCCCGCGCTAAATGCTTTAAAGCTATTAATTCCGGTTCAGTGATTCTGCACTTGCTCTATTACTATAGTACTATACCGCCTTCAACTTTTATGAACGACTGGGTGTTTAAGGTTAGAGATTTGTCATATCTGTGGCTGTATAGCAAACGAAAAAATACAATTACTTCACTATGCAAGTTAAAAATGTGTTTTATATTTACGTGTTTTTTTTAAAATTTAGAGCCTTTTTATAGCATATGCTACAGGCTCCGCACCAGCTTAATCCGGCACTGTGTGGAGGGGAGTCTCCAGCCTGAAGATCTTGAGCCAGCAACCGGGGTCAGTCCTTGAGTCTGAGCCAGTTTTGGCGACAGAATAAAAATAGTGTTGTTGTTATTCTATAAGAGATTGGTACGTGAGCATTCGTGACAGACTGGTCTCATGACCGTGCGTGATAACAAATGTTCAGACGTACTCACTTTGTTGACAAAGAGCCGATATTGAATGAAAAGCAGCGCACAGGCGTCCGCGTTACCTTCTATGCCATGGATCGGAAACAAGGACACTGATGAAGACAATCGTTTAGAACATAAGATGATTAGTGCACTGCATGGAGACATGTATTCTGGGAATTACAAATGTAGATTATTCAATAATTTCAGTAGTCGTAAGTTGCAGCTGTATACTTTGACATTGTATATGTATGTCAAAACCGGTTCAGAGTTTGCTCGTCTCGAAACAATGCTGCTGAAATTACGCACTCCCAGAAGGCCGTGCGGCTGATGGGTTGTGCGAGAATCATTTTATTTGTGGAAAGATTAAATTAGTTTTCAATTTATTTTAAAAATTTGCAACAAGCGACCATGTCGCTTACTGCATATGCATGGTATTGAAAGGTTGAAAGATTTCACATTTTAGTACCCTATAATTTGGTTTGGTGTGAGAATTTTGTGTTAATCGTATCATCAGTTTGTGTAAATTGTGTTGGTTGTCTTAATTAATTCTCACTTAATAAAATAATAACTTAAGCCCTTGGTCAATCCATGGCTGGATGAAGGCCTCCCCACACTGTGTCAGTCATGAGGATTGTTTGACCATACTTCACCACACTGGTCAGTGTAGGTTGCTAAAGAGGGGACCCAAGACTGGTTCAGTGATGCGAGCCATGGACAGGAATCGAACTCAGCTCACCGAGTTAATCGTGCAGTGTACGAACCACTCCACCACCGCTCGTGCCCGAGAAAATGTGATTTATTGAACATGAAACAAAGACATTTAATAATATAGTATATTAGCAAGTCATATGCTATAGCGTCCTGCTCACATTTAATCTTCCCGTGGTTATGTTATAAATTTGTATTCATAAATGGCACAACAGTTTATAATGTACAATAACTTTTGTTAAAATGTTACGTTTGCATCAGTTAGAAGAAAATACTGCCATTATTATTTACGTGCATAATTGTTCTTAGTTGACGTTACATTTATTTTATATTCTGTTGAAGTCCAACATTTAATGATGTTTTTTTTAAACCCGGATGGAATGAAACAAACTTCATTATTACTCCTGCCTCTGATACTTGCTTCAAAATAATGTGCACATCTGGGAAACTGGTTTCATGACTCCGCAATTATTTACTCATGTATTCAACTGCAACCACAGATGATTAAAACACACGCATACCATTATAACACTAAACTATAAACTATTTATTTTATTTTTAATACCAGCTAAGGCCCACTGAGCGAAATGGCCCTTTTTCAGAAGCGACCTGGCCACAAATGGTAGCCCAACGAAGTGGCTTAGACACGTGTAAATGTATCGCAGCCAAATACTCTAAACGCGCGTTTAAAGTACAACAACAAAGAGCCATCAAAATCTGAAAAAAAAATTGCGAAACATTCATCCTGCAAAATCTCACTTGTCTAGAGACTTCACTTTCCGGGGTCAATTAATTGTCCACTGGCTGGCACCGGCTATAGCTTAAAATACCCACGCCGTGGTGTGCTTGTTAGACGCCCTGTTTACCTTTGAGGGAGGGATAGCAAAGGCTCCGAGTAGTAGTGCATGCCAGAGCGAATGCCCAGAAGAACGCCGTCTTAATTGCCTGCATCAGCACGTCGACCTCCTGCCGAGAGCCCTGTTGACCAAGTCTCAGGATGATGGTAAACAAGAGGGCGTAGTGTGTGTTGGTGTTGTCGCCTCACTATGGATACCGCTGCCCTGGTATTTTTAACCCGATCCTAAGCGATCATCTTAACAAACAAACGATAGACAGACGTCGGCGTATAAAATACGCTTTCAAACGTGTGTGAAATATTTATTGTTTTTATTATTATTAAATGTATACACATAGTCGTGTGCTGTGCCACATTGTGTGTGCGTGTCCACCTGAGGTCGACTCAGCCTCAAATGAGTACCCGGTGCAGTGTGTAAACATCGCCACTGGGGAGACAAAGGCGGCCGTGCGTGGTGCTGGCCACCCACCCTCTCGTGTGCCGTTCTCGCCTTCATATTTGCTCGCTAAAAGCACTTGCCCCAATAATCTGGTGAGGCTATAGGGGTATCTTTGTCTTCCCAACAGTCGGGTAAAGGCTTTACGGGAGATCTTTGTCTGTGTGGTTAGACGTGGGGAGCGGTGCCCCGGTGATTAGCGCGCTGCGCTACGAATGCGCGTAGTTCAGTTGAATTCCCAGCCATGAAAAACGACAGTGGTATCAGAACGTGTCCTGGGCATCCCCTAGGTAGACTCAGCCTTAAACGAGTACCCTGGTGCAGTGTGTGAACATCGTCACGCAGGATGACAATAGGGTTGTTCAGAGTGGTCCCAACCACATCCCCGCTACGTGCGCTGCGCAACGACCACAATGTGTGCTCGCTAACAGCACTTGCCCCGACGGCTTGGTCAAGGCTACACGGGGGATGTTTTGTCTTTGTGTGCTCGCTAACAGCACTTGCCCCTAGGGCTTGGTCAAGGCTACACTGGGGATTTTTGTCTTTGTCTTTGTGTGCTCACTAACAGCACTTGCCCCTACGGCTGGGTCAAGGCTACACGGGGGATTTTTGTCTTTGTGTGCTCACTAACAGCACTTGCCCCTACGGCTGGGTCAAGGCTACACGGGGGATTTTTGTCTTTGTGTGCTCACTAACAGCACTTGCCCCCAACAGCCTGGACATCTGTACGGGGGAGGGGGGGGGGATTTCAGAATGTTTCTGTATTCATACCGGAGGAATCCGATGATCTATAAAGCTCTTTTTTCACAGATGTCCAGTCGAGGGAGCATGCATCGTGGTGCGTGTGAGGGAGAGAGAATGGAGGATGAAGGCAATTTATTTCACCGCAGATTGTTTTGCTGACACATTACATTGCCAGACGTGCGCGCATCACGTGCGTGGTTGTGGGTCTGTCTCCCCTTTAGGTTGACTCGGTGCATCGTGTTAGGGGCCGTCCATAAATGACGTCACGCACCTGGGGGGGTGGGTCAGACATTTGTGACGATGTGTGACGAGGGGGGGGGGCTTGAGAAATGTGACGTCACGTAAAAATGCGCAACTTTAAATAAATATAGACAACACGTTCTACTTAATGAAATAGACGTTTTAATAAATGCTTTCTCCTACAACATCAGAGTGCAGCGCCACATTAAATACGCACTACAATGACAATAGTTTAAAGCGATTTGAAGCATGTTTTTTTAATATAAATATGTTTTTTTGGGGGGAGGGGGGGCAGAGCTTTGTGACGTCATATTTGAGGAGGGGGTCTGACTTTATGTGACGCCGCGTGACGAGGGGGGGGGGTCAAAAATCGTCCAAAATCACGTGACGTCATTTATGGACGGCCCCTTCGTTCCAGTTGTTTTGGAGGGAATCAAGGCAGAGTGAGGTGGCGACACCCCCCCACCCTCAGCGCCGTGTCACTCATTGCCGCCGATCACCACGATCCGTGCCGTCACCATGTGTCGGGCTACACGGGGGGGGGGGGTGTTTTTATTTGAGTCCGCATGTTGGAGCTTTGACACGGCAGCAAATGCAACTGCGCTGTGAACGCGGCGGTCGAAGGTGGCACACAATTGGAAGAAAAAAACACAAACGGGCAGTATCCCTTCTTTATAACCGTTCTTTGATGCGCTATGAATGAAGGGCCGTTGGCCGAAACGTCGCCGATTATAGAAATATTTATTTGAAGGCCACAGGGTTATTTACAAATGCGTTGTGTTGAGTTTCTCATTGTTTTACGATCGCTCGGCCTATCAATCACGAGTCGCGTGTGTATGCGTGTATGTGTGCATTTGCGTGTGCGTGCGTGCATGTGTGTGCGCGTGTGTGCGTGTGTGCGCGTGTGTGTGTGCATGTGTGTGTGTGCGTGTGTGCGCGTGTGTGTGTTTGCGTGCGTGTGTGCGTGCGTGTATCTGCGTGCGTGTGCGTGCGTGCGTGTGTGCATGTGTGTGTGCGTGTGTGTGTGTGCGCGTGTGCGTGTGTGCGTGCGTGCGTGTGTGTGCGTGTGTGTGCGTGCGTGTGTGTTTGCGTGCGTGTGTGCGTGTGCGTGCGTGTGTGCACGTGTGTGTGCGCGTGTGTGCGTGTGTGTGCGCGTGTGTGTGCGCGCGTGTGCGTTTGTGCGTGCGTGTGCGCGTGTGTGTGTGCGTGTGTGCGCGTGTGCGTGTGCGCGCGTGTGTGTGAGAGAGAGAGCTGGCAACACCGCCACTAGTGGCTCTGGGGTTTTCGGCTCCACCGAATGACAAAGGCAAGCAGAGTGTCCAGTCGGCTGACAACAGCTTGGTTTGCGAAACATCGCCTTGAACTATCACCATTCGCCCCTCCCGCCAGCTCGTTAGCGACAATGGGGCCAAATTAATTTCTGCCCCGGGTTAAATTTCTTGAGCTGGCGTGAAATCAAGCGCGCGAAATAAATCCGTGCAAAAGTTTTCGCCAGGTTCAGGTTTTGCGCGAAAGCCACAGGCTAAGTGTGGGGGAACGACAACAAACGCAAAGCTAAAAAAGCAGTTCTAAAGAAATGAGTTTCATATCTAAGTTTAATCGTGCATAGCTCCAAGTGGCTCCCAAATATTGGAGGCAAGAGCGTTCCAGACGGCCACAGAAGCGCATCTAAAAGCGCACGATGCAGTGGCTGTCTTTGTTCAATGGCTCGCCAAAATCCGCTGTGAGGATGACCGGCACATTTGTTTGCGTGCCAACTTTATTAATTGGCTGCGTCGAGTGGAGGAGGGTTTACAACACATTTTACGTACGCGGTCTGATCCAAAATAAATATATATTATGAATAATAACAACAACGTGTATTTAAAATATGTGTATTGTATACACTCTATCGGTTTTTACCGCACTAAAATGTAATGCGTAGTAGTGATTTGAACGGTGTATATTAACCACAACGTTCACGCCCAACTCTGACATTCATATGGGATTTCATGTTTTTCCATCCGGCCCTTGCCAAAGCAAAACACGCAGACGCAGCTGGTCGCTCAAGGGAAATGCAACATTTGACACACTCAATGCGAAGGTCTCCGCTGGGAATTTATAATGCGTTGTTGTTGTGCGTACAGGGTAATAATCCATGTTTAAGGTACCCCCACGGAAGACACGTTTTAATTCCAAGCCTTTAGCGGCAAACGTCTTCTGGTGACGACGCCCGCAGGAGAAATGCTCAACACGAATCGCAAACCACAACACCGCACTTGGACAACAGAGAAAACCAAAGCAATGAAGTCCACGTGAATGTTTTGTACGGTTCAAGCCAAATGGGTTGTGAGCAGCAGAGGGCAGTACAGGTTTCCCTTGCCCTATGCCGGTTCGGTTTGTGCGATTTCGCGTACATGCGGCTCACCAATTTATCCGCAATATTCATTCTACGCACCATTGGAACTTCCTTTGCCAGTAGAAAAATATGATAATTGTTTTTTTACCCTTTTATCCGCAATAAAAATGCTTACCCCGAGCTCTCATACTCTGATGGTGCATTGTCTTTGAGTTGTGCGCCTTTTGGCGTCATCTGGTCCAACACCATGTGAGACTAGGCTCTAAGAAAAGCTGTCTCGGGTGTGGACCAATCAACTTCAAGGACAGTGCATATCATTATCAGAGTTGTTTCTTTTTGTTTGCATTTTGACTGCTTGTGTTGTGGTTATTGCAAACATGATGCCTTGTATAAAGGTGTCAGTTTTTATACCAGTTGAAAGGGTAAAAACCTATCACTATAACAAGAAGACATTGATCTTCTCGATTTTCAAGGGCCGCACCGCAGCCCTTAAAGAGCCGCACGCGGCTCCGCAGCCTCAGGTTGCCCACCCCGTGCCCTCCTTGAGCTTCCTCTCGCGAAGGCCCTATCCACCAACAGTGGTGTGAGCGAGCAATTGCTGGATTGCGCCTACACCTTCTACCTCGTTCATAAAAAATTAACCCGTAAAAACAAAGTTTTTCACTATAAATCCTTTATATGCGTGGCGGCTAGAGTCCTCTCGTCCTCTGGCTGGAGATGGCTGCCACCTATGGGTCAGATGATTGCCTGCCACCATTAAGCAATTGGTAATTAAATATAAAAAATAATTCCTAAAAAGTGTAACATTTTGGAAAAAAAATTTCACGAAAATTAATTGTCACGCACAACGAGTCTGTGTGGAAAATATCAGCTCGATTGGATCACGGGAAGTGGGTTAAAAAACGACCGAAAGATTTGCACGGTCGTAAGTGCGCAAGCAAGCAAGTGAAGTTAATATAAGAGATTTAAAAATCGTGTTGCGTTGCAGGGTGCTCTTTAAATATCATGTCACCGTGATTGCTGTCCGTCATCGTCAGTCCACACGTGAGGCGTTAACATTTTGGCTTCATTGTCCTGAAAAGGGGTTTAGGGTTGCTTTGAGTATTCACGGTTGTCGTGAGTGAGTGGATTCCTAGAATTGTTGTGGACATACACCACACGCACACAGTATTTTTAAGCCGGTGCACACGTTGTACTGAAATAAAAGTTGGGCACCCACGTTGTTTGTAAAGGGCGGATGATACAATAATGTGATAAAAGCGGACATGTTTTAATTGACCCACTGGAGGCTACCACTATGTAGTCATTTGGCAAATGACAGGCATATGTTAAATGCAATTATAAGTACGTCAAAATAATTCTCCACCAGTTTTATAAGTTCAAGGACCGGGTTATGACATGCTAGGGCCCTAAGCTATGCGTAAGAGGCCCCATGGAGGAATGCCTCGAATTTTTTGTCATATCGAAGTAAAAATAACCGTTTTAGAGAGTCTGTTTTGCCTATCGCCTTTATCTTTCAACCGATTATGTCAAACTTGAAGCTTCGTATTGTTTGGTTTTCGTGTTTAGAGGCCCCTCATAATGTGAGGCCCTAAGCTGCAGCTTACTGAGCCGGTGCCTAAATCTGACCCTGTGTAAGTTGCATGCTCGAAGCCATTGCTTGTTTCAGAGAGAGTTGGCATCAGGCAACGTCTGTGGGGGGGTGCATGTCACTTTCATATTCCCCTTTGGCTTCCACTGCGGCTCGCTATTCTAACAGGACATGAAGCAACAAGAATTGACGTAGCCCCCTGTATTTACCTACACGGGTACAAGATAGGCCCTACAATTAGTGCTGGGACATTCAGAGACACGTTTAAATGTATGCTGATAAATGCACGCACATTGCAAAGTTACGCAAACGTGTGTTAGAAATGTCTTTTTAATGTTGTGAAACGTTATGAGATTATGTTACACTCCCTGATGTTTCACCGTGCAATTACATTTTTGAACGCATTTAAATCAGCTCTTGTATAACGTGCTGAGTCTACTTTATTCCCTTCAAGTATTCATATGAGAAAGAAAAGAAAGAAGCATGACAACAGCTTAATAAATAATAACGTCCTTTATTTATCCAGGAAAAGCATTCTTGATTATTTTAAGGAGAACTGCATTGAAATGTGGGTAGCTTTGCGTGGGAGGGAACCAGAGTACACGGATAAAGTCATGCACGAGAGGGCTAACACTCAAAGCTCCACGAATATAGATTCCATGCCCCATTGTGGTGTTGCTACCTATACTCGCTAGCCTGCAGCCCAAGCATATACGATTGTTGGGAATCGCCAAGGCAGTTTCCCATGATTACCAAGGGTACATTGAGGGTGATTTGGCCACAGGTAAAATATTTCCAAACGTTCTTGGGGAAATGCTAAGGTCTGAGCACAAATAGTTTTTTTTAAAAAAATTTGGGAAAAATTAAGCATTTTTTTTCAAATGTAGCTGACACACAAAATGTACAATGTAACACATACCTTTAAACATTATAAGCAACAATTGATTTTTTTGAAAGCAAGTTCTTTCATACCTTAAAATCATAACAATATTGTCCAATTCAACATCAATGCAATATTCAGTGCACACAAACGTGCAGGAGTTTCTATGGATATATGCAAGTTTTTTTTATCACTGGTTGAACAGATGCTTGACTGAGATTTTCTAAATGATTTTCGGCAGCGTTTATAAACAACCGAAATCGATATCGGTAAATAGAAGTGTGAACGATTCAAACTTGTAGAGCTATCATATTTTGTTCCGACCCTCTGGTATTTTCCCTACCATTTGCAACTATAATGTGTATAAAGGCAACGTTTATGATATATTTGCGTTTGTGTGTTGTGTCCTGTAAAATGCTATTGCAGTACTGTTTTTTTTTGTCTTTTACACGTGTTTAGTTGTTGTTTGGTGATGGATCATTCAACGTGGGCAGTGGCTTCACAGTTCTGCAAAACAAAAGGGACACACACAGTTTAGCTGACATCGGTTGCGTGTTGTTTGTTATATTCCAAGGCGTATTGGAAATAGTAAAGTATTTTAAGTAGCAATTCACAGCTCCTTTGTTAACCCGCTGCTGGAAAAAGGCCTCCCATTGCCATGCGGGTCATGTTTGGCCATATCTCACGATGTTGATCAATACGGGTTGGTGAAGGGTGAAAGCCCAGGTAAAGGTCAGATATCATTGCTGCCGATTTGTAAGAACTCGGGTCGCCGGGTTCATCGTGCAGTGCGCTTACCACTGCGCCAACGCCCCACCCTATACTGCAGTACGTATGCTGAACTTCTTTCGCACCGTACGTAGCCAACCGTGCTAATTGGAGGGGGAAGGACAACAAACTCAACACACAAAATCAGTGCTAAAGAAGTGAGTTTTCAAATTTAGAGCACAGTACTGACCTCAAACAAATCTTCCTCGATGAGCCTCATCTTGTCGGATCTCAGAAGCAAAGTCGACTTTTGAGCCGAGTTGCTACTTGTACGGATGATCACCGGTGCCTTAGCAGGTGTTCTTACAAGGCTTGGAGCTACACGAAATGGCTGCGAGGTGCCAGGGGAGATGGAAGCACGGCAATGGGTGTTGTCCGCGGTTACACAGGGTGTCAGAAAATGAATATACCGAAAAATAAAGTTACATCTTTCGCTATATTTCTTCCTGCCTCAGCTGTATTTTTTCACCTGAAGACGATTGCTTGTGTTGCGATCGAAACGTCGTGATTTTTTATTTTTTGTATTTTTCTATCTACGTGACTTTACCGAAAGACCCAAAGAGTATGAATTCCTGCAGTCACGAAAGCTTAAAGTCCCATATTTAAAGTTAAATCGTGTTATCGTTATTCGATTGGTACTTTATTTTTTAAGCGACACCCCATTTTCGGCTATAATGACAAGTCCGCCCCTTACAGCCGACTTAACACCATTATATTTGTTTTATCTCCGTGGTTTTTATTTTCAAGTAAAGCCTACACTAGCACATCAAGGGACCTTGCAGAAATTAAACATCGTGTTGTTGTTGATGCTGTGTCATCATCCATCCCTACGGCTGTGTTGGAAAGCGTTGTCTCCGAGTTTTAACGCCGAATTAGATTGATCATAGTGAACGATTGTCTATAATGAATGATGGACGACATGCAGAAGTGTATTAATCATTCAGGAATATCCAAGCAATACCATAACATAACTAAGTATATTACATATATTCTTATTACATTTTCGGCATCTCGAATAACAATACAACTATTTTTTTTAAAAATTGGTATATTCTTGTTCGGACACCTCGTACGTTTGTCCAATCGTTGGATTTTGTTCAATCACTGGATATTTTTCCTCCAATCAATTGAGTATGTCTATACCTCTGTGTGTTTCTTCCTTACATATCTGTAACCTTGTGGCACCATCGACACGAGCTCTATTGTGGGTTTCCCATCGGTGACGGCGTCTAAACACAATCACAATTCTCCACCACCGGAAAATCCCTCGGCACTGACCCTTAAACAAATCAATCGTCCTTTATTAGCCTGACCGCGTAAAAATCAGCGTGCCACAGCACCCACGTAATTTTTCGGAGTTCGCTACCTTTTCTCGCGTGCACATCGCGATGCGTGTCTCCGATGGGCGAGATTCGTGGACGGATCGCTACTTCGCGCGATGCTTGTTTTGCCCATTCTTCGTGCCGTTGCTGTCCCGGTAGTTTTAACGACGTTGACGCGTACACGAGTTACATAAAACCCGTGTATGTCACGAGGCACGCACCACGTTGCCATTTGAGAACGGGGCAGTGCATTTCCCTTATCAGAGACATTGCGCTGAGATCTGGAACAGATGCATTATGTGATTATGGACGTAGTCGTGCGTTCCAAAGCACGTTTACTTCCAAGCGCGATTTGACCGTGTATACAATGACAGCAGCAAGCGGCACACTTTTAATTAACCCCGCGTCCTGAGTGAGATGCCCGATCACGGCTAACATCATTGGCGTGCGGAATATATCTGAACCGGTCCTAAACCGTCTCCTCCTCCCCACCCTCAACCCCTTCACCAACCCGCATTGACCAGCGTGGTGAAGTATAGCCAAACAACCCCCCCCCCACCTCTCTCTCCAACATGACTACCGAGTTCGTTTTCGCGGTTGTGCTCTATAGCAGCAATCCGATCTGTCGTTCGGTGTGATCTCCGACCTTTCCCTCCACGTGCTCAGAATCTGAATATGCATTTGTACTGGAGGAATCCGATGAGCTATAAAGCTCTCCCCCCCCCCCACACACAGATGTCCAGCAAGAGCTTCAATCAGAAAACGCGCTGGGAGCTTCAATTAGAGAGCTGTGCCTCGTTATCGAACTTGCCACTGGCGGTGACCGTGGCAGGTTCACCTGGGGCTGATGTCGTGCACCTGACGATTGCTCAAGGGCTGGCCTTGTTGCAAGCAGCCTACCTTTTCCTGCCCAGGCGATGCGTCAGCTCCTTGAAGGCGGCCCTCGTGGCGGGACTCCCCATCAGGAACACCATCGGGGTGACGAGGGTGTTGACCATCCGCGTGGTGATGAAGGGGTTCGAGGCGTTGTTGGCGAACCTCAGGCACGCGCCGAACGCCTTACAGATGCTCGAGTGGACCATGTTGGGTGACCACAGGAGGATGAAGAGCCCCGAGGCGACGATCATGACGTTGGCCGAGCGGTCGTTGGACGACGGCGTCCTCCGCGCCTGCCGCCGAGTGACCACGTAGAGGCGGACGTTGAGGACGAGCATCACGGCGAGGATGAGGATGTTGAATATCATCGTGGTGTAGCCGTTGTACGTGAGACTCCCGCCGCCCGGGTTCATCGACATGCCCACGTTGGTCAAGATCGGGTAGAGCCACGCGACGGAGATGATGATCACCACCTTGAGGTTCGTCATCTTCTGCGCGTACCTGAACGGAGACTGCACCGCGTAGTAGCGATCGACCATCGCGGCCAGGAGGGTGAGCAGCGACGTACCGTGGAACATCGGGAAGAGAGTCTCGGCGTAGTACGCCAACCCTGGCCCTTCGTGCACGTTGTAGAGCCCGTTGTAGAACCAGCCCGCGCCGACGAGGAGATCGCTCAGGGCGATGCTGAACGTGTAGATGTAGTTGTTCTTTCGGAGGAGCGTGCGCGCCGACAGGAGGGTGACGATCAATGCGAGGTTGCTGGCCGTCATGAGGGTGGCCAGGCACACGTGAAACGCGACGAGGGCCACGTCGCCCGGAGTTCTTGCCAAGCTCGCGAGCGACTCCGGTGCCATCGCTCTTGTCCCTCCTTTGTGTGTGTGGGTTTGTCTCTTCCTCCTCTTCTTCTTCCTCCCCGATATATATAAAGGCGTCGTTTTCAACAGTGGTCGTCGTGACGGTGGTCACGCGAACCGTCGCTGAGAACCGCAGCAGCAGCAGGGATTAATTAGCGCGATGGGGACCACGCCTGTGGGTTTCGCTTAGGATCACCGCAGTACCGTTCCGACACCTATTTCAAAGGGGAATTGGCCGATATCACACCTCCATTCTTCCGGAAGATTTCAGCATGGGCGGTCGCTTGCGCGACGCTGCCTCCTTGGTTTGTTTTTTTTCTGCGTTGGACGCGAATCAACAGGAGCTCGCTCGTGTAGGTGCAAAGAAAATGACCGACGGTTGTCGTCAGCTCCCGCCACAAATTGAACTTCCAAGACTTTTATTTCGCACACGAACACAATTCACGCGGACAAGGGCACACGCCGTTGCCTACCGTGGTTGCCATACCCATGGTTATTTAAAAAAAAACTAACAACGCGTTTACGTTTCTCTCTCGAACTATGACGAACATTTACTGGGATGTCATAATGCACCCACCCACCCCTCAAGAGCGTGGAGAGAGTCTCCCAAACGAGCTGTACAGGACGAGGGCTGAAGGAGCGAGTTGTGTAAGTGAATATGATTCGTTATCTTCACCAGCCATGATCTATTCACTGCTATGTGTATACAACTGCGTAGATCAAAAGTTAGTTAACCGAGATAAACACGCCTCGTTATTGTCTCAATTCCGTAGACAGTACTAACTTTCAGACCAACCCGTTCTGTGTGCTGCATAGCTTTAATAAATTGAACACGTACTTTTTTGCGACTAACAATAGTGTCATTCATGACCGATTTTTTTTTTTGCACCCAATTGTTAAATGTTGTGGATTGCTCTCCGACACCACCACTGGTGCTGCTGTAGCGGCAATAAATTGGCACGTTTTGTTCATCACGTGACAACTATATGAACTGGCCCTGTCGGGTGGAGCAGGGGCTACAACACACATTGTGCTCACGAGATCCGGTCCAAAACCAATGATCAATCGTAGCTTTAACATTTCAGTTATGCACACATCCAGATTTAGGCATAACTGAAAATATTAAATCGCTCAAAACAAAATCTCAATTAAATGTAAATGTCGATTCAAAATCCGATGTGCAGTAGAACTGATTCTCGCTCATTGATTGCATTGTAAACCTTCGATATCCAAACAGAAACGTATATGTTGACACAATTTTTTCAGACACGCAACTCAATTCTCCTGGCTGTATGTCCCTTACCACATGGGTCATTTCTATCTTCAGTCCATCCAGGGACTGACGGCCAAGAGGGAGGGGGGGGATGACTAATTTATTGCAGAAATATGTTCCATCACCCTGTACAGGCATATAAAAAATGTCGGTTAAAAAGCCTAATTATTTAGAAAGTAAACTCATATATTTATTTGCTTACTTTATGTACTACCTATATCAGATATTGCATTGCCTATTCCCCACTAGCTTGATAATATAATAAATAGCAATAATAGTAATATATGCCAATTTGTCAATACACTGCTGGATGAAGGCCTCACCAGCGCCATTTCGGTTCCTCAACGCTGATGGAGAGGACTGGTGCACCGTTAGAGGCATCACTTTTCACCGATGTTAGCCATGGCCAGGATGAAAAACTCAGCCAATTTGTGTCAGTATATCCTGAAGCAGGCCAAATGGTCAAATAGTTCAGATACATCTTGAATGTCATTTCACAGTAGATGAAGACAAAACACCCATTGTTTTATTGTATTAACTTGCGTACATTGTTGTGCAAATGTGAGTAGTTGTGGTAGAACAATCAAGTTCTTGCCAATCTCGCAAGATTAATTTGTGAAATATGTACGACTTAGAATTTTCCTGACCCACTGATGTAAAAAAAAACATAGAAAGGAACAGCTAAACGGTTCAATTGAAGCATATGATGTGAGATTGCTCTGTTGCACGAGGTGTTTGTGGGGCTAAAGCTGGAGGTGTATTTGTATAAGAGAGTGCGGCGTAATTGGAGGCAATGGCTGTTGGGTATACATTGCCTCTTGACAAATGTACCTATACGTGACTTAACCGAAAGAACCAAAGAGTATAAATGTCGATTTAAAGCTTTCGTGACTGCAGGGATTCATCTTCTTGGTTCTTTCGGTAAAGTCACGTAGAATGGAAATAATAAAATAATAAAAATTAAACATAATAAAATACATTATTTTATTACTTTATTTTATTATGTTTTATTTTTATTATTTTAATATTTCCATTCTACGTGACTTTACCGAAAGAACCAAGAAAATGTAAGAGATGTTTCATGCTCTATGTTCCACCACTGCTACCATCGATCCACCGCCGTCCTTCCGCTCTCTTGCACCAACATTTGGATGAACAGATCTGGAATGAAGCACACAAATCGTTAAAACAATACCGTAGATCTTATTAAATGTATTGTCATCATGAATATGAAAAAAGCGTACAGTCCTAATAACAGTTTAACACGCAGGCTTTCGCGACCAATATCATCCATAAGAGGTTTTTTTTTGGGTTAGATCGCGTAAATATATAAATGTGTCGTTAAAACCCGCCACCACCCGACACAGCCAACTAGTAAGGGTTGTCACGCAAACAGAACGTGCCAATTCGTCACTGGTACAGCACACTGGTGTGTTGGAGAGCCAAGCCACAACATTTAGTTTGAACGACACGTTTATATATTTAACCCATAAAAACGCACTTATGGAGTACTAATAACAGTTTAAAACACGGTCACATTATACCTACACGATCTAACCCAGAATAAACTATGCATTCTAACAATGGTTGAGAAAGCCTACGTTTAGAGTTACAACCCTTTGTCAAGTCACTGCATGCTGGATGAAGACTTCCCTTTGCTGTGTCGGTCTTTGGGATTTGTGTGGCCATACTTCACCACTCTGGTCAGTGTGCTATGGTGAAAGGGGTGGCCCAGGATCATGGTGAGCTATTGTTCACCACTGAATGCAATCTGTGCCTGGGAAATCAAACTCTGGTCGCTGTTCCATCCCTATGCGATTATGACACTATTTTTTTTTTAATCAACAACAACTAAAATGGAACAAATGCACCACAAAACACACAGTGAAAAGATTTTGCCAACTGTAGTATGCATTTATGCATCTCCAAATAACTAAGAATGTCTGTACGCTATATTTTTGGGGAATGTAAAATGTTTGGTAATCAATTCTAACCTGTAATATATATAAAATATATATATATATATAATTTCAACTTATAGAGAGAGCTCGACTCAAAGGCATGAGGAACCACAGACACGCGGGAAGGCAGCAACGCGATGAGCCGGTGCCAGCAATTGCCCAAGCTCTGCAGTCCTCTATGAATGAAGGTGTTTTCAGCCAAAAAAAACCCACGTGTGCGAGGTGGAAACACTTTATCCCGCACAGAAGGACAATGTGCAGTCCACGTGTTTTGCTGTATTGCCTTCTCCTGGCAAGCCAGGGTACGGGCGCCTCCTTGACGTCCAAATAAAGGCAAAAAACGTGCAAAGCAACAACTCTCTCCGAAGGAACTCGCCGCGCCTTGACACCATTCCCCAAAACAAGGCTCTTCCTCCGCCAAATCCGCGCAAGCGTTACCTTTTGCAAAGCAAGCGGCGAGCGAGGTTCTTCGCGGAATCCCTCAGCAGAGGGCTTCCGACGAGGAAGATGATGGGGGAGCTGAGCGTGTTGAACATTCGGATCACGTTCACTGGATTGAGGTTGTTTCTACGCGGAGGGAAGCACAGGCCGAAGCCGCCGCACACGCTCGAGTTGATCAGGCTTGGCAGCCAGAAGGCGATGAAGACCGTGGACGCAACGATAATGAGCCTCGCCGAATTCTTCTTGGACTCCCCGTCGTTGGCAGGGTCGCGGTTGAGTTGCCTTTTGGTGATGAAATACAGCCGGAGGTTTACCACCGTCATGATGACCAGGAGACAGACGGTCACCACTATTGTCGTGTAACCTTGGTAATTGCGAGCGGCGTCCGCCTTCACGAAAGCCATGCCGAACGCTGTCAAAAAAGGCCACAGCCACATCCAAAGGACGACCATCAGCACCCGGGCGCGTGTCATTTTCTGCGAATAGCTGAACGGAGAGGACACGGCGTAGTACCTGTCCATCATCGACGAGAGCATGGTGAGCAGAGAGATGCCGTGAATCGTTGGGAAGACGTTCGTCACGCTGTAGATGGAGCCCACGTTGTCGCGCACGTCAAACACCCCGTTGTAGAACCAGCCGGCGCCCATGATGAAATCGCTGACGGTGAGACTGAACATGAAAATGTAGTTGTTGTGTTTGAGAAGTCCCTTTGAATTTAGGAGAGCGCCGATCAGAATTGCGTTCGAGATCACGATGGCGGCCGCCAAGCACACGTTGAACACGATGACGAAAACATCGAGGGGAGTTGCTGCTGCCAAGTTCTCCATGTGTCCTGAATGTCGTCCCTTCTTCGACGGCGAGCAAAGCTTTGTGAGGCCGAATGGCTTCGCGCAAAATCGTGAGCTCATGTGGGGGGGGGGGCACACTCGACACTTTAAATAAGGAGGCTTTATTATTCCTCTGTGGCCCATTAGCGTGACATTTTAAGTGACAGAGAAGGGAGGTGGAAGCCCCATACACCTACCTACATTGTCATGTCACGGCCACTAATTACTCATAACCGTGTGCACGCATATAATTCATGTGGGGTTGATTAAGCATGTATGCTGCTCCACTTGGCCTGTGCACATCACCTTCGTCTCATGATAATTTCACAAAACGATAGCACCGTGGATGATGTTATGATGCACCGTAATTTTTTGCAAAGGTGTATGCAGTTTGTGTGCGTACAATGTCCCTATACTCTTTGGTTCTTTCGGTAAAGTCACGTAGGTATAATTTTCGATTTAAAGCTTTCGTGACTGCAGGGATTCATCTTCTTGGTTCTTTCGGTAAAGTCACGTAGAAGGGAAATAATAAAATAATAAAAATAGAACATAATAAAATAAAATTCCCACGACGTTTCGGCCACAACAGACACCTCTGTCTGTCTTCACCTTGTGTTGTGGCCGAAACGTCGTGAGAAATTTATTTTATTATGTTTTATTTTTATTATTTCCCTTCTACGTGACTTCACCGAAAGAACCAAGAAGATCACGTAGGTATATTAATAGAGAACTACAATGTCTCTGTGTTCCATTTGAAGCGACTGTTACGTCGAGCTGGCGTGGAGCGGTGGCACAGTCATTTGTGCACTGCCCGATGAACCCCCGGCAACCTGAGTTTGAATCCCAGTCACGGTTCCCATCTGAACTTGTCCTGGACCTAACCCTTGATCAATGTAGTCTTAAATGTGGTGGTTTGGTAATGCTATGTATGGTTTAACAAGCCACATGACCAAACATGGTGTGATGAGGCCTTCATCCAGCGATGGATTCACAAAGGGTGGAAGGATTTCGATAAAGCACACACAGTACTGCAGTTGGCATGGGTCACACGTATAGATATGGTTACATAAAGCATTATGCTTAAATTATTGTTTAAAAATGTTAATGCCTAAGTGGCTAACAACCTGTTACGTATCTAAACTAATGACGTTTTCAATTGGAAGTGTTTTTTATGTTTTCCAAACTTACCCAGCAGGTTCTAGCTCACATTACATCCCTCTGTAATAGCACCCTTACAATGCCCTGCAGCACTGTAATCGGTGCACTGTGTACACGTTTAGCACACGCGTCCACTCCATTCAGTGGCATAGTAACGACATTATCAGCGGCGTTCGGTCAGTTGGGGCCCAAATATTTGATTTGTCTCGCACGGTCGCACCTCTCTGCCCACTCGCCTCATTGCGCTCACGGTCTCGAACATGTAACGCTGTAGGGGCGCTCCGGCTTCGCAAAATGCAGCCACCGCAACTCCGTATAGTCACCTCTTCGCAATACGACTGACGCGTATCTAGTGAAATAAATATCCCAGAAACGGAATGCTACGTGGAAGCATTTTCATAAAATAAATGTAAATCGCATATGAAATAAGTTGTTGTTCTTCTACACAGCTGTTGATGAAAACATATCTCATGATGGTTGTCTAGGGGGCACTAACTCGTCGCTTTGTTTACGGGGGGGTGGGTGAGCGGGGCACCCCCTGCATGCCCCACACGAATTATGCTCCTGACTCCATCGCTCCATCTCCATGGAGCTCGATGGATTGTTGCCATTTGTGAGGTAGAGGCCTGCGGCCTTTACCTGAGATTTCCACCTCGCTCGCCCCACGACCCCTTAATATAACCCCTCATAGCCACCAACGTTACTGTCCCCTCTTCATATTCTCATCATATTGCTATCACTCTTTCCACATTCATTCAATCCATTCATCATCATTTACTGTCACCAGTTTCGCTCTCACCGAATTCACACGTCGCAGATTCGCCCCCATTGCTTCCTCTCATCGATTTCTTTTCACCTCATCACCACCATTACATTAATAGGTACCGTTCTTAATTCTCTGGGAAGTGCCTAGGTTAAGGCTCTATATAAATTACATTAAGATAAGATGTAATTTGCAGATAAGAGGAGGTTATCTGCAGGGTTATCCGTGTTTTTTGTGACCGCGGATAAAAGAATAAAGGGATTCGTGATATTCATCTCCCGACACATTATGTACCGTGGATAGGATGAGTTAATTACGGCGGATAGGGAGAAGTAAATTACGTTTGACCACATCTGGCTTAAAACAAAGCAGGTTTTATTAGATGCATTTTACATGTTTTAAAGTAACAGCAATATTCTATAACAATTATTTGAAATGACATTCAGATAAAAAAGCACATTTATTGTACCTTCACAAAACCACCGGCTGTAACTGGGATTACAATCAGAAGTGGGAGAGATACATTGCATAATATAGGTTTTGTTGGGTTAGATCACATCAATAGAAATGTGTCGTTAAACACGCCACCACCCGACACAGCCAATAAGTAAGGTTGGTCACGTAAACAGAACGTGCTAATTCGTTACTAGTACAGCACACCGGTGTATTGGAGAGAAAATCCACAACATTTACAATCTGAGTACGACGTTTCGTCAGTATGTACAACTAGCATCATCAGGCGACAGCCAGATTTGTGTAGAAATCCTCCTGTTTCGTTCCTTAAATAGAGGGACAGATGTGTGATGTGGTCACTTGTGAGCCCTGCTTGTGCGAAGGGGGGGGGGGAGATTAATGAATACATATAAATGACAATGTGTTAAACAGAGATAACTTGGTTTTTTCAAATCAAAACGTATTTAAACTTGTACAACTTAACATTTTCTCATACGAAATCGATCTTATTTAACAGTTGCGCCCGGTGCCCATAATCTTTATTCACCCTGAAAATAAATCCGATGAGCCATGAAGCTCTACTTCACAAATGTCCAGTCGGGGCAGGGTCAGAAAGTTACAACAACAAACAATGCCAAACCCCCCACCCCTCACACAAAACGATAGGAGTGCAACGTATAGGAAAGCTAAGCAAGCCACTCAACAATGAATCACGTTTATTAGGTGACAATGACATAACCACTCTGATTAGAGCTGTAAAAGTCGTCGGCGCTTGGCACCCTCAGGTGGCCCTAGTAGGCGGTCACGGTCGGGCCTGTTGCGATGGAGACATCGCTGGGACATCTCTGCTCCATCGCTTCAGGGTTTTTTCAATCCTTTATATTAAGTTCACTTGCTTGCTTGCTTGAGCGCTTACGACCGTGCAAATCTTTCGGGCGTTTTTTAACCCACTTCCCGTGATCCAATCGAGCTGACATTTTGCACACAGACTCGTTGTGCGTGACAATGTATTTTCGTGAAAAAAATTCCAAAATTTTACACTTTTTAGGAAAAAATAAATTATATTTAATTACCAATTGCTTAATGGTGGCAGGCAATCATCTGACCCATAGGTGGCAGCCATCTCCAGCCAGAGGACGAGATGACTCTAGCCGCCACGCATATAAAGGATTTATAGTGAAAAACTTTGTTTTTACGGGTTAATTTTTTGTTGTTCCTTGGTTGTTTCTATTTTCTGTCCGCACCGCGAATAGATCAGTTGTCCTTTCCCCGCACCTCCGATTTGCACGCTTGGCTGCTATGTACGGCGCGAACGAAGTTCAACATACATACATACATTCTGCATTTGTGAAAGGCGCTCTTGAGAGCCGTTTGCATTTTGAGCCTCACAAAAATGCAGATCCGTATCCTTAACATGTATTAACTACATCCTATATATGCATTATAAATTACACATGCAGAAATTCGGATGTATAAGATGCTATTTCTTGTTCACGAGTAGGCTACGTTTTTCTCAAGGACGTTCACACTCTACCCGTCATTTCTAATTTTCAAAACAACGTTTATTTCACTGAACAGCACTTACTTGAATAACAAACGCGTAGACTGTAAGCACAGTACCATGTTTAAACACACCAGGTTCTTCGCAAAACTCCGTGATACGAGCGATCGAGCAAACGAATTAACCTGTCAGATAAAACGCCTCCCGAAATGACCCATTCCCATAATTTATCAACAAAAGCCACAATTGTACACAAATCACTCTACAGTCCTTATTTGGAACTAAGTGAGTGCCTACTGAGATAATTGGAAGCATTGAGTACGGGAGACTTTTGGGTATACACGAGCATAACGAGACTTACAGTCTACGCATCCAGTACAGGCCATTATATACATACAGCGTATATATAAATGAGTGCACATTAACTTTAGTGTTCGCTATATAGACAATGTCAAGTTGCGCTTACAGCACTTTGCATAGCCAATTCTGTGATTGTTTTATATTTGTATTTCTCAACTCATTTATACCTCAATTTTGCATTGAGTCACCTTCCAGTTAATGCTACGGTTTAAATCACCCGTTGTCATTGCAAAGCTGACTAAAAGTCGCAAATGACAAGTAATTTTTTTTTCCATGTTGGTCAAAACTTTCCAGCCCAAGTTTTTTCATAGTTGAACAGTTTTTTACTTGGCAAATAAATCATAAGCAATGGCATAGAGCAATAATATGGTTCATCCGATCTATTGCATATTTCATACACCTGGTACTGCCATCTGAAAAATATTTGTTGACCTTAATTTGGGTCTTGAGAAGGTTTCATCGATCAAGTGCCTTGGCTCCCAGGATCAACGGCAAATCTGAAGGAACATTAAGACAACGGACATTCATTTGAACCTCGATAAATACTCTGCTGTGTTCATAGTGTCACGCACATTCATAATAATGTTAGAGCTCTTGGTAAATCCACTGCAGGATGAAAGCCTACAACATGCCGTGTCGGTGATTGGGGGTTGCTTGACCATACTTCACCACGCTGGTCAGTGTGAGTTCATAAAGGTGGGCTCAAGATATCACTCGCCAGCTACTCATGATATCTATGGCCAGGAATCAAACTCGCGCAGTGCACTAACCACTTCGCTACCGCTGCACCCATCATGCATATTAACATCTGTGATCTGTAATGCAAAGGAAATGTGTAAATCATATATATATAACATATACAACATATAATCAGCGCCATTGCATGTTTACCCTTATAATGTTAACATATATTACGGTAAAATCCACGAGTATTTGACACTATCCTATACTATGATGACGACGGCGAAAGCCTTTATGCTCCTTTCATTTAAGTTGCAAATGGTGAACGTTTTGGAAAAAATCGCAGTGCAGTACTGCACAGACTATTCACATCCTCAGTCATGAAGACAAAACTATTTCAAATCTCAGTGTGAAAAATAGAAATCGGTTTTACCCTCTCTGGCAATAAACAGATGTTAAGATGTTCAAACACGACGTAGATACCTCCTCACATGATATTACAAACCTCAATGCTGAGTATATGTAGAATAGACTTTGTTATTTACGACCATATTTCATATTCGACATGCTAAGGAGCGTACCGAGTGTATGGTCAAACACAATCTACAACAAGCACAGTGGACAGGCCTTCATCTCGCAGGGAATTGACAAAGAGCTCAGAATAATGAATCACTTAACAAGCAGCGCGCTTCTAAACAATAACATTCACAACGAAAATCCATGCATCTACACAGTTGTTGCCGTGCCAAGTTTTTTCTCAAACGGTTCATGATGTTCGATTCAATGTAAGCACATACTACTGCATGCAGTGACGACGTAATACATGTGCGCTTTAATGTAATATATAAATACCCATTTGTACAAAATGCCAATGCAAGGTTTTACCTTTTAAAACGGAAGATCCGAGCCAGATTCTTGAGAGACGCTCTGGTCAACGGGCTCCCGACGAGAAAGGTGATGGGAGTGCTCAGGGTATTTAACATCTGAATGATAATGAGCGGGTTTTGTCCAACGTCAATAGAAATGCATCTCTTCAATAGCGTACAAATGACCAGATGTAATAAAGCAGGTGCCCAAAATATAATAGAAAACGTGGCAGTGATTATGATGAGCCAAGCAGAGCGATTATTGGAGTTACTGCTTCTCTGTTTCTCTCTGTTTTGTTGACATCGAGCAACTACGTAGAGTCTGGCGTTGAGAAGTATAATAATTCCTATCATCCCGACGGTGAATACTATGGTGATGAATCCTTGATAGCTTGATGCACCGTCGCCGGGATTCATGCCCTGCATGAATAAGGAGAGGAGTGGAATCAGCCAGGTGAAGGCAATTATCGCCAACGTCTTCGCTCTTGTCATCTTCTGCGCGTACCTGAACGGGTGCTGCACTGCACAGTATCGATCAGTTATTGCAGCCAACAGAGTGATTATTGAAATGCTGTGTATTGTTGGAAAGATTTTCTCGGGACTACCGTAAGCGGCGTTATTGTAGCGAATACTGAAAAGGCCAAGATAGAACCATCCGGCACCGACAATTAAGTCAGTCAGTGTGATGCTAAATGCGTAAAGGTAGTTGTTTCTCTTCATGAGTTCCCGTGAACTCAGAAATGCAGAAAGCAGCATTGTGTTGGTGAGAACAATGCTCGTTGCAAGACATATGTTGAATACCACAAAGACCACATCCTTCGGCGTTCTTGCGAAATCAGCGAGCAGAATGGGCATTGTGCAATATTTAAAATGATAGTGCCGTCGGTAACCTACGCGCATAGACAGCTCTTTAGAAAAGACTTCTGATAGGGTTGGATTTATATAGACGAATTTCATCCCCCCTTGGTCAATTACGGTGTTGGCTTTGGGAATAGAGAACGAGGAGGTTATTTTTTGTGTGCGTGTGGGGGTTTTTATGCCTCATGCACCCCGAGGAATAGTGATCGAGTTTGATCGTGTATTGAGCAAAACTCCTCAGGAATATAACGCGATAAGAGCAGTTATACATCCACACGGTTGCAAATCTTCGTCTTCATATGGCTGCCGGATAGAGCAACAACTTTACTTTACATTAAGGCAGATATTGGCGTCAAGAGTATCGTGAATATAAACGGATTACGATGAATCAAACATATTTTAAATAAAATGCTGCGGTCCATTGTCAATTCCACACTGGATGAAGGCCTCCCCCACACTGTGTCAGTCACGGGTGTCCTTTGGCCATATGCCACCGTGCGGGTTCAATGTGGGTTGGTTGAAGGGGTTTAACTGAGAACAATTCCTATAGGCAAAACCCCACCCACCCATAACCACACCAGCATTGACCTGCGTGGTGAGGTATGGGCTCGGGCTGAACGATGAATCGATTTCAAATCGAAATCGCAATTTGGTACAATGCGATTAGCAAATCGCAAAGGCTGAGATTTTTTTTCGATTTGAAACGTCCTATTACTTTCTTATTGGAATTGTTTTATTTTTTATTATTATCACTTTTTTTTATTTAACTTAACAATTGTTCTATGAAATAAAATAAAAATCACATTCTAGATTTGAAGCTTTCGTGACTGCAAGGATTCATATTGTTAGGTTTTTTCGGTAAAGTCACGTAGGTAAAAATGTTTAATTAATAAAAGTTAAATAAAAATAAAATAAAAAATCCGTCTTCAGGTGGAAGCTTGTGTTTTTTATTTTATTTTTATTTTACTTTTATTAATTTTAATTTTTTACCTACGTGACTTTACCGAATAAACCTAAGAATATGATCATCGATCTCCCGATCTGCAGAGCAACAACGCAAGAAGCTGAAATGAGTACACAGCCGAACCATGCTGGTGGTGAGTTACCCTCTAAACATCACGTGCAGTACCGAAGCCAACGACTGGATGTCACTCGGGAGCTTTATAAAATCACAACACGTATTAGCATTTGTCTACCGATCAATTGTACACATTTTTGAAGAGCCTCCACTCACGAATAACTTTAGGGGCCGTCCATAAATGACGTCACGCGATTTTGGACGATTTTTGACTCCCCCCCCCCCTTTCGTCACACGGCGTCATAAAAAGTCAGAGCCCCCCCTCAAATATGACGTCACAAAGCTCTGCCCCCCTGAGAAAAATAAAACATGCTTCAAATCGCTTTAGACTATTGTCATTGTAGTGCGTATTTAATGTCGCGCTGCACTCTGATGTTGTAGGAGAAAACATTTATTAAAAAGTATATTTAATTAAGTAGAACGTGTTGTCTATATTTATTTAAAGTTGCACATGTTGATGTGACGTCATATTTCTCAACCACTCCCCTCGTCACACATCGTCACAAATGTCTGACCCGCCCCCCCCCAGGTGCGTGACGTCATTTTTGGATGGCCCCTTACCAGCAAGGGCAGCAGCGTCTGATACGACGTCTTCAGCGAAACTCTGAAGAAATTAGGCCATGCCAGGCAATCTTTAGGGGTCCCAAAGGTTCAGAAGCTGTGAATGATTATCGTGGTGTTCAACATTTCAGAATAACCACGCTGGGCCCAAACTCGTTGTGCTGAGACTTAACCTCTCCACACGCACTTTCAGAAGGTATTCGGGACAAATGTCAATGCATTGACTCATTCATTCATGTATATTCTTGTAGCTCGCAAGACCACGGACATAAGAGACAAGGCTTGTTTCTAAATTCGTACAGTGTTTATTTTAAATGGCTTCGCATTCCTATAGCCACGAGAGGCGGCTACGTTTACCACAACGTACTGTAAATAAATAATTTTATTATGGAATCTAAGCACGTCCCTGAATCTCAACAATTTCATAATATTGTTTGCCAAATAGTTACCGCTCTTATTGTTACACAATTCACATTAATCTAAACGTATCGTATATTGTAAATACACATATAGATCAACATCACTTCGATACTACACATGATAAAAATGACACGAATCTCGGTGCACTATGTTAAAATGTATGTATCACAGCAATTGGCCTCTCAGTGTTTACGTTGTGGAATGATTTGCCTGCAATTTGTCTATTACGAGTAACGCGTTGCTGTTGTAATATTGGCGACACAGATCGCATAAGATAACACAATGAAACCAAATGAAAGAATTGCATGAAGAGATATGTTCTCTCTCTCCAAAGATATTTACAGGGAGTTCAGAAAGTATGTTTTGCCAAAATGGCATTGGAGAAATAAAGGCACAATAATCATTAGAGGAAAGGATGAAACCATCTCAGATTTCTTTGGCTCAAAGCTCCAGTGAATATAAATAAGGTGCAGGGCAAGCACAATTCTAAATAAGGTTTTTAAATCGGTTTGTCACATTTTAATAAGTTGATGTCAAAGTTGGTCTGCCCAATGTGGTGCCCATACATTGTGATTATTACGCAAAACCGCTTAGGTTGTGCATATAACTGTCCTAAATATGTATTTTTTCGCTTTATACGTTTGACTCATATTGCACCGTATGGGTTTTCACTTCTTAACCGGTTAACCGAGTCCACCCTGGAAGGAGAGACCTCAAGCCTCAATGGGTTCTCACATTCGTCGCCATCTTACCAGAATGTAAAATGTAGTATCGAATGTAAAGGTTGCAAAGTGCGGTTGAGAATTGGTTTTGGAAGCGCATTGCAATCGTATCGTGTTTACTGTATGTTGTGTTGAACCTCTTTCGCACCGTACGTACACAGCCGTGCTCATCGTCAACGGCGGCACCGATACATCCGATCGCCGTTATTTTATTTACCGCATGTGCCTCGACGCATGATGCCAACAACCACCATTGTTGTGGCTTTCTAACAAGGGGGGGGGGGGAGATCAGGTTAGCAATTGGAGTTGTTTTCCAGATCGCAACAGGCGGTGGGCCACCCCACGATCGAGTCGCCGATTGCGCCTCTTGGCGAGTGGCGGGGTGTTGTTCTCTTTCTCCGGGAGAGGAGGAATCTTGGAAGTTGGCATCGCCAGTGGCAAGAAGAAGCAGAAGAATGGAGTTTCACGACGATAAATGTGCAACGTTGTCAGTCGCGCATCACCGCCGCCGCGTGTCTTCACCAAGGGCCGTGCCGTGATGTGCTCGCGGTCCTACGCGAGGAACAAATGTCACGCGTTGTGTTGCACGTCTTTCTCACGGGAACCGTGCCGGATTGTCCTCGTAGCGAGAGTAGCTACAAATGCAGCGACGGGGCCCAGCGCTTTCAAGCTATCAATTCCGGTTCAGCGATTCTGCACTTGCTCTACTGCTATAGTACTACACTGCCTTCAAGTTTTATGAACGAGTGGGTGTCTAAGGTTAGCGATTTGTCGTATTATCTGGCTGTACAGCGAATGAGAAAATACAATTACATTAGTATGCAAGTTAAAAAAAAATTCGATTTAAAGCTTTCGTGACTGCAGGGATTCATCTTCTTGGTTCTTTCGGTAAAGTCACGACGTTTCGGCCACAACGCGAGCAGCCGTCCTCAGGTGAAGATCAAGTCTGTCGGGGAGACAGCGTTCAAGTCGAGCGTTCAGACGCTGTCTCCCCGACAGACCTGGTCTTCACCTGAGGACGGCTGCTTGCGTTGTGGCCGAAACGTCGTGAGAATTATTTTATTATGTTTTATTTTTATTCTTTTATTATTTCCCTTCTACGTGACTTCACCGAAAGAACCAAGAAGAAAAACAAATTATGTTTTTTTTTTATTTAGGGCCCCTTCATAACATTTTCAGTCCCCGCACTCGCTTACTCCGGCACTGCCGTGCTAATCGGAGGTGCAAGGGAAAGGGTAACAAGCTGGACACAAAATAGAGTTCACTCTGCATGCACTCTCTTTGTGCACGATCGAGTCCGTGGATATATACAATTTATGTACTTCCCTACAGGCCCATTATTGTGTATTCTTGGGGGCATTGAGATCAGTGTGTGTGTGTGCGCGTTTGTGCGGTGTACAGAGGGAGTGGCGGTGCAGTGGTTAAACGCTATCCTGTGAACCTGGTTTACCAATGTTCGATTCCCGACCACGACTAGTAACCGAGTGCTGGAATCGCGTGATACTTCACACATTAACTATATCAAATATCAAAGATCTCCCCTATAGCCTTAACAGACTGTAGGGGCAAGTGATGTTAGCGAGCACCTACACACACACGATACATACATACACGTGGGTAAGCATCTGCATGTACACGGCGGAGTGAGCATCCAATAATCTGATAGTCCAGGCGATCCTCGTGCGAGTTCTGCTGGTCGCAGTGTTTCTGACGGTAGTTCGGGTGGTCCCGGTGGTAGTAACAGTGGGCGAAGTAGAAACCCTGTGGTTATAGCCAAGGCAGTACGTGTGAGATGATCCGCGTATATGCGAGGCTATACACTTGCGTAATTGCTCTGTGTGTAACCAATGCCTCGACTTGGCCATTCAGGACCCCGTGAATCCAGGTGCCAGGCTGGTGAGTCCCGCGCGCTCGGACATAAGTCTCGATGTCGATGCCGGCGATCTTGCTGGCTGGTAAGCGAGATCGTCAACATCCAGCGAGTATTTACCATCGTCGCAAGGGAAAGGTATGACCTATGCCTGTCCATTACGTTTAGATGGATGGCGACTCTGGTGGGCAGCCGGTATATCAACCAGAATCACAATGAGCTGTATTGCATATGCATCGGCCATACATTTCAGTGGCAATTCCTGCTACGTAGGCGATGCCCCAAGATCTCTTCCGTCTTTGTCTCAATGCCACGCCGGGCTTTGTGCGGTCCAGCCCTCCCTTGATTCCACATTTCCGATCCCGCGTGAATTTAGCATTTGGACTTTGAGGAATGAAATTGCATTTCTAGACCACTAACATCCAATACGCTGTATGACTACATGGGGTGGGGAGGGGTATTTGTGTGTATTGCCATGTTCACCCTGATTATTGGGCAATTAAAACTTAAACAATCACATGCTGGGTTAAACAGAGTAAGCATTTTATTTGTGGGTATTTTTCCGCTATGTTTGCTTCACCGGTAACCGAGTGAAAAACAACAAAAACTGATCAAAGATTAAACAAAACAGTGACCGGTTTTGCCACGCGTATATAATTTTCTATCTAGGAACATAATGTTTTTACTTAAACAAACAAACGATGAGAGCTGCCGTGGAGCAGTGGTAAGCATATGCAACTTTGGCAGTATTGTGGGTAATAAACAGTATTGTGGGTAATAATAAAATAAACATCGCAACGGTAACGGTGGAGCCTCACAATGCGTTGCACTCATACAGCTTGGTGGACACAAGCGTGGACATTTACAAAACTTGCCACATGGTTTACCTTTCTCGGCAGCCAATTGAACCAGCAACCTCCCGATAAACCATGGCAGCATCCCATTATAATCACGTGTCATCATACAACGTAACATGGTTAAATGTATGACAGTATAGGGCTCGATTTGTTCCGATGTTCATTAACAAAGGCTCAAACTGAGTTTTTATAGATAGAGCGGAGGAATTTCTAGATGTCACAATTGAATAAGTAAGCCCTGCCCCTCATAAAATTTAAGAAGGGAGAGTTTCTGGACAAGATGGAATAACTGAACATCATCAAAGGGGCAGTAGCCTGGCCTCGTGGTAGCACTTTGCTGCTCGTCACAGAGGTTTACGGTTCAATTACAGCGACGGCACTGCGGGGTGTATTCACCGTAAACATATGTCCACTGTTTCAGAGTGGACGGAACAGACCCCGTGACATAATTTGCAAGAGCAGGCCATTGTGTTCTGGCGTCCAAATTTGCCAAATTACTCTCATTTTACTCAGTTGGGAATGTAAGTTCCAATCATATTCAATGGTTCTTTTGGTAAAGTCACGTGGATAGAAACATAATGACAATAAAATAATGAAAATAAAGTGAATAAAAGATTATAAAATATCACGACGTTTCGATCGCGACACAAGCGGTCGTCATCGGGAACTCAAGTCAAAATTTTGTTCCAATCATCTGCAGGACCTTCCAGGAAAGAAAGAGTCATGAGACTCGGTGAAGCTTTCCTGGGTAAACAAGTGTCATGATAATCATCATCATAAGTGGGACCAACTGTTTGTAGAAATTTAGCAGACAAATTTAAATGGAATCATGAAATGATGAGTTAATAATTTTATTAAGAAAAGCTGACTTAAATTACAGACCCATGTTGATACATTTCTCACAAAGATCACTGGGTACAGGATAACAGTCTAACCAACCTCTCGATTATTCACATACAAACTATCGGATTCTGGAAAAGGATAATTATTGCTAAACACAATTATTGCCTAGCCTTTGCAGACTATGAAAATGTATACCACGCATTATAAACGGATAGCCACACTTTTTCAAACAAGCCAAAGCCTGGATAAAAAAACATGTAGAAAAGAAAGCATTATAGTAATGGCACATCTACACTGAGATCACATGAATGAAGTAACAAATTGCAAAGCAGAAGGAGAGTCATGCCAGGAGGAACGCCGTTGCCAGAGTTATTCACGGTAACATTTACACATGCTGTTCAAATAATGTTGGAGAAATAAAGGCATAAGCATCTGTGAGAAAATATTAATCATCTCAGATTTGCTGATTACATTTATTGCAGGTGGAGGATGAAAATGCTCATAAATAGGCAGGCAAGAGCAATTAGTACTTAAGTTGGAAAACTGAACCTTCTATTAAAAAGCAATATACCAAGCAATGCGTCTAATGAATACAGTTTTTAATCGGTATATGTTTCCTGCTGTGACATGGATCGCAAGCGTGCACACTAACAAACAAACTGGAACATAACGTGAAAAGTACGCAATGAAGCATAAAGAGGCGCGTGCTTGGAATTACACTGAGCGACGGAAAGAGAAACGCGTAGACCAGGGATCAATGCAAGTTAGAGACGTTCACGTTGACTGTGAGGAAGAGTAAGCGGGCTTGGGCAGTGCTCATCGCTTGAAGGGACGATGGCCGATGGTCGAGACTAACGGCGGAGCGACAGCCAAAAGTGGGAACGCACCGGAGAAGGCTTCCACCGTGGAGATGGGGCGATGAGATCAGCTCGTGTGCCGGAGCCTCTGTGGATTCCTGCATTGAAAACTGATGGGAGGCAAAGGCTTGGGAGGTCTTCATGCAGCAGTGAATTGGTCATGGCCAGAAGTCGGCAAGCTGCCTCCTTAAGGACTGCTGCTTCGTGACGTTGTTTATTGGGGGCCGCTGCCTCGTATTCAGGTGCCTTGCTGCTCTTGAAATGTTTAGTTTTTTTACTGAATTCGTAAAAAATGTCTCTTCTTGTTATTTTGCTTTGCCAACCCGTGGTCATGGCTGATGATGATAATATTTATATATCGGACTCTTTTTTTGCCAATATTAAATTGATGAAAAAATAATAGGATTTACCCTTTCCGGAAATCATATACAAAATATGTTTCTATTTGGTATTTGAACATCTTAACACCTGTATTATTGCTGTAAAGGTTAAAGTATATTATTTCGTCATCGTGATGATTAGTCTTGATTCATTATAATTGTTTACAAGCTCTTCGTACTGTTTTTTTTTAAGTCATCTGATAATTCTAATGCCAAAATCCGTTACCATTGTACAAAATATTTTTCACTTTGTTCTTTGTTCCAGAATTAAATGGAACTTTAGAATCTCAATTAATTGGGAATGAAATCCATAGCTTTAGGCAATATCAATGGTTCATAAAGGAGAATGACAATTTAATGTAACTCAAAACAAGCATCTACAATATGCGAATACTAAAACACTCTGTTAAAATAACACTCCTTTAATACATTATTACTGTAAATAAAAAAAAAGCATCAATGAAAATATGGTTTGCTAAAAATCATTTTACCCAGTACTCGTGCATTGTTGGGCCAACGTTATTATGTGGTTCAAACCTTTGGCCCAACGTTCCATGTCTACTTGGTATGTGTCGGAGGAATCAGCCTCCTTCAACGGTTTTAGCATCACACCTTAATTTACACCACAGATGATTGTTAGGAAGCTTCAATTTCGGTTTTCAACGGGCTCCACGTGCGATCTGAAAAACAAAACAAATGTTATCAGGACCACTGTAGTTGTTTTCTTTTTCAAAACGTATTTTCAACGTTGATAAGCTATTATAATGGACATGACATTTTTGGCTATAAGCTGTCGATCGATTTGGGGTGTGGAATGTTTAAAGTGTGTGCACACAGATGCGTATTGACGTCACTTTGCAGTGCACTGCAACGTATCTTTACAACAAGTTAGAAATGTTCACCCAGAAGACTGCCAAGGTCATTGCCGTGTGTCCTACAGTATTTTAAATTGTTCTTCATAAAGGACGTTCAGTTGTTTTGTGCTTTCACACTAATCATCTATCCAATCTAGGGTAACCTATGCAGCGCTGTCTGACTGATTGCTCATGCATAAAAGAACGCATCTGTTTTTGTGCAGGCATTGCTCACTCCACTGCTGGATGATTTCTTCCCCATGCCGTATTATTAATTGGTGGGGTTATTTGACCATATACTTCACCACGCTGGTCAGTGCGGGCTGGTGAAGGGTAGGGTGAAGCAGCCGGGAACGGTTCAGATGTATCACTCACCACGGACGTTCGCCGTGGCGAGACATCATATCGCTGTAGTGGCTGCCGCAGACACTACACACCAGGCGTTTTTAAATCCTTTATATTAAGTTCACTTGCTTGCGCGCTTACGACCGTGCAAATCTTTCGGTCGTTTTTTAACCCACTTCCCGTGATCCAATCGAGCATTTTGCACAGACTCGTTGTGCGTGACAATTTATTTTCGTGAAAATTTTTTTCCAAAATTTTCCACTTTTTAGGAATTTTTTTTTCATATTTAATTTAAAATGCCAATGTGATAAAAATGAAACTCTTACTCAAGAAAAACAGAAATGAATAATAAAATAAAACCGATGGCACGCATATTAAGGATTCATAGTGAAAAACTTTGTTTTTAGGGGTTACATTTTTTTTGTTAAAGCCACCACTCAACCTATACTTAATGGGAGATTGCTTCTTCTCCACTGGTGCCCCCACTGTCTGGAGCTCTCTGGATGGCCACACAGCTAACTCCATCTCCCCCTTCACGTCCAGGCTTGAGACGTTACCCCGTATACTCTGCCTCTGACTAATCCGTCTGTCCAAATTGTCGTATTCAGTAGAGGAGTCCTGCTCCCCAGAACTTTCATCTCCCTTCACTTAATCATTGAAGCCCTCGATGGCATGATGCTAGTGTCTTTTTTGTGCAGCGTTTATAGGTGCAGTACCATTCAGACGCTTTATCAATTAAAATTGTGTGTACGTGTATGTTGAACTTCTTTCGCACTGTACGTAGCCAACCGTGGCAATCGGAGCTGCGATATATACATAAGTATAACAATAGGTAACAAAACGAGGTGGCATCAGATGCAATGCGGTGCAATATATTAAACGGCGCTTTCAACTATCCGCCATGGTATGTAGAAATATTCATCGCAGCACCTAACAAACAAACCAAAAAAAATGTACGCAAGCAACAGAAGATCAGGTTACCTTTTGCAACGGAGACGCTGCGCCAGGTCCTTCAGAGAAGATCTGGTCAGCGGGCTTCCCAGCAGGAATATGATCGGCGTGTTCAGTGTGTTTAACATGCGGATGAACACAAGCGGATTTTTTGCATTGTTCTCGACATGAAAACAGGCTTTGACGGTGTAGCAAATGATGATATGAAAGAGGGAGGGTGCCCAGAAAATGAGAAAGGACGTTGACGTGATGATAATGAGCCAGGCGGATCTGTTTTTGTGAACGTGCTCAGAATTGGTTTCTCTGCTCTGTTGCCGCCTGGTGACGATGTAAAGCCTCATATTTAGAAAAATCATGACGAAGAGCATGAACATCGCAAAGAAGAGAGTCGAGAAACCTTGATACACATCACTCGATTCGCCTAGCAGTGCACCTTCAACAACCAGCGTTATTATCGGAAATGCCCACGTAACACCGATAATTAAGAGAACCTTTGTCCTCGTCATCACGAGCTTGTATTTGAAAGGAGATTGCACGGCGTAGTAGCGGTCTAAAGTCGCACACATGAGGGTGACCAGAGACACGCCGTGAATGGTGGGAAAGATCTTTGCCGGACTGTAGTACAACCCGATGCTGTCGTTGATATCGTGAAGGCCGTTGTAGAACCAACCGGCGCCGACAATTAGATCGCAGACCGTGATGCTTAACGCGTAAAGGAAGTTGTTTCTCCGCAGAATGGACTTCGAGTTGCAGAACGCAATGAGGAGCAACGAATTTGCCGAGACGATGCTCGTCGCGTAGAGAATGTGAAACGCCATCAGCAAGCCTTCGCCAATTGTGTCCACCTGAGCGATGAGCGACAGGGCCATGTCACCGTCTCTTCTTCTTCTTATTGGCAAGGAAAGGAAAACGACAGACCGCATGCAACCGGCACACTGTTCCCCGAATGGCTTCCCTCACAAGATGAACAAATTGTCAGGATTTATAGATTTTGGGGAAAATTCCCTAGATGCGCGACACAGGTTATGCTTGCGGGAATTGAGCCAAATATGGATTGTGTGGCCTTATATGTGTGCCGTGAGTGCTGCACTCTATTACTATCGTGCCCGTTAATTGCGGTTTTCAGCATTTTATATTACATTGCAAAGATTAAACAGTCAAATTGGCTTGTTCTAAATGCAATTTAAATTTAGCTGGGAGGGAAGGGTTTTGCGAACTGTCAATGAAGACGCCAGTATTATTGCGTGCGCATTGCTAAGTCGGCGTGATTACGTCTTAATGACGACGGCTCCCGTTAAACAGAACAAAGCTCGTAAGTGTTTCTCGCGTGTATTTAATAATAGACAAGAATATACGAGGTTCACAATTCATGTTATATATCCCGCAGATTAAAGAGCCACACCCCATATGAATACAGCAGGAGACGTGGGGGGGGGGGTTACTTTGTTCTTAAGCAACGCGATAGATTGGATCTAGAATTTGTAAATGAAAACGAACTCTTCAGATTTCACAACACAACTCGTGCAGTTCGTATGCAACAAAGGACTTGCCAGCAACATATCCCTTCCGTGTGAACGACGTTACATGTTTTTTGTTTTTATATAAAAGAGCGGTTTAAAAAAAAATGCATGGACTTCAAATGGAAATAATTTCTCATTTAAACTGCCAAATTATTCGAGGTGCACAGAGCAGTGTTTTACAATTTACAAATTACCAGTCAACAGGGCACAGTCCCACTTAATGGAGTTGGGCAGGAAATGTGAGATGGGATAATGTCCAGCGGTAGAGACGAAATGACAGTGGCAGCCAAAGGAGGGAGGACGCCCTTGAAGGACGTACTCCGTGGAGATGGAGCAATGAGGGCGGCTCCTGTGCAAGGGCTGGAAGGAATCTCGCATCGCGGGACGCGTGAGGTGGTGGTGACCGTTTGGGGAGCCCATCATCCAGCAGTTGCTAGACCGTGGCTGATAATGAGAAATTCCTGAAGCGTAATAGTTATACGTTATAATAATGTGCCCTTTTTCTTCTTGGTTCTTTCGGTAAAGTCACGTAGAATGGAAATAATAAAATAATAAAAATAAAACAATAAAATAATTCTCACGACGTTTCGGCCACAACGCAAGCAGCCGTCCTCAGGTGAAGACCAGGTCTGTCGGGGAGACAGCGTCTGAATGAAACAGCACCATGCTTGGAGCGTATATTTATTTTATTTTATTATTTCCATTCTACGTGACTTTACCGAAAGAACCAAGAAGATTAATCCCTGCAGTCACGAAAGCTTTAAATCGAAATGTGCCCTTTGTCTGCACGTATATATGTATGAGCGACTTTTATTTATTTATTTAGTGCTATGCAAAAGAGTCACGTACAGATATCAAGCAATATATAAAAATGTGTGCTCCGTAAATCATGTCGTCATCATCATGATGTGGTGTGGGAACACGGGAGCACAATCGCAGAACCACGTCCCCATTATATTTATGAGTTCATCTGGCGGGCAGGGGCTGCTCCAACTTGACAATCACCGGGTTGGACTTGGGATCTAAAGAAAAACAATCACAATGTCATCACGTTTATCTTGAACTTATTTTTAAACATCGGCCTTTATTTTGTAAGTTATATTCATGTCGGTGTGCGACGGTTTTTTTTTTAGAAGATGCCGAAGGACATCTGCTTGTTTTTACAAGCCCAGGCAAAAGGTGTGAGGTTAACATTTGCATTTGTATGTTCATTTCGAACTACACTCAGATATAAACTGTTATATGTTTAACCATTGAACCATAAAATAACCCCATTTGGATGTATCATATCGCATTCACGCGCCTCCTGGTGTCTTCAACTAAAAGCGACAGCCGATAAAAATTAATAACGTTTGCAGCTTATGCAAATTATTTGGTGGTGCTTCTGCTACATTAGCAGCGGTGCACATGCACAATTAACGAAAACACTCAACACACTCGTTCATAAAAATGTGGCTTTAAAATAAAAAAATATATATATAATCGGCGAAGATTCGGGTAATGGCCCTTCATGGCTGATTTTATACGTATATTTTCTTTCTATACTCTCTGGCTCTTTCGGTAAAGTCACGTAGATAGAAAAATAATAAAAGAAAAGACGACGTTTCGGTCGCAACACAAGCGGCCGTCTTCAGGTGAAAAGGCTGTGTTGTTGATAAGAGAGTTGAGTTGTTTTTCATCTTATTGGAAATCATTCCATGTTGTTAGTTTAAAGGTTAATTGTATAGATCGTTTAGCATGTAATGATATACCCCAACCGTCTGGATGAATTGTTTCCCATTTGGCTTCGCGATTCTACACGAGACAATTTTTCGGGTCTTTTCACCATCTTTTTTAAAATATTATTTTACTTTGCTCTACGTTCGTTTTGGTAAATTTTTGCTCCATAGGTCTCTCCATTGTTTCGTTAGTCACCATTTGCACAAATCAGAAATGATTGATTCACACGCGCATGATTTGATGCGTGCATTGTGTACCGTGAGAACGCATTGTTATCGATGAGTTGATGCAATGTCACATGCCTAATGATCATCATAAGCAAAACAAACTGCAGAACTGGAGACTTATTATTTAAACAATTATATACATTGATGCGATAGAGTGTGGCGACATGTTTAAACAAAACACAAAATACCTCTCGTATTTACCTTTTGCGACGTAGGCGATTTGCTAGGCCGTTGAGAGACGCTCTCGTCAGAGGACTTCCGGCCAAGAAGATGATCGGAGTGCTGAGTGTGTTCATCACTCTTATGTTCGACAAGATGAGTAAGTGTTCTTTGGGGAAACGTTGGCAGACGTTAGCCGTGGAGCAAATAGCTGTATATATCATCGAAGGTGCCCAAAAGGTGATGAAGATAGCAGCGGCCAATACAATGAGCAAAGTGGAATTGTTTTTGGAGCTCCTGGCATTGTACCCGTCCCTTTCTTGCTGCTTTTTAACGATGACGTAAATTCTCATATTTAAGGTCACAATTGACCCAATCATCAAAATTGAAAAGGCTGTGGTGGAGTAACCTCGGGAAGCCATGCTGTAGTTTGTCGGCGCTAGCGACTGCAGGCTGAGGAACGTGAGCGGAATGAGCCAAACGAAGGCAATGATCACCACAACTTTGGCCCTCGTCATTACCCGCACGTATCTAAACGGGTGCTGCACTGCGTAATACCTGTCAATCACAGCGCCCAGAAAGGTGATCATGGAAATGCTGTGAATTGACAAGAAGACCTCCTCCGGGCTTCTGTAAGATATGTTGCCATCGTCCGCGTTACGGTGCAGCCCGTTGTAGAGCCAGCCGGCGCCCACAAGCAAATCGCTGAGCGAGATGCTCAACGTGTAAAGGTAGTTGTTTTTTCTCAGAAGGGTGCTGGAATTCAGCAACGCTACAATCAGCAAGAGGTTTGTCAGGACGATGCACGTTGCATAGACAGTGTTGAGCGTCACGAGAGCCACGTTGTCGAGTGTGTAGGACATGTCGTGCGAGAAGAGTGAGTGCGTGCGTGTGCGTGGCGGTGTCTTTACGAGGCAGGGAGACTTAAGTGAGCTGTAGGCTTCCAGCCGGACCGTATGCGGATTGCTCGCGTCACAAGAGGAACAGTTAGAATATATAGGTTTCGAAATTCCCTGCAGGCCTTTCAGAGGCTTGCCTTGTGGGAATTGCATTTGAGACAAACGTGGGTTGTGTGTGTGTGTATATTGTGGGGAGCGGTGGCACAATGGTTAGCGCGCTGCGCTATGAACACGGCGATCCGAGTTCGATTCCTGCTCACGGCCGGCACCGGTGAGGATCATCTGAACCGGTCCTGGGCCTCCCCTAGCTCGACTCAGCCTCAAATGAGATTCCCGATGTGGTGTGCGGATATCACCACGAGGAAGACAAAGGCGGCCACTCACGCCCTCATGTGTCGTGCCGGCTATCATAGGTGCTCGCTAACAGTTGTGTAAGGTACCCCTGATTCACAGCGGTGACATTGAAAGCTCCAGGTGCAGTCTTTGTGGTGGGGTAACGGTGGCGCAGTTGAAAACAACACTCCACCAAGAACCCAGCAACCTCAGTTTGGTTCCCAATTATGGCAAACATCAGCGGAGAGGGATTTATTGACTGGTCATAGGCCTCCGTTCACCAGCCCACAAAGACCAGTGTAGTGAAGTATGGTCAAACCCCCATGACCGACATGGTCTGAGAAGGCCGTCATCCAGCAGTGGATTGACAAAGGCCTGTACATTATTGCTTTCATGATTATTGCTTAAATACACAGCAGATCATATGTCAAAAGTTTGTCGATGTTTATGGCCCTTAATATTTCTTTGGTATTGTGTGGCGATACTTAATCACACGATAATCACCTACTGGAACAATTGTCCACAAGCTATTATTGCATGCAACAGCTGTTTTTTTTATTTTGTTCTTGAAATTATGGACATTAACCCATCTGATAGGCCGTCCTTCGAGGAGATGAGGCGATTAATCAGCTGTGGATTGTGACATGAGATCACGATGAGATGGTGACGCCTTGGAAAGGCCTTCAATCCCGCCGTTGATTGTTCAAGGCTGATTTTCTATGGCAGTGACTGTAAGAGGGTCTGTGTGTTGCAACTGTTTTATGTGAATCGACATGGAAGCATTATTTAAATCGCGTGGATTTTTTTCCCGGGTGCTCTGGTTCTTCCTTCCACATTTAGAAACGTGCGTTTAGAGTATTTGGCTGCTATACATTTCCACATCATCAGCCACTTCGTTGAAGCTATCATTTGTGGCCAGGTCGCTTCTGAAAAAGAGCTATACAGCTCGGTGGGCCTTACCTGGTAAAATAAAAAGCTTAGTTTAGGTCAGTAAATTGGTATTATTTTTTTACGTGTGTGAGTGTTCACGTCAAAACGTTCAACTTTAGACTTCTTAAATCACTTTGTGAGATATTTAAAATCCTGTCACAGGTACTGTACCATATGAAGTGCAATTATTTCACGTGCCAAAATGTTACCGCTCTTGCCACGTGGTAACCATGAATTCATGATGCCTCTGGTCAGTTCTCAGAAGCCAAGCGGAGTCGATCCTGCGTAGTGATTCGATGGGCAGCAACCAAGCACAGAGAGTTGTGTTATATAGTTCTCACCTCTACATAATAATAGGCTCAGTCAACCATTCTACACAACAAAGGCCCATTCCTAACAGCGTACTTCAGCCGCACCGAACTTCACAAAAATAATATTCAGGGCCTCCCACTCTCAACCAGTATACTGTATATACAAATACTGTGTTCTTGGAATTTCTCTCACTTGATACAGCTATCGTGCTGTGACGGTTCCACCTGAAGACGGAAGCTTGTGTTGCCTCCGAAACGTCGTGATTTTTATTTTACTTTTTATTAATTTAAATTTTTTACCTACGTGACTTTACCGAAAAAACCTAAGAATATGAATCCTTGCAGTCACGAAAGCTTCAAATCTAGAATTAATGTTATATAGTTGTTGTGTTCTGCGGGTTTAGCTGGTGGCGAGCAGAGGGCAGTTCAACACAGTGTATTGTTTTACTCTACTATACTGTACTTCTATGCTCCTACATATATGCGGTCTCTCTTCACCAGTCTACACAGTGTGACCAGCGTGGTGAAGTATGTGATCAAGTAACCCACCCACGACCCAAGTCAACCTTGCTGGATTGGAAGGTGTTCATCCGGCAGTGGATTGACAACCGGCTGGAAACAACAACAACAACCGCCATTCGCCACTTTGTGGCGGTGACGTCACCACGGCGGCCATTGTCACGACTCCCGCTGTTTGAGCATGAATCCCACACTTTATTTGCAGTACAATAACGCACGTGACATCTTCACAAAGTAGATAACACAACACTTCAATAACAAAAATCAAGTCCAGCCAGCCTAAAGTGCCTATTGTCAAAGGGTCTAAAGAAGTTGAAGTACTGTCTATCATTCAATGGTGTCGCCATCATAAATCGTAACAATACATGTTTCGTGAAAACCGCCTTTGTGAGGCCATTACTGGATGATGGTCCTCCCCATGGAGGATTTGACCATACTTCATCATGCAGGTCAGTGGGGGGGGGGCGGTGAACACCAATTCAAGTGTACAAATATAGGCCACGTTTAACAAATGAATACAGTCCAATGCGCATAAGCCGAAGTAAACAAAAAAGGTAAATGGTACCTACATTTATAAATATAGAAAACTGTAATAGAGTAGGGCCAGGAATGGAACTCATGTTCTGGGTTCATAGTGCAGTGATCTAACTCCTGCTTAGCAGTATTAAATTAGCAGTTATTGATGATAAAAAGTACCCCGTGATGCACAATTTTATTTTCGGATGATACATAATTTCCACATAGAATGTACACATTTGCTCAATGTTCATCATCAAGAAAAACAATCTTAAAAGTGGCTGTTAGTGAGCACTAATATAAAAAGCACATGTTTAAAATACAGTGTTTAAGATGCTTCATAATTTGTTTTGGGTTCGACCGTAATTTTCAGCTGTGCCTTCTGCCACCCGACACAGCCAATGAAATAAAGTTGTCACGTGGACAAATATGCCAATTGATTTCGGGTTTTCAGCAAACCGATGGAATTGTTAGAAAGCAAGCATGTTTTTTTCAAATATATAGACAAAATAATAATAATAATAGTCGTGAAGGTCTACGTGTCTGCATTAACAGCTACAAAGCACTCTCTTTAGAGTGCTTGACTAATAAAAAAATGTTCAAATCCCAGTCGAGCCAATGACTCATTGGGAGGTGAGGGCCATACAATTAGTAGCACTTTGTGTGCAAAGTCGAAAGTGGTAATATTTTATAGAGTTTGTCCCCACCATAGCAATGTGGAATTTACACCACTCCTGGCCCAGTCTCCAATGTAAGCGCCTCCTTGTTGCTCGTTTGACGGAATAGTTACTGTCAATGTACGTCTAAACTGCGAGTAGAGCTAACATTAGTCCTTTGATGTTGACGTCCTTTTACATATATATTCCTGATTCTTTTGGTAAAGTCACATAGATAGAAAATAAAATAATAATAAAAACCACGACGTTTCAATCGCTTGTATTTATAATTTATTTAAACTTTTATTTTCTATCAACGTGACTTTACCGAAAGAACCAAGAATATGAATTCCTGCAGTCACGAAAGTTGTACGTCCTTTTACATATGTTTAGTGGATACTTTCAAATGTAGGCTGGTATACTGTTATCATTGAAGCCAATATGCATGCTTGTTTCTTTTTCATGATTGTAGGCATCCAATTGTGCTATCCTGTAATTCTTTATTCTACGGTATACTGCATCTCCATGAATTCATCTGCTATTTACGCTTTATTAGCGAATTGAAAGTGAACTAATGCCATCTGCTGACAAGACGCAGTATTGAAATCTTTAACCTGTCCTGCTAGCATGTTGTTTACTTATGTACAATATAAATTAATATGAACTCATACGAATTCCAAATGCGTATTAATGGTACAGATTTTTACTTTTCGATTCTTGCAACTGTATTTATTTACAGGCTCTAGTCTGGGGAAACATAATAGCCACACGTCAATAAGTACATAATTTTTACATTGAGACAAAGAGGAATTATCCTATCATCCATAGTGCCAACTACAGCTGTGCAATTGCATCATGGGAAACGGTTAAGCGCTGTGTCTCATGCAGTGCTTTTACATTACTCATGAAATTTGAACGTATGTACTTTATGTATGCTAATATGGGTTTTCCCCTTTTTTCTGGCCACAAAACTGACACCTTTTGCAAGGAATCATGCTTACATTAACCACAATACTTGCAGTCAAATGCAAACAAAAAACAATACTCTGATAATTTATGCATTGTCTTTTAAACTGATTGGTCCACACCAGAGACAGCTTTCTTTAGAGCCTAGTCTCATATGGTGTTCGACCAGATGACGCCAAAAGGCGCACAGTTCAAAGACAACGCACTACCAGAGTAATCAGAGCTCGGGGTGAGCAGCTACATACTTTATGTATTTTACGGATTTATGGTCTAAGTGATTTGCTGACCTTTCCTATACTTTTCACTCCTATCGTGTTTGTGTTGTTTGTTGTTGTACTTTCTGACCCCGCTCCTACTGGACATCTGTGAACACAGCTTCGTAGCTCGTCGGATTTCTTCCAGGATAAATAAAGATTCTGATTTGCTTTATTTTCATATTTTCCCCTAATTTCATCCCTTTCGTGCAAAATCAGCATCACCTTCCGAGACGCAAGTCTCCCTTTCGGGTGTCTCTCATTGAGCAGTACAACCCTTAGTGTTGGAGAAAGGCCGGCGGAGCCACCTCTCTGATCCCTTCAAGTGACCCGTGGTCCACACACAACAGCACTTCCCACTCGCTCTGCATATGAGAGTGAGGTTCTTTGAGTGAGATTCGTCGCACGAATGTGTTAACTGGGTTAAAATAGGCGTTTTGTTTGCATTTCGACTGCAAACATTGTGGTTAATGCAGACATGAATCCTTGTAAAAAGGTTTCAGTTTTGTTGCCAGAAAAAAGGGGGAAACCCCGATTATTATATTTTGGTACTGGCAAAGGAGGTCTAATGATGTAGATGCTCACCCCGAGCTCTCATTACTTTTAATATTGCATTGTCTTTGAGCTGTACGCCTTTTGGCGTCCTCTGGTCGAGCACCAATTGAGACAAGGCTCAAAAGAAAGCCGTCCCTTGGTGTGGACCAATCAGTTTCAAGGACAATGCATATATTATCAGTGTGTTTTTGTTTGCATTTCGACTGCAAGTATTGTGGTTAATGCAGACATGAATCCTCGTAAAAAGGTTTCAGTTTAGTTGCCAGAAAAAAGGGGAAAACCCCTATTATTATAGGCTTGCTAGTCAACACCATCATCATGATCATCCTTCGGTGCACGTTGTTAACGTAGTAAACAACCTCAAACGACCATTGGAACCTCATTTGCCAGTATAAAATATAATAATTGTTTTTTTACCCTTCCATCTGGCAACAAAACTGACACCTTTTTTACAAGGAGTCATGTTTGCATAGACCACAATACCTGCAGTCATAAAGCAAACAAAAAACATAACTCTAATAATGTATGCACTGTCCTTGAAGTTGATTGGTCCACACCCGAGACAGCTTTTCTTAGAGCCTAGTCTCACATGGCGTCATCTGGTCCAACCCATGTGAGACTAGGCTCTAAGGAAAGCTGTCTCGGGTGTGGACCAATCAACTTCAAGGACAGTGCACATTATCAGAGTTATGTTTTTTGTTTGCATTATGACTGCAGGTATTGTGGTCTATGCAAACGTGACTCCTTGTAAAAAAGGTGTCAGTTTTGTTGCCAGATGGAAGGGTAAAAAACCAATTATCAACCTCAAACGACTCACAGAAAACAATGGGACATCTACTTACCAACTCTCCGCTGTACACATTCCCTAGAAACATCTCTGAATTTCACTCTGCACATCCAAAAGATCTCGACTGGATATCAAAACTCAGCGTCCAGTTGCTATTCCTCGGTACGATAATCATCATCATCACCACCATCATCACTCCAGCGTGTTGCCAGGTCGGTTGATGTACCGGGTTTCTCCACGTTCTCTTACCCCCCCCTCCGTTCCTCGACTCTTTCTTCCACGCTCTTCCATAACATTCAACGTAAATTTCATTCCTGGACGGCCCCTCGGGTCTTTCCCCCCTGTATGCACACTTGATATGCCTCTCTTTTAAGTATTACACGAAGCCTTGTTTCCATGAGGCCTTGACCACTTCCAGTGTCGCTCTTCCTCTTCTCGAATTTCCTCATTCTCTTCCACACTTTTCACTCTGTACTATTCCAGTTTGCTATCACTTTGCTTCTTAATAGCCTCATTTTTTTGCTGCCTGTATATTACATTCGCGTATTACTTGAAGTTGTACCTCACACAAGCGTAGAACAAGGTCCGAGGCCCCAATGCAATGACGAATCACAATTGAACACAGCTCTACACATGGGTGGCAGCAGCAGCACACGTGAACTTGGAAGCGCAATGAAGCATCTTGAGTTTATGCTGCACAGGTCAGCCTTGTTGCAAAATGTGAGTCGTACACCACCTTGCAGCTCTCTTGCCACTGCATTGTCCCACACGAGATCTTATACACTCTGGTGATGATGATGGTGACTTCATATGGCAACTTATAGATTCAGTTCTGTGATTCGGCCGTTAAATTGCTTTGTCTTGAACTTGTTTGAGAGTTGGTGGATTACAGACCACCTTCAAATGAATATTTGGGGCAGTGCGAAGTTCCATGCTTCGTGGTTTGGTTGTTCGTAACCGCTGTCGCGCACAGCGTCTTTGATTCTCCACTCGTGCACCAGGCGTCAGTTGTCCACCGCATCCTCTGGGATTTGTGTGGATCTGGTCAAGCGCTGCCCAATGTTTCCGTGGGGTGATGAGCTGTATGTAGAGGAAGCCGGCAGTGTGGTGGTGAGGTCACTGATGAGCTGTGTGTAGATGAAGCCGGCAGTGTGGTGGTGGGGTCACTGATGAGCTGTGTGTAGAGGAAGCCGGCAGTGTGGTGGTGGGGTCACTGATGAGCTGTGTGGAGAGGAAGCTGGCAGTGTGGTGGTGGGGTCACTGATGAGCTGTGTGTAGAGGAAGCCGGCAGTGTGGTGGTGGGGTCACTGATGAGTTGTGTGTAGAGGAAGCCGGCAGTGTGGTGGTGGGTCACTGATGAGCTGTGTGTAGAGGAAGCCGGCAGTGTGGTGGTGGGGTCACTGATGAGCTGTGTGTAGAGGAAGCCGGGCAGTGTGGTGGTGGGGTCACTGATGAGTTGTGTGTAGAGGAAGCCGGCAGTGTGGTGGTGGGGTCACTGATGAGTTGTGTGTAGAGGAAGCCGGCAGTGTGGTGGTGGGGTCACTGATGAGCTGTGTGTAGAGGAAGCCGGCAGTGTGGTGGTGGGGTCACTGATGAGCTGTGTGTAGAGGAAGCCGGCAGTGTGGTGGTGGGGTCACTGATGAGTTGTGTGTCGAGGAAGCCGGCAGTGTGGTGGTGGGGTCACTGATGAGCTGTGTGTAGAGGAAGCCGGCAGTGTGGTGGTGGGGTCACTGATGAGCTGTGTGTAGAGGAAGCCGGCAGTGTGGTGGTGGGGTCACTGATGAGTTGTGTGTAGAGGAAGCCGGCAGTGTGGTGGTGGGGTCACTGATGAGCTGTGTGTAGAGGAAGCCGGCAGTGTTGGTGGTGGGGTCACTGATGAGCTGTGTGTAGAGGAAGCCGGCAGTGTAGTGGTGGGGTCACTGATGAGCTGTGTGTAGAGGAAGCCGGCAGTGTGGTGGTGGGTTCACTGATGATGCGAAGCGATCTCGTAATTTCTCCTCGATTTCATATTTTGTATTCTTCGCAGCCAATCATCTTCATTACAATCACTCTTTCAACTTTTTGTCAAAATCACCCCAGGGAATTGACCAATGCAGCCAGATCTCGCAAGCTAAGCCTTGATGGAGCATGGATGGTTGTTGGATGAGCGACCGCCATGCACACCCAGGTTGTCACGGCAGGCTGCGATGGCTGCGCTACGTAGTTCAGTGCAGCGAAATCCACTGTTGCAGTGTACTCCTATGCTCCCCAGCCTTCACGAACCCGCACTGGCCAGCGTGGCGATGTATGGTCAAATCAATCCCACTGTCTGCCAGCAGTCTGGGGGAGGCCCTCATCCAGCAGTGGATTATCAAAATGCCTGTGCGTGTACAATCACCGTCTTCTCTCTTCCCTCCAAGAATCGTCGTTCTGTAGTCTTCGATATGGGGAATTTGTATACTCTATCCAAAATTGTCACTTCCGTTTCATTTCACGTCACCACACCATCAGCAAACAGCCCGACATTTACTTTGCGTTTTCCTTTTTTTTCTATTCTTACCCGACACCGGTTCTGATCTGTTAGGGTCAGTGCCGGATTATCCGAGTAGCAAAAGTAGCTACATATGTAGTAGCTACTATATATGTAGCTACTACATATGTAGCTGCTACATCTGTAGTAGCTACGGGCCCTGCACTTTCAAGCTATAAATTCGGGTTCAGTGATTCTGCACTTGCTCTATTGCTATAGTACTATACCGCCTTCAACTTTTATGAACGATTTTGTGTTTAAGGTTAGCGATTTGTCGTATTATCTGGCTGTATAGCAAATGAAAAAGTACAATTACTTTACTATGCAAGTAAAAATAAAATTGTGTTTGAATATTTACGTTTTTATTTTAGGGCCCCTTTATAACATTTGCTACAGGCCCCGCACTATCTTAATCCGGCACTGATTACGGTTATGAAAGACAAGGCTGATAAACAAACACGACCTTGTTTAGATCACGCTAACCCCCCCCCCTACCATCAATCGTTTGAACTTACCTCAGATTGACTTTATAGATATCGTATTCTCCGGATTTAATCATATAAACGCTCGGGGAATAAAGACGCACACAACAACAGCAACATTACTTTGCCCGTTGCGAAGACAATTATACAGACCTGGTCCACACGTAACACACACACACACACCGATTGAATGATATGCTTTAAAATACAGGAGGAGAAGTTGATCCTGAATTGTGGAGAATACGGCACCCCTGATGTTTTCTATCACTTCTCTTCCTTGCTGCCTTCCTCATCAGTTTAAAATCGAACACGTTCAAAGAGATTCGTAACAAACAAAAAATACATGAAATACAGAAGAAGCTGGTCTCCACGTTTATTATTATTATATATCGCTGTGACAATGACTGCGAAACGAGGTCACTGTTACTCTGTTCACTTCTTCATTTGAAGCGTTTTCCGAACAGCCAGATAGATTATCGCCGGCACGCGTTTTCTTGCTGAAAGCAACGCGATTTACTGGAAACGAGAAAGGAATCCACTTATGTCTGGTCGAGGCTCGTGGGCTGAACCTGCGATCTGAAAAACAACAGCAGTGTCGTAGTCAGCAAGGCGTTCGTGTTTTGTTAACGTTTAACAGTGTCGCCAAGTGACGTACACATATGTGTGTGTATGAACACAGTTGCACTGGTTGTGCATTATTGAGTAGAATCATGGGTTAAAAGTAAATACAGACAGAAGGTCGTTCTGTGCTCTGCGTCCGCATACTGCATATACTACATCGTGAAGAAAATCTGATGTCGTGACGCTTACAAAACATGTCATCTCAAATATATTCTATTCACAAATGTAAATAAGTTCAAGAAGCCATTGCCTCATGTTGCAGTCGGATTCGCTTGCGATCACTGATGAACATTTCTAAAAGACAATCTGCAGTCCTCTTTCATGTCGTGACCCATCAGAAAGGTTTTTAGAAGGTGTTTTTTTAAATATACAAGTTTATTCTTAGAGTAAATATATGCACGTATTAACATTTAATATTTCTACACTTTTTTCCTCTACAAAAATAAGTGCTAGATCACTTGTGTACCATTCATGTCAAAATCATGAACTTGTAGAACAAGGAACCATGTTATCACCAGTATAACATCATTATACCTTGTGCTGTAGGAGTATGATTTGATGAGCATAATTCTTACTCTTATTATAGTAGGAACATAAGAAAATGAGCGAGTTATAATTACGCTATGTTTTGCAGTCGGAGCATCATTAGCATGTTACAATGTTATCTGTTTAACTATAGTTTACAAATATAACATTAATATCAGACTGCTTAAAGCCTTCCTTGAAAATGTGAATTTGAAGTCACTGCAAAGCCCTCTGCCTAGGATCACCAAACGAGTAAACACACATTGGAAATGAGTTTCGGTTATTATACATAATTCTTGAACGATGTACTTCTTAAAATGTAAAATAATTGATATGACAAAACAATACATTTAACGAATGAGCCAACATCAATGATTGCATTACCTTCTTATCTTCAAAAACGTGAACACATTCATAAGGGAGGCCCTGGTCATCGGGCTTCCGAACAGGAAAATGAGTGGCGTGGTGATGGCGTTGAACATTCGAATCACGACGACCGCGTTCGTAGATCCCTCTAAAAAAGACGAGCATATCCCAAAGCCGTAGCATATGCACACGTAGACTATGCCGGGAGTCCAGAGGGTGATGAATATCATGGACGCAAACACAATGAGCTGAGCAGACTGCTTTTGGGATGTGTTGTTGTCCTGCTGTTGTCTGTTTTGTTGCAATCGGCAGATTAAGTAAAGCCTGACGTTTAAAATCACCATCACCCCGAGCATCACGACTGAAAACAATATGGTGATGTAACCTTGGAACGTTTTTTCTTTCTTGTTGGGAAATATAATTTTCAAGACCACAGTTGCAATGGGCCCGAGCCAGGTGATGGCGATGATTGCCACGGCCTTAATCCTGGTCATCTTTTGCGAGTACTTGAACGGATACTTCACGCACAGGTACCTGTCGATCATGGAAGCCAACACGGTGATCAGCGAAATGCCGTGGACCGTTGTGTGCACGTTTCTCGGACTGTAAAGAGGTCCAAATGTGTCATTTTCGTCGTAGAGAGCGATGTAGAACCAGCCAGCGCCCACCATCAGTTCACTGATGGTGATGCTCAATGTGTAGAGGTGGTTGTTCCTCCTCAGGAGGGCCGCTGAGCCCAGGAGCGCCATCAAGAGCAACAAGTTGCTCAAAGTGCAGCACGTTGCCAGACACATGTGAAATACGATGAGCGCGATGTTGCCCGGTGTTGCCTCCAGATTAACGAGTGCCACAGACATGGCCTGGCGGTGTTGGAGATGAAATGACGACAAGGAGGTCGTTCACATCCCCCGCACGCGGATTATCGCTGCACATTGGCGTGGTGCTTGCCCTGCGAGTTCTATCGAGTATATATGGGTTTTATCATTCCCCGTGGACCGTTTGGAGCTGGAGCTTGTGGGGGATAATACGGCCTAAAATTGGAACGAATGGACGTCTTGCGAACGTGGAAATGATGATGCTGATGGTGGTGGCACAAGGCAATGAACCGAGATCACCTGCTGGGTTCAGCAGCAAATTAATCCTACACAAGGGGCCATGCATTTTTTTTTTTGGATTCCCAAGAGGAAATAAATAGATCGGGTTCTGCCCAAGTGATGGCTGTGGAGAACACCCACACTCGTCAATGGGCAATTAACGTCTACTCAGTATAACTATGCCGATAATCATCGTCACAGTTAATCCACTGCTGGATAAAAGCCTTCCTCCCAAGCCTCGTCGCTCATCTCTCGATCTGTGATGTAAATAATTCACCTTGCACCTGCGCACAAAACTGATGTCTTTGCTCCACCTCCACGGTGAACATCCTTGTCGGGCGCGTCCTCTCCTTCGTTAGTCTCGACCCCATCCTCTGGTAGTGACGCGCCCCGCCAAGACCACTAACCCTTAGCAGTCAACGTAATATCTTCAAGCTGTTTACGTTCTCAAATCGTTCCTCATTCTCTCTCTCTATCAATCAGTGTCACCCCAAGCAAGCATCTCTCGACGCTTCGTTTTGCACTTTTCACCTTGCGTGGCATTTATTTTGTTAATTTCCACATTTCTGATCCACGCGTCATGTGCGTTTAATAAGAACACTGATTAAGGACGTTCTTATTTAGACAACTGTACGCTGCTTTCGTGATCGAGTTCAGCTGTCCAAAAGTACTGCAACGCCACTCTCGTCCACCACTTTTATTCTAAAGTAAACTAAAAACTAAACTATTTTTATTTTACCAAGTAATGCCCACTGAGCTTTGATGACGACCGCTTGTGTTGCGATCGAAACGTCGTAGTTTTTGTTATTTTCTTTGAACCTATCTACGTGACTTTACCGAAAGACACAAATAATATGAATTCCTGCAGTCACGAAAGCTTTAGGCCAAGATATTCCAACGTTGCACCTGATGAGTTGATGAGTTAATGATGACGTCGCCCTGCTGCTGCTCTATATAAGACCGGGAGCCAGAGAAGAGCCTCACCATTCTGGCGAATTGCCCGATGATGCTGGATGCAATTACCAGCGAAACGTTGTGCTACTCAAAAATTGTAAATGTTGTGGTTTCACGCTTCAACACACCGGTGGGCTAAAGCAGTGAACTATTTGTCTTTTGTCAACGTGAGACTTTTTTACTGATTGGCCGTGTCGGGTGGTGGAGGGTTATGACACATTTATAAATAACGCGATCTAAACCCAAAAACGTTGATTATAAATATTCCAACATGTTCCGCGAAATCGTCGGATTAGCTCCCATCACGACCGTTGTGGATGGTGCAGCGAAACGTCGCATATCCACACACTCGGGATTGTTGGATACGTGACAATGGAATGTGTTTCCTTAGCATAGAATTATTTCACCCGTCCTCCCCCCCCCGGGTCATTTCATGCATCGCATTTTTTGGCGTATGGCGATTCAATTACTCAATCAAATCGTAATTGCCCCCATTATGATCGACCAGCACTTCGAGAGATGTTTGGGGTGCCCCAGTACATGTTGTTGGCTGGGGGCACAGTGTCCACCCCTTCCCATGCCCCCTATCGTTGTTGTCAAAGGAAGCAACTTTGCCTAGGCCCATATGGTAGCCATTGTCACACATTATTTACTAAGCGCACACTTCTGCAAATTTCTATTTTGGATAGCGACTATCCTATTTATAAAATATATAAATTAAATAGGTGGCTGAGATATTAACCACAAAATTGCATTACTATGCACCTTATACGTACATTATTTATCATAGGAATCGCTTGGATATTTACTCACTAAACGATCATGTAAATTAAATAATAATAATTATCGTAATTTTATGGGGGGGAGGGGGGGCCTTGAGATTGGGGCACTGGTACAATTATACCTCCCCCCCCCTCTTGTTAGACCTGGTCTGAAGGGTTTTGTTTGACGATTCTTCACCATACTGACGAGTGCCGGTTGGTAAAGGAAGGGGGCTCAAGAACGGATCGAATCCACGACCTCCTGCGTACCAGGCGAGGTAGTTAACATCTCATAGCCACCGTGATGATGACGAGAGATAGAGACACGCAAATTCCAAATATACAGCAGGCGTCAGGGTCGGGATCGAACCCACGACCTCCTGCGTACCAGGCGAGGTAATTAACATTTCATAGCCACCGTGATGATGACGAGAGAGAGAGACACGCAAATTCCAAATATACAGCAGGCGTCAGGGTCGGGATCGAACCCACGACCTCCTGCGTACCAGGCGAGGTAGTTAACATCTCATAGCCACCGTGATGATGACGAGAGATAGAGACTCGCAAACTCCAAATATACAGCAGCAGGCGTCAGGGTCGGGATGGAACCTATGACCTACTGCGCACCAGGCGAGGTAGTTAACATCTCATAGCCACCGTGATGATGACGAGAGAGAGAGACACGTAAACTCCAAATATACAGCAGCAGGCGTCAGGGTCGGGATCGAACCCACGACCTCCTGCGCACCAGGCGAGGTAGTTAACATCTCATAGCCACCGTGATGATGACGAGAGAGAGAGACAAGCAAACTCCAAATATACAGCAGCAGGCGTCAGGGTCGGGATGGAACCCACGACCTCCTGCCTACCAGGAGAGATAGTTAACATATCACCTCCGCGTGTGATGACGAGAGAGAGAGAGACACGTAAACTCCAAATTTACAGCAGGCGTCAGGGTCGGGATGGAACCCACGACCTCCTGCCTACCAGGAGAGATAGTTAACATCTCACCTCCGCGTGTGATGGAGCAAAGTGTGGGTACTCCTACCTCTTTCGAGACGTCTGACCAGCCTGGAAGAGTAGGCCAAATACCCTCTTAAAGGGCTCTCTATAGCTCCCTCTAGTGCAGCCCTGCAATAAATTGGCTCTTATATCGATCCCATTTATTGCTGTCCCATAGCTTCATAATATATTTAGAGTGCTATTAAATAATCCTGCTGTAAATAAAATAAAATGTCATAAAAATAATGGTTTCATTAGTATGCTGAGTATTGTAAACAAAAAATATGTGTTTGTTCATTTTCTTCTGGTTGCTTTTAATCCCTATCTTTAACTCGACATATACACCACAATTCACGGCATTTTATTTCATACATTTTATTCATCCACACCATTTCAATATACACTCTCATGTAAAAACAAGATATGCAGTACACAGTAAAGCAGCTGGCTGTGCTTGTTCTTCACTTGTAACTGTCGCGCATTTAAAACTACCTACATAATGATAATCGGTGATAATTGTGGAAAATAATGATGAATACAAACTTAAAGCCCTTTGTCAATCACCCGCTGGACACAGGCTTACCCTCACAGTGTCAGTTCATGGGGGTTCATCTTCTTGGTTCTTTCGGTAAAGTCACGTAGAATGGAAATAATAATAATAAAATAATAAAAATAAAACATAATATTTATTATGTTTTATTTTTTACTGTGTACAGTACTGCAATAATAAAATAATTATTTTATTATTTCCATTCTACGTGACTTTACCGAAAGAACCAAGAAGATGAATCCCTGCAGTCACGAAAGCTTTAAATCGAAATTCATGGGGGTTGTTTAACCATACTTTCTTTCACAAAGCGATACTTTATTCATCGCACAAATTCACAGCACAACTCCAAGGGCACGACCGGAAAAAAAAGCCTAAAAGGAGCACAAAAACATCCATTCAAACAAATAGCGTTTGAGTAAATATTAAATGTTTAACGATACTTTACCGTGAGTGACAATTTATCATGGGCGCTGCTCCGTCTCCCACGGTAAGCATCTTCCTCTTGAAGTGTTCTTTTACAAGTGAAGTTTCTTCACGAAAGCTTGTGTTAGCACAACGCTGCTCACATATGTTCCCCACAGGACGAGTTTTGACAGCTGGCATTCAGATACATGATATCAACATCATCATCATGATAATTATTTATCGAACAGCTCACACCCATGCTGCAAGTCTAAAGTCGACGAGAATTGATGTCGTGTGCTGGAGCATGAAATCCACCCTCACGATTCACGTCCACTCCTGGCCACGTTTTGCAGCTGGGGTGAGCCCCTGGCTCTTGTTGTATGAGGGACGGACTCACTGCTGGTACAAGATTGTGACAGAGGACCCAGGATCAGTTAAGATATCACGTGCAGCTCATGTTAGCCGAGGCTGGGAATCGGATTCAGATCGCCGGATTCGTAGCGCGATGCGCTGCCACTCTGTGATCCTGTGTACAAAACCAGCCGATCTCTGAGCCTCAGTTATGTAACCCATTGCCGGCACATGGACTTGTTGCCTGATTAACGGTGTCACAATTAAAATGTCGTTTGAATAATGATCATTTTACACTTACCGTACCTTGGGACACTAAACCTGTAGTGGGAACCACTGTAATAAGTGCAATGTCTTTAGTAGGTTGCCACTCAAAATTCACGCCCGTGGGTTTTTTTCACGATCACGCCTCCTGGGTGTTATTTTATTCCTTCAATGCGTACTGATTGCTCAACGGAGTAATACAAATGCAGTTCGGCCAATTACATAGAGTCACGGTAGAGCCATAGACGCGGCGACGAAGGTAAGGAGTTTCTGAGCAACCTGTTAATATGAACAGGTTGACACGTTGACGTTTACAGCAACAGAACACGAAATTGAGAGGAGGCTGTGAGCTCAATAAACTCAAACTTCAGATTTTGTGGCACCCGAATCTGTAGGCGATGCGTTTGATATCAATGCATTTTTTTAACATACTAATGTCATTTGCACTTATATACTTTATTAATTTTTACGTGTCTATTTTGCCTGACTTTCTATATTTTGCACGGCTATCGGTTTTTTGTTGGTATTCTTTGCTGTTGTAACTGGCTGACCCGCCCCTACTGGACATCTGTGAAAAGAGCTTCATAGCTCATCGGATTCCTCCCACGCTCTTAATCAAGATTCTGATTTTGACGTCGTTTTTGGAATTTCACGTTAAAATCTTGTGTCGAGTTTTTATTTATTTATTCGCCTCAGAACCCTTTCGTTGACTTTAGACTTGCGGCACGTGTTGATGTGTAAACGATGACGCTAATGAAATCAGGTACCGGAATGGCCGGTGTGAAAACTAGTCCTGTAAGGCAACAACAGATTTGAGAAGTGTTGTATTAAAACAAGTTTTAGTGAAGAAACTTAATTCCTAACATAAAAAACTGCGAGAGGGAGATGCTTACTGTGGGAGACAGGGCAAGCGTTAGATGGCCGTGCAATCGGGTGCATCGATAGATTACATTTATTTGAGACCAGGTCTGAACCCATTGCACCTGGATCGCCAAAGAGGACGGCATACAAACGTGAAACCGGACCAAAACCAATTGAAGTATTGTGTAGCATAAGAAACAATGAAATACAAATTTAAGTTAGGGATAAATTGATTGCAGAAGCATGGATAGATGCGCTGAGAGATAGAAACATGATCACGTGATATGGCGAACGTACGCATGCGTTAATGATATCAGTCAAACTGTTAAGAAACGTAAGTGGGCTCAGTCAGGACCTGTTGCTGTAAGGGATGATAGGCGGTGGTCAAGACTAATGTTGGATAAGCAGCCAAGGAAAGGAAACCCGTCCAAAAGTACGTCCATCGCAGAAGATGGAGTGATGAAATCTGATTTAAAGCTTTCGTGACTGCAGGGATTCATCTTCTTGGTTCTTTCTACGTGACTTTACCGAAAGAACCAAGAAGATGATGAAATCTGCTTGTGTGAATTTGCCATAGGTGGGCCACTACATTGTAGGCTCAGCTTAGGCGATTCTTTATCCAGCAGTGGGTTGACCGTGGCTGCTGCTGCTGCTGATGATAATTAAAAATTCTGATTTTCAAATTAGGTTTATCTCGAAAACATTTGCATAGATATTGTCAAACCATTAACTCTAAAGATATTCCATTAAAAACCTGCTGTGAAGAAATTGGTTTTAAATGCAGAGGAGATGAAATATGAGAATAGGTTTTTCCCTTTTTTCTGGCAACAAACAGATGTTAAGATGTTAAAACACTAAACTGAAACCTTTTAACAAGGAATCATGTCTGCATTAACCACAATACTTGTGGTCAGAATGCAAACAAAAAAGTACTCTGATAATATATGCATTGTCTTTGAAACTGAATTTTCCACACCAGACAGCTTTTTTTAGCCTCAAATGATGTTAGACGCCTTTTGGCGTCCTCTGGTCTAACCACAAGTATTGTGGTTAATGCAGACACGATTTCTTGTAAAAGGTTTCAGTTTGGTGTTTTAACATCTTAACACCTGGTTTTTTTTGGCAAAAAAAGAGGGGAAAACCTATTCTCATCTTTTGGTACTGGCAAAGGAGGTCCCATGATGGAGATGAAATATGTTTCTAAATTTGAAGATCGTCATAGTTTAAATGAAACTCTCCCTGGATAAGTATTTATTTTAAGAATATGACATGAGAATATTAAGGCACGTCTTAATATGCAAAGGTATGCTTGAGCTGCCAATCGTCAAGATAAGCTCATTATCTCATTTGTAAACACCTTACAGACAACTTATTCCACTGTGCATGTATTATTATTGTTGACAATGGGAGATAAAAAATCTTGTTCTAGTGACCGTATTAATGTGCTGGTTATTCCTAATTTAGATTACAGATTAAAATCAAATGGAAACCCAGGTTTAAACTTTAAGAATATGATTTATGATGTCTTGAAAAGCATTAGTTGGCATGAATGGAGAGATAGCAAGGTAGTTGCAAGTAGTTTGAGAAAAACATGATATATTTCTGCACAAGGACTATATCTTCATGTTCTTCTATACATAGACTATACATTTACATTCAGGTGGTTAAGTCAGATAATTGTGTTAGGAGTCGCGGAGTGGTGAAACTCTAATGATGCCTCTTTCGTATTTGTGAATGGAGCATTGAGTTGTTAAATGTTCCATGGGTCTGTTCTTCATACTCTTAGTTCTTTTGGTAAAGTCACGTAGGTAAAAAAATGAAATTAAAATTAATAAAAAAAAATCACGACGTTTCGGAGGTAACACAAGCTTCCGTCTTCAGGTGAAACTGTCACAGCACAGATTTTTTGCTGTGACAGTTTTAACTGAAGACGGAAGCTTGTGTTGCCTCCGAAACGTCGTGATTTTTTATTTTTTATTTTTTTATTAATTTTAATTTAATTTTTTTACCTACGTGACTTTACCGAAAGAACTAAGAGTATGAATCATTGCAGTCACGAAAGCTTCAAATCTGTTCTTCATGTTGAATTCCTTGGGCAAGGAGCTGCGTGTTTTGTGTGCGTATGTGTATGCACACTGGCCGAGCACCCTGTCCGCTATATGGATTGCACATTAATTGTCGCAGATCTGAAAAACAATGAGACAAAGAGCGAGCAATGTTATTGGAAATGTCTTGCCAAACGAACATCTGAGCATGACTGGCACAATGCGTTACATGAATTGTGAGGCGGTGTAAATCTGATTTAATAGAGTCGCACCACCCAACACAAAATTTACTGCTGCCTTGCACCCCTTTCGCTCTCAGTCGTTAAACAATGTATAATGTTAATAAATTCATAGTTTTGATGAAACAGAGTAGTTGTACCTTTGTGCCCGTGCTTAATTTGTCTTTTCGATTATTTACCTTCTAAAACAATCTGGCCATGTCACGCACCCCAAGGGGTGCGTGCACACCAGTTGAAGAGCCACTGATATAGGCAATGAATGAACGCTTTTAAATGAACAGAAGCCACCCACGAACAAATAAAGCACAACGAATATTTCATTCTTTTTGAGGTTGCAGACTTGTTGTAAGGTAAACAAGTTATTTGGTGGTGCTGCTGCTGATGCATTGGCAGTGGTGCACAGCACAAATAAAAACAACAACATCTCAGTAACACTGTCGCATCAAAAAAATGGCCCACTCTGCGTGTGCTGTGAAGAAGGGACATTGCCCGAAATATCACCCATTGTATCTTGTATGCGTTTTTTTTCTTTTTAGCGCCACAGTATTATTGACAAATGTGTTTTTCATTTTGCTAAAAGTTTATACGGTAATGTCATTCGTAAAACATATTGCATTCACAGTTTACATTTGACTCTTCATGACGAGCGTGACCAATTATGATTTTCCTCTATCGTTCCTGTAAGGAATACGTTTAGATTAAGTACGGATGCATTAAAATATTAAATCAGAATTACCTTTTAAATCTCAAGCGTTGCAGCAAGGCCTTGAGCGAAGCTCTGGTCAATGGACTTCCAAACATGAATATGAGCGGGGTGGTGAGTGTGTTCAAGATGCGCAAGATAGAGAGAGGGCTGTTGGCAATGTTTTGAGCTGAAAAGCACCGTCTTAAGACAAAGCAGATGGACAAGTAGACTATGTTCGGAGTCCACAGAGCGATAAACAGTGAAGACGCAAAGATGATGAGCCAAGCAGAGCGGTGCTTGGACTCCCTTTCAGTGTGCGGCTCCCTGCTTTGCTGTTGCCTGGTGATGATGTAGAGTCTGACGTTCAAAATCACCATCACCCCAAACATGCCGGCGAAGAAGACTAACGTGACATACCCTTGACTCGTTTGACTGTTACCGCTGGGGAAGATTAGGCGCACGATAATCGACAGGACGGGCCACGCCCAGGTGAACGTGATCACGATCACGACCTTGGTCCTCGTCATCTTCTGCAGGTACTTGAACGGGTGCTTCACAGCGAGGTACCTGTCCACCATCGCGGCCAGAATCGTGATGAGAGATATGCCGTGGACAGTTGCCAGCACCCGCTGGGGACTATCGGTCGACTCTAACTCTTGACTCACGTCGTACAGACCGAGGTAGAACCAGCCGGCTCCAGCGATTAAATCGCTGATGGTGATGCTCAGCGTGTATAGGTAGTTGTTTCTTCTCAGGAGCGCCGGCGAACAGAGCAGCGTGAGCAGCAACAGCGAGTTGCTCGCCACACTGCTCGTCGCCAGACAGGCGTGGAACGCGATCAGCGCCCCGTCTCCTGGCGTTTTCACCAGGTTGATGAGCGGCACGGGCATGGCCTGGCGTCGAGAGAAAACACAGTAGGCTCGGGCCACACACGTGGAAAATGTTCTTGCTTTTTTACGGATTGACTTGCCTTGAGATTCAGATGTATATATGGGCTCTGTAATTCCCTTATGGGCTATTTGTAGCCCATGCCTGTGGGAATTAATAAAACACTAAAATTGGTATGTGTGTGTGCTGCTGCTGCTGCTGCTATTGACCAACGGATTGATGGCAACCGGCTTTGTCGCCGCGTCAAAGTCCCAGGGCGTGCCCACCGTGTGGTGTTTTGCGAATTGATCGACGGAGACGCGGACAACAAAAAACTAAAAATAAATAACGGACAAACACGTAGACATTCCTGCAATCCATACGGTTTACCCGTATTCTTGTATAGGAAAATTTTGTTTTCAGGTCCATACGGCTACAAGCAACAAATAAAGTGCCTTTGTTTGTGTTTCTCCCTTGTGATGGGACTTTGTAGGATGAACGTTGAGATTTATTAGGGCACGGGGTGACCAACAAGGTCTGAATTGGTCTGTAATATAGTAGGCACTGATAAGGGGTTGACAGGTATGTGTAGACACAGACATCAACGTGAAATAAATTAAATAGACAGGTAGAAATTGACATGAACACAGGCCTGGGACACTGAAATGCAAATAAAACCATGAACTAAACCCGTGAACAAATTCCACATTTCTACGGTGGGGCCAAGTGCATCCAGAAAGGCGTTATACTTGAGAAACACAACAACAACCGCCGTTCGCCACTAAGTGGCGGTGACATCATCACGACGCTTTTGCCAGGCTATGTGCACCTTGAGGCCACGTGAGGTGTCGAACGCCCACTGGCAGGAGGTCACGGGCAGACCCAGGTGCCACGGGTCGACTGACTGAGATGACCGAGATGACTGACCTTTGCCCCCTGCTGTAACAACTTGCTGTGCTGAAGCCACCCGGCGCTCCGCTCGTTGTTGTGAGCGTCGCTCCTCCACCCTCTGTTGTTGGAGGACGACTGCCTCCAACTGGCCAGTAGCGTCGAGCCTCCTCAACAGAGGTTGATCTTGACACCGCTGGTACCAGTCATCGGCAAGTCCACTCAGCTCCACATCCTCCTGTACCGCATCACTTCATGTCTTCTCTAGCCCGTGCCACGCCTGTTTTTCCCCCTCGATCCGGCCGAGCAAAAGCTGTTTAGGCATGCGGTGGCTGGGCATGCGGGCTACATGGCCCAGCCAACGCAGCCTTGCCTGCCGGAGGAGCTCAGCGATGGGACTTTGTCCACATCTTTCAATGATTTGTGAGCTCCTAACACAATCCAGCCTGGTTAAACCCAGGATGGATCTTAGGCAGGTCAGCCTAAATGTTTCTAACCGGCGAAGATATTCCATTAGGGGAGTACACGTTTCGCAAGCGTATAGAAGACCTGAAGCTTCGTGCGGAGAGACAGACCAGGTAGCTTCCACACAGCGTTACGCAACCGATGAAAATATAATGCCGCTCGACTGATTCGGAGTGAGACCTCTGCTGTTAAACCGGAGCCGGTCATGAGCACACTGCCCAGGTATGGGAAACTGTCCACTCTCTCCACACTGCCCTATCACCAATTGGGAGTTATGGGGGTGGAGTGTCCGATGGTACAGAATACTCAGGCAGATGCTCAGTTTTGGTAGTGCTGATGGTAAGGCCCCACCTCTTAGTGGCGAGCTCCAGGTTCAGCAGCAGCGCCTCCAACTCCTCCTCTGAGTGAGCAGCAATTACCAGATCATCGGCATACATAACATGGTTGAGCAATAGGGAGCCATCCCTTGACCGCACCCAGGCATCGATCAGCCTCCCATTGTGTCTGTACCAGATGGAAATTCCTGCGGTACAACTATTGAAGGCTTCACGAACTACGTGGTCGAAATAGATGTTAAATAATGTGGGAGCCAGAGGATATCCCTGTCGCACACGCCAAGGTGTACAGGGAATGGTTCCGACTCCCGGCCACGTAGTTTTACCCCGGCCCGCTCACCATCATGAAGGTCCTTAATGATCATGAGCAGAGGGTCAGGGTCTCCGAAAGCACGAAGAACGACCCAGAGCCCAGGCCTACTGATGGTATCATAGGCCTTGACCAGGTCAATAAAGCAGAGATGTAGGTCTTGTTGGAATTATTTACACCTGTGCTGTAGCAGACGGACAGAAAATATGGCATCTGTGCAGGACCGCCCTTTCCTGAAACGGCATTGGGGCTCCGCAAGCCTCTCCTCAGCGTGCCTAGCAAGGCGATGTTGAATAATCTTTGGCAGGATCTTTCCCGGCACACTGAGGAGTGAGATGCCCCTGTAGTTATTACAGTCTGTGCGGCCCCCCTTCTTAAAGAGGGGGACCACCAGGGCATGCTTCCAGTCCTGTGGAACCCGTCCAGTGGTCCAGACTATTGTTATGAAGTCATGTATCACAGTCTGTGCACAAACACCACCCACCCTCAGCATTTCGCTTGGGAGATCATCTCTGCCCGGTGCCTTTCCTGGTCTTAGACTCTGGATCGCCTTCAGTACTTCCTCAACAGATGGCATCTCAGCCAGCCACTCACAAGGGGTGACTTCTTCCAATATTTGAGGCACCGCAGCCTCGGCATATTTTCGTATAAAACCTCAACAAGGTCGTCAGTAACACATGGCCTTGAAAGGAAAAGTACAACATAGATGACATTTCTGGTAATGGCCCCCAAGTTGTGAAAATAACTACTGGTGCCCGCCCTCCCCCCCCCCCCAGTTGTGGAACTCTCTACCAATGCGGGATAGTCAATCGAATTTTGTTGTCTGGTGTTTTTCTTTTGATGTCTTCTTTTCATTCAGGGGGCCTTCAGACGTGAAAAACACTATTATAAGTGCTAATTATTAGTTAATTTTCTGTGTTTTCAAGTAAAACACCCAACATATTCTCAACATGGTTGTGTTGTTTCACTGCAAATAAACCAGTACATGAGATGCAACAGAGCACAGCATATGTCACGGAATAATGCCATTGGTAAGTCGTAAAGAAAAAAAACACTATTTTAATTGGTAAACAATAAGAGTTTAAATTGACCACTCTTAGTGAAAAGGAGAAGCAGTGATTGAGGCTGCTCCATTACACAATTTGGCTTGTTAACCTCTTTTGTATTTTTATTTGAGCAATCTCATTTAATATGTTTTATACTTGAACATTTATGTAGGCCTCAATTTATTGATAGTATACGTCGCTGTAATTTTTTCGTACCAAGTCAAATGCCTTTATCATAGTCTGCAGTCGTAAGTTGGCTCGTGATTAATATACGTAAGGGATAAAGTAATCAAGTCCAGTACAACAAGTCAACAAAACGAAATGCATCTCTCAGTTTGATGGACAAACCTGTGTAATGCGAGCAAGGATTGAGGGGGGTGGAGTCTGGGTCACGTGAGGAGAGGGAGGAGTTAGGGTCACGTGGGGGAGAGGATTTAGGGAGAGAACCGGAAGGGGATCGGGGAGTTGAGACGGAGTGAAACGGGAGGAGGCCATGCTGGGCAGTACGGGGAGAGTGGCGCGATCGCCACGCGTCGGGAGACGTCGGCACCGTCAGCCATCGGTGTCAGGACGCAGAGGGCTAGCGGGCTGTGGAAGGCTAGCTGCAGAGCGGAGCAGCAGTGAGGCTGCAGAGCGGAGCAGCAGTGTGGCTGCAGGGCGGAGAAGCAGTGAGGCTGCAGAACGGAGCAGCAGAGTGGCTGTGGAGTGATCGTCGGAGGAGACGCGGGCCTGAGCGAGTACGCCGTGTGAACGAGATTCTACGAACCCAAATAAAGGACAACGGAGATCGACACTGAGAAAGAGTCCTTTATTACACCTGGAAAACACATGCGAGCATTTGTACCTCGGGTACTTGCTGAAAGTGAACCGGGACAAAAATTATTAAGTGAATGGGTGGACAAAAGCAGCACCAGATTATTGTTTTTTTACCCTTTTATCTGGCAACAAAACTGACACCTTTTTTTTAACAAGGAGTCATGTTTGCATAGACCACAATACCTGCAGTCATAATGCAAACAAAAAACATGACTCTGATAATGTATTAAAAAAAAAGGTGTCAGTTTTGTTGCCAGATAGAAGGGTAAAAAAACGATTATATTTTTTACTGGCAAATGAGGTTCCAATGGAGGACCAGATTACTTAAAAAAAAATACTCAACTTGATCAATATACTCATGAGCCTAAAGGAGAACGCTATTAAGCGGTGTATGTTACCTGCTATGACATACGGATCAGAAACATGAACCCTGATGAAGAAAATCAGGGGGAAGGAAAACAATCTAAAGAGTGCACAAAGGAGCGTGGAGACACGTGTGGCTGGAATTACACTGAGAGACAGGACGAAGAGCGCATGGATGAGAGTGTAATTCAAGTGACGCGATGTCTAACACGCACAAATAGTTCACAGATCGTGACCGAGGCGCGGAGCCAAGCTCGATGTCTCTCGAGAGCCAGGCGAGAGAGGTGGGGGCCTTGAAGTGTCTCTTAAAAGAGAGTGCAGGTCGAACGCTGGGAATGAGACGTGGGATGGCGTACGAAAATACATATTTGTCGTAAATATATATACAGATTCTATATTTGATATTTTTGGTTCAGTGTTTTTATTCTCTGTATTGACAAGGTGAGGAACTTCGTTGCACATGAACTGACACTTGTGACCTGAAAAACACAAACCAGGCAGACACCGGTATTTTTATGAGAAGCGCCTCTCCACCCCCCCCCCCACACTTTTATTCGGTGAATTATCGAGGCCATCGCTGCGCGAGGTTGTTTTCATGCGTGTGCTCTATAATCCTTCTCCGTGATTTTTTTTTTGGAGTTATATCCAAAACGACAACGTGGTACAAAAATACTCCGGCGGTGCAACCTGAAAACACATCGGAGAGCTCAGCTCCCGCGCACCTCTCGTTAGCACGGTTGGCTACGTACGGTGCGAAGGAAGTTCCACATACGTACGTACAACATAGTGTCACTGTAATCACGAACATAACGTTGTGTAAAATACACGATCGTGCCGGAATTAACTCCGTACCACCAAAACCTCACGGCTGAAAGCAAGACAACATTTCAAACATTGTTCAAAATGGACAGCTACCAGGAGACTTTAAATAATATAAAAAATGGGAACATATTTGTCGACGTAATTATAAAATGTTATGTTATTTAATGTCATAGCTAACAATGTTATTGTCTTTTTTCACTTCTAACAACTTACAATTGTTGAATCACTTGTTATAGCTTCTGTAACAACTGGTAGCAGAATGGGTTCATAATTGTGTTCGGGTTAGGCTCCGTGGTCAAACAACCCCCAATTACCAATGCACCCAATTTCAATATATCTGTTGTCTAACTGCAGGCTACGTGTTAAACCGCCGCATCTCAATATGCTTTACATTTTGCGAGGGACAGCATCGCATCAGAAGAACAGCTGCGTGGTCGAAGACGTAGAGATGATGACGAGCAGCGACGCAGCCAGGGCCCAGGACCCGCAGAACAGCACCGAACCTCTGGTTCCCTCTGGTTCGGTCCCCCTTATATCTGTCCCGGCGCGGCCAAGAGCCACCTCTGGACACGCCCCCTTTGCAGAACCTTCGAGCTGGTTCCCGGAGCTTCTCGACTGACTCCGCCCTTTCACCTTGACCCCAGTTACGCCCCCCTTATAATCAGGCATTATGTAATGCCGCCATAGCCGTAGTTACCCCTACATGCCGACAGGTGTCACCCTGTCATTACACATGTATAATGAGCATAAGAATCCACTTTAACCTACGAATGAGTGCAACTGATGTAAAATGCAGCCTTACGTAATATTCACGACCAATTTTAGAGCCCGACAGATAGAAACAAAAATCCACAAGCTTGACCTGACCTGCAGGAAAACGACCATCTAAACGGCACAACTTTGAACCTTCGAAATACATTGTAATATCGGGGAGGATCAGTGGTGGAGGATGGCTTTCGCGGGAACAGGGAGACCGCGGATATTGCTTGCGGCGGTGGCGTGTGTGCTGGAAACGCGGTCAAATGCTATGAAATAGTCTTTGGCCTCTAATACCTGCCCTGATAAACCCGCGTTCCCACTCTGTTCTATTCTCGCGCATGAAGGCGGCAGCAACATGTTCGGGGGCAAAATGCCGATGTCGAGGTCTGCGAGCTACGAGAGGGCTTCGGGAGACGATTTCGCGTAGTTTTGCTGTTCCTCCTCCGTTGAAGTAGGGCGGGCTACAGTGGATGAGCATGTGGTACATACTCTGATAATATATGCATTGTCTTTGAAACTAATTGGTCCACACCAGAGACTGCTTTCTTTAGCCTCAAATGGTGTTAGACGCCTTTTGGCGTCCTCTGGTCTAACCACAAGTATGTGTGGTTAATGCAGACACGATTTCTTGTAAAAGGTTTCAGTTTGGTGTTTTAACATCTTAACACCTGTTTTTTTGCCAGAAAAAAGAGGGGAAAATCTATTCTCATCTTTTGGTACTGGCAAAGGAGGTCCCATGATGTAGATGAAATATGTTTCTATATTTGAAGATCGTCATAGTTTAAATGAAGCTCTCCCTTGATAATAATTTATTTTTAAAATATGACGTGAAAATATTAAGGCACGTTTTAATATGCAAAGGTATACTTGAGCAGCCAATCGTCAAGATAAGCTCATTATCTTATTTGTAAACACCTTACAGACAACTTATTCCACTGTGCGTGTATTATTATTGTTGACAATGGGAGATTTTAAAAAATCTTGTTCTAGTGACCGTATTGATGTGCTGGTTATTCCTCATTGAGATTACAGCTTTAAATCGAATGGAAAACCAGGTTTAGACTTTAAGAATATGATTTATGATGTCTTGAAAATCACATCACTCTTATCATCAGTTGGCATGAATGGAGAGATAGCAAGGTAGTCGCAAGTAGTTTGAGAAAAACATGATTTATTTCTGCACAAGGACTATATCTTCATGTTCTTCTATACATTGACTATACATTTACATTCAGGTGGTTAAGTCAGATAATTGTGTTAGGAGTCGCAGAGTGGCGAAACGCTGTAATGATGCCTCCTTCGTATTTGTGAATGGAGCATTGAGTTGTTAAATGTTCCATGGGTCTGTTTTTCATGTTGAATTCCTTGGGCAAGGAGCTGCGTGTTTTGTGTGCGTATGTGCATGCACACTGGCCGAGCACCCTGTCCACTATATTTATTGCACATTAATTGTCGCAGATGATCTGAAAAACAATGAGACAAGGAGAGAGCGATGTTATTGGAAAAGTCTTGCCAGGCGACCAACGGAGCATGACTGGCACAACGTGTTACATGAATTGTGAGGCGGTGTAAATCAAATTTAATAGGGTCGCACCACCCAAACACAAAATAAGCAATCAATATAGACCATTGGTTCTTAACGTTTACTGCTGCCTTGCACCCCTTTCGCTCTCAGTCGTTAAACAATGTATAATGTTAATAAATTCATAGTTTTGATGAAACAGAGTAGTTGTACCTATGTGTCCGTGCTTAATTTGTCTTTTCGATGATTTACCTTCTAAAACAATCTGGCCATGTCACGCACCCCATGGGGTGCGTGCACACCAAGGGGTGCGTGCACACCAATTGAAGAACCACTGATATAGGCAATGAATGAACGCTTTAAAATGAACAGAAACCACCCACGAACAAATAAAGCACAACGAAAATGCCATTCTTTTTGAGGTTGCAGACTTGTTGTAAGGTAAACAAGTTATTTGGTGCTACTGAATGCATTAGCAGTGGTGCACAGCACAAATAAAAACAACAAAAAATCTCAGTAACACTGTTGCATCAAAAAATTGGCCCACTCTGCGTGTACTGTGAAGAAGGGACATTGCCCGAAATATCACCCATTGTATCTTGTATGCGTTTTTTTTCTTTTTAACGCCACAGTATTATTGACAAATGTGTTTTTCATTTTGATAAAAGTGTATACGGTAATATCATTCGTAAAACATATTGCATTCACAGTTTACATTTGACTCTTCATGACGAGCGTGACCAATTATGATTTTCCTCTATCGTTTCTGTAAGGAATACGTTTAGATTAATTACCGATGCATGAAAATATTAAATCAGAATTACCTTTTAAATCTCAAGCGTTGCAGCAAGGCCTTGAGCGAAGCTCTGGTCAATGGACTTCCAAACATGAATATGAGCGGGGTGGTGAGTGTGTTCAAGATGCGCAAGATGGAGAGAGGGCTGTTGGAAGTGTTTTGAGCCGAAAAGCACCGTCTAAAGACAAAGCAGATGGAAAAGTTGACTATGTTCGGAGTCCACAGAGCCATAAACAGTGAAGACGCAAAGATGATGAGCCAAGCAGAGCGGTGCTTGGACTCCCTTTCAGTGTGCGGCTCCCTGCTTTGCTGTTGCCTGGTGATGATGTAGAGTCTGACGTTCAAAATCACCATCACCCCAAACATGCCGGTGAAGAAGACTAACGTGACATACCCTTGACTCGTTTGACCGTTACCGCTGGGGAAGATTAGGCGCACGATAATCGACAGGACGGGCCACGCCCAGGTGAACGCGATCACGATCACGACCTTGGTCCTCGTCATCTTCTGCAGGTACTTGAACGGGTGCTTCACAGCGAGGTACCTGTCCACCATCGCGGCCAGAATCGTGATGAGAGATATGCCGTGGACAGTTGCCAGCACCCGCTGGGGACTATCGGTCGACTCTAACTCTTGACTCACGTCGTACAGACCGAGGTAGAACCAGCCGGCTCCGGCGATTAAATCGCTGATGGTGATGCTCAACGTGTATAGGTAGTTGTTTCTTCTCAGGAGCGCCGGCGAACAGAGCAGCGTGAGCAGCAGCAGCGAGTTGCTCGCCACACTGCTCGTCGCCAGACAGGCGTGGAACGCGATCAGCGCCCCGTCTCCTGGCGTTTTCACCAGGTTGATGAGCGGCACGGGCATGGCCTGGCGTCGAGAGAAAACACAGTAGGCTCGGGCCACACACGTGGAAAATGTTCTTGCTTTTGTACGGATTGACTTGCCTTGAGATTCAGATGTATATATGGGCTCTGTAATTCCCTTGTGGGCTATTTGTAGCCCATGCCTGTGGGAATTAATAAAACACTAAAATTGGTATGTGTGTGTGCTGCTGCTGCTATTGACCAACGGATTGATGGCAACCGGCTTTGCCGCTGCGTCAAAATCCCAGGGCGTACCCACCGTGTGGTGTTTTGCGAATTGATCGACGGAGACGCGGACAACGAAAAACTAAAAATAAATAACGGACAAACACGTAGACATTCCTGCAATCCATACCGTTTACCCGTATTCTTGTATAGGAAAATTTTGTTTTCAGGTCCATACGGCTACAAGCAACAAATAAAGTGCCTTTGTTTGTGTTTCTCCCTTGTGATGGGACTTTGTAGGATGAACGTTGAGATTTATTAGGGCACGGGGTGACCAACAAGGTCTGAATAGGTCTGTAATATGGTAGGCACTGATAAGGGGTTGACAGGTATGTGTAGACACAGACATCAACGTGAAATAAATAGACAGGTAGACATTGACATGAACACAGGCGTGGGACACTGAAATTTAAATAAAACCATTTACTAAACCCGTGAACAAATTCCACATTTCTATGGTGGGTCCAAGTCCATCCAGAGTGGCGTTATACTTGAGAAATACAACAACAACCGACATTCGCCACTAAGTGACGGTGACATCACCACGACGCTTGTGCCAGGCTATGTACACCTTGAGGCCACGTGAGGTGTCGAACGCCAACTGGCAGGAGGTCACGGGAAGACCCAGGTGCCACGGGTCGACTGACTGAGATGACCGAGACGACTGGCTGATGCACCACCTTTGCCCCCTGCTGTGCCAACTTGCTGTGCTGAAGCCACCCGGCGCTCCACTCGTTGTTGTGAGCGTCGCTCCTCCACCCTCTGTTGTTGGAGGACGACTGCCTCCAACTGGCCAGTAGCGTCGAGCCTCCTCAACAGAGGCCGATCTTGACACCGCTGGTACCAGTCTTTGGCAAGTCCACTCAGCTCCACATCCTCCTGTACCACATCACTTCATCTCTTCTCTAGCCCATACCACGCCTGTTTCGCCCCCTCGATCCGGCCGAGCAAAAGCTGTTTAGGCATGCGGTGGCTGGGCATGCGGGCTACATGGCCCAGCCAACGCAGCCTTGCCTGCCGGAGGAGCTCACCGATGGGACTTTGTCCAGATCTTTCAAGGATTTGTGAGCTCCTTACACAATCCAGCCTGGTTAAACCCAGCATGGATCTTAGGCAGGTCAGCCTAAATGTTTTTAACCGGCGAAGATATTCCATTAGGGGGTTCCACGTCGTTTCGCAAGCGTAGAGAAGACCTGAAGCTTCGTGCGGAGCGACAGACCAGGTAGCTTCCACACAGCGTTACGCAACCGATAAAAATATAATGCCGTTCGACTGATTCGGAGTGAGACCTCTGCTGTTAAACCGGAGCCGGTCATGAGCACACTGCCCAGGTATGGGAAACTGTCCACTCTCTCCACAACTGCCCTATCACCAATTGGGAGTTATGGGGGTGGAGTGTCCAATGGTACAGAATAATCAGGCAGATGCTTAGTTTTGGTACTGCTGATGGTAAGGCCCCACCTCTTAGTGGCGAGCTCCAGGTTCAGCAGCAGCGCCTCCAACTCCTCCTCTGAGTAAGCAGCAATTACCAGATCATCAGCATACATAACATGGTTGAGCAATAGGGAGCCATCCCTTGACCGCACCCAGCTATTGAAGGCTTCACGAACTACGTGGTCGAAATAGATGTTAAATAATGTGGGAGCCTGAGGACATTCCTGTCGCACGCCAAAGTGTACAGGGAATGGATCCGACTCCCGACAACGTAGTTTTACCTGGGGGCGCTCACCATCATGAAGGTCCTTAATGGTCGTGAGCAGAGGGTCAGGGACTCCGAAAGCACGAAGAACGACCCAGAGCCCAGGCCTACTGATGGTATCATAGGCCTTGACCAGGTCAATAAAGCAGAGATGTAGGTCTTGTTGGAATTCCCTACACCTGTGCTGTAGCAGACGGACAGAAAATATGGCATCTGTGCAGGCCCGCCCTTTCCTGAAACCGCATTGGGGCTCCGCAAGCCTCTCCTCAGCGTGCCTAGCAAGGCGATGTTGAATATTCTTTGGCAGGATCTTTCCCGGCACACTGAGGAGTGAGATGCCCCTGTAGTTATTACAGTCTGTGCGGTCCTCCTTCTTAAAGAGGGGGACCACCAGGGCATGCTTCCAGTCCTGCGGAACCCGTCCAGTGGTCCAGACTGTTGTTATGATGTCATGTATCACAGTCTGCGCACAAATGTAATGCGAGCAAGGACAGGGTCACGTGAGTGTGGGCAGAGTCAGGGTCACGTGCTGAGGAGGAGGAGGAGTCAGGGTCACGTGAGGAGGAGCATATGAGGGGAGAACCGGAAGGGGATTGGGAGTGGAGACAGAATAGAGAAGGGAGAGGCCACGCGGAGTGCTGGCGAGGAGTGGCACGATTGCCACAAGGCAGGAGTCACGGCACCGTCGGCCAGCGGTGTTCGTGGAGCAGTTGGGGTGTCTGCAGAGTGTGCGGGAGCACACGGAGCAGCAGGGTGGCTGCTGGGTGTGCGGAGTCACACGGAGCAGCAAGGGGGCTGCGGAGTGTGCGGAGCACACGAGCAGCGGTATGGCTGCAGAGAGAGAGAGCGGGAGCGGTGGACTCAGACGACGTGCGGAGGCACGAGGCAGAGAAGGTGCGGGTCGGAGCGGAGACATCGCGGGGTGCGAGCAAGAACCCAATAAAGGACACGGAGAACAACATTGTCTGAGAGTCCTTTATTACACTGGGGTCAGAAGTGAGACATGTCGAAACAGCTCAGAAGAAAGGCCATACCTGCACCATCTTCTGCGCCATCTTCTGAAGAAGACGACGACCTTTCTCCGGTGGTGGCGCTACCAACAATGGAAGGCGTAGGCGAGACAGGTACGGGCAACGCGCTGAGAGTGCAGGGTGTCGCCGGCGCAGCGGGACCGTCTCCGGGGGTGGGCACCGAGGAAGGGTGGCGACACGTGGCGGCCCAACTTTAGTCGCTGAAGACTGTTTTAACTCAGCTTTGCACCCCGGTGACGCCCACGACGAGTCCGGGGAGCCCGAGCAGAGGGCAGCCGAGTGGGGCCTTGTCGTCGCTTCCAGCCCTCTCCACCACGCAGCACGGGGCCGCCATCTTGGGCGTGGTCGGGGAAGAACGGCGGGAAGACGCCATCTTGCCGCCTCCAACGCAGGAGGACGCCATCTTGGGAGTGGTCGGAGACGAACGACGGGGAGCCGCCATTTTGAACACGTTGCAACGTGACGCCATCTTGTCGCTACCGCATGGGACATCATCGGCGAATGAAGGAGGCGTGGGGACCCGCAGCCAGCGTCTGACGACTGTGAAAGAGTGAGACAAGACAGAGGGGGTGCTGCATGGCGAGCCGATCTGGCATGTTTCCGCTGCGGCCGTAAAGGCCACTTCGCCAGGGAATGCTGGGCTCGCGTTCGGCAGCCGCCCCAGCAGGAGGCCTCGGTCACGGACGCGACGGGGAAGGACCACCCACGACAGGCAAGTCGGTATGCATCAGAAACCCGGCAAGGCCTGTCACCTCATGCATCACCATCGATACGCGGGCCAGGTGCCATTACTGACGGGGGGGCGTTTGGTGGTCAGCGTCGCTCGCTGACGCAGTGGCGCAAATTGGCACGGAGAGTAGTTGCGGCCGCTACGGGCTCGTCGACCGTGCCGGGGTCGATCCAAGGGATTGACGTGCGCATTTTTGGTTGACTCGGGAGCGTCATCGACCATTATCTCCGACGTGATATTTCACCTTTTGTCCATTCTGCCGGGGCGCGTGCGGCCGGTTTACGACTCTTGCATAGCGGCGAACGGGGGTAGTATGGGCATTGTGGGTCAGGTGGACGCCAATATATCGGTTGGGGGTGTTTCGGGTACTGGGACAGTGTTGATTTCCAGGTCCCTCGCGGTGCCCTGTTTGTTGGGAACCGATTTCCTCGTCAAGATGCCAATACAAATAAGGGTGGATCATAATTGTATTGAATTGCCGGGGGGTTGGCGTGTTTCATTCTTGCCGTCAGCCTGGGGCTGGGCAGCCCCTGACCGTCAGGTGCAGGCGCTGTCCGAGGTATCCGTCGATATTCCGCCTGGCTCGCAGATGCTTATTCCGCTGCGGTATCGGAAACCGGTGCCTGGAATCGAAGGGACGGCGGGTGTTTAGTTATCACCGTCCGCTGCTATAACGGGTGGCTTGACGCTGGTGGGGGCACAGACGATTGTCCGGCCGGGTCAACCTCCGTTTTTACAGGTATTGAATGGGAGTGCGGAAAATGTTGTTGTACCGGCCGGAACGGTTTTGGCTCACGCTACAACTGCTTTCACGAGCCATGGCGATCATGACCGTCGAGGCCTTGTAGGGGGGGTATCGTCTCAACGTCACAGGACGATCGATGGATTGCCGAGTTGTGCCGTGAAAATACGTCTTTGACTGCGGACCAGCGGTCCGCACACTGTTGGGAAGGTATTCCGACGTCTTTAGTGCGGACGATTTTGATTTGGGTCGCACCTCCTTGCTTTCCCACCACATTGATATGGGGGATGCCGCTCCGATTCGGATGAACCCGCATCGGTTGAGTCCGCCGGAGCGGGATCACATTCGCGGCGCAGTGGAGGAGATGTTGGCCACCGACATTATTTCCCCGTCAAACAGCCCGTGGGGCACGCCGGTGGTCCTTGTGAAAAAAAAGGATGGGAAGCTGCGGTTTTGTGTGGATTTTCGCAAATTAAATAAGGTGTCGGTTGCGGATGCGTACCCCCTGCCGCGTATGGATGATTCCCTCGATGCCTTGTCTTGGGCGAATTTTTTTCTACTCTTGATCTCTCATCGGGATTCTGGCAACTTCCTCTAGACGAGTCCTCGAGGGATAAGACGGCCTTCCGGACGCCGCAGGGATTGTTTCAGTTTAATTGTCTTCCCATGGGCCTGAACGCCGCCCCCGCGACATTCCAGCGGCTGATGGAGCTCGTGTTAACGGGTCTGCAGTGGGAGACGTGCTTGATATATTTAGACGATGTTATTGTTTTCAGCCGCACGTTTGAGGAACATTTGCGGAGGTTGGACACGGTGTTTGGCAGAATGCGTTCGGCCAATTTGAAATTTAAGCCCAAAAAGTGTCACCTCTTACAACGATCCATGCGCTATTTGGGCCACATTGTTAGTTCCGACGGGGTCGCCACGGACCCAGAGAAGACGGCGTGCATCCGTAACTGGCCGACTCCGGCCTCAGTGGGCGACGTGCGTCAGTTCGTTGGGTTCACCTCATACTACCGCCGATTCGTTCCTAACTTTGCCACGATCGCGAGGCCGTTGCACCTCCTTACGGCTAAAGGCCGGAGATTCAGCTTGGGACCAACGGAAGAGGCGGCGTTTCAGGGCCTGCGCGATCGTTTGGCGTCGGCACCGACGTTGGACTATCCAGATTTCACTCGACCTTTTATTCTGGATACTGACGCTAGTGACACTGGGATTGGGGCTGTTCTCTCCCAGTCTAAGAACGGCATTGAACACGTGGTTGCGTACGGTAGTCGCGTGTTGTCTCCTGCGGAGACCCGTTACTGCGTTACTCGCCGCGAACTTTTGGCCATTGTACATTTTCTTCGCCAATATTGGCCGTATTTGTACGGCCGTACGTTTATTGTGCGCACGGACCATGCGGCTTTGCAATATGCCCTGCGAGTCGACCAACCGTCTGGCCAATTGGCACGATGGTTGGAGACTCTGCAGGAATTTTCGTTCGATATTCAATATCGGAAGGGCACGCGTCACGCGAACGCGGACGCACTCTCCAGATTGCCGCAGGGGTCCCCTTGCGCTTGCGCTTCGGGCACGAACAGATGTACACGGGTTCAGCAACCCCCTCGGCCTGTTGTGTCCGCTGTAGAAGTGCCCGAGACTCCCGTTTGCCCGGGACCGGTTGAGGTGCCCGGGGTTCCCGTATGCCCGATACCAGCTGAGGTGGCCGAGGATCCCGTGTGTCCGGGACCAGCTGATGGCGTTTGGAACCTTCCACGTTCGGTATGGCTTCGCGAGCAATTGCTCGATGAGTCGCTGGGAGCTATGCGGAGTCGGGCTGCAAAGGGGACGGGGGGCCCGCTGTCCGGTGGGACGCCGGGAGCCGCTCTACGGGATGGGTTGCTAATGTGGAGAGAAGGGTTGCATGATCGCTGGCGCCTGATGGTGCCGTCGTCGTTACGGTACGAGTTGGTTCGGACTCTGCACTCCGAGACGTTGTTACATCTCGGGGTGCAGAAAACCTTGTTAACGTTGCAGCGGGACTTCTTCTGGCACGGCATGACGACCGATGTCGTCGGGCACATTCGGGCATGTCCCGACTGTGCCCGGCGGAAGCCGCCTAAACACCCATATGTTCCACCAGTGCAGTCCATACAGGTGTCCCGGATTAACGAGTTGGTGGCGTTGGATATTTTGGGGCCTTTCCCGCCGTGCGCTCGGGGGAATAAATTTTTGCTCGTCGGGGTGGAATATCTTTCCCGCTGGGCTATGGCTTGGCCCTTGCCCGACCAGTCGGCGGCGTCTATCACGGACGCGTTCCTGTTCGGATATGTAATGGACAAAGGGGCGCCGGAAAGGTTGCTCACAGACCAAGGGCGAAAATTTTCTTCTAAATTATTGGCTGAGGTGTGTGCTGCACTGGGGATCAAGAAAGTTTGAACGTCTCCCTACCACCCTCAAACGGATGGCATGGTGGAACGGCTTAATCGGACCCTGTCGGCTATGCTCTGTTACACGGTTAGCGAAAAGCAGGCTGATTGGGATTTGCACATCCCTGGGGTGCTCTCTGCATACAGGATGACGCCTCATGCGTCGACGGGGTACTCACCTTTTTTTTTATGTACGGCCGTGAGAATGTGCCGCCGATGGACGTGCAGCTGGGTACGGGGGCGAAGGGTCCTGTTAAGCCTCTTCCAGAGTACATTCGGGACGCCGTTCGTCGCGTGGCGGAGGCACGGGAGGGGGCCAGATTGGCTACGGCTAAGACCCAGGCCCGGAATGAACGTTGTGCTCGGCGCTCGGATGGGGAATCCCCCTGGCGAGTGGGGGACATGGCCTGGCTGCACTGCCCACAGGTGCGGGTGGGGACCTCCCCTAAGTTGCACAAACCATGGCAGGGGCCGGTTGTGCTTATCGAGGTGCCTAGTCCGCAGTCCGCGCGTGCTCGTTTCGGATCGCGGCGCTGGTACATACATACGTCTCGATTGAAACCCTATGTGGCCCCACGGCCAGATGCGTCATCTCCTAACGTTGCCTTGCCGGTGTCTGTTGCGTCCGACGCGCCACTGACTTTGCCTGTTCAACCTGCAAGCGCGCCTGTCGTGCCTTCTACAGACGGACCAGCCATGACACGGACGGAGACAGTGAGTTCTGCTCCGGGTGGGCCTACCACGGCGACGGGGACACTTGGCCCCGCCGCCCCTCCAACCCCGCCACGGACGCATTTGCTGGAGACCCCGGCGACGGGTCTCCCGGGGGTACGGGACTCTGACATTGGCGGGACTCCAACAGCGGCGGGCGGTTCTGATCCCGCCACTCCTAAAATCCTGTCGCGGTCACGGCCTATGCGGGGGCCGCCCCCCGTTCAAGACAGGCCGGCGACCCGCACGCATTCCAAGTCCCTTTCCTTTCGTTAATTGTGCTATTGTTGTTGTGTTGTTGTTATAATCTCCGTTGTCTTGTTATGCCTGTTGCTGGACTTTTGCTCGCATTATTTTGCTCTGTTGCAGCTGGGGACGGCTGGGTTTTTCTACACGGGGGGGTGGTCATGTAATGCGAGCAAGGACAGGGTCACGTGAGTGTGGGCGGAGTCAGGGTCATGTACGGAGGAGGAGTCAGGGTCACGTGAGGGGGAGGATATAAGGGGAGAACCGGAAGGGGATCGGGAGTGGAGACAGAATAGAGAAGGGAGAGGCCACGCGGAGTGCTGGCGAGGAGTGGCGCGATTGCCACGAGGCAGGAGTCACGGCACCGTCGGCCAGCGGTGTTCGTGGAGCAGCGGGGGTGTCTGCGGAGTGTGCGGGAGTACATGGAGCAGCAGGGTGGCTGCTGGGTGTGCGGAGTCACACGGAGCAGCAGTGTGGCTGCAGAGAGAGAGAGCGGGAGTGGAGGACTCAGACGACTTGCGGAGGCACGAGGCAGAGAAGGTGCGGGTCGGAGCGGAGACATCGCGGGGTGCGAGCAAGAACCCAATAAAGGACACGGAGAACAACATCGTCTGAGAGTCCTTTATTACACAAACACCACCCTCCCTCAGCATTTCGCTTTGGAGATCATCTCTGCCCGGTGCTATTCCTGGTCTTAGACTCTGGATCGCCTTCAGTACTTCCTCAACAGATGGCATCTCAGCCAGCCACTCACAAGGGGTGACTTCTTCCAATATTTGAGGCACCGCAGCCTCGGCATATTTTCGTATAAAACCTCAACACAGTCGTCAGTAACACATGGCCTTGAAAGAAAAAGTACGACATAGATGACATTTCTGGTAATGGCCCCCAAGTTGTGAAAATAACTACTGGTGCCCGCCCTCCCCCCCCCAGTTGTGGAACTCTCTACCAATGCGGGATAGTCAATCGAATATTGTTGTCTGGTGTTTTTCTTTTGATGTCTTCTTTTCATTCAGGGGGCCTTCAGACGTTGTGAAAATCACCATTATAAGTGCAAATTATTAGGTAATTTTCTGTGTTTTCAAGTTAAACACCCAACATATTCTCAACATGGTTGTGTTGTTTCACTGCAACTAAACCAGTACATGAGATGCAATAGAGCACAGCATATGTCACGGAATAATTCCATTGGTAAGTCGTAAAGTAAAACACTATTTTAATTGGTAAACAATAAGAATTTCAATTGACCACTCTTAATGAAAAGGAGAAGCAGTGATTGAGGCTGCTCCATTACACAATTTGGCTTGTTAACCTCTTTTGTATTTTTATTTGAGCAATCTCATTTAATATGTTTTATACTTGAACATTTATGTAGGCCTTAATTTATTGATAGTATACGTCGCTGTCATTTTTGTGTACCAAGTCAAATGCCTTTATCATAGTCTGCAGACGTAAGTTGGCTTCGAGATTAATATACGTAAGGGATAAAGAAATCAAGTCAAGTACAACAAGCCAACAAAAATAAATGCATCTCTCATTTTGATGGACAAACCTGGAAAACACATGCGAGTATGTGTACCTCGGGTACTTGTTGAAAGTGAACCGGGACAAACATTATTAAGTGAAGGGGTGGACAAAAGCAGGACCAGATTGCTTTAACAAAAAATACTCAACTTGATCATGAAAATCAATATACTCATGAGCCTAAAGGAGAACGCTATTAAGCGATGTATGTGTGGGGGTCGCTAGCCCCCGAGATCCCTCCCTCGATAATACTAACGGCCGGACCAACATCATCAATCGCCCCCCCGCTGCTAAGCGAACCGCCACTAGGCTCCTCACCCAGGGTGTGGGAGCCGTCACCCGAGGATTCCCCTCCACCGCGGGTCCGCGTAGCAGGCATGGTTAACCACGTACGCGCACACCCACACACAGCTCTGCACGGCACTCACCCAACACTGACCACTCACGTTAGGATCGCGCACCTGTGTTACACACGTCGTGAACGTGCGCGCACACCCATACAGCTCCACACGCGATGCCCACTCTTGCGCCGCTCTGCGCCGCGCTGGCCGCTCACGTTACGATCGCGCACCTGGGGTACGCCGATTACGCACGCCGAGAGCTTACGCAAGTAACGAGCGCACGCAAGCGGGGCACACGCCGACACAACGACTCGTCCCCTCCCCCACTCGCGCGTGCACGTCAACACACAAAAGTGCTCTCCCCGGGCGTTAACGCACACACCTCCGTACCCGCACAATCGTACAGAGACCACGGCCTTTATGCATACAACGACCACACACTCGCGAATGCAGTGCACGCTAATACCACGTTCCAAAAACACCCAACAACACGGTTTTGTTATTACGCTCGAGATTTTATTAGCCCTTGCTAACCAACCGAGCCACCCGTGTGTGTGCGCGGGCCAGCAAGGCGCTTCTAACCCACACTCTGGTGCCGTGTAGCCCTATTCTATGCTGCGCTCTCTGCTAAACCGCTTTCCTACTCGTCCTTACCCCGAACTAACCCTCTCCTACGGATCCTACTCTCCGCTCTGAGGTGTTGTAAGGCGCGCAACACGATACCGTCTGTAGTCCTTGGTGACCTTGCGCGCTCAGATCGACCTGCAGACAATCTAGCGGCTCGCCCGATGACTCCTTCGTCGCTGACCCCGTGTCCAAACTCCAGAAGAAGAGAGTTCCCTACTGCCCCTGCGTTTTCTTTTAAACTATTCACATCAAAGGCTAGGCGCCCCCGTCCCGACCGCCTTGGTCTCTCGACCAATCCTGAGCCTAGGATTTCCCGCTCTTTTGCGATCCCGCCGGCCTTTGAACTTTCGACCAATCAGTCGTCCCGGGTCCTGATCCCAGCTATCTGCCTTGCTGACCCGTGTTTGTGTTTGTATGCGTTTCTAACTGCGGGGCTCTCTGAGCTCGCCGTGGTCGTGCGATCTCAAATCCGCCCACGGCGCCGCAGTGTTACTTGGCCCGGGAAGGGTCCTGTCCAATTCCCTGGCCCTGAGAAACCGTGGGGTAACCCCCCTAGGGGGCCCTCGGGTGAAAACTCAGGGTAGGTGACCCGACCACGAGGCCCTACGTGGGTGCGTGTTTATGTGGGGGGGGTGATGGGGGGCAGTGCGGCGGTGGAAGCCGGGCGGCTCCCTGGCTCGGCCGAGCGGCCCCGTCGCTGTGGCACCACATATGTTACCTGCTATGACGTACGGATCAGAAACATGAACCCTGATGAAGAAAATCGTGAGGAAGGAAAACAATCTAAAGAGTGCACAAAGGAGCGTGAAGACACGTGTGGCTGGAATTACACTGAGAGACATAACGAAGAGCGCATGGATGAGAGTGTAATGAAAGTGACGCGATGTCTAACACGCACAAATAGTTTCACAGATCGTGACCGAGGCGCTGAGCCAAGCTCGATGTCGCTTGAGAGCCAGGCGAGAGAGGTGGGGGCCTTGAAGTGTCTCTTTAAAGAGAGTGCAGGTCGAATGCTGGGAATGAGACGTGGGATGGCGTACGAAAATACATATTTGTCCTAAAAAAATATATACAGACTCTGTGTTTGTTTATTTTTTGTTCAGTGTTTTTATTATCTGTATTGACAAGGTGAGGATCTTCGTTGCACATGAACTGACACTTGTGACCTGAAAAACACAAAAACCAGGCGGACATCGGTATTTTTATGAGAAGCCACCCCTCCACACTTGTATTCGGTGAATTATCGAGGTCATCGCTGCGCGAGGTTTTTTTTCATGCGTGTGCTCTATAATCCTTCTCCGTGATTTTTTTTCGAGTTATATCCAAAACGACAACGTGGTACAAAAATATTCCGGCGGTGCAACCTGAAAACACATCGGAGAGCTAAGCTCCCGCGCACCTCTCATTAGCACGGTTGGCTACGTACGGTGTGAAAGAAGTTCCACATACGTACGTACGTACAACATAGTGTCACTGTAATCACGAACATAACGTTGTGTAAAATACACGCTCGTGCCGCAATTAACTCCGTACCACCAAAACCTCACGGCTGAAAGCAAGACAACATTTCAAACATTGTTCAAAATGGACAGCTACCAGCGATCACTAAGCCACTTCGATCCACTGCTGGATGGAGGTTAATTCCACTGCCTGTTGGTGCGAATGGCTGTATCTATCAGTATGTGTTCTATTGTTTTGCTCCATTTCCCCTTTGATTGCTTCTTGATGATTGCCACTTATCCTGGCCGCCTCTTGATCGCTAATTTGATCCATCGGTTGCCGTTCATGCGATCCTTGTCATAAGCACGTTCCATTGAATTTTATTGACGGGTGTGAAAGCTTACATTGCAATTCATGTTTCTCCATGTAGTAATATATCTAAATAGTATGAACAATCACAATGGAGAGCAATTTCTTTCGATAATCAATTTATTTCATGCATGAAAAAAACATACACAATTCAGTATATTATGTTTCTTAATCTTGTGATTTTTATTTTATTTTAAACAATCTGATCGGAATAGAAAATCATTTAGACTTCGCGTAGACGCGATACATATTAGACACGTAGCAGTTCATCCCATCCCCGGGATTCGATGAATTTTCATGATTTAGGGTAATTAGTCGATTCATAGTTCTCACCTTTTTTGGTCTTCTAACAATCTCGTTTGTATTGTTTCTTATGTCGTTATCTCATTTGTACCATTGTGCTCGTGCCATTAGCCTAACTGTAATATGAGCAAAGCGTTTTAATGTCATTTGTATTTACATCGTATGATTATTATCAATTCTTACATTGAATTGATGCATGTGCAGTGAGCGACTTGCGAGACACGTCGAGTAGAATGCTTCTTGTTTATTAAGAGCGCACGCGGCGATACACTTCGTAACGCAGCTACGCATAGGCGATCTCCGTCATACACTACGCTAGGTATTCGACTAGCGTAGCGGCGGAGATGGTCTTGCAGAAGAACAGCCGCGTGGTCGAAGATGTAGAGATGACGACGAGCAGCGACGCAGCCAGGACCCAGAACACGCAGAACAGCCCCGAACCTCTGATTCCCTCTGGTTCGGTCCCCCTTATATCTGTCCCGGCGCGGCCAAGTACCTCTGGACACGCCCCCTTTGCAACCTTCGAGCTGGTTTCCGGAGCTTCTCGACTGACTCCGCCCTTTCACCTTGACCCCAGATACGCTCCTCTTATAATCAGGCATTACGTAATGCCGCCATAGCCGTAGTTACCCCTACAGGCCGGCAGGTGTCACCCTGTCATTACACATGTATAATGAGCATAAGAATCCACTTTAACCTGCGAATGAGTGCATCAGTGCATGCCCAACTGATATAAAATGCAGCCCGACGTAATATTCACGACCAATTGAAGAGCCCGACAGATAGAAACAAAATACACAAGTTTGACCTGACCTGCAGGAAGACGACCATCTAAACGGCACAACTTTGAACTTTCGAAATACATTGTTATATTGGGGAGGATCAGTGGTGGAGGATGGCTTTCGCGGGAACAGGGAGACCGCGGCTATTTCTAGCGGCGGTGGCGTGTGTGCCGGAAACGCAGTCAGATGCTATGAAAGAGTCTTTGGCCTCTAATACCTGCCCTGATAAACCCGCGTTCCCATTCTGTTCTATTCTCGTGCATGATGGCGGCAGCAACATGTTCGGGGGCAAAATGCCAATGTCGAGGTCTGCGAGCTACGAGAGGGCTTCGGGAGACCATTTCGTATAGTTTTGCTGTTCCTCCTCCGTTAAAGCAGGGTGGGCTACAGTGGTTGAGCATGTGGTCCATGATGCTGGGCAATGCTTACTCTATCACTGCATTGTTCATAAGATGCAGTTCTTAAAGATTGTCTTTTCTTACCAGCAGCTCGGGTAATTACTGCTGCAATAAAAATATGTGGACAAGGCCAGGTTGGAGTGATTTTAGAATGCTGGACTTTTATTATTAAAAACAATATAGCAATGTTCCTAAAGAAATATTGTTTTTGATTGTTTAAATCATCTTCTTGGTTCTTTCAGTAAAGTCACGTAGAAGGGAAGTAATAAAATAATAAAAATAAAACATAACAAAATAAAATAATTCTCACGACGTTTCGGCTACAACGCAAGCAGCCGTCTTCAGGTGAAGAATGAGACACTGCCAAGCTTGGAGCTTATATATAAGCTGAGTTGGAGGTGGAAGAAGAGCGCCTTAACATGAATCAGGCATACGGACCTTGACAAAGAAAATTGGGAGGTAAAAAGATGGAATAGTGCACACAGAAGCATGGAGAGATGCACGTTTGTGACTGCACTGAGAAATAGGAATAGGAACACGTGGATCAGAGAGCGTTGTGCGGTTTGACTGCCAAGAAAAGTACGCGGGCTTGCGGGCAGGGAACGTCGCTAGAAGGGACGGCTATGGCCCGTGGTCGAGACTTAATGGCGGAGTGGCAGCCCAATGACAGAACGACCCCGAGATTGTGTCCACCACGGGGATGGAGCGATGAAATTGGCTCGAGTGCAGGCGCTGAGTATTGGGGGCGCCGCAGTGGCGAGGTGTTATCTCCCTTGCCTGGTCTGCAATGGGTTCGATCCCAACCCTGACGCTCTATATTTGGAATTTGCATGTCTCTCTCCCCATGGTCGCGTGGATTTTTCTCTGGGTCCTACGGGTTTTCCGTCCAAAATTTTTAAATGTGCGTTTAGGTTATTTGGCCAATAGCTCAGTGGGCTTTACTGAGTAAATACAATTGTTTAGTTCTTTGTTTGGTTTTAATGGTGCTGATAGCTGATGATGAAGTCGTACCAGTTGACTTAAGCTATAAATATTACTCGTTCAATTACCAATTCTTTATTTGTGTACGTTTTAAAACATGATCATATGTATTCTACCAAACATACACCAAATATATTTAGTAAATCAAGGATGTTATGAAGCTGTTTACATTCAGTTGGTGGGAAGACCAGCTCGAATCGGGGAATGCTACTCAGTATAGATATTCATGAGAACAAGTCACTAAATCCATATAAAGGCAAACATTATTACAATTATGATTATATTTAAAAAAAATTGATAAACAATCTCAGCACCATAGGTTTTACATTGATGTAATTTGTACCCACAAGGCATGTGGCTTAATTTCACTAGGTACGTTCAAACAATACAAGTATCATTTTGTCTGTATATCTTTGGCGTTTGTTGATACCTGAACGTGTGAATTCGTTTGCCTGCGATGTCATTGATAGGAAATGAGCTGCGATCACACACGAGTTGTCATGGCACCAGAGCTGCTACAAGTGACCTGTCAAAGAGAGAAATGACGAGCACGTTAACCGATATTACCATTCGTTTTGGTTTGATGCGTTATTATCTGCCCCTGCCTCCCTCTCATCTCCCTCTATTCCCCTCCACGTGTTCTCCTGCCTCTCCCCTCTCATTTTACTCTACTTCTACCTGTGCACTAATTAACCTCTCCCATCACATCTCACTCTACTCCCCTCAATGCTCTCTCCTACCTCTCCCCTCTCATCTCACTTTAATTTCATCCACTCTCCTACCTCCCCCCTCCCATCTCACTCTGCTCCCCTTCACATACTCTCCTACCTCTCCCTTCTCGTTTCACTCTACTCCCCTCCACGTGCCCTCTTACCTCTCCCATCACATCTGAGTCTACGCCCCTCCACACATGCTCATACCTCTCCCCCCTCATCTCTCCTTGCTCTGCTCCACGCACTCTCTGCTCCAGCAACCAAGGCACTCTGTTAGATCCTCCAGTCACAACCTTTGCTCAGTGGGCGGTTTCTCATTCTTCTCTGCTGTCCCTCTAGTCAGGAACTCCCAGCCATCCGTGCTGTCGACTCCCTGCGCCTGTTCAAGTCCTGGCTCAAGACCTTCCTTTGTTTTCCTCTGCCTGTCACTGCCCGCTTCTATAAAATGAATAGCTCACGGTTTCTCTGCTGCGTCTTGAGATGGAACTAAATGTAGACACTGTTCTAATGAAAATGATATTGTTAAATGGCATCAGCGGTGTGGGTTGGTGGTTGTAAGAAAGTGAATAAATAACCAGTATAATGTGCTTTCATATAATTCCTTGATACATCAGCCGACATATAAATGTTGTGAACGAACAGATAATTACGAACACAAACAATATTGTTGACCTGTGCGTACATGTAGTGGTTATTTACAGCACGTTAGCGGACGTTTCATACTCGACGGTGAAATTACAAAATCTGAGTTTGCTTCGCTTAGTGCAGCCTATGGTTCAGTTCTGTCGAGTGTTGCGCGTATCTTACACTTACATTGACCAGACGTCTTGAACATGGTGCAACATCGCACCAGTGCCCAATATCACCTTGCAATAGACATGTTTTTGTATTATCCAGCGCATACATCTAGATTGAAAACTGATTTCTTTAGAACTGCTTTTTGTTTGTTTGTTGTCCTTCCCCCTCACCTCCGATGAGCATGGTTGGCTACGTATGGTGCGAAAGAAGTTCAACATACATGCATCGAGGCTTCATATTTATCAACATAGTTCTAACAAACAATTGCTCACGTTTAGCGCCACGAGAGTCACAATCGAATACACGAATCACGACTTTTTTTTTCTTCTTCCAAATTCACCTTTTAAATTTGAGACGTCGCACCAGCGTCTTGACCGAGTCCCTGGTCGTGGGGCTTCCGAAGAGGAAAATGAGCGGTGTGGTGAGGGTGTTCGCCATGCGCAGGATGGCGAACGGATTCGTCGCGTTGTTGGAGATGATCAGGCAGAGCTTGAAGGCGAAGCAGGTGCACACGTGCGCGATGTTGGGCAACCACAGGACGATGAAGAGGGTCGAAGCGACGAGGATGAGCGAGGCGGAGTTGTGACGTGCCCCTCCGTCGGCCTGCGGCTCCCTCTCCTGCTGCCGCCTGATGACGGCATAGAGTCTCGCGTTGAGAATCACCATGATGCCAAGCATCAGGATCGAGAAGGTGATTGTGGAGTAGCCTTGGTACGTCAGGCCTCCTTTACCGGGAAATACGCCCTGGATGATTATCGTCACGATGGGCCAGAACCAGACGAATCCGATCAAGATCAGAACCTTGGTCCGCGTTACTTTCTGTATGTAGCGGAAGGGATACTGCACCGCCAGGTACCTGTCCACCATGGCGGCCAGGAGGGCGACGAGCGAGATGCCGTGGATTGTCGACAGCACCTTTTCGGGGCTGAAAAAGGATCCGAAAGTTCCGCTGGCTTCGTAGAGCGCGAGGTAGAACCAGCCGGCGCCAACAACCAGGTCACTGATCGTGATGCTCAGCGTGTAGAGGTGGTGGTTCGACTTCAACACGGCGCTGGAGTGCAACAGAGCCAGCAGCAGCAGCAGGTTGCTGACAACACTGGCAGTCGCGAGACAAATGTGAAACGTTATCAACGCGGCGTCGCCCGGCGTTTGAACTAAATTGATGAGAGATTCAGGCATGTCTCGCTTTGAGAGGGAGGGAGAGAGAGAGAGAAATAGATATTTATATCGCCGAAGGTCGAAGCTACCCGTACGCTATTTTGCGGTAAGGACGACGGCACCTTCCGATGCATTTATATATGGGGTTTTGTAATTCCCTGTGGGCCGTTTCAAGGCTATGCAGGACGTACACACACACACACAAAAACCTTTAAAGGGAACGAGTGTGCAGCATTTGAGCACTGGAATGAACACTGAAGTGGCGGTGCTTGATCATTATCCATCATCGCGTATACAGCCGGAGCACAAATGACCAATTCCCAGGGACCTCTTTATTTTTTGGTCTTCCTTGGGGGAGGAGCTGGCCTGTAAACAGAACTTTCCACGGCAAGCAACCAGCAAACGATCATAGTTACGATCCTCTTTCCTATCCGTGACTGCGTTCAATGATTTGAGTGAATGTGGTTATTGATAAAAGGTGCGGAAAGAAAGCATTGTTTGCCACGGTTGTGAGGCGAAGCGTGATGAAAATAAGGACGATATACGTCTGGAGTTACAGGAAGTAGCCAGCCATTAAAATTGATTGATTGTTTTTCTTAAATCCACAGTCCTTCGTAATGTAGGGAGACAAATGTTGGTCGTTGGTGCACACAGTAAGCAAAGCATCCCTTTATAAATACGATAATAGATGATGACACACAGCCACTTTTGAAGTCACCCCATGAACACCTATCATCCACTCAAGGTGGATAATGTGCCTGACAATGTTTTGACCACGTGGCACGCAGACCTTTGTTTTGTTATAAGAGCTGCTTTTTTGTTGAATTCAGTAACGAACCTTGAACATAATAGCAGATAACCTGCAGATAACCTGTGTAGTATGCTTGCCCCGAGAATCCACTATCATACCACTCTGTCAATTGAGCGGAATGAGGAGTCATTTGATAGCTTGAATGTATGTATATTACATTTTTCACACCGTACGTAGCCAACCATGCTAATCGGAGGTGCGGGAGGAGGAGAGCAAACGAAACAAACTAAACTTATGACCGGTAGTTCATGCAAACGATGTCAACATTTCAACCACAAAAATTGACCTTTGACCTGATAATTCAGATAATTGGGCTTATCCACCTGGCACGTAGTACGTGCCCCTTTGGAGAGGTGTGTGTGCGTGTGTGCGCGTTTGTGCGTGTGTGTGCGCGTTTGTGTGTGTGTGTATGGGGAGCGGTATTGTAGCGGTTAGCGCGCTGCACTACGAACCTGGCGACCCGGGTCCGATTCCCGCTCACGACAACACCAGTGACGGATTATCTGAACCAGTCCTGGGCCTCCCCTAGGTCGACTCAGCCTCAAATGAGTACCTGATGCGATGTGTAAATATCGCTACTTGGGAGACAAAGGCGGCCGGGCGTGGTGTTGGCCACCCATCCCCTCGTGTGCCGTGCCCGCCTACATAGGTGCTCACTAACAGCACTTGCTCCTACAGTCTGTCAAGGCTATACGAGGGATCTTTGTCTTTGTGTGTGTGTCTCAGTCAGTCGACCCGTGGCACCTGCTGGGTCTGCCCCGTGACCTCCTGCCAGCGGGCGTTCGACACTTCACATGGCATCAAGGTGCACATAGCCTGGCACAAGCGTCGTGGTGACGTCACCGCCACTTAATGTCGAATGCCGGTTGTTGTTGTGTGTGCGCGTGTGTGCGCGCATGTGTGTGTGTGCCCTGCTTGGGGAGAGCCGAGGAGGGGTGGCGTGAAGGGTTTTGGTGTGGCTGAAGTGATAATATACCTGTGAGAGCTCCCACTCGCTGCCCATGATAGACTCACTCCAAGCTTCGTGTAATGTATTTGAAAAAACATGCTTGTGAAAAAGTCCCCATTTTTTGTGAGGGGGGATACAATTTTTTGAAGTGGGAATCTTTTTTTTGTCATTCGGGACCAGACTGGGGACCATTAACCTACCACACTTATGAACATCGTTTAGTCACGGTTGGCTGCGAGGATTCGGTCCTAGGTTTAGTGGTGCTGTTTCAACGTTTTGAACTTGAAACCATGCCAGTCAGTGTGGGTTGATGAAGTCGGAGGGGGAGAATAGATGGATTGTGCCGTGTTCTCACAAGAACAAATCTTCCCACAATGCCATGTGCCAGAAACAATTTCTAATTTTATTTAAAAGGAGACTATTTAGTCATACTTTTTTAGGGTCTGTCGGTTACTCAATAGCTACTATTAGGTAACGACTCATTTGCTAATTTAAAAACAGGTCATCAGAAAATATATTTAAAATTGAATTCTGATCAAGCCTCATGGTGTTAAGTGCATTCTCCAGTCATTATTATATCTATATGTCTGGCCTCCATTTCTGAACTGTCTTATTAATTGAACAACTATAATTTCAAGTGATTATTTTTTAACAATCCAGATTTTATGACATTCAAACTATGCGGTAAGAAGAGGACGCTGAAAAATGATTTTGTTGTACAGTACTTCTTTGCAACCGCATTTATGCTCCCCACCTTCATCAACCTTCACTGACCAGCATGATGACGTGTGGTCAAATAACCCTCATGATCGACACAGCCCTCATTCATCAGTTAATTAATCAAGGGATGAACATGTATTGAAGCTAGTGATCATGAAGAGTTCCTAAGACGGAGATTCAGGCCCAGAATCTCAGTGGGATCCATCCCGCAGTAGGGCTAAACGATTAATCGATTTCAAATCGACATCGCAATTGGAAACAATACGATTACCAAATCGCAAAGGCTGTGATTTTTTGCGATTTGAAAAGTCCTATTACTTTTTTAATGGAATTGTTTCATTATTTATTCTTATAACTTTATTTATTTAACTTAACAATTGTTCTATGTTTGATTGTTCTATTTCAATCTAAACATTTTAACAAATACATGTTGGACACAATTCATATATATTAAGTTCTCATCCTTGCATTATAATATGTAATGCGAGCGTAAATGGGGTTGTTGCTGGGCTCGGGTCCAATCACACGACCCGGGGTATTGGTGGGCGGAGCCTGGTCTGCGGGGCGTGTGGGAGGGGCCACCATTCACCTCGGCTCCAATGGGGGGTGAGGTGAATGGGGGCGGAGCCAGTGGGAGAGAGAGAGATAGTATGGGAAGGTCGGATCTGAGGATCCGGAAGAGGAGGAGTCAGGGTCACATGGGGGGAAGGTATATAAGTGGGAGCCCGTAAGAGATCGGGGCAGTTGGGGAATCTAAGAGGCTGAGCCACGTTGGGTGGTGAGAGGGATCCGCGCCATCGGCCACGTGGCTGAAGGACCTCTGCACGCCGTCATCCAGTGGTGTACAGAGTGCGGGAATAGGGGAGTTAACGGGGGGAGTGTGCGGGAAAGAGAGAGAGAAAAGGAGAGAGCGTACGCGGGGCGCACGCGAGACAGGACTGGTCCGGGAGAGGGAGAGAGAGCGTGCGTGGGGCGCACGTGAGACAGGACTGGTCCGGGAGAGAGAGAGAGCGTGCGCAGGGCGCACGCGAGACAGCACTGGTCCGAGGAAGAGGCCAGGGGGGGTGTGAAGAAGAACCTAAATAAAAGACGAACGGAGACCAGCATCGCCTGACAGAGTAATTTATTACATTGAAGTCAGAAGTGGAACGAGATGTCTAAACATCTCAAGAAGAAGAATATACCTACACCATCTTCAGAAGACGAAGAGGATCTTCCTCCGGCAGTAGCGGTCCCGACCATGGAAGGCGTGGGCGAAGTGGCGGCGACCGACACGCCAGGAGTACAAGATGTCGTCGGGGCGGCCGGGCCGTCTGCGTCGACGGGCGTCGAGGATGGCTGGCGACACGTGGCAGTCCAGCTTGATTCGCTGCGGGCCGTTCTGCTGCATTTAGTCACCCTGGTGGCGCCAGTGACGATGCCGGATCGGCCAAGCGGCGAGCCTGCAAGCAGGGAGCCTTCGAGTGGGGCCGAGCCGTCCGCCATTGGGGCCTGTGCGACGCTTCCCGCCCTCTCCGACGCACGGCATCTTGGGTGTGGTCGCGGACGAACGGCGGGAAACCGCCATCTTGTTGCCGCCGCGGCGGGAAGACGCCATCTTGTCGCCGCCGGAGGGAACGCCTGCATCGGAAGACAGCAGCTCGGGGACTCGCAGCCATCGCCTGACGACGATTAAAGAATTCTCAATTGGGGGAGATTGGAGCGCATTTGTGTGGCGGTTTGAGTCGGCCGTCCGATCCGCCAAGTGGACGAATGCGGAGGCCTTGGAGGTTCTGCCGACGCTCCTGGATGACAAGTCTTTGAAATTCTTCCGCTCCATCAAGGCCGCGAAGAAAGCGACGCTGAAAGGGGCGTTCAAAGAGATGGCGGAAGCGTACGAGCCTCCGGACGACGCACACCGCAGATTCGTCCAGAGGAAACGGTCACCCGAGGAGTCGCCTTTGGCTTTCCGGGGCACTGTGCTTGAGCTGGCCATGGCCGTGTATCCAGAGATGGAGCCCGACTTGTTGGAGCCCTTGATACTGGGTAAGATGTTGGAGCTGTCCAAGGACTTGGGCATTCCGATGCCGATATGCGGTCATGAGCAGCTGACCTCCCGGATGGCAGCCAAGTGCCTCGACGCGCAGTTCAACTTGCGCCGTTGGGCACAGGTGAACGCCTGGACGGGGAGCCCGACCGTGGAGGGAGGCGCCACCGGGTGAACTCCGTCAAAGGCCGTCTTCGTGCCGGACGAGAAGGGGCCTGGTGATCTCTCTGCAGCGGCGGCCCAGTGGGTTCCTCGAGGGGGAGCGGAGTTGCGCTCCGGCCCACCGCTAAGGGATCGTCGAGACGGGGGGGGGGGGAGCCGGGCGTCAGGCCGACTTGTCGTGTTACCGCTGCGGGCGTCTTGGACACTTCGTGCGGGACTGTCGGAGTCGCCCTCGCCCGCCTCTTCAGCCGGAGTCCCCGGCCAGGGACGCGACGTCAACGCTGGAGAGTCAACCGTGTCAGGCAAGTCGGTACGCATCAGACACCCGGCAAGGCCTGTCATCTCATGCATCACCATCGGTATGCGTTCCGGGGGCTTGTTCTAACGGGGGGACTCTAAGGGATCCGCATCGCTTGCTGACATAGTGGCGTAAATTGGCACGGAGAGTGGTCGCAGCCGCTACTGGGTCGTCGACCGTGCCGGGTTCGATACAGTCGACGTGCGGATTTTGGTAGATTCGGGCGCGTCCGCAACTATCATCTCAGACGTGATATTCCATCTCCTGTCCATGCTGCCGTCGCGGGTACGACCGGTTTACGATTCATGTATTGCGGCGAATGGAGGGAGTATGGGCATCGTTGGTCAGGTGGAGGCACGTATTTCGGTTGGGGGTGTGTCGGCTGCGGGGACGGTGTTAATCTCCAGGTCCCTCGCTGTGCTGTGTTTGTTGGGGACCGATTTCCTCGCAAAGATGCCCATTCAGATAAGGGTTGATCAGAATTGTATTGAGTTACCGGCGGGCCAGAAGATTTATTTTTGCCGTCGCCGTGGGGACAGTCCGCTCCGGACCGTCAGGTGCAGGCGCTATCCGATGTTTCGGTCGACATCCAACCTGGCTCGCAGATGCTTATCCCACTGCGTTATCGGAAGCCCGTGCCTGGGGTCGAGGGCGGCGGGGGTGTTGTCGCCGTCCAACGCGGTTACGGTTGGCCTGGCGCTGGTCGCGGCACGAACGATAATTCGGCCAGGTCAGCCTCCGTTTTTGCAAGTGTTGAATGGAGGCGCGGACAATGTCGTCGTGCCGGCCGGAACGGTTTTGGCACATGCTACGACCGCCTTCACGGCCCATGATAATCCGGCCCACCGGGTCCTCGTAGGGGGGGTTTCGGCCTCGACGGCGCAGGACGATCGATGGATCGCCGGGTTGTGCCAAGAAAATGCGTCCTTGACTATGGACCAGCGGTCCGCGCTTCATGCGCTGTTGGAGAAATATTCTGATGTCTTTAGTAAGGACGATTTCGATCTGGGACGCACCTCGTTGCTTTCCCACCATATTAATACCGGGGATGCTGCTCCCATTCGGATGAATCTACATCGGTTGAGCCCGGCGGAGAGGGATCATGTACGCGGCGCGGTGGACGATATGCTAGCCGCTGACATTATCTCTCCGTCCAACAGCCCGTGGGGCGCTCCGGTGGTCCTGGTAAAGAAAAAGGATGGTAATTTACGGTTTTGTGTCGATTTTCGGAAGTTGAACAAGGTGTCGGTTGCGGACGCTTACCCCCTGCCGCGTATGGATGATTCCCTCGATGCCTTGTCTGGGGCGAAATTTTTTTCCACTCTTGACCTCTCTTCAGGGTTCTGGCAGCTCCCCCTGGACGAGTCCTCGGGGGGAAAAGACGGCTTTCCGTACGCCGCAGGGCCTGTTTCAGTTTAATTGTCTTCCCATGGGGTTGAAATGCCGCCCTTGCTACGTTCGAGATGTTGATGGAACTCGTGTTGACCAGTCTGCAGTGGGACACGTGTTTGATATATTTGGATGATGTTATTGTATTCAGCCGTACGTTTGAGGAGCATCTTCAGAGATTGGGTGCTGTTTTTGCTAGGGTGCGTTCCGTCAATTTGAAATTTAAGCCCAAGAAGTGTCACCTTTTGCAACGGTCCGTACGCTATTTGGGCCACATAGTCAGCTCTGACGGTGTGGCCACGAACCCGGAGAAAACGGCGTGCATCCAGGACTGGCCGATTCCGGCCACGGTGGGTGACGTGCGTCGTTTTGTCGGGTTCGCTTCCTATTATCGCAGGTTCGTTCCAAATTTTTCCACGATCGCTCGGCTGTTGCACCTCCTTACGGCGAAGAACCGGAGGTTCAGCTGGGGGCCGGTGATCACTTGGCGTCAGCGCCGACGCTGGACTACCCTGATTTCACTCTGCCTTTTATTCTGGATACCGACGCTAGTGACACGGAGATTGGGGCCGTCCTATCGCAGTGTAAGAGTGGCGTTGAGCGCGTGGTGGCTTACGGGAGCCGCGTTTTATCTCCGGCGGAGACCCGCTACTGCGTTACCCACCGGGAACTGTTGGCTATAGTGCATTTTGTCCGTCAATACCGGCCGTATTTGTATGGCCGCAACTTTATTGTGCGCACGGACCACGCGGCTCTACAATATTCCCTGAAAGTTGACCAACCGTCGGGCCAATTGGCGCGATGGTTGGAAACTTTTCAGGAATTTTTGTTTGAAATTCAATATCGTAAGGGGTCGCGTCATGCTAACGCGGACGCGCTCTCCCAATTGCCGCAGGGATCCCCCTGCGCCTGTGCCTCTGGCACTAAAAGATGCACGCGGATTCTACAGCCCCCGCGTCCTGTCGTGTCCGCTGTGGAGATGCCCGGGGCTTCCACGTGCCCGGAACCGGCCGACGGGGTTTTGAATTTGCCGCGTTCCGTGTGGATTCGAGAGCAATTGCTCGATGATTCGCTGGGGGCCTTACGGAGTCGGGCTGCAAAGGAGAGGGGATATCCATCGTCCGATGGGACGCCGGGAGCGGCTCTCCGTGACGGCTTGTTGATGTGGAGGGAAGGCTTGCACGATCGCTGGCGTCTTGTTGTGCCGTCGTCTAAGAAGGTTCGGACGTCTCCCTACCATCCATAAACTGATGGGATGGTTGAACGGTTGAACCGGACCCTGTCGGCCATGCTCTCTGTCATATGGTTAGCGAGAAGCAGGCCGATCCCTGGGGTGCTCTCCGCTTACCGGATGGCGCCACATGCGTCGAGAGGGCACTCACCTTTCTTTTTGATGTACGGCCGCGAGAATGTGCCGCCGGCAGAAGTGCAACTTGGCATGCGGGCGAGGGGTCCTGTTAAGCCCCTCCCCGAGTATATTTGTGACGCCACTCGACGCGTGGCGGAGGCGCGGGAGGCGGCCCGATTGGCTACGGCCAGGACCCAGGCCCGGAAGAAAGGTTGCGCCCGGCGCTCTCATTGTGGGTCCCCCTGGCGAGTGGGGGACATGGCCTGGCTCCACTGCCCGCAGGTACCGGTGGGAACCTCCCCTAAGTTGCACAAGCCCTGGCAGGGGCCGGTTGTGCTTATTGAGGTCCCTAGCCCGCAGTCCGCGCGCGTTCGGGTCAGATCGCGGCGTTGGTACGTTCAGCAAAATGAACGTGAAACTCATGGGCAAATACCAGAAAGTATATCTTTAATTACACGCAAAAAATAATGTTACCATATGTAAGTGCCAAACAGACAGCATTTGAATTTGGAAACCTTCCCATCTTAATATTTAACACAAATTAATTGCTGTTTATTCTTAATCTGTTAATGCATTTCCCTTATCAGTCTATTCACATGTTTCCATACCTTATATAAATAATACATTTGTAATATTCAGTATATGGAGTTATAAAGAACTTTATCACTGTAGTTATTACAAAATGTATTTTATCATTATTATAGCACATTGTGTGAATAACGTACGACGAATCACATAAACACCATCCGCAAAAAAGTCATCATCATCATGGTTAATCCGCTGTTAGATGAAGGCCTGTCCATTTTTTTCTGACAATCAGGTATTAAAATAACGACTTACATCTTAAAACACATCTTAAATTATAATGATCAATCGTGACAACAACAAATCATGGTAACCATCAGAAGTTGTCGCTTCACAAATACCAACTGTGGATTATTGCATTTACAAGCAGGCCTCGTCAGTTGCCACTTCGCAAATACCAGCGGTGCCAGGTGGTGGCGGGTTTAACGACACAGTTATATTTCCATTAACGTCTGTTTTTGCATTGTCAATGTGCGACTTCCATGTGCCTATTAAGTAGAGTATTGCTTCCCACCATTGGAACCTCATTTGCCAGTAGCAAAATATGATCATTGGTTTTTTACCCTTTTTTCTGGCAACAAAACTGACACCTTTTTTTTTTACAAGGAGTCATGTTTGCATTGACCACAATACCTGCAGTCGGAATGCAAACAAAAAACACAACTCTGATGATGTATGCACTGTCCTTGAAATTGATAGGTCCACATTTTGCTACTGGCACACCCGAGACAGGTTTTGGCGTCATCTGGTCCAACACCATGTGAGACTAGGCTCTAAGGAAAGCTGTCTCGGGTGTGGACCAATCAATTTCAAGGACAGTGCATACATCATCAGAGTTGTGTTTTTTGTTTGCATTCCGACTGCAGGTATTGTGGTCAATGCAAACATGACTCCTTGTAAAAAAAAAGGTGTCAGTTTTGTTGCCAGATAAAAGGGTAAAAAACCAATTATTAGAGTATTGCTTCTTAAATATGTTTATGCTTCTAAAAAGTATTGCTTTGATTGGCTATTTATTCATCATCGTCAGTCATGGTCAATCCACTGCGGGATGAAGGCCTCCTCAAGCTGCCACAACGTATCAGCGATGAAACAATGCACCCAAAACTGATTTCATCACTCCCATCTCCCTGGCGGCCATCCCTTCAGAAGCGTTCCATTCTTTGGCTGCTACTCCATTACTAGAATTTTTGTACTTAAGCATTTATTTTTTATTGTTTTTTTCAAGAGCTAAGGATGCAGTGGGAACATCAAAGGGAGGGCCGCAAGAGAGCACGTGACAACCAAATGTACGATTGACATCATGAGTCGCGCTGTGTAACAAAACATTTTTTTGTTACTGGGTCAAAAGTTCAGAAAATGTCTATTAGTCCCTTGAGTACGGTGTGTCCCAGGCGGAGGGTGACACTGCACTGGAGCCTGTTGTGCACCCGGGGAAAATGGAGGCGACCTTCAACTAATCATCATCACCAAAGCAACATGCACAAACCAACAGCTTGCAGGCATTGTAAGCTGGGTGGAGTGGTGGTGCGGTGCTCAGCGCACTGCACTAAGAACCCAGGAAACCCGAGAATGAATTCCCAGCCATGCTCACGTAAAAGTGGTGAGTGGACATCTGAACCGCGCCTGGGATTCCCACACTTCACCAAGCTGCACTGACCAGCGTGATGAAGTATGGTCAAACAACTCGCATAACTGACAAAGCATGCGGGGATCATCCAGCGGTGGATTGACAAGGGCCTGGTAATTCTATTTGTGTTTATTATCAACAATTCTGCGTCAAGTATCAATTATTTGCCTGTTAATTGAACCAACATTATGATTTTTTTTAATTAGCCGTGCATGCACTCACATACTAGCTGCTAACAAACGTATTGGGATGTAAACAAAGATTACTGTTGAAAGTGCATTTCAAATAGAAACACCATCATGTATGTATGTTGAATTTCTATCGCACCGTACGTAGCCAACCGTGCTAATCGGAGGTGAGGGGGAAGGACAATAAACTAAACACAAAAAGCAGTTCTAAAGAAATTAGTTTTCCATCTAGATTCAATATTGCATAGCTCCAGTAGCGTCCGAATACAGTATTAGAAGGATGAGCATTCCAGCATTCCTGAAAGCACGCAATGCAGTGACCAGCATTGTTCGATATTTAGCCAAAAGCCCCCACGGGTATGACCGGAGTTCGCGTGATGGTTTATGCTCCTTGACGAGATCACTAATGTATTGTGGCTCATTTGTGGCAAGCACTTTTGTGTGCAATGGGTGTGACCTTTTCACGTTTTCGTTCGGCAAACGGCAGCCAATGCAACTCGGCGAGCACTGGACGGACACGGTGGGCCCTTGCAGCGGTGGAATGGTTTACTCCGCTGGTGATTCGATGAATGTGGAAATTCGGTTCGTAGTTAGATCGAGACGTGGCGGTGCAAAGTATCTTACCTCTCGTGGCAGCACGGGGTAACATGACACCGTTCCAATCATGATGCAGAGCCATTTCAGCGGCTGGGATTGTTCCCCTACGCTTCATCGCGCTGGTTACACACAAATGCCGTTCTTCGTTATTGGGCGGTGCGGTGGCGTCGTGGTTCCGCCACTGCACCAGCCCACCTGAGTTCGATTCTCAACCATGGCGAACGTGTCCGTAGCGGCGAGCATTATCCACGTTGTTCTCAGTTCGCAACGTACCCCCTCCCTCCCTCCCGCATACAACCCTTCAACTACCCCTACTGACCAGCGTGGTGAAGTTTGATCAAGCAAATTCCACGAACAAAAATTCTGCATTCGTCGATTAGTGGATGGACAGGGCTGTGAATGGTGGTTGATTATTTAAATATGAATCGCTTTACTTGTCAATTATAGTCACCTACCACACATAGTCGTCTACGAGATGTTAATTTCATAGTTTTAACATGTACTTATTAAATGGCAATTGCATGTTAATGATTTTATTTGCTGGTTTACATGTAGGTCATTCTGTAACTGTCAAAAGTTTTTGTAATCATTAAAAGCCACCAAAGTTCAGTCCGTACAAATTACGTTCATCAACATCGTCAGCCACTCTCTATCCACTGCTAAATGAAGGCCCTCCTCACCCCACTCCAATTCCTCATGGTTATTGCGCTGCCACATTGTAACCTGTACACCAAACTGATTGCACTGCCCCAAACATTGCCAAACGGAGGAGAAATGAAATAACATTTTAATGTTCATGAAGCAAAAGCATATGTCATTATGTGTGTGTGTGTGTGTTTACTAACTCATAATTATTTTCTTTAATTGTTTCAATATACGTTCGAACATTGTCGGGATGCCCATGGCTTTTCATTCGATCTGAGCTGTCACAGTCGACCTGCGGCAGAGGTGGTGGGGGGAAGGGAGCAGACAAGGGGTTAAATTATTATTATTAAGAGACGTTTCTACTTTAACGTGAAAATGCGTCGAGAAGCCGAGGCATATTTCTCGCTATTTCACGAGCGTACGGTACGTGTGTTGCGTACAGCCCTGTTGTCGATCCGCTGCTGTATCCTCACGTCCTGTCGGTCATGTCGGTTCATTTGACCATACATCACCACACGTGGGTTGACGTAGGTGGAGGTGGGAGCATAGACGTGGGACCATAGAAGTGCAGCACATCAATGGGTGTTGCTGCTCTGCCCTCTGTGGCCCACCACATGGACCGACAAAAAATGTATTTGACTAAATATAAAAATTTTGAGAATTACAAAATTATTTGCATAGAATCTCCTTCAAAACAAACCTACGTTTCTCATGAACAGGATGAAGATGTTTGCGTCCTTTGCATACTCTCAAGCAAATACACTTATAATGTGTTTGAATATGTTTGACGTCAAAATAAGTTACATGTAATAGATTCTATCTAATATAATTTTGTGATCAGGAATATAATGTTAAAAAAGTGCACGAATCAAAGTGATTCTTGCAGTGGCTGTTGCATACCTGTCAACCCCTTATCAGTGCCCTACCTTATTACAGACCAATTCAAACCTTATTAATCACCCCGTGCCCTTATAACTCTAAGAGTTAATCCTACAAAGTTCCATCACAAGGGAGAAACACAAACAAATAGACAAAAAAATCTGCCCGTATTGAAACGGCTGTAACGCCGTATTGACCTGAAAACTGAATTTCCTCGTACAAGAATACGATTAACCGTATGAGGTTGACAGGCATGCTGCTGAAGATAAATACATGCCAAGCCTGAGTCCTCACATATAACCTAGTTTCCTGAAGTGACCGCTGACACATTATGAAGCATCGTCATCATCAGCAGCAGCCATGATCTATCCACTGCTGTGTGAGGTCCCTCTCCAAGTAGTTGTGCGATGCAACACTCGATCTCTGTCTCTGCAAGTCTCAAATCTATCCTTGAGAAGTCCAGCAATGGCAAACATCATTATCTTGCTCTCAGTAACAGTAAAGAAAATACCCTTTAATTATGATGTCCAATGAAACCGTTATTGTATTTAAGTAAATAAATTAAAAATACTTTAATAAATATATGACCGTTTTAAAAGCCACCACTTTTACCCGCGCAGTTACAAAGATATGAACATCACCTTTTGCATCTCAATTTGTGCAGCAAGTCCTTGAGAGACGACCTTGTCAGTGGACTGCCGAGCAAAAATATGAGAGGCGTGGTGAGCGTGTTCATTGCGCGAAACACGGAGAGGGGATCCGCCGCAACGCTGTAGAACGGCATGCATATCTCGAATGTGTAGCAGGTACCCGAGTGTATCATGCTGGGGGTCCAGAGGATCAAGAACACGGTGGACGCGATGATGATGAGCCACGCGTAGCGCTGCTTGGACGCTCCCTTCCCTTGCGGCTCCCTCCGTTGTTGCCGCTTGGTGACGATGTAGAGTTTCACGTTCACGATCGACATCACTCCGAACATCACGATCGAAAACACGATGATGGAATAGCCGAGGGACGCGGACGCGTTCTGCGAGTACGACTTGGCGATCGTCGCCGCCAGAGGCCACACCCAGATGAAGACGACGACGAACAGGACCTTGGTCCTCGTCATCCTCTGCGTGTATTTGAACGGATGCTGCACCGCCAAGTATCTGTCAATCATAGCGGCCAGAATGGTGATGAGCGATATACCGTGGACGACCAACACTAAGTTCACGGTGTTGTTAAAGGGATTGGACCGTGAATTCGATTTGTAGAAGACGTAGTAGAACCAGGCGGAGCTGACCACGAGGTCGCTCAGTGTGATGCTGAACGTGTAAATGTAGTTGTTCTTTCTCAAGAGGTGTCTCGCGTTGAGGAGGGCCACGAGCAGCAGCACATTGCTCGCGACGCTGCACGTCGCCAAACAGACGTGGAACAGCATCAGCATCACGATGCCCGGAGTCGTCTTCAGGCTCATGAGCGGCAAACCCATGTCCAACGCGGAGGAGGATATGTTCGACATTGTATGACAATTTTCACGTCCCGAGTTATGCAAACGCCACACGCTCACGTGCGCATATATGTACGCGCGCGCGTATATATATGAGCTTTCTAATTGCATAGGGCTCCCTGGAGCTTCATCTTTGGGGGATAAAAATCTAAAAGAGGAAGGTGCATGTGGCTTCAGTAAAAAACGCAATGACGGGGCGACATATACCTGGGGCAGGCCCTCCCCCCCCGTAATTGCACGTGTCCGACAACCGCCCGTTATGATTATCTCAAGAGAAATTCTTGTTTGTTTTCTTGTTCCTCAATGACAACTGGCACTGTAACCAGGAGAGGGCCTTAGGAGCTTCAACACACGGGCGTCGAAAGCTCCCCCCCGTGTCGTTCATGGGGGCCCCTCGATAGAAGCGTTGTAAAAGTCCACAAAACCAAAGCAGCTCTCTTCAACGCAGTGCAGTCAAATCGCTGTTATTTGTTAAACTAAACTAAGTTTTTTCTTTTTATTTTACCAGGTAAGGCCCACTGAGCTATATAGCCCCTTTTTCAGAAGCGACCTGGCCGTCACAAATGACGCTGCACGTCGCAAATAAAACGTGAAACAACATCAACAGAACGATGCCCGGGAGTCTTGTTTCAGGCTCAATTGTTTGCAAGGGCAATGTGCATCCTACAAAAATATCATCAGCAATTGCTCATTGTGATTCACTTGTCTTGGGTCAGCGTGAAAATTCATTTGAGACAATGTAGCCGACGAACGACAGCAGCCGTGATACGGACACGGGCAACTGGAGCCCGGTTTTCATACTTATTAGGACTCATCAGCACAGAATAATCACCAGTGCTCACCAATATGTGTGTTTTTTTAAGCGGATGGGGTTCCAGATTCTGGAATTGGATCTGGACAGCTGTCCGTGATTACACTTGATTCTCAAGTATAGGCTACTGCTAATCTCCACCCAGTCACCATTGATTGTGCCCAAAAGCCCATCGCATTAAATACGTTTTTTTAAATTTAATTTGGCGAAATTCCAGTTCTGAGAATTAACACGAATATTGTTTTCTTTGTATGGCATGCAGGAAGGTGCTTCCCCAAGCATGTACATAAACAAAATAATCGTTGATTGAATATGAGGCGGTTACTGGAGATATGCACTTTTTAAATTTAGATTGCAAACTCATTTTTTGCTAACAGTTTTTGGTGTTTAGTTTGTTGTCCTGCACCCACACCTCCAATGAGCATGGTCGGCTACATATGGTGCGAAAGAAGTTCAACATACATAAAAACGAATAGGTCTAAGAAAGAGTTGTCACGTGCTCCAAGGAGGCACACTCAGGGTAACACGCAACTCAGGGGCTAACCAACCTGGAATTGAACATCTGAAACCGCTGCTCTGTAGCAGCCAAACGAGAGAATAAGGAACAGTAGTTCTTTGACATCTACTTCCACAGGTCATCATCCTGGTGACGACGTAGAGTTTCCTCTGCGAGCACTCCAAATAGACACTTCACTTCGTCTCATGACATGGCAACGTTTCTTCTTTTTCTTTCCTATGATGTTTGAAAAGAGCAACAGGATACCAGTGTGTTTTTTGAAGTTGTACTAATATATTTCGATTTAAAGCTTTCGTGACTGCAGGGATTCATCTTCTTGGTTCTTTCGGTAAAGTCACGTGACTTTACCGAAAGAACCAAGAAGATGTACTTATATACGTACGTACATGCAGTCGCACCAAAATCATTAAGACTTGTTTAGTATTGTTTAAGGTTTTTTTTGTATTAGACGAATGCCTGTCCACCAGATGTCATCACAGATACAAAAGCAAATTATAAACAATTGGATTTTCATATTCTTGGTTCTTTCGGTAAAGTCACGTAGAAGGGAAATAATAAAATAAAATAAAACAATAATATTCTCACGACGTTTCGACTGCAACACAAGTGTAGTGACATAAGAAGGGAGGGGCTGCTGGGGGCTCTGGGACCCCAGGCGGGTCAGACGCTTAAGCCTCTTGGCGTCAGGCGTTGGGTTCCCAGGCGCTTAATCCCCTTGGCGCCGCCAAAGGGGGGGGGCTGTGTGTGCTCTGTGGGATATCTGGGGGCGCACATGGCCCCACCCCTCATTGGGGACTGGGCATAAAAGGGGAGCTCCCTGGACGATCAGGGCCAGTCGTAGCTCAAGACCCAAGACCCAAGACCAGCCATCGGAGGACTCTGGGACGCTGTGAGAGCCAGTGGTGGGACTCTGGAACTCCCGACTCTACGACCTAGTGAGGGCGAGTTCCAGAGCGTAGCCAGAGTAGAGTATCTAGGCTGTGTACCTAGGCTGTGTACCTAGGCTGTAACAGTATCAGGAGTGTTGGAGAGTTGGAGTGTTGGACTGTTGGAGTACTGTTGGAGTGTTGTATTGTAATAAAGAAGTTACCTCTACAAGTGTCTCCGGAACCCGTTACATTTGGCGTCAGAAGTGGAAATGGAGACAAGACGTAAGCCACGTACCTTCAGTCCTGACGGTGATGTTGAGGAGCAAGCGGCGACGGGGCAGCCAACTCGGGCCGACAACGACGCCGCACCGCCGGCTGAGCAGTCGTCCACCACACCTGCCGATCCTCCTCCAGCGTTGGGAGCAGCAATGGGGGAAATGCTGCTTCGCATCACCGAGCTGCTCCACGCCACCGTCTCCATCCTGGACGACATGCGTCGCTCACAGGCGGAGACAGGAGGGAGAGAGGCGGCGCAGCGGCCGCGCCATTCCGCCGGCTCCAACACAAAGATGGCAGCCGTTCCCGCCGCAAATACATCCGGGTGTGTCGTCACTTCTGCCGGGGGAGCAATGACCGCTGGGAGTGACGTCACTTCCGGGCCCAGCGTCGGCCAACCAAACGACGCCGCGTCATCAGCGCTGCGTCCCTCACCGCCGGGTGACAGCTGTTTGCAACCAAACAACGCCGCGTCATCATCGCTGCGTCCCTCACCACCGGGTGACAGCTGTCTGCAACCTAGCAACGCCGCGTCATCAGCGCTGCGTCCCTCACCGCCGAGTGACAGCGCTGCGAACGCGAAGCCAGCTTCAGCCGGGTTGCCAGGCAACGAGCGCTGGGCTCACGTCCAGCAACGCCTGCCGGAACTCAAGGCATTTTCTTCAGAGGGGGGTGAGTGGGCAGCGTTCGAACGCCGGTTCGTCTCTCTTATAGAGACGTCCGGCTGGTCGGAGTATGAAGCGCTCCAGGGCCTCCCGGCCATGCTCGACGACGACGCCCTCGCAGCACTTCTTGCGGTGCCACGAGTGAAACGTGCCACGCTCACGGATGCCCTTCATCAGATGCGGCTGATTTATGGACCCCCGTCCGAAGCACGTCACTGCTTCCATGCGAGGAGGAAGAAGGCCTCCGAGTCGGCGATGGGGTACCGCAGCGCGCTGCTGGCCATGGCGCGGGTTGCCTACCCTCGCATGGATGAAGACGCTGTGGAGTCACTCGTGCTGCAGAAGCTCATGAGCTTGGCCCGCCAGCTTCGAGTTGCCATGCGGACAGCCGACGACGACGACGACTTCACGTCGCTACCTGCTGCCAGGTGCATCCAAGCACACCTACATTGCGATGAGGACACGACCATCACCGCCTGCGCAGGCCCACCTGATGCACAAGCCTATGACGTGCATTCGGGGCCTCATCAGGCCTTCGCAGCAACAGAAAGTCGCGGATCGTCCAACTGGCGATCCCAGCAAGATCACCACCAGCGGGACCGGCCAACCTCGCGCCAGGACGGGGCGTCCATCATCTGCCACAACTGTGGCCTTCGGGGCCATGTGGCGTCTGGCTGCCGGGTCCCCCGACGCCGGACTTCAGGACCTCCGGCGCCTCGCCCACCACCGTATCCTCGGCATACCCAGGCGAGTCACGACAGCTCGCACTCTCGGCCCCCACTTACAACAAGCACGCACCCTCACACCACACAGGGGGGTCATGCTTCGGAGGAGGGGGATTCGGGCCCATCATTGAACAACCGGGCGCTCGGACCAGGTCAATGGTCCGAGTTGGCCCATAGGGTTGTTGCCGCGGCAGCAGGGTCCTCTGCCGTAGTGGGTTCCATCGAGGGCGTTGATGTTCGTATGTTGATCGATACGGGTGCGTCGGCGACCATCATTTCAGACATAATTTATAACATTCTGCCCGATACATGCCGTCCCTTGCAGCCAGTTGATGTGCCATGCTATGCCGCAAATGGGGGTTCGTTGAGCATCACCGGACGGATCAATGCTCAGATCCGCATTGCTGACGTCCAATTAGTTGGCCCCATTTTGGTCTCATCAACCCTCGCCATTCCGTGCCTCCTCGGAACAGATTTCTTGGGGAAGATTCCCATTAAAATTCTCATTAACAAAGGGTGCATTGAGCTCCCCTCCGGCCGACGCATGGCCTTCCTGCCCACACCCACTCGGTTGCACTCCACATCTACGACGGTGCAGGCATTGGCGGCCTGCACAATTCACATTCCTCCCAGCTCTCAGATGTTAGTTCCCCTCCGGTTTCGTAAACCCCTTGACTACGACGCGTTCATGGGGGGTGCTGTGATCGGGCCTTCGCGTTCAGCTGAGCGGGTGTCGGACCTCGTGTGTGCACAAACGCTCGTGCGAAGCGACCATGACCCCTTTTTCCAGGTCCTTAACGCGGGATTGGAAACGGCCGTTATCTGTCAGGGAATGGTGCTTGCTCACGCGACGCCAGCCCCGTCAGAAGATGTGATCGTGGGTCACGTAGGGGGCGAGTCCTCTTCCATTGCCAAGCCAGGTCCTGACACAGGATGGCTCGACGCACTTTGCTCCACTTCTGCCGATTTGTCACCATTACAGCATGCTAAATTACGCACGCTGCTGAGCGATTTTGCCGACGTTTTCAGTCAAAGCAAATTCGACATTGGCTGCACTAAATTGCTAAGCCACCACATCGACACGGGTGATGCCGCTCCAATTCGTCAATACCCATTCCGGTTGAGCCCGGCCGAAAAGGAACATGTACGGGTGGCCGTCAACGATATGTTGGCAGCCGATGTCATTGCGCCATCAAATAGCCCATGGGGGGCACCGATCATTCTTATTAAGAAGCACGACGGGAGCCTCCGCTTTTGTGTTGACTTCAGGAAACTTAATAAGATTGCTGTGGCCGATGCCTACCCGCTTCCCTGGATGGACGAGTCGCTCGATGCCTTAGCAGGTGCGCACTACTTCTCCACCTTGGATCTCCTCTCGGGGTTTTGGCAGCTACCCCTTGATGACGCATCCAAACCAAAGACGGCCTTTCGCACGCCGCAGGCACTGTTCCAATTCAACAGACTTCCCATGGGTCTTCACTCGGCCCCGGCGACGTTCCAGCGCCTGATGGAGCTGTTCCTCGCTGGGCTCAAGTGGGATTCTTGCCTAATCTACCTCGACGATGTAATCGTGTTCAGCAAAACTTTTGATGAACACCTCACGCGATTGAAGGCAGTTTTCCTTAAAATGCGAGCGGATAACCTCAAATTCAAACTGCAAAAGTGCCACCTCATGAGGGATTCGGTTCGTTACTTGGGCCATATTGTCAGCTGCTCGGGAATTGCCACGGATCCCGAAAAGACAAATTGCGTGCGCTCATGGCCAACTCCTACCTCTGTTGGGGAGGTGCGGAGTTTTATCGGCTTCGCCTCATATTATCGACTATTTGTTGCGGGATTCGCATCCATCGCGAAGCCCCTCCACGCATTAACGGCCAAAGGGGTAAAATTCTGTTGGGGAGAGTTAGAACAGGCATCGTTCAATGCCGTCCGAAAAGCACTGGTTGATGCTCCTACCCTGTCTTTTCCAGATTTTACCACTCCGTTCATTCTGGATACAGACGCCAGCAACACCGGAATTGGAGGGGTGCTGTCGCAAATTGTCAATGGAGTGGAGCGCGTCGTCGCCTATGGCAGCAGGGTGCTGTCGCCCGTGGAGCAACGTTACTGCGTGACGCGCCGCGAATTGCTTGCTATCGTTTTTTTCATAAAGCAGTACAGACCATACGTGTATGGCAGGCATTTCACAGTACGCTCCGACCACGCGGCGCTACAATACGCCTTGCGAGTGGACCAACCATCTGGACAGCTCTCGCGTTGGCTCGAGATCCTCCAGGACTTTGCGTTCACTGTCATTTACCGCAAGGGGATTCAACACAGGAACGCCGACGGGTTGTCGCGACTGCCGAACAATGGGCGCTGTGCTTGTTTTTTGGGTGCGGGGCGTTGTAGGCAGCCTGACGGGGTACCGCCCCCATCCCTTGCGGCCGCGGCCGGGGATGGGGTCGGGGACCACGGGGCTCCCTCCACACAAGTTCCGCAGGACGCATTGCTGGGCCTCGGGTTGGACGACTGGGGACGTCTTCAGATGGAAGACGTCTCCCTCCTCAAATTGAGTTGCCGCGCTAGGGATGCCGAGGGTCACAGGGGGCAGGGGGGCCCCGTATCATATGTCATCCGGGAAGGCGTCCTCATGCATTGGGATGGGGGGTCCCAATCCCACACGTTGGTGGTGCCCACCTCCCTGTGGGGGCGACTTGTGTGGGAAACCCACAGTCGCCTCTTGCACTTGGGTGTTCAGAAAACGCTAGCTAAAATCCAATTGGAATTTTTCTGGCCGGGCATGGCAAACGATGTGGCTGACCTTGTGCAAGGTTGCACAGAATGTGCACGGCGGAAACCACCTGCTAGGCCGTCCTGCCCGCCGCTCCAATCCATTAAGGTTTCCCGGGTCAATGAGATCGTTGCATTGGATATTTTGGGTCCGTTTCCCGCTACTCCTCGGGGTAGTAAGTACCTTTTGGTTGGGGTCGAATATTTTACCCGATGGGCCATGGCCTGGCCATTCCCCAACCAGTCTGCAGCAGCCATTACGGAGGCCTTTTTCCAGGGCTACGTCCTGGACAAGGGTGCTCCCGAACGCCTGCTGACCGACCAAGGGAAAAATTTCTCTTCCACCCTGTTGCGGGATGTGTGCAACCTGCTAGGGACACACAAAATTCGCACCTCGCCATATCACCCCCAGACTGACGGTATGGTCGAGCGATTACATAGGACACTTACCTCCATGCTAAGCCACCAGGTGTCTGAGTCACAGACTGATTGGGATCTCCACATACCTGGTGTCTTGGCCGCCTATAGAATGGCGCCCCATGCTGCCACGGGGTACTCGCCATTCTATCTTATGTATGGTAGGGAGGTTTGCCCCCCAATCGACGTAAAATTGCACATTAAACAGCCCGCACCTAAGGCTAAGATTGCCGACCACATCCGTGCTAATGTGCGTCGTCTCGTGGATGCCCGGGAGGCTGCTCAAAATAACTCAGAAGCCCGTCAGCTTGCCAACGAGCGGTTGCTCATTGGCCCAGGCGGCTCCAGACGCTTAAGCCTCTTGGCACCAGGCGTGGGTTCCCAGGCGGGTCAGACGCTTAAGCCTCTTGGCGTCAGGCGTTGGGTTCCCAGGCGCTTAATCCCCTTGGCGCCGCCAAAGGGGGGGGCTGTGTGTGCTCTGTGGGATATCTGGGGGCGCACACGGCCCCACCCCTCGTTGGGGACTGGGCATAAAAGGGGAGCTCCCTGGACGATCAGGGCCAGTCGTAGCTCAAGACCCAAGACCCAAGAACAGCCATCGGAGGACCCTGGGACGCTGTGAAAGCCAGTGGTGGGACTCTGGAACTCCCGACTCTACGACCTAGTGAGGGCGAGTTCCAGAGCGTAGCCAGAGTAGAGTATCTAGGCTGTGTACCTAGGTTGTGTACCTAGGCTGTAACAGAGTATCAGGAGTTGGAGTGTTGGACTGTTGGAGTACTGTTGGAGTGTTGTATTGTAATAAAGAAGTTACCTCTACAAGTGTCTCCAGAACCCGTTACACAAGCAATCATCATCAGGTGTGAAATCCACAGAAAGAAAATTTGATATCAACTCGTGCAAAAATTTGAAAAAAAAAATATTTCTGTGGATTTCACACGTGATGACGATTGCTTGTGTTGCAGTCGAAACGTCGTGAGAATTTGTATTTTTTATATTATTGTATTAATTCCCATCTACATGACTTTACCGAAAGAACCAAGAATATGAATCCCTGCAGTCACGAAAGCTTTAAATTGAATTTTCGGCAACATTCAAAGTGTCGTGTGCCGGGCAACACATTTTTTTAACTTATAGATTTTACATATACATAATATTTGCCAACACACGATATCAACTCGTGCAAAATATGGAAAATGCAATACTGTAACGTGTCTAAACAAGCGCATCTGTCCTCCACTCAAAGTAATTTATATTGTTGTGATATGAATCTAGTACAGTAATCATAAGTTCTCATCTTAATTTTTTTTCAATGAAAAACAAGTGCCCTTTTCATAGGTTCTGTAATAACCCGTTATATTCAAATCTTTTTGTTGCAATAACATTTTGGGATGAAATATTACCCTCTATGTTTGAATGCCGCAAGTCTCCTTCGAGTGAATTTGTGAGTTCGAGTGAGTATTTGGGTATTTGGCTGATGTCAACGTTCCACGTGATAAGCCACTTCCTTGAGTTATCAATTGTGGCCAGGTCACATCTGAAAAAGAGCTGCATAGCTCAGTCAGCCTTCCCTGGTAAAATAAGAAAATCGTAGTAGCAGTAGTGGGAGAGTGGCTTCTAAGCAGACAATTGAGGTGGCTTCGGTTTAAAGAGTTTATTACGTTAACGATGGCAAGTGGATTTGTGGCATCGTTGTGAGGATAAGAACGCTGAGTGTGAAGACAGCAAATGCACGCGTGTTTCTCTACATGCAACCTAAAGCCACGGTGGCGGGATGTTAACTACCTCGCCTGGTATGCAGGAGGTCGTGGGTTTCAATCCCGACCCTGACTGTGCTTGCTGTATATTCGCAGTGTGCGTGTCTCTCTCCCAGTGGTTCGCGTGGATTTTTATCCGGCTCCTCGCGTTTGTCCCTTCACATTTAAAATCGACACGCGTTTAGAGTATTTGGCTGCTCTAACTTTCCACGCGATAAGCCACTTGCACTGAGCTATAATTTGTGATAGCCAGGTCGCTTCTGACAAAGAGCTATATAGCTCAGTGGGCCTTGCCTGCTAAAAAATATAAATCATTGGTAGTTTAATAGCTTGAATGTTTTGTGGATGTGAAGATAGTGAGCAACGCGCAGGGGTTCTCTTGATGACGATGTTCCGCCTGAAGAATTCCGATTGAAAACACCGGCATGGAATAACCGTGGAATGCGTGTCCACCACGTGTCAGTCAAATTGCCATCACAGATCCAATCCGCATTAAACAAAAACCCCACTGCGATCGTTGGCCGCATCACAATGGGCGTGGCTTGGCTTGCAGGGGGGTTTCCAGCCTTCTGGAGGGAGCACGTGGGGGGGGGGGCAGCTACCATTTTTAAATAGGGCCTGAGTAATCGACCAAAAATGCGTGTTTGATTATATATTTTTTCCCGATGAATAGACTTTATTGATTAATCGACTTAATCGTCCCCAGGCCAACTCTTGAGCTCACGAGAGCTACGAGCAGGAACGCATTGCTCGCGAGGCCCTTCGTTGCCAATCATGGCACGCATCCCTCGGCTCCTTCATTAGGCTGACGAGTGGAATGACGCGATGCTAAAGCACAGCCTCTTTGTCCACCCGCTGCTTGACGATGGCCTTCCGATGCCGTGTCGGTCACCGTGATTGTTTTGTCCACATTTCACCTCGCTCTGTCAGTGCAGGTTGGTGGTGAAGGGGGCTGCCTCAGGACCGGTTCAGACATCACTTCGCCGTCGATGTTGGCCATGGCCAGTGATGGAATGCAGAGGTGGCTGATTGCAAAGTGCAGTGCCGCTAGCCACCTCGCCAATGCCCCACCCCGATGAGTAACATAGTCAGTTTCGATTTAAAGCTTTCGTGACTGCAGGGATTCATCTTATTGATTCTTTCGGTAAAGTCACGTAGAAGGGAAATAATAAAATTATTTTATTATGTTTTATTATTTTTATTTTATTATGTTTTATTTTTATTATTTTATTATTTCCTTTCTACGCGACTTTACCGAAAGAACCAAGAATATGAACATAGTCAGTGTTTAATCCTTCGGAAACTAACAACAACAATAAGTACGAACATGTTTATTCCATGTGGTCAGAGGTGTTTTTACCAATTACAATGATATGTATGTGTGTTAAACTTTTTTCGCACCGTACATAGTCAACCGTGCTAATGGGAGGTGCGGGATATTATAGACACATTCCTTTATATACACGTGCTATAATTATACAGTATAAGCACGTGATATAATTATATACACATGCCTTTTTCTAATTACTTGCAATCCCCATACACCTTAAGCTTGGGGGGGATAAAACAACAGCAGAGGGAAAGTGTGAGCAGCATTGGCTCACCGAAATAAATAATCACCACGTGCCATAATTAGCCGCAATTGCGTATGCTCAAACCATACATTGTTACCTCTTGAGATTATGTTGGTGTTGTGGTTTTTGTCCCTTGATTAGGCTAGTGAGCCTAAATATAGAAGATAGTCTCTAAAACCCCTGCATCGAACATCAAACTAACAGGCTAGTGAAGGTGGGGAATCATAGATGTACAGCACAACAATCAGTGTTTCTGCACTACCCTCTACTTCCGTCAATGTAGCTGCGCAGACACCTCTAACATTTTGCTGGCGGTCGCTCATCCATGTGTAATAAAGCTCGTTGAGACGACTTCTGGAATCCGTCTTTTATTCAACTTATGTTACAGTTACTTCACGCTGCTGATAGGCAGCGTGAGAGGGACAGATAGACAGAGAGAGACGCCCTGCCACGTGGCAACTCGGAGCCCCGCTTCTGCGTGGCCCCCTTCCTCTGTTCGTTCCCGTTCTGCCCCCGTCTCGTTCGTCTCCACCCCTATTTAATACCCGGGTCACGTGGTACGTTTCCGCCAATCCTCGTTAGCCCGCATCGAATCTTCCAGGCTCCCTCGTCAGCTCCCGGGACCACGCCCCTGACTCATCTCCCCATTGGCTGAGGCCAAAGCCAGCAGACCCAATCCTTACAGCTGTCACCTTTCCATCACGTCAGGGCCATGCCCCCAGGCTTCCCCCCATTGGCTGTAAACCAGGACCAGCAGAGCCAATCACCATGACAAGTTGTGATACGTCAGTGAGCCGGATATATCCTCATATTACACATGCACTGTCCAGGCTCAATGGCTGCTTAGCTTCTGAGGTCTACATGAACTCCGGCGGTCCTGGGCTCTTTTGTTCACAGGCTTAAGTGGTGAACGTTGTGGGCCTTGGGTTCACGTGACTCCGGCTCTGCGCCTCCACAACTCGGGGGGGGGGGGGGGGGTGGAAAATCGCATCTTGAATTGAATCCCAAACATGAATTGCAGCAATGAATCAAATTAGCAGCGAGGGTGGGCGTAGGGGTGAACAGGTGAATAGTTACATGCCTAATAAAGGGAGCACATACACAGCACGAGTGCACAATAGTACTTTATTTCTTCATTTGTGATGCTGATAAGTAAAGCATGTATTAAATAACGTTGACGCATTTTTTCGTAAAATAAATAATTGGATTTTAGCTCATCATTACAATTGCTCAGTATTAGTGCATATTTTAAAGACAAATTTTAAGCATCCTTTATTTGCCAACAACGAAGTGGTGTCCTGGAAATGAAACAAAAACTAGATATTTTTCGATTTAAAGCTTTCGTGACTGCAGGGATTCATCTTCTTGGTTATTTTGGTAAAGTCACGTAGAAGGGAAATAATAAAATAATAAAAATCAAACATAATAAAATAAAAAATTCTCACGACGTTTCGGCCACAACACAAGCAGTCGTCCTCAGGTGAAGAAACAGAGCTGTCAGAAAGACAGCGTCCCAATGAACACCATCAAGCTTGGCAGCGTATATTTAAGCTGGGTCGGGGGAGGAGAGCGCCTTGACAAAGGAGTTTACATATCAACACCGGAATTAAGCATATTGATGGAAAATGCAGATATGGGATTAGTCACTCCTTGTGGAATGTGTAGGTGGTGGGGGGGGGTCTCAAAGTCATATGACTGAAAAAACTAGATAACCCACAAACATTGTCGAGTAGGCAGGCTTTTATTCAGAGTAGGCCGATTAAGTGGATTTTTAATCAAGTCTTTATTACATCTGTAATGCGGGCGTAAACGGCTTCGCGGATATGACGTCATGGGGGGAGGAGTTAGGTCACGTGGGAGAGAGGGGTGAGGTCTTAAGGGAAAGATACCGGAAGAGACGGGAGAGTGTGGGAGACAGAGTTAGAGTGAGGCCACGCAGGGCGGAGGTCGAGGAGTGGCGAGATCGCCACATACACGGAGGGTAAGACATGGCACCGTCGGCCAGCGGTGACCAAGCATGGAGGAACGACGAGCACCGGTGGAGCTGCAGTGAGGGCAGCGATGGAGCTGCAGTGAGGGCAGCCGGAGGACTGCACAGGGGGTCTGCAGCGGAGCTGCAGAGGTGTGGAGGCTACGGGAGCGAGGGCAGCTACGGAGCTGCCAAGGGGAGAGCTCTGAGCGAGGGCCGTGCGGGAAAAGTGTAAGAACCCGAATAAAGGACGACGGAGACAGAACCAGGATCGAGTCCCTTATTACACTGGTGTCAGAAGTGAAACGGCATGTCAAAACAGCTCAGAAGAAAGAATATTCCTGCGCCATCGTCTGCTACAACATCCGACGACGACGACCTTCCTCGGGCGGTCGACCTACCTGCGATGGAGGCGGAGATCCGTGCGGGAACAAGTGCGGGTCCGGGAGTCGAAGAGGTCGCCGCGTCGGTGGACCCGTCTGCACCTGTGGACGCGGATTGGCGATGGAGGCAGATGGCGGCGCAGCTGGAGACGCTGAAAATCGTGCTCGTGCAATTGTGCGAGCTCGTCACGCCGAGGACGGCATTGGGGCGAGCCGATGGAGGTCCGCAGGTCGCTGCCTTGCCTCCGCTGTCGGCGCCATTGACCACGCGGCAAGAAGACGCCATCTTGGGCGTGGCAGGAGAAGAACGGCGGGAAGCCGCCATCTTGCACTCTCCGCGGCGAGAGGCCGCCATCTTGAACACGCGGCGATGCGACGCCATTTTGAATATGCCGCCTGGTGAGTCATGGGAGGAGGACGGTGCAACAAGGAGTTGCAGTCGTCATCTCACGACCGTCAAAGAATTCTCCATCGGGGGCGATTGGAGTGCTTTCGCCTGCAGATTTCTGGCGGCGGTACGCTCAGCGAGGTGGACGGACGCTGAGGCGTTGGAGGTTTTACCGACTCTTCTCGATGACGAGTCGGTGAGATTCTTCCGCTCCATCAAGGCGGAGAAGAAGAAAACATTGAGAGGAGTTTTCGACGAGGTGGCAGATGCATATGAGCCACTGGATGACGCTCATCGCCGGTTTGTTCAACGTCAGCGAGCACCCGAGGAGTCGCCGGTGGCATACAGGGGTGCGGTATTGGAGTTGGCCATGGCTGCATACCCGGAGATGGAGCCTGACCTGCTCGAACCTCTCATCTTGGGTAAGATGCTCGAGCTGTCCCGGGATTTGGGGATTCCTATGCCGGTGTGTGGCCACGAAAAGCTTACGTCCCGGGCGGCCGCTAAATGTCTTGATGCCCAGTTCAACCTGCGCCGTTGGAAGCAAGTCACGGCGTGGACGGGGGGGCCCATCGTCGAGGGAGGTGCCGCGGGTTGGGATCCCAAGAAGGCGGTGTACGTTCCTGACGGGGGGGGGGCCCGCAGGAGCTGACAGCCGCCTCTGCTCAGTGGTCGGCCCGCACTACGCCGGGGCCGCGATCTGCGCCACCGCCACGGGAGCGTTGGGGCAGGGTGCCTGCGGCGCGGCGTAACAACATCGATTGCTTCCGCTGCGGCCGTAAAGGCCATTACGCCAGGGACTGCTGGGTCCGCGTCCCAGGTCCGCCCCAACAGGAGGCCTCGTCAGCGGACGTGCCACGGAAGGATCCTCCAGGACAGACAAGCCGGCCGTGACATTGCTGGAGACAGGAGACTGCTCGGGGTGTGCCTACCACGGCTGCGGGGACTCCGAGCCCCGCCGCCCTTCCGACCCCGTCGCAGACACGATCGCAACGCACCCCCGACGCTGGGCCTTCAGGGACACATGACCGGGACGTTGACGGGCCTCCAATAGCGACAGGAGGACTTCATCCTGTAGCTCCTAAAACCCCGTCACGTTCCCGGTCTGCAGGAGGGCTGCCGCCCGTCCGGGACGGACCGGCGACCCGAACGCGCTCAAAGTCCCTTACATTTCGTTAAATTTTACTGTTGTGTTGTTCTTGTTGTTATATTTATTGTATGCTTCGTTATCCTTGAATGTGTGATTGTTGTGTTCGCTCGCATTACTTGTCTTGTTATTGTTCAGCCGAGGTCGGCTGGATTTTCTCTACGGGGGAGGGTGGTGTAATGCGGGCGTAAACGGCTTCGCGGATATGACGTCATGGGGGGAGGAGTTAGGTCACGTGGGAGAGAGGGGTGAGGTCTTAAGGGAAAGATACCGGAAGAGACGGGAGAGTGTGGTAGACAGAGTTAGAGTGAGGCCACGCAGGGCGGAGGTCGAGCAGTGGCGAGATCGCCACATACACGGAGGGTAAGCCTTGGCACCGTCGGCCAGCGGTGACCAAGCACGGAGGAACGACGAGCACCGGTGGAGCTGCAGTGAGGGCAGCGATGGAGCTGCAGTGAGGGCAGCCGGAGGACTGCACAGGGGGTCTGCAGCGGAGCTGCAGAGGTGTGGAGGCTACGGGAGCGAGGGCAGCTACGGAGCTGCCAAGGGGAGAGCTCTGAGCGAGGGCCGTGCGGGAAAAGTGTAAGAACCCGAATAAAGGACGACGGAGACAGAACCAGGATCGAGTCCTTTATTACACATCCATCATATGAACATCTACAGCAGTGCTATTGGACATCAGGCGGCCCCTGGTGGCCTTTCGTGCGGCCTCTGACGTGCCGTCCTCGTCAGGACACAACACGTGGAAACCCAGTGGTTTCAAATGTGTGGCTGCCCTCACACATCGTTCTTATCCTCGAAAGTGCCCCCCCTATAAAAATACGTGAAGAACACTGACCTATCAGGAGAAGGTACAAAACACATTCCTACAGAGGGAGCTGGTAGGAACGTTGGGTTGCTCGGTCAATGGCCAGGGTCAACGGCGGCGTGGTGTATTCCGCAAATATGGCCGACTGTGAGGGCGGGCACAAGCCGGCGTGAGTAGGTTAAACGTTGAGTTTTATAAGGGCACCACGGGGTGACCAGCCCCTCCCCACCCAGCCCCACCCCTCCCACCCCCACCCAGCCCCACCCTCCCCACCCAGCCCCTCCCCACCCTCCCCTTCCCACCCAGCCCCTCCCCACCCTCCCCTCTCCACCCAGCCCCACCCCTTTCATTTTTGGATGCACGACGGACGGACGGACACAATAATCCCCTGTGGGCTGGTGTAACCAGGAGGTTCTTACCAGTAAAAATAATTATTACGTCTGGATTGTAAAATGTTACAATGAAGGTCGCCTCAGTTATCTTTCAAAAACACGTGTGGGTTGTCAACTTGTTTGTTCCCAAGACGCCCCTCAGTTATGGTGTAAATTCTGAATGTACTTTGGTTAATGGATTATTTTTTTGCACTTAAATACATTTACCATGTGCACTACAGTTGAACATGGAAATTACACAACCGAGCTGGGTTAATGAGTGATAACTGTTTAATTATACACTCTTTTCAAAGTGCTCTTTCAGCAAATATTCTCTATCTTTTACTCGTAATAATATTCGTATATAAAGTCCATACCATTGTTTCCTCACCATGCTCATATCAACGAATTACATTCATCTTCCTTGAAGTGCAGCTCCCCCGATATCTGAGTGTCACGATCCGAAGGTAGCCAGAGGCTACGGTCGTGGTGTCTTCAGTGGTTCACGTACACAACGGGTGAATTGATGTCATCTGGCTCCACTTTGGCACTAGAAAATAAATCATCGTTTACATTAGACGCAGCATGCTGTAACGGTCGGGTATTGAAGGCACATATAAGCAGCCATGTCCTGCATGTATCGTTCATGCCAATTCAATCAGTCGGTGTCTATTTTTTTTATGAGACAATTGGCATTCTTGTGTACACTTCCAGTTGCGGTTTAAATTTAGTTGCTCCACGGATGGTCTCGTTTCGCCAGTTGCTCAGCTTGATTGAAGCTTTCGTGACTGCAGGAATCCATACTCTTTGGTTTTTTGGGTAAAGTCACGTAGGTATTATTTTCTGTTTTATTTTATTTTTCTACCTACGTGACTTTACCGAAAGAACCACAGAGTATAGTTGCTCAGCTATTTGGAGAGATCCGTGGTGCGTCGGCACAACAACATTGTAACGTAGGCAAAACGTAGACGAAACGTCAGTGTTGCAGGGAACAAACACATGGTCCTTAAGGAACATTGCACAAGTAACAAATTAGGTATCTAGTGGTCATAAACGAAACACACGCGGATAAAAAAAAATACAGTGCAAATGTAATATAAAAGCAAGAGACGCCGGAAAAAATGTAGGTACATGTTCAAGTAAACTCTATATTTTGGTTGGCAGATCTAAGAGTATTCACACTGTACGCCATCACAAAAACACAAAGCCATTGTGTGCCAGAGTAAGACTTTATGGGTTTAAGTCAACAGTGGTTGTCCTATGGATCGACACGCCCCTGGCCATAGGAATATGCACTTTCCACCACTGACTCAATGATAAATACCACCTCAATGCGCATTTGGGCTGGACATCACTTGGATATTTGTTGTTGTTGTTGACTTACTGCTCAGTGTGTGTTTCATTACAAGACACCTCGTAGAGTAAGACGCACCCTAAACTCGTGCCCGGTGTCAGCAACGTGATATTCACTTGGTCGTACGCACAACTACCGCCTTTTAACACGGTAGGCTTTCGTGACCGATATAATTCGTAATAGAGAAATTATTCTATTTGGGTTAGATCGCATAACCCCAAAAAAACTTCTAATATAACTACCGCATATTTAGAGGCACCCACAACTTTTCCATTAAAGTACAGGGGGGGGAGGGGGGAAGTGCACATGATAGTCTGGAAAACACGGTAATAGGCAGTGGGTTCAAGTGCCTGACTGGCAAGTTTATCACAACTAACTTTCAGTGGAGATTTCAGCCTTAATTTCCAATCATATCACAGGCGAACTTCTTACACGTCTGGGAATCCGGACTTCTGTTCAGCAGCCTTTTTAGGCGTGACTGAAAAAGCAGCCCTGATTACACGCGAGAATAAAAATTAACCCGTAAAAACAAAGTTTTTCAATATAAATCCTTTATATGCGTGGCGGCTAGAGTCCTCTCGTCCTCTGGCTTGAGATGGCTGCCACCTATGGGTCAGATCATTGCCTGCCACCATTAAGCAAATGGTAATTAAATATAAAAAAAAAATTCTAAAGAGTGTAAAATTTTGGAAAAATATTTTCACGAAAATAAATTGTCACTCACAACGAGTCTGTGTGCAAAATGTCAGCTCGATTGGATCACGGGAAGTGGGTTAAAAAACGACCGAAAGATTTGCACGGTCGTAAGCGCGCAAGCAAGCAAGCAAGTGAACTTAATATAAAGGATTTAAAAACAAGCTGAGCCACGGACACCGCGGTGGCACAGCGAGGACATCCCTTGCGATGAAAGGTGCACACAGTCGTACCTTTTGCAGGTCACACGATCCCAAATATTCTTGAGCGAAGCCCTCGTCAGCGGACTTCCACACAGGAATACGATGGGCGTCGTGAGCGTGTTGATGACCCGAAGGATGTTGTAAGGCTGGACGGCATTGTAAGGGATGCCGTAGCACAGTCCCATGTAAAAGCAGAAGCCGCAGTACATGAGGCTGGGCGTCCAGAGAAATATGAACATCACGGACGTGATGATAATCAGGTGCGACGACCTCTTGGCCTCGCCGTCGGTTTGTTTCTCGCGACTGAGCTGCCGCTTGGTCACCAGGTAAAGGTGCACGTTGAGGCAGGCCATCACGAACACCAGCACGATACTACCGAGCAGCGAGCAGTAAGAGTGATAAATGAACACGGCCCATTTCGGGATCTCCGTTTTGATCACAGTGTTGGCGACGGACAAGAGCCATGTGGCGGTGATGATGACCAGCACTTTGGTCCGAGTCATGTTCTTCGTGTAGTCGAACGGGTACTGCACGGCGTAGTACCTGTCCACCATGGCTGCCATCAGTGTCAGCAGCGAGATGCCGTGGAACATTGGGAAAAGTCCTGGGGCGTCATATCCGCCGGAGAGGCTCTCCAGCACCAGGTAGGTCCCGTTGTAGAACCAGCCGCATCCGACGATTAGGTCCGTGATGGTGATGCTCAGCGTGTAGAGGAAGTTGTTCCTCTTCCGGAGCTTCGCCGAGCTCACGATGGCCAGAATCAAGAGGGAGTTGGCGATGGTCGAAGACAATGCCAAGCTAATGTGGAATATGATCAAAATCCAATCGCCCGGATCCTTGGCCACTGTATATAGTGGCACGATCATTTTATTTTGTTCTTCACGAAACGCACTCCAAATCCGAAACTGGATGAGCACGAAATTAGTGAAGGATTATGATCGCAGCCGGTCCCAATCAATGTTGTTAAATAGGTGATAGAATTCAGCCGAGACGGACTTAAAATACTTCCGTTTACCGGATTTGGAATATTCTATTCCCCGCGTTCCTCTGCGTCGCGGTAAAGTAATGCTAATGACATGAACAAGCGCACTCCAAATGCCCAAGAGCATTCGCAGAGCCCTTTGGAAGAGGATAATACTCTCTGTGTAGCAGGGATCTTTGAGCTCACCTCCCATCAGATATGTGTAATTGCTTGTTATTGCAAGCTGCATGAACCTGCCGAAGGTAATGGTAAAGGTGCAGCCCTGCAATTGATAGCTCACGTCACTGCTGGGCAGAAGGGCCTCCAACTGTCGGGAGCTCCAGCAAGCACCGCTCGATGGTAATTTGGCCTACTCTTCCACACGGGCCAGATGACTTGAAAGCGGCGGGAGTGCCAATCCTTTATCCCGTCACACGGGGCCTGCCGATAGACTAACGATGGTGAACACTTACTGCCCGGTGGACAGAGGTGGGGCAATTTAATAAACTTATACTCATAGTTTTTTCGGTGAAGTCACGTAGGTAAAAAATGAAATTAAAATTAATAAAAAATAAAATAATAAAAATCACGACGTTTCGGAGGCAACACAAGTCTCCGTCATCAGATGGGACCGTCACAGCCAGATTTGCTTGATACAGCACTCACTTGATACAGCAAATCTGGCTGTGACGGTCCCACCTGATGACAGAGGCTTCACTTGATACAGCACTCACTTGATACAGCAAATCTGGCTGTGACGGTCCCACCTGATGACAGAGACTTGTGTTGCCTCCGAAACGTCGTGATTTTTATTATTTTATTTTTATTAATTTGAATTTCATTTTTTACCTACGTGACTTTACCGAAAAAACTAAGAGTATGAATCCTTGCAGTCACGAAAGCTTCAAATCTAGAATTAATAAACGTACCCCATTGTTTTAACTGCCACGCCGGGAGATCCAACCGAATGTCAAGTCCAGTGTTCTATTACAGCATCCCCCCTTCCAAAGAAGTCAACGAAAACTCAGCATGTTCGTTTCGTGTTTTTTTTTATTTACAGGTGTGGAACGGTGGCACAGCAATTATTTCACCGTGCCATGATCCCTGGCAATCCGAGTTCGATTCCCAGCCACGGCTAACGTCGGAGTGGGGAGTGATAGCTGAGCCGGTCCTGGGCATTCCCCTTCACCAACATGCACTGGGCAGCGTGGTGAAGTATGGTAAAATCACCCCCGTGACCGACTCGGTTTGGGAAGGCCTACATCCAACAGTGGATTGCTCGTGGCTGATGATCATGTACAATTAATGTTACACACAATATGACTACTGTGACATTTAAAACATTTGAACACATTTCAACGGGAAGTATCTTTTAACTCCTAAAAATCACACCAAGCCTAAAGTAAAAAAAAAATATGCATGGTTTTTAATAGTTTATGGTATGAGACTGGTTAAACAATCCGTCGTTTATAATAATTACTCATGCTCAGTCCTCTGAAATGTCAAAGGCTATAACATCTTGGGGTGCCACGGTTGCGAGATGTTAGCTACCTCGCCTGGTTCACAGGAGATCGTGGGGTTTATCCCAATCCCGACGCGTGTATATTTGGAGTTTGCATGTTCTCCCTGTGGTCGCGTGGATGTTTCTCCGGTTTTACCTCCACATTTAGAAACATGCGTTTAGATTATTTGGCTGCTATACATTTCCACGTGATAAGCCACTTCGTTGAGATGTCATTTGTGGCCAGGTCGCTTCTGAAAAATAGCTATACAGCTCAGTGGGCTGTACCTGGTAAATAACATTGTCTAGTTTTATCGTTCAGCAACATGGTGAATTCAAATCCCTCTCACCCACCCCCTGGGATTTAAATATTAATTTTATGGAGCAGGGGGAGGTTGAATTTTCTTTCATCAGCTGTGAATGGGGTTTCTTGAGTTGACAACGTTTTAAAAGCCCTGACCAAGATGTTTAGCCACATCTTCGTGGCCACGCTTTGCAACATCATTTCACTACCGTGCTCATGTTTGTCGTAAAGCATGTCAACTATTATCTCCATTCAGGATGATGCTTCAGCTCTCTTTATTATAAACCCTCGCAGATTATTGACCAACACTCTCCTAAATCACAATGATGTGTTCGCTTACTCTTTGGTTTTTTCGGTAAAGTCACGTAGGTAAAAAATAAAATTAAATAAATGAAAACAACTAAATTAAATCACGGCGTTGTTTTCATTTATTTTACTTTATTTTTTACCTACGTGACTTCACCGAAAAAAACAAAGAGTATGAATCCTTGCAGTCACGAAAGCTTCAAATCTAGAGTTGGTGTGTTCGCTTGTTCCTCTTTGAGGCGAGACAGTGCTTGGAGAAGAAACGCTTTCATATTCTGTTGTCCACGAAACAAGTGCTGCTTCTGACCTGTGTGTGCGTGTTTCTGTGGAACCTGCAGCTAAGGCACTAAAGAGATCCCGTTGCTGATCGCTTCATATAAATATACCTTTCCAGTCAGTTTTTAGTCATTGACTTTATACCATAAGGTTAGTGCAAATCTGTTTTATTTTAATGGAGGTATTGCTTTACATTTGGCGACTTTGGTTCAATTCCTGGTCAAGACTATATCATCCCATCCGTGGGGAGTGATGTCTGAACCATGTCTCGGCACCCCGTTCACCAACCCGCATTGCCCAGTGTGGTGAACCGCGGTCAAATAACCCTTTGACCGACACAAGAGGGAGCACTAGAGGGACTTTGGCCTACTCTTCCACGCTTCCCAGCCATCTTTGCAGAGGTGGGAGCACTCACATTTTGCCTTACCCCACACTCGGCCAAACTGTGGTGTACCCATTTATACTTCTGGGTGGGATCGAGGGGATCGTTGTTGTTGTTGTTGTTTAAAATAAGCATCCACCATTTTTCAAACTGCCACGCCGAGAGACTGAACCGGCGACCTCTGGGTTGCAGGTCCAGTGTGATCACCATTGCACGCCACGGCAGGATCGCGGGGCTCTCCGTCGTGAGATGAAATTACGTGCAGCAAGGAAAGCGTCGTGACTCCCGCCACGAAACACAAGTGCCTGACTCGGTGCGAGCATTGTGATAAAATAAGCTTGATGCCTGGGCGTGACACACCACTCCCACTCGTGGAGATGTGTGTATTTTTATACGCAAACATGCACTCCCTCTGGTGGAGATAACCCTCTGTTGGACTTCACATCCACTCTCGTGTGCTCGGGCGACTTATTTTAATGACCGCTTGCTTGCTTGATATTCGCGAATTATTCTCGTGCCATAGCCACCACCGGTGTCCCTCTGAGTTGAAGCGGGTTTTTTTTTTCATCGCTGCAGAGAGCCTACCTGTATAATTGGCACTTTCCCTTTTGCATGCAGGCGGTCTCACGGTAGAAAAATGCAAATACACAGGTGTGTGCCGGATTTAATTTTAGCAGGAAATTAACGTCGGCCTTGGTGGGGCTCTCGGTGCTTTCCTCAACCTCACGGTTCTGCGGTAGAACAAAGATCCCCCGTGTAGCCTTAGCAGACTGTAGGGGCAAGTGCTGTTAGCAAGTAGCACCTATGAAGGCCGGAACGGTACACGAGGGAGCGGGTGGCCAGCACCACGCCCGACCGCCTTTGTCTCCCCAGTGGCGATGTTTACACACCGCACCCAGGTACTCATTTGAGGCCGAGTCGACCTAGAGGAGGCCCAGGACTGGTTCAGATAATCGTCACTGGGTGTTGGCCGTGAGCGGGACTCGAACCACCGCTATATAACAAGCCGCCCAGCACCTGCACACGAGCCGATTTCATCGCTCCATCTCCTCCGTGGACGTGAATTGTCAGATACGTTCCATTCCATGGCAGCCACTTCTTAGCCGTCGGCCGTCAACCCTTATTGCGATGTGCCACGTGCAACAAGCCCACTTACTTCTCTTAGCAGTATCAATGATGTCGTTAAAAACTGTGTATGCTCTCCAATCCATGCGTTCCTCATTCTGTCTCCCAGTGTCATGTTTTGTCAATAAAAAATGTTTCTGAACCATGTCCTAGCAGGTATTGATTGTACACCGACTAAATACTTTCAAAGTTCAGATTCATAGAAGCACTCCGTAATAATAATAGTTTACAGACATCAGTCCACAGCTGGATGAGGGCCTCCACATGCCATGCATTGCCTCGGGGGTGATTTTACCATATTCCAACATGCTGGTCACTGCAGGTTGGCGACAACTGCTGCTGAACTTCAGTGCTCCCTGCCTTCACCAATTCGCGTTGGCCAGCGTGGTGAAGTATGGTCAAATAACGTCCAAGACCATGCCTGACGCGGGAAGGCCCTCATTCGGCATCGTATGGACAAAGGGAGGGGGGAAGGGCGAGGTGTACGACTACAGATTTTACATTCGTCTCTTGATTCCAGGTAGAGTGCTCACTGCCACACGCTGCTGCCAGACGCGATTGCTCCGCGCCAAAGAGTGGCACCAGTCAACGGTGGTCCAGAGCACGCCCTGGGATGCATGTCCACACCATTGTACATCTCCTGTGAGTTAAATTTCGATTTAAAGCTTTCGTGACTGCAGGGATTCATCTTCTTGGTTCTTTCGGTAAAGTCACGTGACTTTACCGAAAGAACCAAGAAGATGAGCCCCTGGGAGGTTAACCTTTGTACAGCCGAGCCTTGATGTCTATAGCCCAACACTCGTCTGTTCCGATGGCAACGTGGCTTTTGTAAATTCAGTCGAGTGTGCCACGTAAAGTATCCGAGATCATTTTCTCTCTCTCCCTCTCTCTCTCTCCGCCTCTGCTCGGCGGTGATGAGCTCAACGCCGGCTCGTGTAAATCCCCAGTGGTTGTCACCACCGCGGCCAATATGTTCGCGCTGATAATTGCAGGAGTAATCGAGTGTTGTCACTCGCCACACTGAAGGTCGTGTAACTATCGCGACGCCGTCATTCGTTGTGCGTACGATTTTCGTGATAATGGTAATTGTTGGGGGGGGGTTTTTTGGTACTCGTTGCAGAGCAATTGTGCGTGTCATTTCTTTTTTAATTCACGGTTGTGTAATAATTGTTTGTGTGTTATTCGTTTTTTTCAAGTGATTGAGTAATCGTGAGTTTGTTGTTTTTTTGCACTGATGATTGTAAAACACTCATGACCGTGTAATTTTCATCTTGTTAAGCCGGATATTTACGTTTCTTAGTGGCGTCGTTCTGGAAAAAAATACCAGACATGCAGCAGCTGCCGAGTAATGCAAGACTCAAATAAAACAAATCCAATATTTCAACATGTAAATGATATTACATATGCATCAGTAGTATACACTAAATGCAAACAATACTCACGATAATTGTTTTTTTACCGTTCTATCTGGCAACAAAACTGACATCTTTTTACAAGGAGTCATGTTTGCATAGACCGCAATACCTGCAGTCATAATCCACACCCGAGCTGTCTCGGGTGTGGACCAATCAACTTCAAGGACAGTGCACATTATCAGAGTTATATTCTTTTGTTTGTATTATGACTGCAGGTATTGCGGTCTATGCAAACATAACTCCTTGTAAAAAGGTGTCAGTTTTGTTGCCAGATAGAAGGGTAAAAACCAATGATCATATTTTTACTGGCAAATGAGGTTCCCATAGTGTAGAATACTCACGATCTCCGTAAGATTCTCGTTACATTTTAAGAGTTTTTATTCATTCAAACTCTAAATGCATTTACACTAAATTACCAAAAGTAGTGTGGGTACTCCCCACCGAATTCAAGAAGTCTGGCCAGAGTTGGAGAGTAGGCCACATACCCTCCAGAGGGGCTCTCTATAGCGGCCTCTAGTGGATGCCCTTGTGCCAGCAGTGGCACATGCAGGCACTTGCAGGGTCTGTGCCTTTACCTTTGCAATTACTAATGCGCAGTACATTATTTTAGTTCAACAAAACATGAAAACATCACACACTTTTTTTTTCACCTGATGGTACCACAGTCTCCCTTGACCCAGAACACGATTTATTCAATGTTTTTTTATTTTGTCGAGTTAACACACTTAAGCAGGGAGCAATATACATAATCACCATTTAGAGAGAAATGTATTTATTTGTGTGGACACATTTACATATCTGTCATCTTCTTCTCCATCAACTTTCTTTAGAATTATTTCCCAAAAATGTGAACTTGCAATGGGTTAATATTATATTCAGTTGCCTCTCTTGAATACAATGATCATCATGGGGAATGTACCGAACGTGAAAATAAAAGTGTGCAAGAATAGAACACTGGGAACTCAGTTTACACATATTGAGATTACGATATTTAGTTTTGCTCCAATAAATGTACACAACAAGACACAAAGCCAACATTTGCAGTTTGATGATGTTATCAGTGACATTTTGCACAATGTCTGGTATATTTGAGGGGGGGTGGAGTGGTGGCACAGTGGTCAGCACACTGCAGTAGGAACTCAGTGACCTGCGTTCGATTCCTGGCCACGTTTAGCACCGGCTGTGAGTGATATCGTGGCGAGTGATACCTGAACCAATCCTGGGCCCTCCAGTCCGGCTGAGTATGGTCAAACAATCCGCACGACTGACACAGTTTGGGGAGGCCTTCATCCAGCAGCGCGTTAACAAAGCACAGTAAAATGTTGCCTTCATTATTGTAAGCAATTATTATCGTACATTGCATTACGATAGGACAGAATAGCGAAATGTTAGTGCTCGTGGCAACATTAATGTATGGACGTTACGTGAACATCTTTAGCCACGGAAACTGACATGGGTTGGTGATTATTGCAGGGATGCTGCCGCATGCTCATTTCGTTTCAATGTATGAAGCAGTCGTTTTAAACTCCGACTCCACCTTGTTGCTAGATGATAATGAAAAAAACAACAACAACACAGAGCATCGACAATTACTGAAATAGAAACATAACTTACGATCTCAAGTGATCACATGGACTGTTCGTGATATTATGTATAACTTGCTAAAATGTCAATTTCTGTATCGTATCATGCACAAGACAATTCAATCAAGAATGGTAATCTTAATTCCTGTACGTTCCACAACCTATGACCAAATCACCCAGGAGGTGCCCAATCTAGTCAAAGCTGAGCAGGGTCAAACCTTGCTAATGCTCGTGCACAACAGGTGTTATGCTTGTTTTTTTTCCTCCACCAACCCACACTGACCGGCGTGGCAATGTCCGTTCGTCAAATTTAACCCTCCACACGGCGCGGTCGGAAACCCTCGTCCAGCAGTATATTTGCAAAAGGGCCCCTGCATGCACGCGTACACAGAGAGGGAGGGGGGGGGGAAGGTGGACAACGCTCACCTCTTGCAGCACAGCTTTCTCCAAACATCTCTCAGAGATGCCCTCGTCATGGGGCTCCCGCACAGGAACACGACGGGGGTGGTGAGCGTGTTCATGACCCGGAGGATAAAGAACGGGTGGATGGCATTGTGGCTCGCATTGTAGCATATCTTAAAGTAGCTGCACGTGCCGCAGTGGATGATGCTCGGTGTCCACAGCGCCAGGAACATCACGGACGTGGCGATGATCAGCTGGGCCGAGCGCTTCTTGGACTCGCCCTCCGTGGCCGGCTCTTTGCCCAGCTGCCGTTTGGTGATGTAGTAGAGGCGAAGGTTGAGTGGGCCCATGATCGCGATGAGGATCAAGTTCCCGAGCAGCGAGCAGTAGGCGTGGAATATCTCCACGGAGGTGCGAGGGATCTCGGTTTTGATCACGTTGGTGACGATCGACAGAAACCACATGGAGAGGATGATGCAGATCACTTTGGTCCGAGTCATGTTTTTCGTGTAGTCGAACGGGTACTGCACGGCGTAATACCTGTCCACCATGGCCGCCATGAGGGTCAGCAGCGAGATGCCGTGGAACATTGGGAATAGTCCGGAGGGGTCGTAACCCCCCTGGATGCTCTCGATCACCATGAAGGTCCCGTTGTAGCACCAGCCCAGGCCGACGATCAAGTCGCTGAGCGTAATGCTCAGCGTGTAGAGGAAGTTGTTCCTTCTCAGTAGCTTCTTGGAGCTGACGATTGCCAAAACTAGAACGACGTTCCCGATGCCGATGGCCGCCGAGAGAAGAATGTGAAACGCCAGTAAGATCCATTCGCCTGGCGTCTCTGCCAGGCTGGAAAGTGGAACAGCCATCGTGCTTACTGCAGCCGTGTCCGAGGTTAGAACAACGCGTGCCAACTCAATGTCCCACGAAGTGGTTTCAACTCGTTTCGATCAATGTTATTAAATAGGTTTTAAAATTCAGGCGAGAGCTGCTTAAAATAACACTGTCCATCCATTGGAGGGAAACACCATTCCCTGTTATATGAGCGGCGTGCTCTAAATTCAGCCCTAGCGGCTTGCGAAGGTAAACAGTCGGGACTCTGCAGGTAATTGTGAGACTCTGTGGGGATTTTCGATGCATTGAAGGGGCACCTGAACAAACTATTTTTTTCATGGGTTTGGTGCGGCCACTGCTGCATGATTGCACTAAATATAAATCTCCAAATTGGATGCGTGACATAATTCGAGTGAGATTCGCGCCAGCATTGTACCAAATATGCTCACGGTGAGCAGCGGTGGCGTGGTTGGCACGAGTCCCCGGTGCCAGGGACGAGATGGAGCCCTCTGTCCAGATTTGCCTCTCCATTTTCGAAGCCCATGGGTCCCCTGGTGCAGCTACACTGCCCGCACACCCGCATGCGACGCAACTGTGCACAGCTGCACGTGCCTGCTTCAGAATGCTTCTCAGTGTCCCACGTACTGATGGAAACCTCGGGAAAACGAACATCACTGCACGCACCGCAGACTTGCAATGTGCAGTCCTTTGTCAATCTGCTGCCGATGACGGCCTCTCCAAGCGATTTCGATAATTGATTGAGATTCATTGACCATACTTCACCGTTCTGGCCAGTGTGGGTTTGTGTAGTGGAAGACTAGAGAGCCCAGTGAATAGGTATCGTATCAGGCTGGCAATGATTTACAACCCCCAGCAATGAATGAATTGTCATGAATTTATCGTTTTTCTTATCTCGTTTTACCATATTATTTAAAATTTGTCCTGGTTTAAGTAGTTGAATCATTTATACAATCGTGTTCGTTCAGTCTGCTTAAATGGTACATGAGAACTGATGTGCATATGATTGAAATAAATTGTAACTAATCAGTTCCCGTGCAGGTGATATGCAGCTAATGCAGTAAAACTTCTCCAAGCCGGATTCGACAGCGTGGCGCAAGGTGAATCCGTCCAATTAAAATTTGTTTATCCCAGGAGTCGGCAACCAAAATGTGTGTAAATTGAACTTCTTTCGCGCCGTATGTAGCTAACCATGAAAATCGGAGGTGTGGGGGAACGACTCAAAAAAACTACCGTAAAATAACGAGAAGAGCATTTTTGTTTTTTCATTCGGTTTTAAAAAACTCAAGAGCCGCAATGCACGTGAATTACGAGACGGTCCTTCATGATGAACGTCACGAAGAAGTCCTTAAAGAGCCGCATGCGGCTCCGCAACCGCAGGTTGCTGACCCCTGGCCTAGACAATGATGTCGAGGTGGGGGGGGGGAAATCCAAGGGGGGAGGTGGGGGGTGGTCGTGGGTGGCGATGGAGCCATTGTCCAACTCCCCTCTTCCCAGAACATTGGAATTGTATGGATATTTACCATGGAAAAGACATGGAACGTTTGTTTTGTCCAATGTACGGCCCTAATTAAAAACCTGAAAATGTCAACACCCCTGAGAGGTTGCTAGATCCGCCTCTAATTGACGTCCAGAAACGAGGGGGGTGCAAGGTCACCACACATCACCAGAAGCAGCAGCACGCGCCAGGCTGGTACCGCTGGTAACTCCCGTGCCCTTGGGGACACGTGGCAGTCTACCACCTGCTCTGCCAGTGGCGACGTTTATTACCATCAATATATGTAAAAACAAAGTTATTACCCCTTCTTGGTTCTTTCGGTAAAGTCACGTAGAAGGGAAGTAATAAAATAATACAAATAAAACATAATAAAATAATTCTCACGACGTTTCGGCCACAACGCAAGCAGCCGTCCTCAGGTGAACGGCTGCTTGCGTTGTGGCCGAAACGTCGTGAGAATTATTTTATTATGTTTTATTTTTATTATTTTATTACTTCCCTTCTACGTGACTTTACCGAAAGAACCAAGAAGATGAATCCCTGCAGTCACGAAAGCTTTAAATCGAAATTTAAAAGTTATTACGTAATATGCTTAGATCAGATTTCCTTTATAAAATTCACGATTTCAGTGCCACCAAAAACTGTGTTCACCCACTACCTATGCATGCCCTGCAAGGATTCTGTGTTGTTAAAGGTTCAACAGCAAAGTAAATCGGGCGCCAGACTCAACGACGCATGCACGATTGTGCATGGCTGCGTGATCCACCCAGCACTCAGTGTCCGTGTCACTTGATACCCTGGGTTTATCCAGGTAATACATGTTCATAAAGATCTGTGTATATATATAAAAAATATTATTCAGGATTGTTATTACATTAAAATATCGATTTATTTTGTGTCTCGTTTTCATACCGTTGTTTGTATGTTTGCTTGATCGCACATTTTTATTTTTTGTTTGAGCCATTAGGCCAATTTTAACAATTATCACAACATGTCCATAACTCATCTTCTTGGTTCTTTCGGTAAAGTCACGTAGAAGGAAATTAATAAAATAATAAAAATAAAAATAAAACATAATAAAACAATTCTCACGACGTTTCAGCTACAACGCAAGCAGCCGTCTTCAGGTGAAGAATGAGACACTGCCAAGCTAGGAGCTTATATATAAGCTGAGTTGGAGGTGGAAGAAGAAGAGAGCCTTAACAAAAGAATGTGCATATCAAGAGGAATTTAGCATATTCATGGGAAATGCGTAGGAGGTGGGCGGGGGGGTTTCAAAGTCATATTATGCCCATGCATTATGCAGGATCAGCAGCACCAAAGGGAGGGGGGTAGCATTAACAAAGGGAGGGCATGTTAATAGTATGTAGAAGCAATGAAACATGTGAATGGGAAAACGGTGGCAGGAGATCCGCAGCGGAGCAAATAATGCATTCCCTGTGGAGAACACAAGATACACAGTTAATGCCAGTGAGTGGACTGCGGTCTGAAAGTCACCATAAACGTGAACAACAATCAGTTAAGATCCGAAGTGGTTTATTACGTCCTTCCAATGATTGCTGAGCCAGAATCCATCTTCTCGGTTGAAATTGTCTCTTGTGTTTGTATATGTGGATCGCCTCATGAACGAATCTCTCATGGTAGCCAGATGGCTTGCAGAGAACCTCTGTCTTGGAGAAGTCAATGTCATGTGAACCCACTGAATTGTAACAGTGATCTGCCACGGCTGATGTGTTTGTCCTACCGTGTTTCAGGTCAGCTTTATGTTCACGGATGCGGTCCGCGACATGTCGTTTGGTTTCTCCAATGTAACTGCTACCACAGAGGCAACTTAGTTTGTAGACGCCAGGGTACTGTATGTCTGGAACCACGTCTTTTACAGACGGAAGACATACAGTACCCTGGCGTCTACAAACTAAGTTGCCTCTGTGGTAGCAGTTACATTGGAGAAACCAAACGACATGTCTCGGACCGCATCCGTGAACATAAAGCTGACCTGAAACACGGTAGGACAAACACCTCAGCCGTGGCAGATCACTGTTACAATTCAGTGGGTTCACATGACATTGACTTCTCCAAGACAGAGGTTCTTTGCAAGCCATCTGGCTACCATGAGAGATTCGTTCATGAGGCGATCCACATATACAAACACAGAGACAATTTCAACCGAGAAGATGGATTCTGGCTCAGCAATCATTGGAAAGACGTAATAAACCACTTCGGATCTTAACTGATTGTTGTTCACGTGTATGGTGACTTTCAGACCGCAGTCCACTTACTGGCATTAACTGTGTATCTTGTGTTCTCCACAGGGAATGCATTATTTGCTCCGCTGCGGATCTCCTGCCACCGTTTTCCCATTCACATGTTTCATTGCTTCTACATACTATTAACATGCCCTGCCTTTGTTAATGCTACCCCCCCCCCTCCCTTTGGTGCTGCTGATCCTGCATAATGCATGGGCATAATATGACTTTGAAACCCCCCCGCCCACCTCCTACGCATTTCCCATGAATATGCTAAATTCCTCCTGATATGCACATTCTTTTGTTAAGGCTCTCTTCTTCTTCCACCTCCAACTCAGCTTATATATAAGCTCCTAGCTTGGCAGTGTCTCATTCTTCACCTGAAGACGGCTGCTTGCGTTGTAGCCGAAACGTCGTGAGAATTGTTTTATTATGTTTTATTTGTATTATTTTATTACTTCCCTTCTACGTGACTTTACCGAAAGAACCAAGAAGATGAATCCATGCAGTCACGAAAGCTTAAAATCGAAATGTCCATAACTATTGGATATTCATATCTCACAAGCACGATTCAATGAATGTATAATAAACGTTCTGTCTTGCTACAAATCACGGCAAAGTCACATGCCTACTGGATATACACATTATTCAAAAGGTTTGCCAAAGCTTGCACTGTGATAGTTAAATAGCAGTGCTATATACTGTGTAGATAAGAACAGTTATTCAAGATTGGGTACAAGTGAACGGTGATAACTGTTGAGATGCAGGCTTTACATTCCTCGTGCAGGGTCACGCAGAGAATCCTGCCTCAAGGTACTGGTTCATAAAACATGACGACGGGACTGGTGAATGTGTTGAGATTGTAAGTAAAATACTTGGGGATTGCTTGCACTGTGACGAGCTTCGGAATAACATTTGAGCGGATTGTGAGACACCGCCTGCTTGGCATGTGAAATCCACTCGGCGTGGGACATGTGCAGCACCAAGTCGGTCTGGAATGCTCTCTGACAATCGAAGTCCGCTCAGGCGTGACAACCGGTGCTTTTAAGATCGGACTAAAACATTTTTTCTCTTTGGGGCCGTCCATAAATGACGTCACGCGATTTTGCTTATCCCCTGTACCATTTAAAATATCCCGGTGCATGACGGGAGCCTTATTTCAAAGTCATACAATGGATTGAGAGAGAAAAACATATTTCGCTGACACACTAGATGAGTTTGGCAGAAAACTCCAACGTCGTAATGTATTACTGTTTATTGTGTTTAATCTCAACAAGCTTCTCGCACGTATTAAATATCTATTTTTTCGTGTCATTCAGTGAAAAAATCTAACAACAAAAATGTTTAATAAATATATAGCATGACAAATGGAATAATTATTTAAGCTACATAAGATGTTGAAAACCTCGTTAAACTGTTTGATTTTGTACAGGAAAAAAGTTTAATTACTGTTGAATTCATAACATGTGAAGTCCACATTGTGGCATTTATCATACTACTATATATAAAAAAAAATTCAATGCCTCGAATTTCCTGGCTGGCTGCTGCCTGGGCTCCTCTCCACCCCAACACTAACTCTGTTGTTCGTGGCTGCGGGCCATTGCCACCGAAACTAGCTGGGTAACTGGCTACACGGGATTTCTGTGGGAGTAATGAATACGGAAGAGTGACACGGTTCATTAAATATTTTCTGAAAATTTTACATTTTTGCTTCTGTTTTTGTAATTATTTCACCAGAACATTTTTTTTTATCCTCGAGAATTTATAAAAAAAAACGAAACCTCACAATATATATTATCTAGGTATTTTGTTACATGATGATAAGAGTATGAAAAGGACAGCTGCCTCTTATTTTCCATTGCAGAGCAACGAGTTCTCTCCTCGTGACGGAGTGCCGTGGTGACAAGATGTAGACTACCTCGCCTGGTTTACAGAAGGTCGTGGTTTCGATCCTGACGCTGACGCCTGCTGTATATTTGGAGTTTGCATGTTCTCCCCGTGGTCGCGTGGATTTTTTTTCCGGGTCCTCCGGGTATTCTCGCCACATTTAGAAACATGGGCTTAGAGTATCTGGCTACGATAATTTTCCACGTGATAAGCCACTTATTGTTTGACTTGCATCCCACTGGGATTTTTGCACACAGCGTTGAAATACGGTGTTTTTTTCTGGAAGACTTTTTCTGTTGCGTGTAGTCACTTTAACATGTTTCTTGTTCATGTTCTTGTTTTGTTGCACCCGAGTCAAGAGCAGCATGGCTCACAGGGTTATACCAAATAAATGAAACTGAAAAAACTTCGTTGAGTTATTATTTGTGACCAGGTCGCTTCTGACAAAAGAGCCTTATAGCTCAGTGAGCCTATTAAAATAAACAATATTTTATTTTGTTCGTGAGTTATTTTCTGAGAAAAATGGAAAATGAAGAGCAATCTACCTGTCTGCTGCTGCAGACAGAATAATGGAGGACAGATATTCTTTGGAGTCGTAGGAGATGAGTTCTTGCTAACACAGTTGCATATACCAACAACATCCATTAATATTGAACAACCCGGTTCAGAGAAACCAGCCCGTTCCATCGCGTATGTGACAAATACTGATACTCAACATAAACAAAACGTAATTATTATTGTGTTTCTGCTATTTTATGGAAATTAGTAAGTTTGATTTCACATAAGTATCAAAATTGAGTTTGAATCAAAGTGAAGAGGTGCACGATTATGTATTCGCTACCCTTATGAGGCTCCGTGTGTCCTTGAAGCAGGACATTTTTTTAAATTAAGCATTCAAAGTATGAGATGTATAGTATTATCATTTCAGGGAGCATTGCTATCGTAAAGCTGACATTAAAGAAGACCCTTGCTGCTTTTTGATATTGCAGCTACTCGTACGAAAACGGTTTATATATATTAAAAAAACTAATACATTTTGTAAATAATGAAACAAACGCCATCATAACGACAAAAAAATAGTATTGGTCAGAAAGACAATGAGTTTCAAACTACACACAAGAACGTGAAAACAAGCAGACAGCTTGTGAATTTCGATTTAAAGCTTTCGTGACTGCAGGGATTCATCTTCTTGGTTCTTTCGGTAAAGTCACGTAGAAGGCCGAAACGTCGTGAGAATGATTTTATTATGTTTTATTATTTTATTATGTCCCTTCTACGTGGCTTTACCGAAAGAACCAAGAAGAAGACAGCTTGTGGTTTATTTCTAGATTTGAAGCTTTCGTGACTGCAAGGAATCATATTCTTAGGTTTTTTCGGTAAAGTCACGTAGGTAAAACATCAAAATTAATGAAAATAAAAAAGCTTGTGGTTTGTGCAAAAAAACCCACCAACAGCAGTCCCTGCAGAGGTGCGTTGTGCCCCTCGACTAAACCTGCACTCCTGCTTCGATGCGTTGTCACCAAATCACCGTTCATACTCCCAATTTGGTAAGACAAGCAGGGATTTTGGAGCCTGGTTAACATCGATATGGGTAGACACCGCCGTGGCTTGCTCGGTGTTGTGTTCATGGGGCTGCGAAGTGGTCGAGAGCTGGCAGTGCCGAGTGTCACCCCCTCGTTTGTGGCTTGGTGGTGTTTTCTGCAGGTGCTCTGGGTGTCCTCCCACACGAAGAAAAACACCCATTCACAAACATTTTACCAAACATCCAGGCGGTGGTGGCTTTGCACGTGGCTTGTAATCCAACATTGTGGAGGGGGGGGGGGGGTCACACATGTTGTGAAACTCCTTTCCCGTGTGGCGTCGAGGAAATGTGGACTCCCGTATGTTCCATCGGTGCGGGATAGAGTGTTGCCCCCTCGCACGCAGTGTGACGATGTCCTCATTGCATGGCCGATAACACCTTCATATATAAATAGAGGACCACAGAGCTTGGAGGGGGAATCTTTCCCTCGCTTTCCTGTGGTTTTATCGCGGCCCTGAGTTGCTCTCCGTCTTCGAGAGCGAGCGAATGCCATGTACGGCGCCTCGTTACGAGTTGACATCACTGTCATCTCAATACTTCCCTCACCCAAGTCAATGGTTGCGCGTCATTTGGTTCAGGACAGCGCCTGAGTGTTGGGTACAAAGCGTGAGTGTCGTACAAAGCGCACTGTGAACATGAGCAAGGGGGTTCTCACTTTCACAGCTCTAAAGAAACGTTGACAAATACAAAAAACTCTTGAAAACAGTATGGGGAGACATTCATCCAGCAGTGGATATATGTGTAGAGGCCTAAAAAAATCTGTTTTCTGTGCATGAACATGTGAACAGATACAGTGGGAATAAAGACGTGTGCTTTTACGGGATCGTGAAAATATGTATGTGTGTTGCACTTCTTTCGCACCGTATGTATCCAACCGTGCTAATCGGAGGTGTAAACTGATACCGTGGGAAAGTTTTGATACAAACAATGGCGAACTGTATGAAGATACCCTTTATTCTCCCGGGGATTTATACAGATCGAATTAAAATATTTAATGTTTATTCACGCGTAACAAGGTCAATTGATGTCAAAGTGATTTCCTGCTCAAATGAGCATTTATTTATGTATGTTGAACGTCTGTCACACCGCACGTATCCAACCGTGCTCGGGATGGACAACTTTGATGTGGCGCTCATCTCCCGTTTACAGCCCCAAGCCAGTGGTGGAAATTACACGTTCCTGTGGCAGGGGCGAGTGTATCCATGGGGACAATCGCGTTTGACTTTTATCTGCTGCTGGGCCGCTGAGTCAACTCCCGAGCGGGGGTGTCAACTCGCAAAACCGTCCGGTTTGGAGGCGCTCACTCTGCCGCAACGCGTGAGTGACGGCGAGAAATCATCGTCCTCCTGCACAATGCGCACCAAGAAGGGTTGTCGGCTGGCGCACGCGGCAGGCTATTCTCGACGCAAGACTCTCGCAGTGCGAGTTCGTCTAAATTCCACCACATCGCCTTCAGTCGCTCGGCGTTAACTCCTGCGTGATAGGCCGTGCCGCCGCTGCCGCTGCTGCTGCTGCTACACCCCTGGGGTAGCAATTAAGCAGAACTTGCAAGCAAGCGCGTTTCTCCCTCCAGGAGCTCCTTTAGAGTCGGATTGGCGGGCGGTGGGGGGGATGGTGGAATCAGCGCAGTGGAAAAAAAATACACCCTTTAATGACCACCGCGTCCGCTGCAATGATCTCCGTGTACAACCACGTGCGGGTGGTGCTTTCATCCTTGGGGATGATGCCTCGCACCGCCTCGCAGGCACGGAGCGCAGCAGCAGCAGCAGAAGCGGGCGGTTGCGTCTCCGGCTGCACACACTCCCGGGCTCCGTGTTGTGCTCGGGGCGCACAGGGAGGCTCCGTTAATGAGAAATCGTCGGCGTTTTTAGATTAAGGCGCAGTCCTGCAATTGCCTGGCTCGCGCCGCTGCACGCGAATGCCGAACCTCGGTGCGGTTGTTTAATTCTGGTCACCCTCGTATTCAGCAGCGTCGTCGGCGGCGGCAGCTGCAGTGGCATTGATCGTTCCACTGCTGGATGAAAGCACCACCCCCTCCTCCCCCCCTACCGACACATCATCACTCACGCTCTAGCGGCGATGCAACACAATCCATCTCGCTCGTGCGCGTGAGTTGGTCTCATCGCTCAGCTCCTACGGGCGTTCTTCCTTAATTGGGCGTGAACTCATTTGGCTGCCGTTCCGTTACCAGTCTCGTCCATCTGCTCTCATCCCTTCTGAGCGACGCGCACTCCCGAAGACTGACTTCGGTACCTTGCCCCGCGATATGATGTCTATAATTTTGAGTGTGTTTTGTTTTGTTCACGTCTGACTCGTACACAGATGAATGCATGGCGGCAAAAATAGCTCTCTTCGGTGGTCGCAGGTTGTGTCGCGTGTTGTACCCCATTTGATGCCAACTGAAGAAGCTCTTAGCACGCGTGGGCGAAACGTCGGACATCATGCGCGGTAGAACCCGAAAACAGAACCCCGCCCCGCAAAACCTAATAGAGCACAACAGCGAAAGGCTGCGTGGCAAGTGGCACAACGCAACGCGTTCTTGGTCTTAGCGGGAGAGCGTAGTAATGGTCTTTGCCAGCTCCTATCTGCTGCGCGGCCTCACGGATAGTGCCCCCCCCACCACCACCACGACGCATGCACCCCGCCGGGACCCCCCCCCCACCGCCCCCCAGCGCCCCCCACGAAGAGCCGTGATTATTATCACCATCGCCGTGTTTGTTTACACATGGCGAGAGACACCTCCACTCCTGGGCTCGTTTGTTTTCCGATCATTATTTTACTGGCGTGTTTGCCCTGCCGCTCCGTCGCCACCACGACCACGACCACCACCCACTCCCGTGTCCTCCTCCTCCCTTGAGAATGCGCGCGACACGAACGCGCAATCACGCACACGCGCTCCCGAGTGGGCGGATTACACCTGCCCGTGTTTATATAAAGGTGAGGAGAGACAGAGCGCAAGACGGACCTGCTGCTGGCTTTCGCAGCTCCCAGACGCGCGTGCCCGCGTTTGCACACACGCGCGCGCGCGCGGGTGCGTGTGCGTGCGTGCGTGCGTGCTTCGAGTCGTGCCGCGTGTTGCTTCCGTTCGGCGCGAATGTCCGACGTTTCGCTGCACGCGCTGGGCGCTTCCTCGGGAACTTGATTTTGAGCAGCGATAGCTCGATTGCGTTGGCGTATTTGAAGGGAAAAAAAATGCAGCGGATGCAATTGCATCTTTACCGAGAGAAGCGTCTCCCCCTTACGCCAAGCGCACGGAGAGAGACGTCGGACATCGCGCGCGCGGTACATTCGGAAAACGCGTCGGTCCGAGAACCGTGCGGCACAACGGAGGGCTGCTGTGCATCAGTGGTTAGCGTCTCGTGCACCCCGCGTGTCGTGGCACCTCGATGTGGGCTCACTGACCAGGAGGGCAACGCGAACGCTGCTGTGCAAGGCGCCGGTGCAAGCTGCTTGCCGTGCGATTTCACGACGTGGGATCGTTCCCGTCTTCTTCTCTCTCTCTGTGTGTTGTCGGATTATGACTTCGCGTTTCTGTTTTTGGTTCATAGTTCTATTTATTTAAACACGTAGTAGGGTTTTCGCGACCAATATTGTCCATAATACAGTTTTTTTTTTGGGGGGGGGGGGGGGGTTAGATCGTGTAAATATGTAAATGTGGCGTTAAACCCGCCACCACCCGACACAGCCAATTAGTATCGGGGTTTGTCACGTAAACAGAACGTGCCAATTCGTTACTAGTACAGCACACCGGTGTGTTGGAGAGCAAAGCCACAACATTTACAATCTGAGTAGCTAGTTGTAATTACTGGCGAAACGTCGTACTCAGATTGTAAATGTTGTGGCTTTGCTCTTCAACACACTGGTTAGTGCTATACTAGTAGCGAATTGGCATGTTCCTGTTTACGTGACAGACCTTCGTAACTGTCTGTGTCGGGTGGTGGCGGGTTTAACGACACATGTATATGTTTACGCGATCTAACCCAAAGAACATGTATTGTGAAGTTTTAAGTATCTTATAATATCCGCCGCGCGAGGTGTTGTTATGTGGACAATTCCTCGGCCACGTAATTTCAACTTGCACGCATCTCCTGGTGAATAGCGCAATGCAAGGCATCGTGTGTGTGTACACTGTGTGTGTGTACTGTGTGTGTGTACTGTGTGTATGTACTGTGTGTGTACGCGTATGTGTGTATTGTGTGTGTGTACTGTGTGTATGTAATGTGTGTGTGTACTGTGTGTGTGTGTACTGTGTGTATGTACTGTGTGTATGTTCTGTGTGTATGCACTGTGTGTATGCACTGTGTGTATGTACTGTGTGTATGTACTGTGTGTGTGTACTGTGTGTATGTAATGTGTGTGTGTACTGTGTGTGTATGTACTGTGTGTGTACTGTGTGTATGTACTGTGTGTATGCACTGTGTGTATGCACTGTGTGTATGTACTGTGTGTGTGTAATGTGTGTATGTTGAACTTTTCACACCGTACCTCGCCAATCCGTGCTCATCGGAGGCGTGGGTTCGATTTCATAGTCGCTTAAGTGTTTCCTCCCGTCGGTTTTCGCGGCGGTGCCGTCGGTCTACAGCTCTCCGATCGATGCGTTTTCGGGCTCGCGTTGCCGCGTGTTGGCTTGCAGCACGCGGCAGCGAAACGTCGGACGTCGTTTGCCCGGACAATGCGCGCAGTTCACTTCGAACACACACATTCGCAGAGCCTTACGAGTCCTTGTGACACGAGGTGGGTCAGTGTCGTACATAAACGCGACAGCTTCGTCACTGCGTCTTGAAACAATGTGTCGCGCGTGATCGCAGTTGCTCGAACTGCATTTCTGTTATCGCGCAGTCGCTCGCAATTGGGTTCATCCGGAATTACAATATACGCGTCTTGTTTCAGGATGCACATGGACAGCCCTTGTGTGAACCCACTGCCGGATGAGGGTCTCCCTACGCTGTGCGGTTCATGGGGGGGGGGGGGTACTTGATCATACTTCACCACGCTGGTCATTGCGTGTTGGTGAAGTCTCGAGGCTGGAGCGTCATCAGTGGATGTGTAATATGAACAAGAAGACTAGGTGTTACCCTTTCTGGCAATAAAGCAGGTGTTAATGGCTGTGTAATATATGGTAATCAAATTTGCGTTGCGGTACTGTGGTTGCGGCGGTGGCGAAATGTTAACTACCTCTCCTGATTTACAGGAAGTCGTGGGTTCGATCCCAACCCTGACGCCTGTATATTTGGAGTTTAGGTGTCTCTCTCCCCGAGGTTGTGTGGATTTTTATCCGGGTCCTCCGGTTTTGCCCTCCACATTTAGAAACGTGCGTTTAGAATACTTGGCTGCTATACATTTTCACATGATGAGCCACATCATTAGGTTGTCATTTGTGGCCAGGTCGCTTCTGAAAAGAACAAAAACAGCTCAGTGGTCCTTATCTGCTAAAAAAAAAAAACTAGTTTAGTTTGGTATATATTGGCGCTGGATTTTGAATTAAATGTTATTTCGTTTTGTCATTTTGATTCATGCGTGATTTTATTCCACCTATTGTCTATATACATTTTTTGGCCTAGGATGGAACCGCAAGTGTTGGTGCTATTATTGAAGATCCCTGCTCCAGACGACGGTGCAATGTGTCCACGTTGCATGATATCTAGAATTCCCTGCTCTGAATGGTGGGACAAATAAGGTGGGTTAATTGCCAAACAAACTGGAATCTCTCTTTGATGGTCCTGAATGGAAAACGCTTCCTAGTATTCGTTCTCGGATGAACCGATATATTGAAGATGCCCAGACCATGTGCATTCGCCGATTGCCAATGATTTTGCGTGGCTGAGAATTACACACTGATTATGAACTAAATGATTAAATACGGAAGTCGGCATACACTCTAAACCCATTAAACACGCCTGAAATCCGTATTACATCATTTATTTAACCATATATATGCTTGGTTCTTTCGGTAAAGTCACGTAGAAGGGAAATAATAAAATAAAAATATTTTTATTATAATATTTTTTATATTATTTTATTATTTCCCTTCTACGTGACTTTACCGAAAGAACCAAGAATATGAATCCCTGCAGTCACGAAAGCTTTAAATCAAAATGTAGCCATATATGTTAACAACAAGGTCCAGCCTTTTGTCAATCTACTACCCTCAAGCACGCGGTGTCGCTCATGGGGGTTGTTTAACCATTCTTCACCACACTGGTCAGTGCGGGTTGATAAAAGCGGGTGATGAGCCAGGACAGGTTGCCGTGGGCTGGAATTCAACTCCGGTTGCCGAGTTTATAGCGACGTTTGCGAACCACTGCGCCACCGCTCCCCCATCTCTTTGTATATTGATAACCTGCAAAGCCAGTATAGAAAGCAATGTATACGTGGAAATGCACGACATGTATTTGCACAGTAAATAATCCACGAGTCCCAAGACTGTTCCGGGAAAGGTCTTGCATTGGGATGTGTTTGACCAGTTCCATGATTGGGGCGTTTTGATTCGTGTTTGGTGGAAACTGGAAATCCCACCCAGAGGTAAACCACCAAGCACACTCAGACGTCACACCACTCGAAGGTTCGCCCAGACCCGTGCTGCCCACTGTTGGTCACCTTGCAGCCCCACAGCCGCGTATGAGCGAGCTCCGTATCACAAATCTCGACGTGATCCACCGACCCTTCCCTCTGAAGCGCGTGCTCGCGGGCGTTCGCCACCGGAATCGAACGTGTGTTTCCGAAACTCGAGTAAAGCCAATCGAGCTAAGAAGCCCTTTGTGTGTGAAGCGCGGCAGATAAGATCGAAGCATCCCGGCACTTGCGCAGTAAACGCCACTGCCTCTCGCGATGGGAATCGGCGATGCCAGTCGAAGGCCGTCAGCTGTCCGCGCGAGACGGGGAAGCGCCCCCGTATGCGTCGTGCAGCGGGGGATGAGTGTGCATAATCCACACTCGAGCTGGGAGAAAAGAGTCGCTTGAGACCACGATCACTTTTTTTTGTGGTCAATCGCCCGGGGCCCCGTTACAAATGATGGCCGCCCCAGACATCCTATCTATACCGAAGGCGGGCAACCCCCCCCCCACACACACACACACAAGCCACGCTCAGCGTGACCACGGTCTGATGATGTCACCAAGCCCGGCCGATTACCTCCCGTCCAGCGGCACACTTGGGAATAAAGATGATACTTTTTCTATTCCCGCCCCCTCAATACCCACGTGATAAATTCACGGCGCTCTTGCGGTGCCAACCGCTGCCGCTCTGAAATATCACGCGGCAACCGATGACGTCACATGGGACATGTCAATCCACTGCTGGATGGAGGGCCTCCCCATGACGTGTTGGTGACGGAGTTGTTTGAACAGAGCGGTCGTATTTACTCTTTGGTTGTAGACAGCAGGGGGCAGTACAGCCAAATCAAATTGTTCAACCAATCAATATGCCTGTACCAAAATAAAATTATAGGGTTTTCCCCATTTTTTCTGGCAACAAAACTGAAACCTTTTAACAAGGAATCATGTGTGCATTAACCCCGAGCCCTCATTACTTTGATAGTGCATTGTCTTTGAGCTGTACGCCTTTTGGCGTCCTCTGGTCTAGCACCAATTGATACGAGGCTCAAAAGAACGCCGTCTCTGTTGTGGACCAATCAGTTTCAAGGACAATGCATATATTATCAGAGTGTGTTTTTGTTTGCATTTTGACCACAAGTATTGTGGTTAATGCAGACATGGTTCCTTGTAAAAAGGTTTCAGTTTTGTTGCCAGAAAAAAGGGGGAAAACCCTATTATTATAATCAATACGCCTGTTTAGCCAGGAAATTCCGAGCGAGTCTCATGACTGGCTTTTTCAGCAGGTCTCCTGCCAAGTTTCCCCAGTAGGGTGTTGTCCTGTATTATCCCTGGCATCACTAAACTTGCAACGTGGTGAAATATGGTCAAATCCCCCCCCCCTGCCACTTCACGCGACCTACATGCCACGGGGATGCCTTAAATCCATTCAACCACACAGGCTCGCGAGTTCGATTAAAACAATAACTAGTTGTTTTGTTACGGGGAATATATCAGGCCTGGATGTGACTGAAAGTATCACGTGAATCCATTCGATGCGACATGCACGAATCGAAAAACGCTTTGAGGCGCGTGTCGTGAGCCGATACTGAATCGATGGTTACAATCCTCCTTGTTTGTACAAGTGCAGATCTGCACTTACGCAACAGCATCTGCACTTAGGTTTGTACAACAGCATCTGCATGTGTGTGTGTGTACGTGCTGCTGTTGCGTAACATCATCTGCACTTACGTTTGTACAACAGCATCTGCATGTGTGTGTGTACGTGCTGCTGTTGCGTAACATCATCTGCACTTACGTTTGTACAACAGCATCTGCATCTGTGTGTGTGTACGTGCTGCTGTTGCGTAACATCATCTGCACTTACGCAACAGCAGCACGTACACACACACAGACGTGATAATGAACACATTGGATCCGCACGTATTTGCTGTACATACTCCTACTTTAATTACAACGCCTGTTTGCCCAGAACATCCTCACTCAGTCTCATTAGTCTTTTTTTTCCATGAAGATTCTGTGACTTTTTCGCATTGTATAATTATAACTGAGTAATTTGCTGGTATTTTTTTTTATAAATTGGATAAGTTTGAACCATGACGCCGGCACACAAGACGGCCTACTCTTGCGAATGACATCACTGAATATTCTTAGGTTTTTTCGGTAAAGTCACGTAGGTAAAAAATTTAAATTAATAAAAGTAAAATAAAAAATAAAATAAAAATCACGACGTTTCGGAGGCAACACAAGCTTCCATCTTCAGGTGTAACCGTCACAGCACGACTGCTGCATCAAGTAATCTGAATCATTAACGTTCACTGTCAAGCAGACGACGCATATCTCTACGGTTAATACAGCCGCAGTATTAACCAGGGCGGCCGCTGGAGCAATTCGGCCAACGCGCCGCCGTTAGGCCACGTCACCACTGCACGTCACAGTTGGCCCAAGAACACGTGACATAATGTTTTACCTCCTTGCGTGGAGAGGTGCAACGCTTTGAAGTTACATCGAATGACAGGAAGATGAACACGTCCATCAGAGGGCAATATGCAAGGTGGAGACTTAACATTTACCGTTAAAAAGTAATTGAGCTTGAGAAAGATATGCGCCAAGGGGGTATGATGATGATGGCCTGTTGCCCAGACTGACGTGTGGCAAACTATCCATGATGTATGTCTGGCTGCAGCTCGCTCAATAGCGATACGGATGGGGCAAGTATTGCGTGTAAGTAGTGCGAAACATCAGTTTGAATCCATCACCTTGCAGTCCCGCTGACCAAAATACTGTATGTTCACCCAGGTCACTGAATGTTATCATTTATTTAGTACACATCATGCTACATGCAATTTATAGCACAACAACGCACAACAAATAATATTTTATATTCGTTCGTTTGCCTTCCCGTGCAACGCGTTATCGGCAAAGCTATTATAAAAAAAACCCCTTATACAGTTTACTACAAATGTTATATGTACCTGTCTATCACGTGAAGCCTTTCTTGCACAACCCCATCCCCCAACTCAAATCGCGACCCTTCTACGTGCTAGAAATTCATCTTCTTGGTTCTTTCGGTAAAGTCACGTAGAAGGGAAATAATAAAATAATAAAAATGAAACATAATAAAATTTTTTTTTTTTTCCCTTCTACGTGACTTTACCGAAATAACCAATAAAATGAATCCCTACAGTCACGAAAGCTTTAAATCGAAAAAAAAATGCTAGAAATTCACCGAAAATGAATCCGCGATCTCCAATCTCATTGGAGTCTCGTCAGCTACGCATGGCTGAGCCTGGTCAAATACGACATTTGAATTCGTAGCCACCAGGGCTTCGTGCCAGGTGTTGCAGCGGTCGGGTTACGAGGTGTGGTCGGGATGCGTCAGTGTTGGGTGTCATCCTGTAATCAAATCTCTGCATTGTCTACCAGTTACATTTCGGGTCCAATTTAAAGTATTGCTGCGAACATTGCACTATTTTACATTTAACAACTGATACACCTGCACGGACCGTCACGACGTCTCCGATCCGCCGATTTACATCTGCTCCACGTGCCGAGAACTTGGTTCTGTATCTGGGGTGGCCGAGCCTTTGCATGCGCTGCGCCAAGACTACGGAATGCCCTCCCCACAAGTGGTTAGACAGGCGAACTCACTCGTCCTGTTAACATCTCGCCACGATGGCCACAGTAGCAAAATGTAAACTACCTCGTCTAGTCTACAAGGAGGTCGTGGGTTCGATCCCGACCCTGACGCCTGCTGCATATTTGCAGTTTGCATGTTCTCCCCGTGGTCGCGTGTATTTTTCTCCTGGTCCTCCGGTTTTCCCCTCCACATTTAGAAACACGCGCTCATAGTATTCGGCTGATGTACATTTCAACATATGCTACTTCATTGAGAGATCAATTGTGGCCAGGTCACTTCTGAAAAAGAGCTATATAGCTAAGTGGGCCTTACCTGGTAAAATAAAAAATAAAAGTTTCATTGAATTCAATTTTCCTAACATCCCCATGCAGCAATCTCCAGATACAGCATCCACAGTCTTGGGAGCTCAGTGAGACTTTCCTGGGTATATAAAAATAACTGAACGACCTATGCTAGAGATGTAACACGTACTTTGTTTTAACCCACGCGTGTGTAAGGATCGACGTGTTTCATGTCCCCCCGGTTGTTGCTCCTGCCATGGTTGGGCAGTGGGCCCAGTTGCTCTCTCGTCCGTTTCCTAATCACGAGGGTGCCGTGGACTCAAGATGACAATCGCGCCCCCCACCATGTCATTGGCGCTTGAAAAAAAAATTTACGTAAAAAAATGTTGATGTCTTTTCATTCATATGCGCTGTCCATAATGATGTAGCCACGAGTTGGCTGCCCCAATCACTACGACGTAAAATGTATCGAATTCGCTACGATGAAACTAGAAGTGGTCGTTAGATCACAGGGGGCACGGAAATCGCTACCGCCATACCACTGATGAATTGTCGCAATTTTAAATACGGTAAGTGTTCGCTTAACGCGTGTTCACACAACGCGCCTTCACTATAGCACGGTGCTGCCATTAGGGAATAACTTTTTACATAACGCAGAACGCGTCCGTTAAAATGCAGGATGGGCCTGTTACCACGTGGGTTCTGAGCAATCGACGACACACTCCTTCCTTGAGCTGCGCGGCGGAGTGGTATGATATAGTCGGCGGAATGACACAGCAACGTGGCGGCATAACCTCAGCTATTTGTCCCGCAATCTCACTGCCTGTGCGCGCATCGCAACTGGCCAATCTTTATCGTTACATTATTTGTGGGAAATTGTATCTTCGCCGAACGCGTTTTCCGCTTAAAGCAAAGCATCGCTGAATCAGCAGTTCCACTGCTGGATTATTTTTTCCGCCTGAGGATGACCGCTTGTGATATATTATTTTTGTTACCTACTTGACATTACCGAAAGAACCAAAGAGTACAAAGCAGCGCTCTAAGGAACGCATCTACCGCTTTAAACGAGGACTTACTGTAACATTCACGATTGCCTCGCCCGTTTAACATTGTCTGTTAAAGATTCTCTGTTGAACATCGTGGTTATTCGTAGGTTCACCTGGTGGCTCGCAGGAGTCACCTGAACCAAATATATGCAACACACACGAATGAATTTTTGCATTACCAGCGTAATAATCAACATGAGTCGACGTCATATTCACAGGTCACCTCAATAAACAAACCATCCCACCACGTGCTCGGAGCACGACAATGGAATCGGGTCACGCGGTCTCGTCACACGTGCCGTGGGCTGACGTCGATGGCAGATTGTACACTCCCATTCACGTCCACCCTGCGTAAACACACGGAAGCCACACGACACGCGCGCAATATAATTACACACACACAATATAATTACACACACTCAAGAGGCTCTTGTCTTCGGAGCTGAGCTATCTAAATATTTAGGTCACCGATTACCCCGTTGATGATCGGTTTCAATTACTCGACTCGTCGGATAACACAAAATTCACAGGCACGATTTTTGTCGGTGTTGTTGTAGCCGTTTGTAATCCACATTTGGCAGAGCGTTGGGTATTTCGTCTCGTGAACTTTCACAGTGCAGTGCCCGCGGGCATCTCTGTTTCGGGAGTCGAAGATCATCGCAGTCGTGCATGGCGAGAGCTTCGGAGCAGAAACCCTCAAGCACGCGGCCCAAGTCGGAAAATCACACGTGGGATTTCTATAATTTCGATTTAAAGCTTTCGTGACTGCAGAGATTCATCTTATTGGTTCTTTCGGTAAAGTCACGTAGAATGGAAATAATAAAATAATAAAAATAAAACATAATAAAATAATTCTCACGACGTTTCGGCCACAACGCAAGCAGCCATCCTCTGTCTTCTCGACAGACCTGTTCTTCACCTGAGGACGGCTGCTTGCGTTGTGGCCGAAACGTCGTGAGAATTATTTTATTATGTTTTATTTTTATCATTTTATCATTTCCCTTCTACGTGACTTTACCGAAAGAACCAAGAAGATTTCTATAATTGTTAGGCCGGGGGGGGGGAAGGGGGAGGAGGTTTACCTCTGCTCCCACGTGCATCGCCGCACGCGAAGCGATGAGCTGGACTTGTTGATGCCGCCGTCGGCATTAGCATGAAACACTGAGCGTGGATTGTCGGGGGGGGTGGGGGGGGTCCGGCCTTCAAAACGGCAGACTGTCGGGGCAGCTGCTATTTTAAAGGGGCCCAATTAATTGACCACAAAAGGTAGTCGGTTATAATTTTTAGTCGAGGCATCTATTTAATTGACTGATCGTAAGAGCTCTGGGTGGCTTCAACAGAGAAGCAACATTCTAAGCACGTTAAGATTGCATAATGGCCATTCCTGCGCATATAGTGAATAGCAGCTTACAGCACAATCTATTCAGCATTAAGGTTAATAACTGAATCGGTCAACATCTTGAACCTGGGATTTCTCAAACGTGTCCTAATTTCACTCACTCTGTTTTGTGGATCGGTTTTCTCAAATCGCAATCAGACTCGGTATGAGCCATTTATGTTCGAGTTGGATTCTATTCATTACCCAGTGGCGTCGCGCGTTTGGCACGAGCCTTGGTGCGAGGAATTGGAACGAGACCCCCCCCCCCGCCTCCTCTGCCTCATATCCAATTCCAGACGAGATGTGAGCGCGTATCCCGGGTGACGTAGTCATTGTCGTATCGTGGCACCTCGCGTTTTTTTGTATGTAGATGAACACCGAATTCCGGGCAACGAGTTGCTCATCGACTTTGCAGGAGCAAAGTTGTCACGCTGTTAGTTACACGAGAAAGTAGAGAATGGGTGTATGCATTCAGTGTTGTGTTGCGATGGCCTAGGCTTACTGTTTTAAAGTTGTTTTGTGTGGAAAACAAGCACACAGCGTTGTATGTGGACTACTGTATAGCTGCTGATATTAGAACTTTGTTAATTGAGTTTTTATTTTATTTTGCATTTGTGTCAGGAAATAAGAGACAAAATGACCCGATATTTTAGCAAGACGGACGATGCAATTATAGTAGACACCTTCTTCATCGCCCCAACCCCTAGGCAGCAAGTCAGTGAAGATTACGCTGGTGATGATGGTGATGGTGCTGCTGGTGATGATGGTGGTGCTGCTGGTGATGATGATGACGGCGCTGCTGGTGATGATGATGACGGCGCTGCTGGTGATGATGATGGCACTGCTGGTGATGATGATGATGATGCTGTCGATGATGACAGTCGGTGGTCTAACCGAGCATTGGCTTTGCACCACCGCGGTAGCAGACTTGAGATGGACTTTCTTAGCGCGTTGCTGCAGGCGATGTTGATAGCTGGCGTGGTGACGGATGTGAGAGTCCTGAGGATGGTGATGGGGTTGAGGCCGTAATTGGGGAAACGCGGGCAGAGATTGAACATCAAGCACACCACCATATAGATGTACGATGGGCACCACAGTACCATGGCCACCATGGCCACTGCGATGACCGAATACGAGCTCGGGGCACCCGTGTCTCGTTCGTTGGGCTGTCTGCTCGCGCGCTTGGCGTGGCTTCTGGCGATCAGGCATAGCTTTACGTTCATGCCGCCCATAATCACGAACATGGCAATGTTGGCCAGCAGGGTCGAGATGGATTGGTAGGCGGCGGATGTGCTCTTGGGCCCGGCGTTGATCAACACGATGGGCACGACGGGCAAGAGCCAACACAGCGATACGACGACGAGTGTCTTGCACCGGGTCACCCTTTGCACGTAGCTGAAGGGCGACTTGATCGCGTAGTAGCGGTCGAGTTGGGAGAAGAGCACGGACATGCAAGAGATGCCGACGAACGACGGCTGGATGAAGCACGTGTCGAGTTTGCCCGACGCGTCGTCGACGTCGAAGATGCCGGCGTAGAACCAGGACGCGCCGCAGCAAAGGTCGCTCATGCACGTGCTGAGCACGTACACGAAACGGTTCTGTTTGAGTGGAAGCCGCGCTTTGATCAGAGCCGCTATGCCCAAGGCATTGAGAACGGTGGCCGAGGTCGCGACGGCAATGTGGAAGAGCAGCAAGAAGACGTACCCGGCGGTATTCAGCGGCGCGAAGAGCGGCTTGGTGACCATTGCTGCAAATTGGTAGCGGCGGAGCGGCAGCGAAGGGAACGAGATGGAGATGGAGCGATGAAGTCAGCTGGAGCGAGAGAGTCTGGACGGGGGGAGGGGGGTGTTAGGTGGATTGTTACATCGCAGGAGGATCGTGAGAGACGGCGGCTGCTTCGGGGAAGACTTCATCCAACGGTGGAATTGACCGAGGCCAATGATGTTGAACGGTTCAGGTCTCTTCATGAGTAACGCATCTTATACTGTGCGTGCATATATAAGGAGAGAGAGAGAGCTGTGCTTCTGAAAGCGAGCCATTCAGATGGTCGATAGTCCCACAGGTGACCATTAAACGAACAGTGTGAATCGTTAAGGCAATTAGTGATGAACCTAGCGTAGTGCTTAATTAAACGAGCCCGTCCCGTTAATTTACTACTCATATAATGAATTAATTAATCTCGCTTTGCCAAACGAGGCGCAAGGAATTGAATCAACACGCGGGTGCCCATTGCGGGATTCGGGGATCGTGGGTGGTGTATACATGGCCGTGGGTGGTCAAGGTGCAATGTCTTGGAATTGATTTCCATAATTGGTTGTTGCACAAATTAGCAAGCGACAGAGAGCCGTTTTATTATAACCGCGACGACCGCACAAATCGACAGCCTTAAATATAAACGGTCACAAATGATGACGTGGTGAAAACATTAATTGGCTACTTAAACGTTGCTCCTAATGCACGCGTGTTTAGTGAAATTAAAAGCGTCGTTTGTCGCGTTTGTTTTCCACTCGGCGCGCGGCTCTCTCCCAGGTGGACACTTAAATTTGAGTTCGTCTTAATCAATCTTGATTTGAAGCTTTCGTGACTGCAGGAATCAATACCTGCGTGACTTTACTGAAAGAACCAAAGAATATGGATTCGCCTTCGTATTTGCTGATGTTGATGTAGAACAAGAAAAACAACAACTATCATTTTACATTGAGGTAGTTGAGCCAGATGATTGCCTCGGAAGCAACGGAGTGTATCGATGTCGCTGTGACGATGCCTCCATGGTATTTGTGAATCAGGCAATTGAGTCGTTCAGAATCAGAATATGTATTTATATTGGAGGAATCCGATGAGCTATAAAGCTCTTCATCACAGACTTCCAGGAGGGTCGATTCTGGAGGACCACAGTCGCCGCACACTGACAGTAGAGTTTTTAATTTCCATCTGTGCATCAGGTATATCCGCATCTGCTGCCATGGTGTGTGCAGTGGATGCGGTTTAAGGTTGCACCCAAAAGCTTTGCGTAAGCCAGTGAGTGGATCTTCTGCCCTCGGGTCTTGTTTTATGAACGCCATGGCTAAAATCATTCGAATTGCGGCCACACCTCGTCTGATTGTGCAAGGTAAGCAGGTCTTGAGCCTGCTTGGATGGGTGACCACTTTGTGCTGAAGGGGCCCAAAGTTACCCCCCCCCCCCAGATATGGGGGTAAAAAGTTCATCCAACAGGTTTCCAAAAATTGTCGACTCCCCAAAATGTTCTTCACCCCCCCCAAATAAATTTATTTTGTAGGCATATATGCCTACACACCCTACAAACAGCAGCAGAGTCAGTAGTATCTGCACACATGGGGGGGGTGGAGCTGAGGGCATCGGTGGGGGCGACGGGCAAGGCGCAAAGCGCTGAGATGCCCTCCCTAGGACCCCTGCGGAGGGCAGCAGGAGGGCAGGAGGGCTTATCAAACAAATGGAAGTGATAACATTGTCAGCAGAAGGCAGTACAGAAGAGTATATTGCTGGGCGACAGTATCACGCCAACGTGCATACTCATATACCGAACCCAGCTCTGGTCAGTGTGGTGAAATATGGTCAAGTCACCCCGAAACGCCTTTCGTATAGATGAAAGAATTGTATTACTTTGTTGCTACCGGACACAAGTTTGTTAAACACTTCCAGAACGCCGTGGTGTTGGTGGGCTGTGTAAAGTATCAGAATCTTTATTTAGACTGCAGAAGGAATCCGATGAGATATGAAGCGTTTTGTTTGTTTGTTTACAGATGCCCAGTATGGGCGTGTCGACAAGTCGCAACAAACAATTCCAACAACACGATAGGAGTGAAAATAGAGAGAGAAAAAAGTAAGCAAGTCATAAAATGTTCATAAATGATTCCTTCATTAATTTTATAAGTTCGCTTTATCAAGCTTGGGCAGGGCAGCAAAAACAAGAACATGATAGCCCCAAGACCACACCAAGGTAAACACACAGTCACTCAATAAAATGTACATTTTATAAGTGTTGCACACTCGAAATGAAGGACGTGGGCAGGTGCTCCAAATCGAGGGCAAGCACATTTATTTATTGTGGTTAATATTAATCTTGGGAAGAACAGCACCGTCACTCTGTAAAATGCAACAACACGTGTGTTACAACCAGCCTTGCTCCCGAGCCGCCATTCACCATGTGACTGGTATATCCGCGTGGTCATTCAATAACCCTGCCAGCCACCTACAGGCCCGACTCAGTCATCACATGCTGCTGTACACACATGCATTGATGCACTGCACAGCACATCAGGACTTTCACAGAACCACACTTTACTCCCTTGCTGCACAAGGACATTCTTAAAAGAGTGATCCATTCCTAATGTGCCACATAAGGGGCGACGTATTATCTGCTTCTTTATATAATTTCTTACGACTTATAATCCGGAATGTGTGTATGTTGGCACAGTAGGGGGGCACAGGTGGTGCATCGTCGGCCACTCATCTCGCTCAGTCGACACATGGCACCTGCTGGGTCTGTCCCGTGACCTCCTGACACTTCACGTGGCCTCAACGTGCACCTAGCCTGGCACAAAGAGCCGTGGTGACGTCACCGCCACTTAGTGGCGAATGGCTGTTGTTGTTGTATATCAAGAGTAAGATTTGCATATTTTTTATGGAGAGAGAGAGAGAGAAAAACAATCTTTATTGGTGCGTCTTATAATCCGGTAATTCGTCATCGTGAAATATCTACGACACCTAGATTTGAAGCTTTCGTGACTGCAAGGAATCATCTTCTTAGGTTTTTTCGGTAAAGTCACGTAGAAAGTAAAATAAAATAAAAACAAAAATCACGACGTTTCGGAGGCAACACAAGTCTCCGTCATCAGGTGGGACCGTCACAGCCAGATGTGACGGTCCCACCTGATGACGGAGACTTGTGTTGCCTCCGAAACGTCGTGATTTTTGTTTTTATTTTATTTTACTTTCTACGTGACTTTACCGAAAAAACCTAAGAAGATCTACGACACCGGTGACTTCATTCATCCGATGCGGGTGACGTCACCGCCAGTTGAATGCGGGGGGGGCGGGGCGTGTTTAAATAAATAACTCACGACCTACGATTTACATTTCCCAGCGCGGATAGTCGCGCAGCCCCACCCCCCCCCCCCCCATATTGACCAATCAGCGAACGTTCTCCCCAACGCTCCAGCCAACCGCCGCGCAACTCGTCTCGCGCCACGGGCGACCAATCGGCGCGGGTCCCCGCACCGGTCTATGTTAGGAAATTGAAAGCCCCCCCCCCCCACTTACCCCCCCCCGCGTGGTGCCCGCGTCGCTTCCTGGATACAGCGGCCGGCTGATTTCTCTCTTCTCGGGATTTAATTCGCGCTCAGCGACGACGACGACGACGCAGTTTCGACCATCGAAGTAACTTTATTTCGCCTGGAACGGTGAGTGCGAGCGGTGGAGTCGAGCGAGCGGAGACGCGGGAGGGGGGTTGACGCGCGGCCCACCTCTAGATCGACTCGGCCTTTAAAAAAATGTTGTTTTTTTGGTTTTCTCTGCACTGTACCGGGCGCCCTTGTGGGGTTTTTTGTTTCGGTTTAAGTCGTCGAGGTCGCCCGCTGGATTGTGAGACAAAGGCGGCCCTGGGTTCGTGGTGCTCAATCACACACACGTGTGTGTGTGTCCTGGCAGCTCCTAGGGGAGCGGTAGTGTAGTGGCTAGCGCCACGAACACCCGGTGACAATGATCTCAACCGGTGCCCTGGGCCTCCCCTAGGTCGACTCGGCATCAAATGAGTACCCGGTGCGATGTTGTGAACATCGCCACTAGGGAGACAAAGGTGGCCGGGCGTGGTTCTGACCACAGCCGCGTCCCAACTTCTGCACCGTTATCGGTCTTAATAGGTGCTCGCTAACATAGTTTTAACCAACGTGTTTAAAGCCTGTATGGGAGATCTTAGTCTGTTATGTTTTCTTTGGACCGTGTGTGTCTTTGTACAGTATTCATGGTCATTGTTTGTGCGTGACCCGATGAGTTTGAAAGACTTGAGGTGGCATCGAGGTGCACCTAGCCTGGCACGGTCGCCACGGTACCACCAACCCCCACTTAATTGGGGAAAAAGATATCGTCAAACTAATCTTGTTCTTCAACATTGCGGGTTTGCCGATAAACCACGTCAGTGGTCGTGGTTTTATCTACGTGCCAAAGTTCTTATATCGGCTCTGTCGGATGGTGGAGGGTTATGGTTAATAACACTGGTCAACACACTTTTTCTGGCATAAGGTATTCCAACGGTTTTAAGGTAAATTTGGGGTGCTGATTCCAAATCTGGCATCAGTTTTTGTCTATCACATCAGGTTTTTGAGATATCAAATATTGCCTTTTCAATAAAAACTGCAGAAGAAAAATATTAAATAAATGTGGATATCTACATAAAATGATGTTATATACACACTATCCTAAAAATACAGCACCATATTTTAACACGAAATCAGTCACTGACTCGCAACAACTTGCAATCATAAGTGACAGAGTTAATTTCGGGTAAAATCAATGAAAATGGGGTATGCCGATAGCATTAAAATGAGATGTGATAGAGCAAATCTGAGATCGGATTTGGAATCAGCACCCTGAAATTAGTCTAAAACAGCTGCAAAAGTCCAGGCCAGAAAAAAAATTTGTTGTTGACCAGTGTAATTATGGACATGACACCTACACGATCTTCCCCCAAAGAAACCATGAATCGTGTGCGTGTTAGTTGTGCAGCAGCTCGTGCAAAGTTCTATTAACCTTGGGGGGGGGAGGTGGGGATGTGGGTTCCGATTTATATCTGAAACTCTACCTTGTAACTTGGGCAAAAAGCGGACGAAGGCGGGTCGGGGTCCAGGTGCTGCCCGCGAGGCCACGTGATCGGTAACAGCAGCACCGGTCCCCGCTGTCAAATAATAAAAATAATACGACGATGGGGCCGAAAAGTGAGAACCCCAAGTAGAACTTCACGTACTCCTGAAGCCCTCCGTCCTGGCTAGCGGACGTAGGCATCGGCATTCGGTCCCCTGGGACGTGTGTGACACGTTGCTTCCGTGTCATCCCGTGACCACCGCAATAGTCGTGCAAATGTTGCAGGTAATACGATGATGGCGCAATGCCATCGAGGACTGCGTGCAGGATGTGTTGACGTTGTGCAAAGGGGGTGTACCTTGTACAGCTGTTTTGTTGAAATCTCGGATGTGTGGTGACGTGCTTGCGATGCGGTTTTTCTCTTGCTATGTTTAGCATCGTGTGTCAACCGTGGGTGGAATTCTTTTGTTTATATTTTTACATTTCTGCACACACGTTGGTTACTAAGCGGACACAACACATATAACGTCGGTGTGTGAGCTCAGCCACAGACATGAACCTCTTACGTGCGTGGTTGCTTCCGTCTTCACACACTTGGACTCAACACTCACTATATTTACATTGCATCATTCCGGACACCTGTCAAACTTTTGTTACTGCTGAGGTCAACTGAACGTCTCAAGGCTACTCGACTGTGTTTTATTATTATGGACATTGTTTGTGCTGATCACGTGCGCACGTTAAATATAGCATCATGCTGGGAATTGGTACATCTGTTTTTAATTGCGGTGTTCTCGTTTCCACAGGCTTTACCGGTAGACATCCAGTAAGACAAAATGAGCGTGAATTCTGCCAGGAATTTCATTCCGCCTGTGAGCAGGGATCGAATCATATCCAAGATGCCCAAGGTATGTGGAACGTGAAAAGACGACTTTTCAGTGAAGTGGTACACATTTTGAGTGTAAAATGAACTAGATTTGAAGCTTTTGTGACTGCAAGGATTCATACTCTTAGTTCTTTCGGTAAAGTCACGGCTTAATCGTATTTAATTAATTTACCCACCCAGCAGCATAACAAAAGGCGGCTTAATCCTAGCTACATATGCCATCTACATTACAAAGGCTCAGTTCCAGCAGCAGTAATTACCATCTCACAACTCCTCTCCCGCGGCCTTTCCTGGCTCCTTAACCAGTATATAAGGTCGTACCTCTTGGGACTTATCTCCACTTGATACAGAATTTTTGCTGTGACAGTTTCACCTGAAGACGGAAGCTTGTGTTGCCTCCGAAATGTCGTGATTTTATTGTTTTTATTGTTTTTATTTTTTATTAATTTTAATTTCATTTGTTACCTACGTGACTTTACCGAAAGAACTAAGAGTATGTAAAATGAACTGTCTTCAATCTACAATACATTCAGGTCCATTTCGTATAATTCAATGTTCACGTCCAATATCTCCTGAGCAGTGTTAATGTGGATATATCGCTCAACACATTCATCGATAACGCTGTGGACTTAAAATGAAAAAGATTTAATAGGTGACGTTTTGGGAAATGGCCCTTCATAGCACATAAAGGCAAGAGAGATGGAGTGGATAATAAGAGTTGGAGCCTGCACTTTACACCACGGGGCTAATGAGAATCGATGAGCCCCCAAGGTTTCAAGTGCAGTCTCTTAACTCTTATTATATCCACTCTGTCAAGCGGCCTCTTTGTTCTATGAAGAAGGACCATTGCCCGTAATGTCGCCTATTATATATATTTTTCATCTTAAGGCCACAGGTTTATTGACAAATGTGTTGTTGTTTTGTTTTAATTATTCTTGAGCACGCACTGCCAATGTAGCATCAATTAATTTGGATCTGTATCTAGTATTTGCTGTACATTCTCTTACCGAATAATAGTTAATTTAACACATGTGGCTTCTGTAGTCGTGATTAAGCAGTTTTCGGCAACACTGCGCTGTGAACCCAGCAACCTGGTTTTGATTCCTAGCAAAGGCTAACATCAGCACGTGATAGATTAACACTTTCCCATTCCGAGACATCTGCAAGTTGCCAGGTGGGTCCCACTGAATCTCGGAACACACAAGTGGTTAGCGGTAATTTTATTTAGAAGCATAGCGCCGTTGTTTTTAAAGACATTGTACTGAACGCAGAGAACTGTAGCGACACGACCGCACTCTATGATTGCTGGCACCAAATTGTGCCACACTTCCTCTCGCATGGCCTTGTGGGAGCCTCAGTACGTATTCCGACCTAAAGACGTACCGATAAAGTTATTAAATTTCAGTACGATGACGTACACGCACGTCATCGGAATGGCAAAGGATTAAAAGTCCCTGGACACACCTTCCCCCTCCCGGCACTGACGAACATGAAGCCGGCACTAACCAGACCAGCATGGGGATGGATGTTCAACAACCCCCAATTGACCAAAAAAAATCTTGAGGTTGATTGACAAATGGCTGTAAATATGATTACTTTTTGACCTTGTGTGTGCTGTGCATTAATGTCTGTGATAATTTTTTCGTACAATTGCAGTGCTACACAGAGGATGCCTGCATTACCTCAAATCCGCAGTTCCATGCCAAGGTGAAAACTGCTTGCCAGGAGCACAGGACTGGCACAGTTGGGTGAGCCAAGCGCACAGGGAGAGCAGACTTGTGATCTCATCTTAGTCTAAACTTATATTCGGTTAGACAATGTAATGCAGATGTGAGCACTTCGGAGCAAGTCAAGTGTGCTTATGTAAATGTGTGCTTGTATCAGAAGCTTCCCTTTGCTTCCCTTCCCACTAGTGTATGGTAATGTAAGGATGTGTTACTTATAAGAGAACAATGTTTATATGAATCTTGATTTGAAGCTTTCGTGACTGCAGGAATCCATACTCTTTGGTTCTTTCGGTAAAGTCACGTAGGTAGAAAAAATTACTTTACCGAAAGAACCAAAGAGTAATGCTTATATTGGGTGTGCGTATATCCGCCTTCCACTGTACAATACAATTTGGATTTATGTAACGTGCATCTCAAAATGTTGTACAGTTGACGTACGGTTATTTATTTGCGTACAGTTGTGCAACGTGTACTCTATTTGCATAATTTAACATCTACAGTAACTGAATGGGGGGGGGGGAAATACATGCATCTAAAAAAATATAACATTCTTGCGTGTCAAATTAAGACTTGCACTGCTATGCAGTTGCCTCGTTGTCTTAACTGCTGTCCAGATTAAATTCTGGTGAGCTCGCGGCCGTCATACCAAGGCTGCGTGTGCACACAAGAATGAGGATGTCTTGGCATGCAACGTGGCCAGAGATTCTTGTTTCACTGTTGAAAATACACTTTTTTTTCCCCATATCAGCATTCCTGCTCCGAGAGTGACGTGTTTGTGAAATATGGTAGCAGTTTGTGCAAGCCTCCCTTTCAAGTTATCAACATTCCTTGGAGTTAAACGAGCAGCTGCTTTGGTTTTGCATTAAACAAGTGGTGCCCTGCGCTCCAAAGCATTTTGTCTGAAAGGACGTCAAATTAATGATGTAGTTTAATGTTGTACATCAACATAAGTAGTCGGGTGAAGCATTTTTAGAAGTTTGCTTGTGGACTGATGATACTTCTATAAATAAGGCAATCACTGCTGTACTCTCTAAAAGTCTACGTTCTTACAGCAACATTTTTTTTCCTCTGACATTAATGCAAACCAGATGTTCCGCATTGCCAGCCAGGGGCATGGCCCCTTGCTGGCTTTAGCAGCAAGGGAGTCTTGCATCACCATGAGCAACGGGTTGGGGGTAGGGAGGGGACATCTACTCTCTTGACGTTCTACTTCGGCAGTTTGAGATGTTATTACAATTTAGATGTTCTAAAATGTTTCATGGACATTGGGCGTGTAACCCGCACTTTTATGGAGTGACACCAAAGGTTTGAGGAACGTTTGAATAAAAGTGTCACTGCCTTTTACCTAATCACCTCATCTGCAACCGATCTTAGTCACCCGAAAGACTTAGAAGTTAAGCGTGAAAAAGGGCCTGGGTAGGAACTTGGATGGCTGCAGGTGACCAGGTCTTGCCAGGTGTTGTAGGTCTGTGGGCTGCAAGAGGTGTGACCAGGAGATGGCGGTGTTGAGCATCACCTTGCTTCTGTATACAGTATATACATAGTCTCCAGGTGAAAGTCAAACACTCTTTAATGTTATTGGTCTAACTTTCCAATGCAGGACCCACCTGAAAAATAATGTTGAGACTAAGTGAGGCTTCCCTGGGTTAACTGGTATTATTTGTCGGTGTGTTCATTTGTTTGACTGGTATTTTACATGGATTTCTATCTTTGTCTGTAGTCTGCATGAATGAACAGTTTTGAATAAAGCAGCAGTCCCCAACCTTCTTGGCACCAGGGACCGGTTTCGTCAGACAATTTTTTCACGGACCGGGGGGGGGGGGTCATTATTGGGTCTTTCCCCCTTTTCAAAGAAGCTCTCCAGCGACATTTGTTTTTTACTCATTTTGGCTACTAGGGGTTAGCAGCTTGTGGGCTCACCAAAACTGTGACTGAGACAAGTGCGCAGTGCGGGAAAGAGGCGCGGATGGAAGTGGTAAATAAAATAATGGGGGCAGGCAACGTGCAGACTCACCGCTCACCTCCTGCTGTGCGGCCCGGTTCCTAACAGTTTGGAGACCCCTGGAATAATGCCTCTGAGCTGGTCAGTACAGTGCATGTCAGTGGAAAAGGACACTTGTTTTTATTTGCCATTTGGGCAGATTTTAAAGCCACAGCAGATGTCTGCAAACATGCACTGTGTATTGTGAATCATTGTGGTCCCTGTTATGTAAAAAGCAGGAAGTTTGTTTTTAAAAAACATAACATATTTATATGTCCAACCCTTTTTCAATCCACTGCGTGATGAGGACCCCCCACCAAGCCTTGGGAGTTTAGTTGACCCGGATTCGTATCGCTGATCATTGTGGGTTCGTGAAAGTCGAGTACAACAATGGATTTCTATGCATCCTACCACTTAGTTCCGCCAGCCTATAACACCTGATGTTATGCATGGTGCTCGTCCCTTTGTAAACACCAACGACGCTCAAACGTGCTTATTTTCCAAATCTGATGAGATCCAGCACATTATGTAGCAATTGGTCATATGCATGATGTCTATTAAATTTTCACGAAGTAATTTTGCCAAGTATAAGCCGCTGCTGTGATCTGTACGTTACAGGTTGAAGATCTCCAAGGTGGTCGTTGTAGGTGATCTGGCAGTTGGCAAGACGTGTCTGATAAACAGGTACATTTTAATTACAAATTAAACATCATTGTATGCTCGCATACTTTTCACGTTCTTTTGAAATCCTTCATAGGGCCATGTGATACTCGTTTAGTTAGTGAAGTTAATTTGCTTAAAACGCATTTACTTTACATAAGTCATCACTTAAAATTTTTTTAACTATAACGCTGAAATCTAAAATTAATAAGGGCCTTCAGTTGAAATAGTTTGGAGTTGAACTTGCACGTTTTACGTATGACATTTTGCACCATATTACTTTTCCATTTCCTGGCAGGTATTATATTTATCAATGTTGTCGATCGTGGCCATGTTCTCTAACACTCGGCATTATCTTCTTGGTTCTTTCGGTAAAGTCACGTAGAATGGAAATAATAAAAATAAAACATACTAAAATAATTCTCACGACGTTTCGGCCACAACGCAAGCAGCCGTCCTCAGGTGAAGAACAGGTCTGTCGAGAAGTCAGAGTCTGAATGAGGTCTGTCTTTTCGACAGACCTGTTCTTCACCTGAGGACGGCTGCTTGCGTTGTGGCCGAAACGTCGTGAGAATTATTTAATTATGTTTTATTTTTATTATTTTATTATTTCCATTCTACGTGACTTTACCGAAAGAACCAAGAAGATGAATCCCTGCAGTCACGAAAGCTTTAAATCGAAACTTGGCATTATGTCGCCCCATGCTTTAAAAATTCTTGTTGCGCTGGTTCTGTAATCTTGCAGGTTTTGTAAGGACACATTTGACAGAGACTACAAAGCCACCATTGGTGTGGACTTTGAAGTTGAGAGGTTTGAGATCTGTGGCGTTCCCTTCAGTCTACAGATGTAAGTCGGTGCCTTGGGAGTGAGAAATTTACTCATTTAGGTTTATGAAGTCCGTTAATAATTACCTTGCACCTTCATAAGACTTTGCCTTAGGCAGTCATGTTTTATAATCATGGATTTACGTAATGATTTTGTTTGAACATGCCCTTGTACTGTACGTGTGAAACTGCACATTTCATTTGAATACTTCCTTAACAATTACCGCAGTGGCATGTATATGTATATACCGATGTATTCCAATACATTTTATAGGGATGCTGCGTTTTGTGCAATGGTTAGAACATGAATCTTGCAATCCAGAGGTCACCAGTCCGATCACCTTGATCAAACAATGGTGCAATATTCATAAAATCCCCTTGCCTGTGTCCAGCCAGCAGTATAAATGGGTACACTTCAGTTGGTCCATTGGTGGTTCACATGTGGTGGGGTAAAGTACGTGTCCAACCACCTCTTCAAATTGTCTATACAGCTTGGAAGAGTAGGCCAAATAACCTTTTGGAGGGGCACTCTAGAACTCCCTCTTGATAGATTCTCGTCAGCTGTGGCATCATTAAGCAATTGTGGGGCTATACACGTATGAAATCCTTGCGTTTGAAATTCTGTTTTAACATCAAATAAATGTATGTTCTTCATGCACACCAGCTGTAGATTCTCTGATAAAGTAATCTCTCTCTGTAAAACATGAGCAATGAGTGTCAACAATGGGCTTATATACTATGCCATTATTGATTTTCATGTTCAGCTACGCCAGTCACACTGCATCAATTCAGAATGTCAGTTGTGCCAGGTGATGACGGGATTTAATCCACTTTGTAAAGTATTTCATCCCTCCGGTGCTTCTGTGAGGATTACTGCTTCCCTACAAGGGATGCCCATCCCCACAGGAAGAGTACACTTTCAAAATTTGCCGTGGCTGGTATATTTAACATTTTATAGAAAAAACTATCCGTAATGTTGGAACATGCTAGCAAATAATTGCGGGTAATATCACAGGTTCGTAAACATATTCTTTATAACAATGAGCACTGGCGTTGCCCTCCGGTATTGTGATTGTACAGCGCTTTGTGACTCCACTGCTCGATGAAGGCCTTCACGTGCCATTTTGGTCATTGAGGTCCTTTAACCATATTTCACCGTGCTGCTCAGTGCGGATTGGTAAAAGTTTGGAGCATTTATGTGGGAGCACAAAAGTACAGGACTATATATATATATTTGCTGCACTGCTCTCTGCTGCCCACAATGTGTAGCCCCCACACATCCTATTACACCTCTTGTGTGTGGCGGTCACCCATCTAAGCAGAGTCCAGGCTCAGGTCAGCTTAGCTTCTGAGAACTGAAGCTCTGGCACATTTCTGGGAGATTTGGTCGTAGATCTTACAATATTACTGAGCAGATTTTGGATGTGTCCGCATGTTGCTGCCTCCAGTAGAAAACATATTAACCTTGAGGTCCAGGTGTTCTTTCTGCGGTACATTTTCAATAAAACCTTTTGCAGTTAAAACCATCTCCACTCGGCCGATTATATTTTTTTACCATGGTTTCGTGTTTTATATTTGTAGCGTGTAAACTTGTCATAAAAAAAAATTTGTTGTTGAAATGAAAAGGCAGCTACTGTGCGAGTAGTATTCCTAGTTTTGCTCCGTAAAATGTATATGTGGGGTGCCCGACAACTTTATCGCCTGGTAAACAGGAGGTCGTGGGTTCTCTCCCAACCCTGACGCCTGTATATTTGGAGTTGGCGTGTTCTCTCTCCCCATGATCGCGTGGATTTTTCTCCAGGTCCGCCACTTTTTCTCTCCACATTTATAAACAACATCACACGTTTAGAGTGTTTGCTATACATTTACACGTGATAAGCCACTTTGTTGAGCTATCGTTTGTGGCCAGGTTGCTTCTGAAAAAGATATGTATAGTTCAGTGAGCCTTACCTAGTACAATAAGATGCATTGTTATTGCAAAAACAAACCAAATGTTTTTTGTTTTGTTAAATTCAGATGGGACACAGCCGGACAGGAACGATTCAAATGCATTGCTGCTGCCTATTACAGAGGGGCACAAGGTTTGTGTGCCTTTATTCACACTTTATTGTGTAAAAGCACTCTTCCATCACAGGATTGCTACGGTCGAGAGTGGCGAAACCCATTGCCAGTGGGCTTTATCTAACCCACGACTTCATTTAATGCAACCCGCAGCCACATGAAGCACACCACTTTGAAACGGCTAACAAACTATATAAAGTGGTCCGTGCAAGTATGGTCTAGAACTGTGACGTGACATTGTGTTAACTTAAAGAAAGCGGGCACAGGCATTGTTAGTGCAATAGAGGTGAGCCCTAATTATTTGCGTCGTTGAATAACGCATAAGTGTGTCTGTTCATGTGGGGCCGACCAAAGGTACTTTGATGCCATATTCAGCGCTCTGTAATGAAACGGTTGCTCACTCCTGGCTTAGGCATTCACAATGCAAGTATTTAATTGTTTTGAGGCTGAGCTGTAGCCAGCACATGACCTTTGCTCCATTTACTCACATGTTGAGCTACATTTGCAGGGAGTCTAATAACTGTCATTCACGAAGTGATTGAGAAAGTTAGGTTGATAAGTGGTTGGCTGAATGTTTTGGTACTTTAGTAGCATTAGAAATAATGTGCATCGTATTCTTATCAAAGAATAGCATTTTGCCCAGTGAAAAAATCAATGCATTACCTAAGCATTTTAGTCTTGACTGAAGAGCAATACTTTTCAATCCCATGTTCTCGTCATCTGTATGCTGAGTGATCTGAAGAAGGGCCATCGCTGTAAACATCGCCTATTATATATATTTTCCTTTTAAAGGTCACGGGTGTTATGGACGAATGTGAAGTTTTTTTAAAATTATATGTACCCATTAAATATTTCCACCTTGCTTTCTATTGATTAAATATTGTTGCTCCAAAGTTTTTTGTTTTTAACAAATGTCTCTCCATTGCAGTTGTGCTGGTTGTCTTTGATTTGGCGGATATCGAAAGCCTTGATCATGCTAAGTAAGTGCAACTCGCCATCTGCATTATTTTATCCACGTGTGTTGAGCTTCTTTCGCACCGTACGAAGCCAACCGTGCTAATCGGAGGTGCCCGTTCTAAATATGTTTTCAGAGGCTTTGCTTTGCCCCGACTGCTACTCACTCCACTTCTGCTCTTCCTCTTCACAGACAGTGGCTGAAGGATGCGATGAAAGAGAATGACCCTGATTCTGTGCTGGTGTTTTTGGTGGGGACCAAAAAGGATTTATTGGTAAGTGTAACGTTTCCTAAATAATGGAGAAATGTAGGCTTGAGATAAATACATCAATCAGACGGGTGTGCGCGAGTTGTGTTGTTGAGAATTGATTTTCCGTCTCCTCTGTCTCCCCGCAGTCTGAGGGTCAGTGTTCACGTGTCGAGAGCGACGCCATTAAAATAGCCAAGGAAATGAAGGCTGAATACTGGTCTGTTTCTGCAAAAACAGGCAAGTCCGTTACAAAGCAGAGAACACACGTCGCTTAAAAAAATGTATCTTATCGGGTCATTTCTCGTGCAATTTTTGTATACAGTGAAATGCCCTATCTTGCGGTGATGTTGGGGGCGCTAACACTGGATTTGGTTATTTGTGACTCTCCGTAAATGCAATCCTAACTACAAAATGAATTGTAGGATTATCCTCCATTAAATGTGGATTAAAGGATTATTTTTTTTATACAACTCCTTAAGTCTGAAAAAATTGCACATAACAGGATACATTAAATGCCTCTGACATAGTTCCGCCAATGTCTGGGCATTTTGCCTATACTGCAGGCCATATATTGGATTTGTGGGCATGCCTCTATCTTGAATAAGTAGGCACATCTGAAACAGCGGGAGGGACCTTGCCTTTAACATCTTGCACTTTTACCAGCATTGGTTCAAGCAAGCCTGGCTGCTGATGAGACTGTCGAAATCGGTCCACAGTTTTTATTGTATTGAATCAATGCTGCTGAAGTTATGCATTCCCAGAAGGCCTTGTGGTTGATGGGAAGAAAAAAATATACTTTTATTTTTCTTTATGTGGTTGGACATATATGAAGAATATATATTATTTGAATTTTTATTTTGATGCAGATGATGAGATTGGGTTAGCTGCATTATTTTATTCGTGCAAAAATGTACTGCTGTCAGGTTCATGTGCGCATCCACTGTGGGCCACTGTGAGAAAAAAAAGAGCAGATAATTGGGTCATGGTAAAGAGACGTTTCACGCGTTAATTAACTTTCTATTTTGCAGGAGATGGCATTAAAGACTTTTTCTTCCGCATTGCGGCGCAAGCGTTTGAGGACTGCCTACTCAAAGAGCTGGAGAGACCACAAGCACCGTCAGCAAAAATAGGAGGCGGAGATTTTGTCAGTAAGTGGTCACTCTTGTGCAACGCGTTTGAGAGCAAATTGTTCAATATTCTCACATTCCTGCTCGAAATATGTTTATGCATGAGCTGTGTTCGTCATCAAGATGATCCAGTATGGAAAAGAAGCTGCGCATTAAGTTGTGTTGCTTTTCTGGACCTACTCGATTGAAAATCGGCTGCGTTGATCAAACGGTTTCTCAAAACTTGGAAGATGCAGATCAGAGCAAAATCTACATTTGAAAATAGTCATGTTTTTGCTTTTTTCTGGACAGTTATCCGTCGGCTTTCACACCGTTAATCACAACCGAAGACAAAAATACATGTCAGAAAGCGTTGCAGAATTCATGTGGCGTGCGTGATTTTTTCAAACTTGTTTTCTTTTGTGTTTCATTCCCCCTTTATCATTTTTTGTTGCCTTTTGCAGAGGTCGACCGGAGTAATGCGAATGTCTATGATGAAGCCAATCAAAAGAAATGCTGCTAACATTACAAAACGTTCTCAGACTGTGAGCTGCGAACTCACTCAACGCAGACCTTAAAAGATCACGGTTAAGGGAATAGTCAGGGTGTTTTTTTTCAATAATTATTAACCTGACATGTGTTATTCCTGCACAGTAATTAATTGACCAAGGGGATTACTACTATCCTAAAGAACAGTCATACCGAGTAATGTTATTTATCTGTAGAATCTGAAACTGTCTTAGCAACAAAATTGCACTTTTTTAAAATGCCGCTTTACAATAACAAACAGTGGAATGTAAGTTCACAGCCTGTAAGCTAATTTTTTTATTAGTGCTCTACTTAAGGTTTGTTCTGTTTTAGACTTTTTCTCTTAATAATGGTTAATCAAACTCACTTGACCTGCAATAATTGCCACTAAGTGTCATGTATGGGATAATTGTGGAAAAGTAATGTCCAGTACTTTAATTATGGGTATTGTAGCAGCAATGGATTTATTAATAAATGTGTGCTCGCTTTTTGATATTTACTCTAGCTAATGTGAATGCTGCAATATATATATGCCTTACATTATCATGAACATTCACACTTAAACAGTCGTTTTGTGTATAAAAGTGGCTGCATGAATATTTGGATATTTAAACCAGGTGAGAACCACTGAGACTAATATTCTCAAGGGAGACCTGGGGTAGAAAAACCATAGCGAAATATTCATAGTTTTTATTTTACCAGGTAAGATCCGCTGAGCTTATACAGCTCTTTTTCAGAAGTGACCTGGCCACAAATGATAGCTCAACGAAGTGGCTCATTATGTGGAAATTATAGCAGCCAAATACTCTAAATATAAAAGCACATGCCATCCAACTTTACTTTTACAAAAAAAATGGCATCTAGAAACGTGCAAAATTCTAAATGCTTCAAGTAAACTTCGCGACAATGTTCTGAAATAGCATAGTAATAATAACTCGATTATATTCGGTACGGAAATAATAAGAATGCTGTTGTCACTTAAAGCGTTCACGTAAAACTTTTTTAAATCAAAGTTACCACGTCTTAAAATAGCACAAGTGTGGGAAAAATGTGCACAGCATTGCATTATTTTTAATAACCATTATCATTGTGACAAATCTTAACTAGCAATAAGATCAAAATCTCATGCGACATCAATGCTGTTGATAGCTGCAGTTCTCAAACAGACCCTGCAGAGATAATTGCCTTAAGTGTTTAATTCAAAACACCTTTCACAAAGCCTTTATTTGGTAACGATTGTGCGGAATGTTAGTTGCCAGTAAAGCAATTTACAGACGCATCGTATGAACGGGACCCTTACCATAAGACGTTTTAATTCTTCAAATGCTCCCTGTGTATAATCAACCATTCCAATTACAGTGACACGCCTGTGTAGTCACACTGGTCTTTAGTAAATACATGTTTATTGAGTCACAATTGAACAGGAATAACTTTGAATTGAAGTCCAACTTTTGGTTGCTCTGTTAAAGCCTGAATTGTGAATAGCATTTATAGCGCTAACGATTTGATTAATTTCATCACGATTTGACGTGATTCAATTGAAGATTTGTTTTCTTAACGCATAAAATATTTGTGTTTGAGTGGTCACATGAACCAATTACATGCAACATATACAATAAAAAAGTCTGTTCTTGCACTCACAAATCGATGCTTGATTGGTATTCAGCACCCATTGAGTGTTTTTGCAGTATTTTCTGACTTTTGAAAGTGCCTAGCAGAAATGAGAAACGCAAGGTGCCTTCTATTGTGCAGTGGCATAAGCTGGTCTTTAGTAAATATGGACTTATAACGTGGTAAACGTTTTATTTGTATCTTTGGCCCGATGCTTATGGTATGCGCTTACCGGCATTGTCAAAGAAAAAGGTTTTGGCAGGCGAGTGGCAATCTAAACACTTTGCTAAAATACTAAGTAATCGGTGACCTTCAGGAGTAACTGTACTTAAATAAATAGTTTTTTGAGCAATGGTCAATTGTCATAACTGATTACGTGTTTGAAAATAACCTTTCCGATTTAAATGTCAGCTATGTTGCAGAAGTTACTGACTCGGTTATATCGTCAGCAACATGATTATCGCTTATTATTTTGCCCCATTCAGAATGCCAGTGTAACTGTTAAATCTGTCATACGTATGTGTGGATTCTTAAGCTGAAGTTGGGCACATGCATTGCACATTAACTTGACATTTTCTTGACGTTAAAAAGAAAAAAAATCAACAATGCTCAACTTATATTTGGAAGATGGGACACGAATTCTACTTCAAGAGTAAACTTGTCATGTGGTGCATGCTTCGTGTGCGCCTCTAGTGTAGTGCAATATCTGTATAGACGTTTTCTTCCATATATCCTTGTATTTGCTCGAAGCTAACTCTGATGCATTATTGTTCCAGTGGCCATATGGTTACACAAATTGTCCTTGCCAGCTGTGAGTTGTATTCCAGACAAAATCGACCCTCGCTTTTTGTTATCCATTTTTTGTATCAATTAAATGAAGTTTACAACCAGTAACTTAACAGACTCGGGATAAGTATGGTACAGTCACGTTCACCACAGTGCTCGTACTAGCTCACGTTGATCAGTCTACATTTATGGACCCTGACATTTCGGCCAGGGTCAAACCCATTTATCCCAGAGTTTGTCCTTCTAAAACATGATTATTAATTAATGTTTGCTTAAGAAGACGTGTTTTTTTTTAATGATCGCCCTCTGCAGAAACTTTGGCCCACCATAGGAATGTTGTTTTTAATTCGATCTTAATGTAACAAAGTTTTAAAAGGGGAATAACTGAAAAGCCCTGCAAAGGAAATACATTTAATCAGCGGTGATTTAACAAAGATTGTTGCAAGGTATGTCGTGGGGACACTGGTAAGAATCAGAATGTTTATCGTGGAGAAATACAATCTATGATGCTGTTTTTCAGTAGGGGCGGGTCAGAAAGTTGACATTTATTCAAATGAGTCACCTTTGCGAAACTCCTTAAACTCCTTATGTATAGTAGTGTGCAAATGTACAACATTCTTTGCCTAAGTGACCTACCAATTTCTAACATTCCAAGACTTGTGGTCTTTTACGTGTGTAGACATATATTATATTCTTATAAACTTCGTGTAAACAGGGAACATTGCGCCATATGAGAGGCAGAGGACATGAATGAAAATCTGCTGGACCTAATTGTAATGTTTCTTTATGGAATAACATTCTATCAGTCATCTATGCTATTTGAAGTGGCATGATTTGTTTCTGCAATATAATTGTAATTCACGGCATAATTGTGTTTAGGTTTACAATATATTTTCATAGGAATTACAGAGTAGTGTTAACCTGTATAGATATGTTTTTGTATAGTGGCATTGTTCTAATATTGCAGTGTCCATAGAGTAACGGCAAACATTCCGTCATTGTTATTTGCAAAGATTATTGTCCCTTGTTTTTTTTCTGGTACGTACGTCCAAATTAAAATTCTTGTTTGAATTGTTTCATATCACCATGTAACCTTACATTTTTCTGCATTTGTATTAAAATGTTTTGTAAAAAGTGAGATTCATGCTTGTTTTTTTTTATATTGCCATTGTCAGAAATCATTGTTCGATATGATGAATGCACAAGGCACGTTTCTTATCGGAACATTCCTGAAGAACTACATATATTACAATTAGAATTTATACTTAGAGCTATTGCATGCAACTGTAACCAGAGACTTGATAAACAATGGCCGGTTCGAAATAATTTCGCACCTCTGATGAGCATGGTTGCCTCTGTCCGGTGCAAAGTAAGTTATACATACAATTCTATCCCAAGATGCTGTTCCCGAAAGGCAACAGCGGAGGAAATTGTCAATTGGAATACGAGCTAGTTAATGCGTCTGCTTTATATTTCGTGACACGACCGTGCACACTGTTACAAACCAAGTCAGTGCTTAGTTATTTGAACTGAGTCTAGGCCTCCCGTAGGTCGACTCGGCCTCAAATGAGTACCTGGCGAGGTCGTAAAATAGTGGCACTTGGGGAGACGGGCAAGCGCAGCGCCAGACGTAACACCCCCTCCCTCGTGTGCTGTGCCAGTATTCATAGGCGCTCGCTAACAGCACGTGCCCCAACAGGCTTTGTGGACTCCACAGGGGGATCGTTTTGTTTGGACATTTCCTTCCACGTGGAACGATGTGCTTTCTGGCCTGGCCTGTCTGGCACAAATGTGTGAAGAACTGTGGGTATTCTTGTAGACGTAACCAGTAAAGCTGTGTGCACGACTTCAAATGCCCCTTATTTTCAATTGATGTATTTTAAATGGCATTTTAGTTTTGTGTTTTACATTACAATGGCATTATTTTGTAAGGAAAATACGTTTTTCATACCTGCATCCCTTTCATAACTTAACATCTACGCGACTTTACCGAAAGAACCAAAGAATATCAACTTAACATCCCAGTGTTCACTTTTTAAACGCATAGTAACATGGCCACTAGAGGGCACCGGTGGTCGATGGAATTCGCCACACCAATGTTGCATTGTGCAATAGTTTCATTGTCTTCTTATTCGTCATCGATTCCTGCAAGGATTTTTGCCACGGTATACTTCCCAGGTGAACCACAGCGATGCTGTGACTAAATAATTTTCGATTCGGCTATTTATTTTCGAACCGGCCGTTGTGTATCAAGTCTGATCAAATGTAAACTCGTAAAGTTACCCTCGGAGTAAATGAACAACAGTGATTAAGTACAAACTTTCCAAATACTGTACTGTATAGCTATTGCATCCATGCAGGGTATGCTAAAGTACTGTGCATGTGAATGTCCTTTTCAAGTTACATTTGTTGCGTATTATAAATGCATTAATGTTTGAATGACAGTGTTCAGACCATTTATCAATCCACTGCTTTGGGAGCGTCCTCATGCCATCCCTATCATGGGGGTGATGTGAACACTTCATTATGCTCATTCGTGCAGGTTGCGAAAGGCGGGGAGCGGTCATGCAGCTTCAAAGTTCAAAGTTAATTTATTAGGTATAGCCCTGTGAGCCATTCGGCTCTTGAATCGGGTGCAACCGCAACAAACAAAAAACAAAAACATTAATAAGAAAACATCTTAAAGTGACTATGTGCAAACAGAAAATCCAAGAAAAGACAGCAGAATATTGCAGAAAAATCACCGTACACCAACCCTGTGCAAATATCCCAGTGGGATGCAAGTCAAACAACAACAACCACAAGACAACTTAGATAAAGGCCATCCGTCTAACTCTGTACTACAACAAACAAACATGGCCAAACCGAAAAAACTTTTCGAAAATCACCAAAATAAAGCCATAAAAGCAATGAAACAGTGATCATAGGAACTGTGACCGAATTTTCACAATAAACGACGTTAACAACATGTACGTACTACCAAACTCTGCAGCCATAGCATCAGTCGGAGTATCAACATTTTTCAATGCACCTTTAAGATCAGCACACTAAATCACAGCCAACACTGGTGACGATTATCTGAATGGGTTCTGGGCCTCCCTCCCCTAGGTCGACTCAGCCTCAAATTAGTGGATTGTGTGTTGTGTAAACTTGGCGTGGTGCTGGCCACCCACCCCCTCGTGTGCCGTGTACACTCCACAGCAGTTGCCCGAACGATCTGTTTAGGGATTTTTTTGTCTTCGGAGCATATACGTGGTAGGATAGTACATCACAACTGTGGATTTCGCTGTCGTGCTTCTTGGCCGACATTAATAGCTGTGCAGCAGCCCATGTTTTGGTTGCCTATCCAAGCACTCTCGACACTCAGCCGTGCTTGCCTTCCAAGATGTGATGAGGGCATCGCTTCTGCTGAGACGCCATCCCCCATTTGATCTTCGTTACAAGGACAGTGGCACGGTCTTGTCTGCAGGTGGCAGATGTTAACTGGACTGCACGTTTTAATGGTAATGCACCGGGCGTTTCCCCAAAAGCCAACACGTTTGAATGTATTTTAAAGGAATGCGCATGGATGTTAATCGCGAGACATTTAAATGTAGCACGTCACCTGTCCAACCATCACATATCTATCCTGATCAATGTTAACCCTCCACACGCATTGCCGTAGTTGTGCATGTTGTCATTTGCCTCGGATTGTTCTCAAATCGAACCTTTTCACACGCACGAACGCCTTCTTAAAATCAAATAAATGTGTCGTAACCCTCCACCACCCGACACGGCCAATCAGCAAAAAAAGTGTCACGTTGACAAAAGACAAATAGTTCACTACTTTAGCCCACCGGTGTGTTGAAGAGTGAATCCACAACATGTGGATTCACGCTTCAACGTGACATTTTTTTGCTAATTAGCCGTGTCCGGTGGTGGATGGTTACGACACACTTATAAATAACGCGATCTAACCCAAAAACGTTTATTATTTAGTGGACGTTAATATTTCATACTTTCAGCATACGAGCATTCACAATTATATATACATTTTTTCTGTGACAAGATATAAACTGCCCACTTCTGGGCAAAGGACTACGTTATTTTATTTATTGAATACAAATTATGGTGATTTTACATTGACGAACTTTGTTTTAAATGCTCAACATATTTTTACTCAAATCAGTTTAAAAGAACAATGTTTGTACCAAATTATGGGAGATAAATAATAGCGAGTAACATTTTTCGACGAAATATATCCATATATTATCGTATGTGATTATCTTTCATATTTTCTCTCTCCTATGAATTAGTATGTTGAGATGTTAACATTTTCCCCATGTTTAATTTTCAATGTAGTGAAGCTCAATATACTTGCAATATTGTATGCGTCAATATACGACACATTAAGCAACACAACGTTTTAATCCGTTTAATTTATGGCGGTCTATTGCACTCATGTTTTATGACACCAGTATTTTACATCAAGTTTATATATTTTTAACACGTCATCTTGAGCGCAAAGAAGTATAATAGCCTCCTGTATTTCCAACATCACGGCCAAGGCTGTTGTACAACATTACCAACCCCTTTGTGTGCTCGCCGCAAACATCATCGTGAGAGTTGTGAATTGCCGTGCTGCTGAAATATAAATGTTTATTGTGGAAGGTACAATATAGCGCATGTAGAGAAGATGGTCCTTGCCGTTACATAAGTTATTGCTGGTGTGTTGCGGTGCAAAACTGCACATCACTGATAAAAAAAACTTGGTTTTGTCGTTTTTCAAAGCAACCCCCCCCCTCAGCGCATCCCTCCAAAATCGATACTCAATCCACCGCATCGCATGCAGCCGTACACATGTCCTGTCGTTAATATCCCATTATTTGCCATACATCACACAGGCAATGGCAAGGTATAAGGGGGGCGGGAGCGGGGAGGTGGAGGGGGGGGGCTGGGGGGGTCAAAAAGGGAGGCGTCCCAAAGGGTCTGGAAGCAGCGAGGGGAATTGAGCATGGGATGCACTCGGGGCACAACATGGGAAGACACAAAGACAAAGATCCCCCGTGTAGCCTTCACAGACTGACGGGGGCCAGCGCTGTTGACGAGCACCTATGAAGGTCGGCGCAGCACACGAGGGGTGGTAGGACAGCACCACGCCCGGCCGCCTTTGTCTCCCTCGTGGCGATGTTGACGGCACCGCACGAGGTACTCGCATGAGGCTGAGTTTGACCTAGGAGAGGTCCACGACCGGTGCAGATAATTGTCACCGGTGATGGCCATGAGCAGGAATCGAACTCGCGTCGCCAGGTTCACAGTGCAGCGCGCTAACCGCTAGACTACCGCACCCCATTAGGAAGACACGGACAGTTGCACACACACACACACGCTGCCGAATGCGCACGCCGCACGCATTTCTGTACAGGGCACGTGCCCTCTCGTTGTTCCAATCGGCCCGTAACTTGCCAACTGCTAAGCAAAGGCCTTTCCACTGTGTTCTTCCTTTTCGTCTTGGTCCCCCGTGAAGTAGGGGCCTTCTCACTCCGTGATTGCTTCGCCGTCACCATCTTTCGCTTGTCTCTTCTGCGTCTCTTCTCTCGGCCTCCACTCCGTTGTGAATTCGTCGCTCATCTCTCGTCCGTTCTCATCACGTGTCTTGCTCAATTGCCACGAAATAAATGTTCCTTTACACTCTATTATTTTCCTTCTCTATTCATATTTTGTTTCTCTTCGCATACAACGTTTTCTCTCGCACACCTCCGATTAGCACGGTTGGCTACGTACAGTGCGAAAGAAGTTCAACATACACGCATACATACACACACACGTGAATAATTATTTAATGGGAGTGATTTAATTGTTAACTGCTCATTTGTTAATTCTCTGATTGATGAAGGCCTACCCATGCCGAATATCGGCCATGGGGGGTTGATTGTCTATACCTCACCAGGTTGGTTCAAGTGGAGGCCCAGGACCGGCTCAGATATCGTCACCACCAGTGGTCGAAATGATGAAGGCCTGCCCATGAAACTCGATTCGTCCTGCAGACCATGTTAGACTTCCATTTTACCTCGAAAAATTGCTCTCGACGCTTTTGGTGTAAACGTTCTGAAAATTGCCGATATGCGCGTTTGGTGTTCCGAGAAGTACCGGTGTGGCATAACCGTCGTGTACCGGCCCATTACAAGCACTATTGTTGTGTATGGGAAGACGTTCAGGAGCTAAATGCCAATGTCGAGGTCTGATAGCCACGAGAGGACGGAGTTGTTGTAGAAGGGAAACAAAAAAAAATTATTACGACGTTTCGATTGTAACACAAGCAATCATCATCAGGTGTGAAAACCACAGCAAAAAAAATTAAACCACGTTTTTCAAATTTTCTTGCTGTGGTTTGCACACCTGATGATGATTGCTTGTGTTGCAATCGAAACGTCGTGATAATTGTATTGTTTTATATTTGTATTTTATTGTTTCCCTTCTACGTGACTTTACCGAAAGAACCAAGCATATGAATCCCTGCATGCAGTCACGAACGCTTTAAATCAAAGAGTTGGTGTAGTTTTGCTTTTCCTCCTCCGTAGAAGCAATGCAGACGACAGCGGTTTACTCGATAGTCCATAGTTCGAGTTGCATCACCACAATCGCACTACTGTGGCTTGGCTTGAATTGTGCACATTGGCCTGTCGATTTCAACCACTGTTCGCTGCTAATCTTATCCATTGCAGGGAATCGAACTCGTATTACCAGCTACATCGCGCAGTGTGATAAGTACTATTTTATTGGTGTGGGTCGAGAAAATCTTAAACCATTTGCGGCGCAACACTTACGTTCTACCGCCCGCTGTTTGACGTGATGTTCCAACAGCTCAAACACATCCGAGAGCGATGTTTTACCAATGGCCATGCGCTCACAATGTTTTATCGACAATAAGCGAGATTGTAGGAGAAATGGCCAAATGTGAAACGGATGAACGTGGCTGGAGATTGGGAAAACCCTGCTGTAAATTATCGTGCCTTTTTTTGTGGTTGCCAATCAAGGCAAAGCTCAATATTTCGAATTGAAGCCTTTGGCATGGTAAACGGCTGCAATGCGATACTGTGTATCTAATTTCAGTTTTTTGATGGCATCAATATGAAAAAAAAAATCTCTAAGCACCTTGGTTAATGCACTAACGACTGACTACTTTTTTGTTGTCATTCAAATGTTTCACTGTCAAAGACGACCACCTTGCGCTGTAAATGCATCAACGGGAACCCGTTTCCCTACACGTGGTAGAATAAAGCGCAGCACTCCCGACTTCCGCGAGTCACCCAGCGAGTTTGACTAAATTGACGGTAACATTTGCAGACGACAGAGTACAACGCACAATTGAAGACGCATGGAGTTCGTGGCTCTCCGGTGTGCTGTCGGGCTGGAGTGCGCGTTGATTGGCACGATGGCCCGGTCTTTCGATCCACGGGGATGAAAGCTTGTTGAAATAGTTACCCCAACAGCGAGCGATACTATTTTCGGCAGCAGGTATGGCGCTCGCCCCAGGTAAATTGAACAAGAACGTTGTATTCCGACGTTACCCGTTCCTTTCACACACAATCCATGCAAGGACAAACAATAGAATGCAACAGACATCCGTGTGTGTTTGTGCCCTTATTGCTTGTGCAGTCGAAGCGACGCGTCGCCGCAAATGCGCATCTGGCATGCACTCGCTCTTATAGTCTGAGAAAAATAACTAACTGCAACCATTCTTACACAATGTGAGCATAGACATCAATACGCAGCTGACCTTACAGCGGTCGGCGCGCGCTCATCTTTGCAGTCCCGCGACGCGCGCACGCATTTTCGGCGTTGAGATTTCTTTCGATGTAGAAAAAGAAGAAGAAACAACAGCTGGAATGAACGCGTACGCCAGCCTCTCGGCATCATTAGTTGGTATAACTAAACACGAAGGTGAATGTATAAAACAACGGGGGGGGGGGGGGTGGAGGGGGGGTGGAAAAAAAATCTATGTAGAACGTATGATTTTAGTTCCGAACTTTATATTGATATTTGCTGCTTCCAATCGATGCACGCCACCACCATGCATTGCCTCCTTCAGTTGTTTGGTGATGGTGGGGAGCAGGAGGAGGGGGTGGGGGGGGGAATTGCTTCCCCCCCCCTACCCCCTCCCATTCTAAGCCACGCGACACCTCCACCACCTCCTCCCCAGCCCCCCATGCTCCATCCACACCAATTCCCTCCCACGCCAAACCCTTACCCCCTCGCCCGCCCGCCCGCCCGCCTTCCACCACCCACCTACCCCCCCCATCCCTTGTGAAATATGATTTATGCTCCTAAGGCTTTCGCTGGCCCCCGAATATTTGTCAAGCTGACACGCTGGGGTCGGAAAGCCTTGTCGTGGATCGTTTGTTTTCCGGGCCTGTGCCTGCTTCTAAAAACTTACACGCACAACACACACACACGCACAACACACACACACGCGCGCACACGCACACAACACACACGCACACGTTAACACACGCGCGCGCGCGCACACGCACACAGTCCAACGCACGCACTTATACGCTCATGAAACATTCGTTCTCCAAGGTTGACTCGTACGAGTCTATGGGGGTTCCGGTGATCACGACCTGCCTGCATTCTCTTCTCCCCGATTGCACGGCGCTAGGATAACGCTGCTTCTGGGGGGGGGGGGGGGGTGGAGGGGGTGGACAAGTTTTGACTTGGACAACGAATTTCCTCCACCCCCCCGCCCCCCCCCGGTGCCAGCGCACGTGCTTTCACGCGGCTCTCTGTTGCTCGTCCTTGTGACTTGGGACGCCGAGATGGCGAGATGTTAACTACCTCGCCTGGTATACAGGAGGTCGTGGGTTCGATCCCGACGCTGACGCCTGCTGTGTATTTTTAATTTGCATGTTTCTCTCCCCGTGGTCGCTTGGATTTTGCTCCGGATTCCCCCGTTTTTTTCCCAACTCCATATTGAGGATCAACAATGCGTTTAGAGTATTTGGCTGGCTATACATGTCCACGTTGTGAGCCGCTTCGTTGAGCACTCATTTGTGGGCAGGTCGCTTCTAAAAAAAGAGCTATACAGCTCAGTGGGCCTTACCTGGTAAAATACAAAGTTGTGGTTTCGTAATAATAGTGTAATGCGGGCGTAAGCGACCTTCCGGAGGTGACGTCACGGGGGGTGGAGTCATGTGACGTGGGGGGAAGGTTCGGGGCTTTAAGCGGGTAAACCGGAAGAGGAAGGCAGTCCGGTGGTGAATGGAAAAGGGTGAGGCCACGAGGGCGAACGAGAGGAGGGAGGCACCGCCGGCGAGCGGGGGCCGACCCCAGAGTACAGCCAGGAAGGCTGTGTGTTAGAGGCAGCGGTGTGGCTGCAGAGAGTCGCAGGAGCGACGAAGAGAGAGGAGAGTACAGCCAGGAAGGCTGTGTGTTAGAGGCAGCGGTGTGGCTGCCAGGAGGAGCTGCGGAGAGAGAGAGAGAGAGCAAGAAGCTGTGAGAGCTGCGGAGGGAGAAGAGCAGCAGAGAGTACAGCCGAGGGGGGCTGTGTGAGAGAAACAGCAGCGGAGCTGCTGTTGTGGATCGGGCCGACATTGGAGTCAGCACCGTGGAGAAGCTACCGAGTCAAGACAGCCGTGTGGGTGTGCAGCACGGACCGAATAATAAAGGACACTGAGCCAGACATCGTGGTCCAGAGTCGTTTATTACACTGGTGTCAGAAGTGAAACGGCTTGTCAAGACGGCTCGGAAGAAAGAATATTCCTGTGCCATCATCTGCTACATCATCCGACTTACGATTGAGACAGATGGCGCAGCTGGAGACCTGGAAAATCGTGCTGGCGAAACCGTGTGAGCTCACCACGCCGACGACGGCAGTGGGGGAAGCCGATGGTGGTCTGCAGGCCGACGCCTTGCCTGCGCTGCCAGCGCCATCTGCCACGTGGCACGAAGACGCCATCTTGGGCGTGGCAGGGGAGAAACGGCGGGAAGCCGCCATCTTGTCTTCACCGCGGCGGGGAGACGCCGCCATCTTCAACATCGCGGCGGAGAGGCAGCCTTGCGCTGCCATCTGGAGGTGCCGCGGGGAGAGCAGCCTGCTGTGAGCTGCTGTTTTGCGAGGGGGAGCTGCGAGGAGAGGACGACGACGCTACAGCTGCTGGGGCGGGAGCTCTCCCATCCTGGCTCGGGTGCGTGACAACGGAGCAGTCAAGTCGCCGAACGAGTTCTGCGAGACGACTCAAGTTGCCGCCCTGCCATCCTCTTCTTGCTGCAGCCCCGGGCGGGTCGTAACGATACGCAACCGGCCTTTACACACACCTCACCCATCTTTCGAGGGCCGGGTGGGGGCGATTTTGTTTCTCTCATGACTCGATTGTGCGGAGCGCGGTTCGGAAAGTGTGTATGTGTGTGTAATAACGATGAACGCGCTATCTGCTTGTTGCTCGGTGTCAATTAAAGTGTGTACGTGTGTTGAGAATGGACGGAGAGTATGCTGTGCTTGCTGAGTGTTAAATTGTGTGTGTGTGCTGCGGTGTGGAGTTGTTATATTGATGGCGAAGTTAATTATTAACTCGGGAGCGTCGGGTATCTTGCGCTGTATCATCTCGTGGGTTACCTTGTGCGATGGGCTTAATTGGAAAATATATATATTTTTTTTGGTGTATTGTGCTGCGAGGTGCTAGGTGCGATGTGGTTGTTGCAAGAGAGAGAATATTGGTGTTGTTGCTGCAATGTTACGACTGGATTAATGGTGTGTTGGTTACCTGCAGATCGGTTTGCTATTGTGCTTAAATGTGCGCGTGTGATCGCGATATGCTGACTGTATGTGCTGTTACACCGTTCTGTACGGTTATGGGGTGCGATGCATTGATTGACTATTGGGATTGGGATGTTATTAATTGTGCGTACCTGTTTGGAAATTGGTAACAAATTCGAGGGGGACCCTATTATTTGGTCGTATGGATGTTATGTACACGCGATTTTGTGTATATTATGGGTAACGGCGCTTTGTGAGAGAGAGAGCGCGCTTTGAGGGTGCGTGATGACGCCGTTGTGGGTGTCTCAAAGGTTAATGCTAATGGGACCGTAATTGGCGCCAAGTTGCGTCGCGTATTCGGTTGGTCGCATGCAGCCACGAGTTGCTTTGCGAGTTGGGTTGTGTAACCAATGTGGTTGGTAAAATATTGGTTAAAAATTCCCCGATATGACTGCTGCGCGCAGCAAGCTGGGGCTGTGCGTCTATCGTTGTTGGGATTGTTACAATAAGACGGGGGATGCAATTTGTGACCCCCAGCAAAGGGAAGCTGGGGTGCACGAATGGAGAAAACTGGCCACGTGTTCGCACGTTGGGCCGCCATTTTGCGCACACGCGGGGTATGGCGTCGATGCGCTTTGCGGAAAGGGCCGCCATTTTGAGTGCGCGCGAGATATTGCGCGAACGCGCTGGGCGAAGGGGGCCGCCATTTTGAGCGCGCGGGAAAAACCTCGGTGGGGCAAATATTACATCTGTTATGCCTGCCATTGTTGATTGGGTGATGCACGAGTGGTGGTCACGTCGGCCTATGGCTGATGGCTGACCTGACAGCCCGGAGGCGAGACCTCCGTGGTATGTCTTAAACTAATGGGCCGTGTGCTCATATGGCTCGGGGAGTCATGGTTCAGTTGTGCGGAGGCAGACTGAACCTGGTGTGCCGGGGGCTCACGGGATTTGGGTTAGGGCGTTATTGTCTCTATAAGAGAACATTACCCCATGGGGGGGGTCGTTGATATCTGGCCTTGCCGAGGGATTGATCTTCCCTTGGCTATAAAGCGTCAGACTATAAGAGGCTGGTGTGTGTCCATCGCTGATGGGATAGTAAGGGAGGAGCATGGCCGAGTGCTGCTCATCCCCGAAATGGCACTAGCCGAGAGTATGGTAAATGGATGTTGCCGTGGGTTGACGACCACGGTGAGGGTTACGGCGAGTTAAACGTTACCGCTGGGGAGCGTGGCTCTCCACGCGAGGGTGTGCGATTAGGGGTTTTGTTGGTTTGTTGAGAGTGACTGTGGGTACATGCTGTGTACGTCAGAGGTCTGTGCTGGTCCTCAAGGGAGGACTGCTGGTGGGTAAGAGCAGAAATTTTTTTGTTGTTGTTGTTCACGTGTAAATAATATTGTTGTTAAAATGTAAATACTGGGGCGTCCATCGCGGTTATTTGGGTAATTATTGGGGTTTTCTTAAGCGGCCCGGAATTACATCATCTCTATCCTGGGGCCGGGGGGCTGTCGTGTACGACATGCGGATGTGCGTTGTTGTGCTTTGCGTTGTTGTTGTTCTTGTTGTTACATTAAATGCTTAGTGTCCTTTAGGGGGGGAAGCTCGGTTCGCCGCATTACGATTTGCTATTGGTCAGCCGAGGTCGGCTGGGATTTTTCTACGGGGGAGGGTGGTGTAATGCGGGCGTAAGCGACCTTCCGGAGGTGACGTCACGGGGGGTGGAGTCATGTGACGTGGGGGGAAGGTTCGGGGCTTTAAGCGGGTAAACCGGAAGAGGAAGGCAGTCCGGTGGTGAATGGAAAAGGGTGAGGCCACGAGGGCGAACGAGAGGAGGGAGGCACCGCCGGCGAGCGGGGGCCGACCCCAGAGTACAGCCAGGAAGGCTGTGTGTTAGAGGCAGCGGTGTGGCTGCAGAGAGTCGCAGGAGCGACGAAGAGAGAGGAGAGTACAGCCAGGAAGGCTGTGTGTTAGAGGCAGCGGTGTGGCTGCCAGGAGGAGCTGCGGAGAGAGAGAGAGAGAGCAAGAAGCTGTGAGAGCTGCGGAGGGAGAAGAGCAGCAGAGAGTACAGCCGAGGGGGGCTGTGTGAGAGAAACAGCAGCGGAGCTGCTGTTGTGGATCGGGCCGACATTGGAGTCAGCACCGTGGAGAAGCTACCGAGTCAAGACAGCCGTGTGGGTGTGCAGCACGGACCGAATAATAAAGGACACTGAGCCAGACATCGTGGTCCAGAGTCGTTTATTACAATAGTAAGAAACTAGTAGTTGCAGCAGCAATCAGAGGTATACTCGATGGTGTGTGCCGGATGCGGAAATATGTTCCCATGTCTGCGCTCCCCGTCTTCACCTGGTAGTAGACTTCGCGCCGTTCGCTTCCCACCAGCGGAGTCGCGTTCTTTCCGAATCGGTGCGCGCCAATTAAAGCCATCGCATCCGTGACCCAATTAAAGGCTACCCTTTAATAGTGCACCGCGGTGCTGCACGCGTTTCGGCGGCAAGAAATGCAACGTTTCAGTCGCTCAGCTGCAATATTCATGGATCAAAAATGTGCGGTATAAAATTGATACACTCCTAATAAGTTTTGAAACGTTTTCCAAATTTGTCCTTGGCAATGATGAATTGAAAAAACAGCACAACATATTATTGCATCAAAACAAATCTGGTCATTTTAAAGTATATATCGCAATGGCATATATGTTCACTAGAACATACGATATGAAACACATATGTAACTTGGTTGCCTGATAACAATACCTGGTTAAAAAAAAATCTGTAATCTTAATTTTTTCGTGGTCTTTCAAAAATTGGATGTGACGAGGCCATAAACACGCGTGTCGTTATTTGTTCGAGCAAATCATCCAGAGGGGCTTTGAAGTAGATTTTTTTTGAAATACAGCGTAGGTGGGTGGCAGGTGGGTGGGTGGGGGCGGGGAGAACCCTTTGCCATCCCTCTCCTGAAGATTGTAGAAAGATTTAGGCCGGGCAATCATCCGAAATTATCCTTGAGGGGAGGGGACGGGGGTAAAGGCTTGTTTTCTATTATCAACAAAAACACCGAAAAAAATATCTGTAATTTGTTAGTCTGAAATTGCCGTAACTGTTCACAATTTGACTAATGGCAGACTGCAATTTGTTTTATGGTAATGTCAAATAGACGAGCGCACGGCTACATGGACTACCTCGAGTATTTGGAACAAGAGCTTAATAAAGGCATTTGGAGAAAGAAAAAAAGCAGATAAATTATTGTTCATTTTGTATAACATTATTACGTTATTATAAATAATTTTGCAAACAGTTAAGGCTGCACTTTTTGTAATCCTCTTCAGGGAAAAGTAATGTTTTAATATCCTTAGCGTTCTGTGCTCGTTCAACAAAGGGCACCATAGTAACACAATCATGATGGCTGCAGTCATATACAAAATGCTGTGGTGGTGGTGCTGAACTACCGTGCAGGTTTTGTCCACGGTGGTGCTGTATAGCTACCAGATATATATTTTTCTGGTTGTACTGCGTATTGTTCGGCATGATGTCCGACGTTTTGCTCCATGTGCTGTGAGCCTCTTCAGAAATTGACGTTCATCCCTTGGACAATTCAGGCTGCTAAAACAAGGGAAGCGAGATGCTCGCGGTCCGTTTTTGAAGAAGCTCCCAGCACACGAAGTGAAACGTCGGACATCGTGCCGAACGACACGCTGCACCAAAAACGCGTCGGAGAGAGCGATGCAGCACAATCGCGGAAACATACGTGTTTTTTTTCTGTGTCATGAACATTCGCGTGTGCACAGCGTCTGCAACACTCTGCCAAGCTTTTGTATGCAGCTAAAATTGAGTACCCATACCACCTGTTGCAGCTCTGATAGATGGGCTCATGCTTTTGGCATGTTTGTCTCTCAAGGGCCATCCGTGACTTTTATTGTAATGATGATGATTATTAAGATAATTGTGCTGTGTGCCCAGTGGCAGATACATCGGCATGCCTCCGACTGTGGTCAAATCGCCCTGGATTCGCCCAAACGCAACGGATCTCCGAAGCTAATCGAGGCCGAGCCTGGTTAGTGTTTGGATGGGTAACCACCAATGCATGCCAGGTGTTGGGAGGCGTGGGACTGCGGGTTGCAACGTGCCAAGAGATGGCAGCACAGCCGTAGGCTCATTCCACGCGTAAATTAAATGTATTTGGTTAGTGGATTGCATCTTTGTCGGGAACTTTGAGTGTTATCCCATCATAGACGTAGGTGTTCAAGGGTTACTCCAGTATTCGCCGCTTAGAAACGGTATTGGCCAAACCTGCCAATGCAGGGCCCTCCTGGTGGAAAATAGCCTTGCGACTCAATGAGGCTTTCCTGCGTAAATAATTGACATAATAGGTACATTTTATAAGTGACGAAAATTAAGGGATTGCATTGGCAGTGTCGGATAGACGCAGGTAATGACGAACATAATAACATCACCACAGTCATTAAAACTGACTTGTAACAGGACGTGTGTCGTAGGCTATGGTTTGTGGCAAGCAAAGGCCTTTATTCAAAGCAGAGAGAACGGCTGAATTGTAGTTGACACTTTTTACACAGTGGGGACCTGATCGGCCTGGTAAATTATCATAAAATAAAATAAAAGAATCATGGACATAAGCAGTTTGAAATAAGTTGGCATGCTGCTTCACTGCGTGCTGGTTTATACCAACACAACGTGACACCGCTGCTCGTCACAAGCACCTTTGTACATGGACATCCCTTTTGCTAAGCCACGAATAGATGAGTCTTCCTGCGGCATGCAAGTTATGGGAATCATTTGACAATATTTCACACACACTGATCAATAAAGGAGAGTAGACATGTGGACATATTTCCGCACCCGGAACACGCCATCAAGTATACATCTGATTATTGCTTAAACTACTAGTTTATTACTATTACTAACTACAATTGTTTTATTTTACCAGGTAAAGTCCACTAAGCTATATATATTTGTTTTACAGAAGCGACCTGGCCATAAATGATAGCACAACGAAGTGGCTTATCACGTGGAGATATATTGCAGCCAAATACTCTAAACGCGTGTTGATTCTAAATGTGGAGGGAAAAACCGGAGGACCTGGAGAAAAATCAACGCGGCCACGAGGAGATAGACATGCAAACTCCAAATATACAGGAGTCAGGATAAAGATGGGAACCCACGACCTCTTGCATGCCCGGCGAGAGCATAAACTCTCCAGTCTACCAGCGACACAACTGCTATACCACTCACGTTTACCAGCTCGATTGGTTTCAGTGATTACTCTGACCCAGGGACTAAGCTGTGCACCAAAGCCGTAATAATTACAAATGTGCTCAAAACGTCCCCCCCCCCCCCCCCCCCAATATATTGCTATAAAATAGATTTCTGTTTATATGATTGTGGTTATGGTTGTACTTATGAATCCCTAATCTTTGCCATTACATACAATGAAACAAGAAAAGGCAAATAAAAGAAAAAACGGAGCAATGTAATGCAATACACTATTAGACATTGTAGAAAGAAAACAAGTCCATCCCGTGTGTTAGTGAATGTTTTAATATTTTAGGCAGGAAATGGCAGGAAATTCGTTTTCAAATTTAATTTTTTTTCTGGGGGAGGACCCCCTGGAAGATTTAGCCCCCCCCCCCAATGTTGACTCCATGGCTACGGCCTTGCTGTGCACAGAGGCTCACCATTGCCCGTGTGGTCTTTGCTTGCTGGCTACCGAACTTCGTTGGCATGGGGGTCCACAATTTGAGTCGTGCAGTGGCCGGCAAAACCATGCGGCAAATAATCTATAGACCTGGTGTACTATAAGGCAGGGTGTTGTAGCCTCATCATCTTCAGACATGCTCAATCCACTGCTGGACGACGATGACCTCCCCAATGCACCGCCATCTGCAGCGGTCCTGCGGCTGTAACAATAAACTTGGCACTTGCACGCGACCCGATTTGATTGCCACAGAGGTTGTCCTCACAGACCCGTTCCATTCCTTGGCTGCCACTGTCATTATTCTTGACCATCAGCCACCAATCCTTCTAACGACGTGCCCTGCCCAAGCCTAATTACTTTTATTAACAGTTAGAATAATTCCATTAATCTGCATATAATATATCTAATGTCCCATTGCCTGTGTCTCAGTATAATGCCCATCATGCATCTCTCCATTCCTCTATGTATGATTTGAAGCTTTTGTCCATGTCCACCTATCTAAACCATGTGTCACAGCAGGTAGTTCCTCATCGATTAATCACTTTTTTAGACACTGTGTGTGTTTTGTTCATTTTGTCACGCTCTTTGAACGCTCATACACATCCCACATTTTAAAATAGTTAGGATAGTACAAGCAATATCCTTCTTTTCATGCACGGCTGCTCAGTACTTTCTTGCAACATTTTTCTTCAAACCGAATAAAATAAAATTGATTTTAGAAAACAGGCTGCTTCCACCGAGACTGAACAGTGACTGGTAAGAAGTATGACATTGTTTTACAAAGCATGTCCCGTGCCTCCACCACTGCGGCATCATTAGCATCATCAGCGAAACCACGTTTCGGACTGGCACGCTTTCATCAACACGCAACAATCGAAAATATTCTGACAAAAATAACATTCTCCAGTCGGGTATTTAATAACCAAAAACAAAGAGGGGAGGGGGGGGAGAATTACCAGAGCGTGGAAAACCACGCACGAAACATCAGGCGTAGGCTCTGGTTTCAGTAACCTGGGACTTTTATATTTAAAGTATGCAATAATGCAGAGCCATTTGTCAATCCACTGCTTGGATGAAGGCCACCTCGTACCGTGTCAGTCATGGTGGTTATTCTTTGGGCCTTTTGGTGAAGTCACTTAAATAGGTTGAAAGAAAATAACAAAAAACTACGACTTTTCGATCACGACACAAGCGATCGTTCTGATGACGTCCTGATGACGATCGCTTGTGTTGTGATCGAAACGTCGTAGTTTTTTGTTATTTTCTTTCAACCTATCTACGTGACTTTACCGAAAGACCCAAACAACATGAATTCCAGCAGTCGCGAAAGTTTTACGGTCAACATTTAGTCATGGTGGTTGTTTGACCACAGGATCACCATGCTGGCCGTTGCGCGTTCAGTCACACAGGGACCACTTCAACTATCGCTCAGTACTGACGTTAGCCGTGACCGGAAAACCAAGAACCTGGCATCGGGTGATTCACAGCGCAGTGCGCTAACAACCACGCGGCCGCACCACCCAGGGTTGTATACACCGCACAGGTAAATCGATGAACACTCTTATTTATTTCCAGGTGAGAGCTCGTTCGGGCGGCGGTTTTTTCTCAGAAGTTGAAAGGGGGGGGGTGGGATGGGCGTCAAGTTTAAAGGTCGGCTGCACGAGGATGGAACTCTCCGCTGGTTTTTGTTTGTTTGTTTTGGTTCTGCTCCTCTTAGGTTTTTTCGGTAAAGTCACGTAGGTTAAAAAATCAAAATTAATAAAAGTAAAATAAAAATCACGACGTTTCGGAGGCAACACAAGCTTCCGTCTTCAGGTGGAACCGGAAGCTTGTGTTGCCTCCGAAACGTCGTGATTTTTATTTTATTTTTTATTTTACTTTTATTAATTTAGATTGTTTTTTTTACCTACGTGACTTTACCGAAAAAAACCTAAGAATATGAATGCTTGGCAGTCACGAAAGCTTCAAATCTAGAATTTCTGCTCCTCGCTTTGTTCTCCTCTCACCTGCGCGGCGCGCTCATCGGGGTGGCGTGCCAATGAGCGGCCAGGTTGGGTTTTGGCGGTTGGCGTGCGCGCGGTGCAACAACAACAACAACCAAGAAACGCGCGTTCACATAGCGCAGCTGTTGTGCACGTGCTAACACGCAGCACTCGCCCTCTCCTTCTCGCATTTGCATGTGGGGGGGGGGGGGTGTCCGTGGAGCGACGCGCGCGAATCATTTAGCGCGCACACTTTCGCGGGGAGCCAATGTTGGGTAACGCAAATCGATTAGGTTTATAAATGCCATCGCACCGGCCGTAATGTTCGCTTGCGGGGGGAACAATGGGCGGTGGAAATTGCTCGTCGCCGAGCGTAATGAGAACGCGGGCGGTAATTGGGCAAGCGGCCAGGCGTGCAAATAACGCGTGGCAGGGAGACCAGGGGTTTCCGTGTGTGTGTGCGTGTAAGTGCACTTGCCCGGGTGGCGTTCGCTGGAGCTTTGCCCGCTGCGTACACCGCCACCGCTGCTGCTGCCACTACCGTTGGCTGACACTTTACAACAATTGACAACAATTGTCCCGCGCGTGACGCGCTTATTCTGCTGCTGCTGCTGTTCACGTGCGATGATGGACGCAGGCCTGCGTTACGAAGAGCCGACATGTGATGAGCGCTGACGCGGTCGCGCGCGGTGGTTGCCCGCGTCGCGCTATGAAGCTGGTGGCGTGAGTTCGATTCCCAGGCAAGGCTGTCATTTGTGGTCAATAAAACTGTGACCTTAAAAGGGGATTTTTTTTTTAAATAGGTGACGTTTCGGTCAATTGCCTTTCTACATCGCACGAATGTGTTGGGGATTGTTGTTGTTCTTGTTTGTGCTGGTGCACCACCGCCAATGCAGTATCACTCAAAATATGTGTTTTAGCATTGATGGTTAGCGAACTCTAAAATGGTTCTGGGTTCTTCACATTCAAACCCGCACTGACCTCGGCGGTGTAGTATACTCCAGCAATCCCGATGGCCAACTCGATGACCAACCCTGATGAGGCCTCGATTAATACAACCACGGGTTAGTGTCGCAGAACTTTCAAATTATTCGAGCATTGATTTGTGTAACTTATCGAAATCTCGTAAATCGTGGCATCATTTGTGTTCATGAAAAAAACCACCTGGGATATTTAATATAATAATAATAATGCAAATCCCTTGGGATGGAAGGTCTTGTTTGCATGGATTTCCATCGCATGGCATTGAATTATACTACCATTTTAATGGAGGAGGCGGTTATTTCTGTAGTTATAAAAGCGTAGTATTATATTATTATCATATTACTTAATATTATTACATTAGTATATTATTATTATATTATTTTATTAGTATTTTATTATTCTTTTATTATTCTTATATTATTATATTTGATTATTATATTTGATCGAAAAAATGTTGCGAGGATGCAATATTTAGAAATAATTAATGCATTCATGGTGGCATTTCACACGGCCATAATGGTAAACGCTCATCATTATGAAACGCGTAGTGCAAGTTTATTTTAAGAAATTACACAAGAGCCTCGATTTATCTCGAGTTTTATTTCATCGTCATCTTTCATGCCCTCTTCTTCACCTGAAAATAAAAAGAATAAAAGACCTAAAAAAAAGGCGTTACAGTAAAACAGTCAAAGAGTGGTAAGTAAAATTTATGGGGTTATTTTAATTTGATAGATGCCGGGGTAAGAGGTAATAAATGAATGATATTAAATGTATATTGAAGTGTGTGTAGCGGCAGATTGGCTATTGATTCGTGGCACGACATACACGCGTGAAATATGTTTACTCGCGATAGGAACGGCCGGCGTGTGTGATGGGGTCACGGAGCGTTGGTTTTATACAGCCATGACGGCCACGTGGCACTGACCTCCACACCTCCAATCCCACAAACCCACAATGTCCTGCGGTGTCGAACACACTCGGTGCCTCCACACACACACACACAGCGTGAAACTTGTGGACCTCAAGATGATTTGTGTGTTGTTTCACACAGCACTGTATATACCCGCACAATGCAGCGGCACAATGGTTTGAGTGCTGCGCTGTGAACCCGGCAACCAGAGTTCGATTCAACAGCCACGGCGAACCTGTGTGTACGTTGAACTTCTTTCGCACCGTACGTAGCCAACCGTGCTAATCGGAGGTGCGGGGGAAGGACAAAAACACTAAACACAAAACGCAGTTCTAAAGAAATTAGTTTAAATCTATATTAAAAAGTGCTTAGCTCCAGTGGCTTCCTAATATCGGAAGGAAGAGCGTTCCAGACGGCCGCAGAACCGCATCTGAAAGCGCGCGATGCGGTGACCGCCTTTGTTCGACGGCTGAGCCAAAAAGCCGAAGATCCAGTGTGCGATTGAGAAGCTGTACTGGGTCCTGCTGGGCCCACTCGCTTTACAAAACCAGCGTAGGAACGCGCGGTATCGTGAGGAGGGAAGAGGAGGAGGCCTTCGTTCAACAGTGGGGCTCTGCGTCGTTCTCGTTCTGTAATAACGTACGTGGAATCACCGATTTCACAGTGTCGTGCTTCAATGGGAAACAGGGTTCGGGCTTCATCTTCTTGGTTCTTTCGGTAAAGTCACGTAGAAGGGAAGTAATAAATAAGAAAAATATGTTATATTTTTTATAATTTTATTACTTCCCTTCTACGTGACTTTACCGAAAGAACCAAGAAGATGAATCCCTGCAGTCACGAAAGCTTTAAATCGAAAAGGGTTCGGGCTTCATCTTCTTGGTTCTTTCGGTAAAGTCACGTAGAAGGGAAGTAATAAATAAGAAAAATATGTTATATTTTTATAATTTTATTACTTCCCTTCTACGTGACTTTATCGAAAGAACCAAGAAGATGAATCCCTGCAGTCACGAAAGCTTTAAATCGAAAAGGGTTCGGGCTGTTTTTTTTTTAGGGCAGATGTGTCTTCACCTGTCACAGATGAAGGGGCGTTAATGTACACAGAGAGAGTCGATTGGGCTGCTGGCACTAATGCTATGGTTCCTAATCCGCGATTGTGGGAGTAATGAGAAATATTTTAACAACAGACTGTAAAAAGTAGTGATATCGCAATGCATCCTGGAACCTTCCTCGGTTCAATAAGCACATCGGTATCTGCTCTCCTACCACACCGGTCGTCTTTTTTGCCGGCAGCTTTGCCGTCAGGTTTTCGACGGTGCACGGAATCGTCATCGGTTTAATGTCCCTCCTTACGCTCACGATACGCGCAACTAATTGCGTAAGAAGCGATGCTTTACGAACCGTACGCTGTATACAGTGCAGTGGTGGATATCTGCCGATACACGACGGACGGTACACCATACCGGCAACTCCCTTACATACTCTTTGTTTTTTTCGGTAAAGTCACATAGGTAAAAACATTAAATAAATTAAATCACGACGTTTCGGAGGCAGTACAAGCTTCCGTCTCCAGGTGGAACCGTCACAGCAAAATAACTGTATCAAGTGAGTGAATTTTGCTGTGACGGTTCCACCTGAAGACGGAAGCTTGTTTTGCCTCCGAAACGTCGTGATTTAATTTATTTTAATGCTTTACCTACGTTACTTTATCGAAAAAAACAAAGAGTATGAATCCTTACAGTCACGAAAACTTCAAATCTAGAATTAACTCCCCATACAACACCAAAGACACTCGTGAATTGTCACTCCGCAGGACGGTTCCTGTTCACACACTACGATGTCTCCGCAGAGAGGGGGGGCAGGGAGAGGGCATGGCAGTGAACGTGGCCTGGATGGACCTCCCTGCAGCACCAGTAGGTTCCATACCGGGGCACGTCTATCGTTCGACTTGGAGAACTGGTCATCGCACCGCGTTGTACAAAATGGGGTTCACGCGACCCCTGTTTGCCACCAGATGCTGCTACTTTCGCTGCAATGTTTAAAATGCATCGATTCTACCAATCCTTGTAATCGTGGCAATTAATCAAATTGGCGTGATGGGGAGGGGATGAGTGTGAATTGCGTGTGAATTGTTTCACCCCTGTAATTAAAGCATGTATATATGCTTTAATTATAGCATGCATTAAAATATATGGAGATATAATGTATTTATAAATAATGGGTACATAGTTCATCATTAGACGTGGTCAGTTTGGACTTTGTAAATTACTCCTTTTTATCAATTTTTTATCCGTACAAAATTACGTGTGTGCACGTGGTTATGCATTTTTTAGGGCTAGTATTCTTTATTTAACCAGGAGATTGATTTAACCAGAATGTAGGACCTGTTGAGATGCATGTCGCGTTGGATCTTCAGTAAGGGCGACTTGGGTTACATTGAGTCGTTTAGAATACAAAAAAAAATGTTTATTCGATATGTTCATAGAGGTGGTCACGGTGGTGTAAGAATGAGACAAGAGTGAAGTGCGCCCTTGCATGCGTTCTTGTATTTGTCAGTCCATTCGCACGTATTAACAATCTGGCATGTAAATCAATTGCATTTGATTGCTATGATGCTTTGCTGTTTGGGCCGAAGCTTAGTAAATCCTCATCAACCATTGTCTATCCACTGCTGCATGAAGGCCTCCCCCACTCCATCGCCACCCCCCCCCCACGCTTTGTTTAGCGATGCCATAATCCATCGCACTTCCTGCACATGAACTGATTTCATCGCTCCATCTCCGCAACGTTCGTGCCCTCCGGGTCCGTTTCCTCCTTTGACTGCCATTGCGTTGTCTCTTCCACCGGCCATCGTTCCTCCTATGGATTCGTTCTGCCCAAGCCCGTTAATGTTTCTTAACAAAGCCAAGCGGCACGGTGTGTGATGCCTATAATTTGCATTTGTCGCTATCTGTCATCAATGTAGTTCTTAGCATGCGGCTATGACCGTGCACTTTTGTTCCGATTTCGTTTGTTCCATTAGCTTTGTCAGTGTCCACGTGCCTGATCCAGGTCATTGCTGGTAACATGTATTGATTGATAATGTTCTGCTGATAAATCTTCCTTTTTTTTCAGTATCTCTTTCTGAAAACGTTTTGGCCACCCACGAAACATGCTGTATAAACGCCAAATATTACCTTTCCATAATATTGGCTTGAAGGGACAAATGCTGCACAGGTAGCGCCGACAAAGTCTGGACATATACAAGACATTAGGATTCTGTGTTGACATTCGCTAGGCACGCAAGCTGTTGGCTTATGTAGGCTGGGGTTGACTGGGTGGCTTAGAGGTCAGCTGAGCTGCCAGCCGCCTGTGCTAAACCAGATTCTCAAGTGTGTAGTTCATTGGCGGTTTCAGGCCAGTTGCCAATGACCATATACAAAAAATAAATATATATATAAACTGATATCAAATTTGGTTGTGCACTTAATTTGGCTAAATTACAGCACTGAGAATTGAAATATTGGATTTATTTAATTTCACGTGACACGGATATTGCTCTCATACTCACAGCGGGTGGTTAAACGCTGCCGTCTCCTGCATGGGTAGACCTTCATAGGTGCTACTAGCTAACAGCACTTGCCCCAACAGTCTGTTGAGCCTACACGGGGAATCTTTGTCTTTGTTGCGCACACCGTGCACGCGCACGCGCGCGCCCGCGTTGTCACAGTCACTATGGAGGACACGCGCGCGTGTATGGCAGCCCTTTCAGCCGTGCATGTCTGCTGATCCTCGCAGGCCGTTGGAACAAATCCGTGACGTACGGCGCTGCCTTGTCTGCGACACGCGATAATCAACGCACCGCCTCAATTCCCAGCGGTGTCCCCCGGCGCGCGCGGCTTAACGCGTTTTGTTGGCTTCGAATCAGCATGGAAATGGGATGGGGGACGGAGGGGGGTCTCATGGAATTGCTTCATTTCCTTTTAATCCACTGCTGCCCTTTCATCCCTCGATCTAATCAGCTGAAATGAGAGAAGTCCCAGCAGACAAGCCCACCAGAGTACCCTGTATGCCACTGTGCAGTAAACAAATGAATGGTGCCGCTAATTCTTCATTTCTCTCCTTTGTCATTCATCCCCGTGTTTTTTTTCTTTCTGTTGTTGCGATTTTTTTGTAAGTATAGTTTGTCACTTTTATTTCCCGCGGATATACTAATGCGCGGGCTTTTGCGACAGCCGTGTCATATACGGTGCAGTCCGATATATTAACAACGATAACAACAAAATAACAACACGATTTTACGTGATCAACACAAAAACTTAGTAAGTAAATAAAGGAGAAGGCGTGGACCTGCAATTGCTACAAGAAGGGCCTCCACTCCGGAGAGGCTGGCCAGACCTTTGGGAAGCTGTGGGAATACCCACATTTTACCCCACCGAATGCAACCTGCTGGCTGACTGTGTCATTGTAATATTAACCTTTTTCTTACCCAGTAATCCTTAATCGAGTCTTAAGAAAAACAATTCTGGAGAATTCTGCATCGGAATGTTTGGCCAATTCCAGTCTAGGGATGTGTGTCACTTAGGAATGTGATAACCCACAATGCAACCACAAGCACCATGGACTACGTCGTACGCCACTTCCTGCTTCGATCATTCGCTCGCAGTATTACAGATATTCACCACGTGTGTGCGTGTGTATGTGCACGAGTCTATGGGTGTCTATGCGAGTCTTGGTATGTATGTTAAACTTTTTTCGCACCGTACATAGCCAATTGTGCTAATCGGAGGTGCGTGGGAAAAACAACAAACGAAACACACAAATCAGATCAAGCGAAATGAGTTTCCATTTCAGATTTAAAAGCGCATAGCTCCAGTCGCTTCCTAATATCGGAAGGAAGAGTGTTCCAAACGGCCGCAGAAGGGCATCTGAATCTCCATGGAAGTCTATTCCACAAATCACGGACCACAAAGTAACACAACCGTCCACTTCAATCATTCACTGGCAGCATATCAGATGTTCACCAGGGTTTACTCCTGAAGATGTCTACCGGCTCATTGACCAGCCTCGAGACGAACGTAGTAAACACACCGCATATCAGCTCCCCGCCATACGAAGAACATTTGAGAACCTTTAAGCTTACAGCCACAGCATTCTCAAATATTCATTACTTTATACATTTTTGTAGTAATGCTTTTTTTAAAATAGAATTTTAATGATGGCGAGCAGCCAGGCTCAGATGCGCACCTGTTCAAATCAGGTTTTATAATTGTTGCCGGATCTGTAAGCCGGCATCCACGAGAGGACACTGTGACTAACGCTGCAATCCTACACACGTGCATTTATCTCAACTCTTGAATGGCGAAAAGTAATTTCAGAATTACCACGGTCACTCTTTAGTTCAGCTTGACAGAGGCAGTGCATTATTGGTATTTTATAAGTGGTGGCACGTGGACTGTGTCAACCTCAAATGATCTTCTTGGTTCTTTCGGTAAAGTCACGTAAAATGGAAATAATAAAAATAAAACATAATAATAAAATAATTCTCACGACGTTTCGGCCACAATGCAAGCAGTCGTCCTCAGGTGGAGAACAGGTCTGAAATTCAGGTCGAGAAGACAGAGTCTGAAATTCAGACTCTGTCTTCTCGACAGACCTGTTCTCCACCTGAGGACGGCTGCTTGCGTTGTGGCCGAAACGTCGTGAGAATTATTTTATTATGTTTTATTATTATTTTATTATTTCCATTCTACGTGACTTTACCGAAAGAACCAAGAAGATGAATCCCTGCAGTCACGAAAGCTTTAAATCGAAACCTATAATTATTTGATAGCCCGTGGTCAGTCCACTGCTGGATGAAGGCCTCCCTCCCCAAGCCGCGCCGGTCGTGGGGTGCTGTTTGACCAGACTCGACCACGCTGGGCAATGAGGGCTTGGTGAAGGAGGGGAGAGGCCAGAAGTGGTGCGCTTATCACTCACCCGCTCATGTTTGTCGTCGCCGGGAATCAAACTTGGGTCGCCAGGTTCACAGCGCAGTGCTCTAACCACTGTACTCTTACTCCCCCATAGTTTATGCACTCGTATTTCATAATTACAGTATAAAGCATTCATAATTTGATGTGTTAAATGGAGATGTTTTATAAATATGCAACTTATACGCATCCCGATCCATATTTGCCAGATTAGAAAAATGACCTGCAATTTACTTGATTGGGCGTGTATGTATTTATGCTGAACTTCTTTCGCGCCATACGTAGCCAACCGCGCAAATCGTATATGCGTGGGAAGGACAAGTAAACGCACAGAGCAATTCTACAGAAATTCGTTTTCAATTTAGACAATGCAGCAACGTATGGTAGACTATACATGTCTGTGCAACGTGGCTCCTTCACGATAGCCTTTGTGCTGTAACAATAGCTATATTGCTGTATGGTGAAAGCTCCACACATCCGCTGTGCAGTCTGAGAAGCATTGCCCTATGCCCCCCCCCCCACACTTTTGTCGTGAGGCTCTGCTCCTAAACGTGGACTGTGCTCAACTGCGCAGTCCAACTGCGCAGTCGTCTGCTGTTTACTATTCAGTGTTAAATACAATTGGATGTATCGAGCGTCTTTAAAAAACTCTAAATGTGACCGCATCTCAGGAGGCTGCAAGCCTCCCGTGCTACGCTGAGGCCAGTGTAGCACGGTTCGGTTCGGCACGGTAAATAGCCGGTGGGAAAAAAAACAGCAGTTCTACTGCTGGATTATAATTTTTTTTATCTGCCTGAGGACGACCGCTTGTGTTGCGATCGAAACGTCGTGATTTATTTTATTTTATACCTACGTGACTTTACCGAAAGAACCAAAGAGTATGGACACCTGTATCGTGAGGACTTCGCGCTGGCTCGGCCCTGATGTGCCGGTAGAACAAATGGGAGGATGAGTCGGAGCAAAATGCATGGACGCAAACGCAACAGACGCACAGGGGGACGTGTCGCAACTCTGGTTTTGAACGAGCAACATACTTCACTTCAAATATTTCAGTCTTGGCTTTGGCGTGTGTGCAGGTGGTTGATTAAGTAATTGGAACGTGATGGCGGAGAATTCATCAGAGCTTCCCCCCCCCCCCCCATCATACGGATCCTAATTTAACGACGTGTGACTTCCCCAGAGTCGTGGGTCAGGTGGGAGCGAAGCACGGGGGTATTATTATTATTCTACATTGACTCCCCGCGTTCCAATTAATCAATTACCCACCTGAAAATCTCACCTCCCAGCAAAAAATAAAATCCCAACGTGTGTGTGTGTGTGTTTTTTTCCCGTCAAAACTACCGTACTGCCAGGAGTACCGCGCCTGAGATAAACAGACAAGACCCTCTCTGGGTTTTTGTGCCAAATTGTGTGCAAATTGTTGTTTACTTTTAGTATGGAATTTGCTTTAAGTACGGAATCCGAGCTCAATGGGCCGCATGCAGCTTCGGGTACATCCAGTATTTGCCAATTCGAAATAATGGCACTCTTGTGGAAATGTATGTTCCCAAAGCTAGAACTTACAAATGATGCCTCTGGTCGCCAAAACAAACAAAAAATAATTCGTAATTCTCGTGGTTGCTAAGTTACCCCGAAGACACGTTTTCAGGTCCAGGTTCATGACCCAGATCTGCATCTCCCCCACTGCTGATCGCATGACCTCATCGCCTCCGACAAATCCACGATGGCCTTCCCTTTATTTCCTTTTGTTCACGACGAGACTTGAAGGGGGCAAAGGTGCGAGGATCAGGAGCAGCTTTTTTTTTATGGAGCTGCGCACATTGTTCCGCACACAGTCCTTGGTTAGAACACGGTGGTGTAGGGTGGTTGACATGGGTCCAGGTGCAAGGATTGACACCCCCCCCCCCCACAACTCTCTGCACCCCCTCCCCTTTTCCTCGTCCGGTTACCTGGATCCATGCCGACGGTCAGCGCCGGTTGCATTTGCATCACCCGTGCACTCCACAGCTCCACGACTGAGTGTAATTGTTAAGCACCAGAAGTATTATGGCTTTTTTTTGGTCAGAATAAAAATGCAGAGAAAAAAAAATCAAAGCCCCAAAGGTATTGCAGAGGCAATGACTTTGAGTCCTGCCATAAGTTATTAATGTGCTATAAATGTGTAACTACGCGGCGCAAGGACCCCCACTCCTATAAAAGAGTTAACCTCTTAATAAACAGGCAATAAAAAATAAGCTTTGTGTGCAGAATATTATATATTAACAGCGCCACATTAAAATCGCAGACTTGGCTCTATTTGTGTCATTGACTAAGGTTAAATGATGTGAAGAAGCTCGGCTCGACTCGTGGCCGCAATACTGCCCCGTTAAACGTGTGCGGTGAGACTCTCTGTGCACGCTGATTAATTGAATTGGAATCGTCGGTAAATATGAAAGTGATGATAGCAAAATGTGACGATTCATTTAACTGTAAGATAATTAGAATAAAGTGTGATCTATTAAACAAAACAGTCTGGCTTATACGCTTGTTTATTGCGACTTTGTGGACGCTTGTCCTGATGATCATGATGATCATCATGATCATCATCATGATCATGATGATGCTTGACGCAGTTTCAAACGAAACGTCACGTATTAAATTGCTAACTTTGTGTGTGGGGGATGTTTTTATTCTTCAAATTTTCCCAGTCGGTGAGCTGAAACAATAGTCATAATAATTGACGTATTGAACGCTTGTACACCATTACAATTCATGTGTTTGGCTCTGTCGGGTGGTGGAGTCATCACGACACACATGCGTGATCAGATCATTTTGCGGGCCGGTCTCAAAAATCTATTCCGAATTGGAAAATAATAATGATTATATACATTTGACATAAATTACAATGACTGCATACAACTTCCACAGCCCTGGTTGAGATTGCTGGTTGGTTAGCGAATCGCGAGCAAGGGTTGTGGACGCATGTTGCTTTTAAAACATAACCGTCAGTTTACAGCCCTTTGTCAATTCACTTCTGAATGAAAGCCTGCCCACGACCGTGTTGGTCACGGGGGTTACTTGACCATACGTCACCACGCTGGTCAATGCGCATTGCTGAAGGAGAGGCCATGACAGGTTAAGTTGTGAGCCGTGGCCAGCAATCAAAATCAGGTTGGCCCGGTTCACCGTGCAATGTGCTACCCGATGAGCCACCGCTCCGCACCACTGCAAAAAAAAACCCACGAATAACGTTGTTTCATTAGGAATTAAAACCACGGAAGAAACCGTCCTTAAGAGATAATGTTGCTCGATGCCTTTCTCTCCCCGTGGCTTTAACCCACATTAATCAACGCGCATTTCGCACAACTTTCTTTTTGTGTTGTGCATCGTAAATGAAATCTGAAGCCGTGGGCTTGAGACACAATTTGCTCGCAAGCTCAAGGGCAAGACGTCAAATTACACGACGACCCGGTTAAGCCACCGTCGGAGCCCTTCCTGCCACACGATTCTCCGCGTGACCTTAGCGATGACTCCATCAAGTCAGAAACTGCACGACATTTCACACGTCCCCTCTCGGACCAGCGGACGGCCGGCAGCGAGCCTCGCCGCAGCACGCGACACAGGTTGCCTTTGGTGAGTCGACCGCTGTGAACGACTGCTGCTGCTGCTGCTGGTGGTGTCGGTGAGTCCAATTAACAAGCTCGTGAACCTTAACGAAGCGTGTACTCGAAACGCGGAGGCTTCACGCGCAAATTTGCCCGTACGCTGGCGCTGAAGTTTTTTGCGCGTGCGGGAAATGTTATATACTGCACGGAACTAAAAAGTGAACAGCTTTTTTTTTTATTCAAAACTGAGCAATTTGAATTTTAGCAGGCAACGGGCCCACTGAGCTATATAGCTAATTTTTTTCATAAGCGACCTGGCCACAAATGGAAGCTCAGCGGAGTGGGTTATTGTGTGGAAAGTTACAGCGGCCAAATACTCTAAACTGGTGTTTTTGAAATGTGGAGGGAAAACCCGGAGGACCCGGAGAAAAATCCACGCGACCACGGGGACATACACGAAAACTCTAAATATAAAGGTATCAGGGTCGGGATCGAACCAGCCACCTGTACCATAGTACCCCGGCTCTCGCATACTGTCCGTGATGCAGTCAATCGACTCATCTCGACGAGCTGTACACGATGCACTATTCAAAGTTGAATTTTTCGATAACGGATTTTTTTATGCTAATGTTTGGCGTTTCGACATCGCGGAGTGTGGCACTGATTTCGGGTTGATCTGTGCCCCAGTCACGGAGTTAAGTACACCGTTGGAAAAAAATAGTGTCCCAGAAATAAAATATTTAATTGCCTCGGACATTTTGTATTATTTAGTACCCCGGGGACCGCTATACGGATCATTTGTAGCTACTTTTTGCGACTACGATAATCCGGCACTGCGTGTACGGTGTAACGCTGATCTGCACTGTGTTGGTTGATTGCCACTTTGTGTCCCAGGTCTCCCTTGCTGAAGAGACGTGCATCCTCAGTGGGTTCTCACCCAGTGATATCAAGTCAAACAATCAACATTCAGGGTTCTTCGCGCAGGGCAGGAACCACTGCTCCACCGAGCAGCCCAGTGAGGCAATAAAGGGCATCTTATGGAGGCAAGAAATGGCAGCCCAAGAGGAAAAACATGGCAGCCCAGGGAGGCAAGAACGGGCAGCCCAGGGTGGCAATAAAGGGCACCTGAGGGAGGCATGAAAGGGCAGCCCAGGGAGGCAATAAAGGGCACCTGAGGGAGGCATGAAAGGGCAGTACAGGGAGGCAAGAACGAGCAGCCAAAGGAATCAATAAAGGGCAGTTCAGTGAGGCAATCAAGGGAAGCCCAGGGAGGCAATAAGGGGCAACACAGCGTGGCAATAAAGGGCAGCCCAGGGAGGCAATAAAGGGAGGCAGCCCGCCGCAAGCTCCCCAGCGCCACCCTCAGGCGGCGATCAGGCGCTGTGCAAACACTCAGCCGCTTAATTACTGCCGCCGCCTGCCCTGGGAGGCTCTGCGCCATTCCTCACACCACGCCGCACGGTAACCTGTGTTTCAATGCGGGGGGGGGGAGTGTTATGTATTTAGCCCGGTCACATAATGTAGATTTAAGCCGGTACTGTTTAACCCACAAGCGTTTACAATAAATTTCAAACGCTATTTTTTTTTACAACAAGACGCATTAACTTGTAATCCTAGTTCTCTGCGGTTTTTATTGTTGTCTATTTATTAAAAGTTTCTGACCCTAACGCCACCCCAGAGACGAAGAGCATTATTCATGGGGTTTTTTTCCCCAGGCTGCTGGTGGTGTGGTGTGGGGTGGGAGGGTAGCGGTGGTGGGTAATAGTGTAGTACAAAACTGAATTCGCTCATTGGCGTGCTGCGCTCTGCCACCCCCTCATGAGAGTTCCCAACGGGGCAACCTCCACCCACCAGTCACATCGCGCACGCCCACTGTCATCAACCTTTTATCAGCTCGGCCGCTCATCCACCACTCGACCCTTCGTGCATTGCAGCATGTCAGCTCTTCCCAACATTGTCCACCCCCCTTGTCAACCTCCGCACGTGTTCTCCCGGACCACCACATGCTTACTTAACTGATTGAAATTGTACGCATAAAAATATATTTTTAAGATCATCTTGGTTCTTTAGGTAAAGTCACGTAGAAGGGAAATAATAAAATAATGAAAATAAAACATAATAAAATAATTCTCACGACGTTTCGGCCACAACGCAAGCAGCCGTCCTCAGATGAAGAACAAGTCTGTCGGGAAGACAGCGTTCATTCAGTCGTGAGAATTATTTTATAATCGTTTATCTTTATTATTTTATAATTTCCCTTCTACGTGACTTTACCGAAAGAACCAAGATGATGAATCCCTGCAGTCACGAAAGCTTTAAATCGAAAAATATTTTTAATAAATAAGGCCCACTGAGCTATATAGCTCTTTTTAAGAAGCGACCTGGCCACAAATGATAACTCAACAAAGTTGGGTATCATCATCATCATCATGTGGGAATTGATAGCAGCCAAATACTCTAAACGCACGTTGATTCTAAATGTGCACGGAAATACCGGAGGACCGGGAGAAAAATACACGCGAGCGTGGGGAGAACATTTCAACTCCAAATATACACCAGGCGTCAGGGTCGAACCCACATGCTCCTGCACACCATGTGAGGTAGTTCACATCTTGCCACATCTTCAGCACATTGCCTTGGTAAGGATGTTATTATTTTTCCGCTGCTTTATGTCTGTCTAGCATAGTACTTTGGTTGGTTGGTGGAGTAGAAGTACAGTACACTGGTTAGAGTGGCTGCTCTCATGAACCCAAACGATTCGATGTATTCCATTTTCGTCTCAATGTGCAATTCGTGGGATCTGTTCAGCAAAAATAAAAGTACCGCTTGTTTTATTCCGTGTGAATATCGTTCAAACGTGTTAGGCTCAACTATGAGAGCTCACACGACAGGCAATATGTTGTTTTAAGGGCGATTCATGAATTTAAATTATTATTATTGATATGGGTGGAGCAGCTGCCGAGTGATTGGTACTCTGCACTACGCACCTCACGAATCTAAGTTCGATTCCCGACTGGAGGAGAGGGGTTTCGGAATCGGTCCTGCCCCCCCTCCCCCTCTAACCAGCGTGGTGAAGTAGGTCAAAACAAAGCCCGTAATCGACACAGCGTCGGGACGACCTTCATCCATTGGTGGATTGAGACCGGCTGTGTTTGTATGATTACTAATCTTGATGGGGAACCACGGCGTTGTTCGCAACAAAATAATTTACATGTTTTATTTTCTCGTTTCTCCCCCCCCCCCCCCCAAATATATTACGATTCTGTTGTTGGCATCGCGAGACAGAAGAGAATTTCACAGAGCCTCTGAGATCCCCGGCAAGTGAGCCCCCTTTTAACCCAGACACGAGTACGGAGGGATATATTTTTTTTGGCCCTGCTAACACAGAATTGTATGTATCCTGAACTTCTTATGCACCGTACGTAGCCAAACATTGATAATCGGGGATGCGTGGAAGGACAACAGACTAAACACAACAAGAAGTTCCAAATAAATTCGTTTTCAATATAGATTATTTTAAAGTGCATAGCCCCAGTGGCTTCCTAATATCGGAAGGAAGAGCGTTCCAGACGGCCGCAGAAGTCCATACGAAAGCGCGCGATGCAGTGACCGTGTTTGTTCAATGGTCAGCTAAAAGCCGCTGCGAGGAAGACCGCGGTTTGCGTGATGCTTTATGCCCCTTGACGAGATGAGCCAGGTCTCGTGGTTCAAACCAACGTTCGTGATTCTCGGAGCTGCAATTGAGCTAAATGTTCTGAAAATCCTAAATTATCACGAGATCATCAACTCCTTGCACTTGGGAACCTGGTTCAATCACGGTCGGGTGACTAAAATCCCTGAATTCCTCAAATTCAGGCTTTCCGTGGTGCTGGCTCGGTAGCTTTGACCCCCAAACCACACGGCCACCCCAATCACCTGGGCTTGCTGACAAGGTGCACAGTGAAGTGAGTTCACACCTTCACTCACCTCTTGGACGTTGAGAACCCTGTTTCATTGCTTCGTCATGTCAAAGTGATTTCCTGACCCCCAATTGATCAATGAGGCGGTCCTTATCTCCTGTTTAGAGTCCTGAAGTTGTGGTGTCAATTCCATGTTCCTATGGTAGGGCGGGGGGGGAGAGTCTTTCAGCTGGACAACCGCTGTTGACTTCCCCACAAAATGGTACTTGTTTTATCGACCCTCGATATATTCATTCAGCGTGTGCGTCATCGCCGAGCCATACGATAGCGCCCCCGGTGGCCATGTGCAGTTCTCGTAAACCTCCGCTGAACAACAGATGACTTAGTCATCAACAACACGCGACATTACCTACTGTAATCACCCTGAAATGTCTGTCCGTCCCGCGCGTGACGTCACTCCGCATGAGGCCCACCCCCCTCATTCATATTCATGAGTGGGTGGATTTTTACACTAACGCAGAGGAAGGTCAAGTTAAATTAAATAATTTATTACGCAAAGTCGCTTCAAATGTGACGTTTCTTTACAGAAAGTGACGGTAAAACATAAATATAAGCAGCACAGTGCTACATCCGTGCGTGACGTCACTGCAAAGGAGCCCCCCCCCCCCTTCATTAATATCCATGCCCGCGTGGAAATTTACACTAACGCGCAAGAAGGTCGCGCACTCCACGTGCCGCACCCCTCCCCAATAACCATTAACGGGTGACGTCACTTCACATGGGGCAACCCCCCCTCCCCTCATTAATAATCATGAGTTGAACAATTTTTCTCTTGAATATTTCAGATTTACTGAAACATACACCCGGGCAAAGAAGCTAGTCGATTATATAGTGCGACAGCTGCAGCGTGGGTTGTCATCAAGACCCCCCCCACGGTGAAGGCTGGTCGCACGGAGACCTTGCCCTGTCCGTAACCTGTTCGGCGAGGCCAACCGAAGCGACATGGCAGGTTTGGAGCCTCATGGACATACTGCAGGATCCGCGATATAGGGAACCGGTTTGGTGCCGATCTTTGCACCCCGTCCCACCCGCCAACCGCCCTCTGCCAAGCAGCCCTGGCGCGGCTGTCCGAACCGCGGTGGGTGCCAGAGGTCGCAAACGGGTTTTGATTCCTTACCCGTACCCGTACCCGGCCGCACCAGGGTCGCAAACGTGTACCCGTTCCCTACCCGTACCCGTACCCTACCCGAAATGAGTGACAAACGGTCACTCACCAGTGACTCACGGCCTACCCGTACCCTACCCGATACCCGGCTACCCGGGTACGGGTAGCCGGGTATCGGGTAGGGTACGGGTATCGGGTACCCGGTTGCGACCTCTGGTGGGTGCCGTGATGGTGGAAGGCGTGCCGACGTTGGAGATGTTGACGTTGATCGTCCCAGGCAAGCTCGCCCGTTGCAACCTCCGATCAGCACGGTTGGCTACGTACGGCGCGAAAGAAGTTCGTGGTATGTACTTACGCGCCGATGTGCGCGGGAGCAGTGTTGCTCAGGACCTGAAGCCACAGTTCGAGGGCTCGGCACTAAGAAGAGTTCCTCGAGATGACCACGACGACGGCGACGTCGAGTGTAGCTGCACATCGACGAGTTTTCGCCGGACGGATGATGGAACCGAGCCAACCCCCCCCAACCAGGATTTGAACTCGCAACCATTTGTATTTTGCACTGCGGTCTGCTCAGTGTGTGCCTGACCCCACCACCTCCCCCCACCCCCCTCCCCCCCCCCCGGTGTCACCCGGCCACCTCAATCACGGCGACTTTTTGACGGGGCGCGTGGAGCGAACCGATGGCAGTGGGGCGCGAACCCGCCTCGCTATTTGCATGCCATTCATAAGGCAGCATGCTAAACGCTCTCCAGGGCAGCGTTTCACATCATTACGGGACACGCGGGGTTGACAGATTGCCCGGATCTCATCTGCTGGGGACACACGCCCAATCAGCCCTCGGGGCCCACACAACACAACCATGTCATTAGCCATGACCCAGCCATTTGCGGTGGAAAATAAAAATAAAAAAGCGTGCACACATGCTTCATTGCCTATGAGTTTATTCTTGTTTTAAAAAACGTGTGATTGATTATTCTTAAATGTGCTGCGCGCTCATTGGTGCCCGTTCGGTTTTTTTTTTTACAAACGGCGGCGTTGCGCCTGACGTTTTCATTTATGGAGATTTTTTTTGTAAGTTATCTTTGTTTGCGAGCAGTTTTCATCATCCATCATCATCATCGACAGCAGCAGCAGCAACCATGGTCAATCCGCTGCTGGATGAAGGCCCTCCCCAAGCCCCCACGGTGGCTTGCAAACGCTGCGTATAACTTGATCACGAATCGGGCTGTGCAATGTAGCGAGTCAATTGTGCGCACGTTAAATGTAAACGTGCGTATTTGTTCGTACCGTGACACCGAATTTCCATTTCCGTAGAAAAGCAAATATCCCTTGTTTACTTTTATTGCAGAATACTTTGTTTCCCCTTTGCAACCTGTCTCATTGCTAAAAAAAAATGATAATGAATGGCCGGTAAAAATAGCTAATTCATTAGTGTCAGCCTTTTAATGTATCATCACATTTACTCGCTCTCTTCATAAAAATTATCTGTCAACTGCTCGTAATTAGGACTACGCCGCGCTGGAGCATTTTATTTTGCCAACAATTTATGTCGGGGCGACCCGTGATTGAGCAGTTCCAAAAGGGCCCCCTTTTGTCCCATTGTGGCGATGATGGTTATTTAATGTGGGGGGATGTGTGGGGGGGGGGCGTCTACGCTCGGCACCGCACAATCGCCGCGGCAAGGAGAGAGAGAGAGAGCGCTCCGTCCCTCTGGCGCTAAACGCGACGGCGGCTCTTCAAAAAGCGATAAATCACAAATAAATAAATAACATAAATAAAAGCGCACCTCGACAGAGGGAGGGGCGAGTGCCGATACCACCGCGCCAATAATGAGAGCACGCACGCGCGCGCGCGCTGCAGACGCCGAACGACTATTCCCCGTTTAACGGAGGCGACGATCGATCCTGGCTGGGTCAGGGTCAGGGGCTGTCTCCTCCCGCCGCGTGTGGCCTCCGTGGCCCCTCAAGGGAACCGGTCGCGGAGGTCGGAAGGTCAAGAGCCGCGGTAGACAGGCGCACGAGTGCGTGGCAGCGGCTTAAGGACGTGAAAATGAGATCCCAAACGACAGGGCCGCCGCGATAGGGGCATTTCTCGACAATCATCATCTTTGACTCCGTTGGATTGTAGTTCACACGAATAAACGGCTTACACGCTTATGCAAATCGCGGACCACTGTGAGAGATGCCTTGTGTTGTTTCATATGTACTCGAACAGTGACGGGCATTACGTGTTTTAATGAGTTGCGCTTTTGTATATATATGAAATGGTAATTGGTTTACGTTTGTTTTGGCACACAATAATTCAGAACTATATGTTGAGCACGTCTCATTTTGTCAATCCACTGCTAAATAAATACCTCCCCACGCTGTGGCGGTCATGGGGGATTTCACCATGGCAGTCAGAGCCGGTTGATGTTTCAGATGTCACCTCTGATGTCAGCCGCGGCTACGAGTCTAACTCAGATAAAAACGAAACTATAAACTAAACTATATTTTTTTACCAGGTAAAACCCACTGAGCTACATAGTTATTTTTCAGAAGCTACCTGGCCACAAATGAGAACTCAAGGAAGTGGCTCATCACGTGGAAATATATAGCAGCCAAATACTCGAAACGCGTGTTGATTCCAAATGTGGAGGGAAAAACCGGGGAGAGATAGGGACATGCAAGCTCCAAATATACAGCAGGCATCAGGGACGGGATCGAACCCACGACCTCCTGTATACCAGGCGAGGTAGTTAACATCTCGCCACCGTGGCGCCCAGATCTCTGAATTTATAGCACGGTGTGTAAACCCCTGCGCCACTGACCTCCACACTGCTGGCCCTGCTCAACTATTTTTAAAATAGCTTCTCCATACCGTGTGGCTTGTGGGAGTTGTTCTGAGCATACTTCACCAGGCTGGTCATTGCGGGCTGGTGAAGGAGGGGAGCACAGACAAGGGGGCATTGAAGTACTGTAATTTAACAGTAGTGAGATTCCCATTGCATTCGGTCTTCTTTGTAATTTATTTTGGCTGACCCTTCCAGAGCAGGAGTCAATTAACACTAAACAACCTTCACGTGTATCACTCCGAGTTTGAAGAGAAGTGGAAGAGAGGAGCCACGTTGCCTCCCTGATTATCCTAATATCCATCTACGCGAATCTTCCTTCTTGTATCATTTTCAGTCCAACAAACGCACTCACTGCTTAACATTTCTCCGTTTTATGGAGGTGTCCCTGGGAATTTAAAGCAACGGCAGCAGTGTGAAACAAACAGCGAAACTCGTGATGCAAATCGAGAATGATGTCTTTGTAAATTCACGCTTATTACTTGAAAAGTGAATGTATAGGATATGGGAAGAACACGGGGGTCTATCAGATGAAATGACGGTGAAACAAAAATGCGAAGCTCCATTTCAACCGGGTCCCTCGGGGTCGTCAGCGATCACGAATATATTTCGCCACTCGGCACACACACACGCCACACCCAGTATACCTTCTCGCAATGCCTGTGGCTGCTTGTCACTCCGCACCTCCGATAAGCACGGTTGGCTACTTAAGGTGCGATGGAAGTTCAACATAAGTACGTACATGCATTCGTGCCATCTACTGCAGTTTTATAGCGGTTCTGAAAATATTGTCGGTGAGAGATTAAACCCCTGACCACTGTGCAAACTTAATTCACAAACCGTTGCCGTGGAGCATTGTGGGTAGACGGAAATATAAGCAGAAGCCGATTCTGTGTTTTGACGTAAATATACAAATATGTTTCAGTCCATCAGCCGATTTGATTTCCAGATGAATGTGATCACAAGCAGCATTTGAGTCAGCGTGCCTAATCTGGAGCAGTTCTGACCTCGTGGGTCGCATCAGCAGAGTCAAGCTTGTTAAACAAACGCTGCTAGATTACCAGATGTTATTGGCAAGAGCACTCCGTGTAAAATATTGTACACCTTTCAGCACAAAATGCAACACTATACACGGTCACACTATCATGGCCTTAACCATATATATTTTTTAAACAATGTACGTTGTGATTTCAGCCAATGAATTGCCCTTTAAGGCACACGGTAGATATTTGATAAACTTAAGCAGCAATGTGTCAATCTTAATTTGGAGCTTTCGTGACTGCAGGAATTACTCTTTGGTTCTTTCGGTAAAGTCACGTATAAAGATAAAATAATAAATTAAATAATAGCTTTTGTTGCTATTTCTTTTATACCTGATGACGATTGCTTGTGTTGCAATCGAAACGTCGTATGCTATTATTTAATTTATTATTTTATCGTTATACGTGACTTTACCGAAAGAACCAAAGAGCAATGTGTCAATTTTATCGGCTATATTTTTCCTGAAATATATTCTTATTTGTCTTTATTTATAAGTGGAGATACAAAACGGGGTCGATGCTCCACGGAAATGCATGATGAGTTGGGTTTGTATGGTGGTCGAGGATTCATTTCTCACCAATTTTGTTCACGGTCACCGGTTGACTGGAGTAAATGGCACGTGACCAGTCGTAGCTACAGGTATCGCGATAGGTATACTGGATGTGATGTGCCGGGTGAATACATATTATCCGGGTTTGCTGATAGACGACATTAGATGGCACGTGGCCAATATTAGCAAGAGGCATGCTGGATGTTCAAAGTTCAAAGTTCATTTATTAGGTATAGACGTGTGAGCCATTCGGCTCTTGAATCGGGTGCAATCGCAACAAACAAAAAAACATGAACAAGAAAACATCTTAAAGTGACTATGTGACTAAGTGCAAACAGAACATCCAAGAAAAGACAACAAAATATTGCAGAAAATCACCGTACACCAACCCTGTGCAAATATCCCAGTGGGATGTAAGTCAAACAACAACAACCACAAGACAACTTAGATTAAGGCCATCAGTCTAACTCTGTACTACAACAAACAAACATGGCCAAACCAAAAAACTTTTCGAAAATCACCAAAATAAAGCCATAAAAGCAATGAAACAGTGATCATAGGAACTGTGACCGAATTTTCACAATAAACGACGTAAATAACAACATGTACCACCAAACTCTGCAGCCATAGCTGGCTGCATGAGTCACTCCACAACAGCAGGAGCATCAGTCGGAGTATCAACATTTTTCAATGCACCTTTAAGATCAGCACACTAAATCAAAACACAGATCATACTTTGCATACTTTGCATATGTGGTGTGCTAGAAGCACAAAGATGTTCGGAAACTCCAGAAAACTGCCTCTCGTTACCACCCCCTCCACCTCCCCCGTTTCTGGCGGCGTCTTTGGAGCGTGGTAGCTGCCGCCGGCAGGGGAGGCGCCTCCGGCTGTCTGAGAGGCTCGCTTATTTATAACCACAGCGAGGGTACCGAGAAGAAAAAACAACAACAACAACAGCAATACTCTTTGGTTCTTTCGGTAAAGTCACGTAGGTATAAACTAAAATAAATCACGACGTTTCGGGCGCAACACAAGCGTCTGTCATCTCTTTTTACCCACGTGACTTTACCGAAAGAACCAAAGAGTATGGATTCCTGCAGTCACGAAAGCTTCAAATCAAGAAACAACAGCAATAACAACGAGAAGAAGAGTTGACGAATTCCACCGATGAATGCAATGTAGGTTGCGTTGTTTGTTTTGGTTAAACGTGTGATGCTATTTTGATTGTGTGTGTGTGCGTGTCTACAGATGGGTATTTTTTTTTGTATAACCGGTTAGCGGATTCTTCCCGGCTTTATATCGGTTCGGGTGTCGAGACTCCATGGAGGCCGAATTACTTGGTTCACCGATTAATTATAGAGATTGTGTCTGTGTTTAGCCCGATACTACGACAATGGATAACGTTCGGCTGACCATTCCCGAGGAGTCAATCAACATTTGGGCCACCGTTGTATTGGGGACCCAAATGAGCAATTTTAGTTGTGGCAGATGATCGCGGTTTCGTGCATAAACTCCACGAGATGTGTGCGAAATGTCAGATTTCTAGCTCTTCGGAGACATCGTTAGACTTTTTCATCACTCACAATCGTCTCATCGTCGTCGTCGATGAGACGAAGCCATGGTCAATCCACTGCTGGATGACGGCCGCCCCAAGCCACCTCCACCTCTCACGATCCTGCGATGCAACAATCCACCGAGCACCTAAACATCAACTGATTCCATCGCTTCATCTCCTCAGTGGATACAATCTGCAAGCATCTATACACACACACACACACGTATTACAATGCACATAATTTAGAGAATTAACAATTCAAACAAATTTACAATACATTTGCTTAAAAACTCATAATATTCAACCTTGTGACTTTTCGCTGTATGAATTGCTGTCCTGTTCATGGTATGTAAACCAAGGGACGATAACTGACCTCAGGGTCCTCCCTAAAGTTGGATGATGACCCAAACAGTAACAAAATCATGCAGTCTAAACTTGGATAATACTTTTTTTTATTTAAAGCTTTCGTGACTGCAGGGATTCATATTCTTGGTTCTTTCGGAAAAGTCACGGTGGCCCAAATGTAAAAATTCTCACGACGTTTCTTTTTTCAAAATTTCTTGCTGTGGATTTCACACCTGATGATGATTGCTTGTGTTGCAATCGAAACGTCGTGATAATTTTATTGTTTTATTTTTATTATTTTATCATTTCCCTTCTACGTGACTTTACCTAAAGAACCAAGAATATGAAACTATATATGTTGTAGGCAGGGCGGGATTAAGGCACGGGGGCTTTAGGGCCTGCAGCCCAGGGGCTTCCACCAGCTGGAGGGCATCCAGAGATGAAGTGAAAAGTTATTTCATTTGTGAACGCTGAATTTTATTTGTTGCTAGCTTTGTAAAAATAAATTGTATCTTTTTTCTTTTACTTTGTTTTCCTTTGGAAAATATTACTGTGGTTCTCACAGTACCTGTAGCCCAGGGGCCTACAAATTCTTAATCCGGCCCTGGTTGAAGGCAAACTATGCCTAACAAAATTCAACAAGGGACACAATAGTCACACAAAAGGTTGAGAAAGACTGGTCTACACCACCCACAGCACTACCCACTATGCCACGCACTATTCCACCACCCACTACACCACCCAATGCTTATACACACACCATCTACACCACCCACTACACCATCCAATGCTCTCTACACCACCCACTACACCACCCACTATACCACCCACTACACCACCCACTACACCACCCACTACACCACCCACTACACCACCCACTACACCACCCACTACACCACCCACTACACCACCCAATCCTCTCTACACCCACCATCTACACCACCCACTACACCACCCACTACACCACCGACTATACCACCCACTACACCACCCACTACACCACCCACTACACCACCCACTACACCACCCAATGCTCTCTACACCCACCATCTACACCACCCACTACACCACCCACTACACCACCCACTACACCATCCACTACACCACCCAATGTTCTACACCACCCACTACACCACCCACTGCTCTACACCCACCATCTACACCACCCACTACACCACCCACTACACCACCCACCGCTCTGCACCTCCCAGCGCTCTGCACACCACCCCACTGCACCAACCTCTGCAACCCTCCTCCCTCCCCCCTTCCCGGTGCTCTGCAGCTGCAGCCTCTGTAATCGCGAGCGGCACGACGGTGAGAAAGTTCTCACGTTGTTGAGCCGTGGGCTGCACGTGTTTACTCTGCGCGTTACAACCGAGGGGGGGTGAGGTTACAAAGGCACCGCCAGTGACCGCCAACGAGGGTAGCAGGGCGCGTCCCCCCCGTAAGCCAGAGGTCGCAAACGGGTTTTGATTCCTTACCCGTACCTGTACCCGGCCGCACCAGGGTCGCAAAATGGGTACCCGTACCCGGCCGGGTACGGGTACCCGTTCCCTACCCGTACCCGTACCCTACCCGAAATGAGTGACAAACGGTTACTCACCAGTGACTCACGGCCTACCCGTACCCGGCCGCACCAGGGTCGCAAACGGTTACCCGTACCTGGCCGGGTAGCCGGGTAGCCGGGTATCGGGTAGGGTACGGGTATCGGGTACCCGGTTGCGACCTCTGCCGTGAGCTCTCCACCGCAGGCCCACCGGCCTCGCTTGGAGCTCGAGGGTGAAATCTAACAAAGGGGCAAAGTTCCATTGCAACAACAACAACAAAACCCTCCACGGAAAACAAAAAAAAATAATGGAATACCCCCCCCCCTCTTTGTCGCATCACCCACAATGCGTGCGTGCGTGTTCGTGAGTGGGGTCACGTATCTGGTGTGGTGCGTGGGGAGACAAAGGCGGCCCGGCGTGATGCGTGATGCTGTCAACACACCGGTTGCTACGAGGACTTTACCCAACAGTTCGTTAAAGGCCATACGATGAAAACCATTGTCAGGTATAAGACTTGCACCGGTTTGATGCCAGCGTTGTGTATGAAGAATGTAACTTTAAAGCAGTGTTTTTTATTTCAGGATTGAGCGTTGACACGTGCTTAGGTTGTATTTATTTAATTCTTTAATCCCATCTCAAATAAGCCCACCCTCGTGTAGGTGACACTGCTAGGCGGTGTTGGGAAATGCGGACGGTTGATGCACCAACTCTCCTTTGGGCACAGATCCTTAAGTCAAATATTATCAAGGCAGCTTTTCAGGAGAATGTTCTGCTCCCAAGTCTACATGCAGATGCTGCGTTGTCAATAATCCTTTGTTTGCAGGCCCCGGACTACCCAGTGGTTAAAGTAATGATTTACATTTCAGCCGTGGCACATGATTAAGGGAGGGTTACGGGAGCATTCGGCAGACGAAAGAATTAGGGCGAGTTTAGAGGGAAATTAAAACGATATGAATTCTGGAAACCAGGCCCACGAAATAAGTCTGCGTAGACATGTGAGAGTACGGCGTGGGGAGGCATCTATACGGCAGTAGTGGCTTGCCAAAGGTCTCTATATTTGTTTCAGATATTTATGTTATGACAACGTACAATATAAGCAAGCGCGCCTTTCCCCCATTGATTTACAATAAAGCTAATGCAGGCATTATTGCTCATTCTCAAAACTTCAAGAATGCACATATATGTTAAACATTAAAATAACTCAGGTTGCAATAGGACGGTATAGCATATTAATTTACATACACATTGTGGGTTACCGATGAGCAAATTTTTTTTGGCAATTACAGTAGACATCGTGCTCTGAAATTCCTTATCTCTTTAGTTTTGCAGCACTGATACATACTTCAAGCTGCCATCATTGAAACTGTTATCCATTAAATTGTAGCTAAAATGAGTTTGGATGGAAATGTATTGGAGTTCGTAATTATCGCTGTTCTATCGTCCATATAAATGATCAAAGTCTTAACAGAAAGGGCAACTCTTTCTTCTTCCCTGTGTTCCCCTAAATGCTATCGCATTGGCTCCTTCGACACAGCACTCTTTATTACGCGGCACAAATGAAGGATTTTAAACAATTACAGATGGGCAAATATCGCATATCAGGTGCATTACCCCTAAGCTGGTTTCACAGGTAATTTATAAGCAAAAAAAACCACCACGGGCCCTCCTACCTTGTGCCACACTCAAGCCCCATGTGGCCCCTTCTCCCTGCCCTACCTCTCTCCTCGCTGCCTCCCTCCCCTTCCCTCCTCCCCTCCCTCCCCTCCTCCCCTCCTCCTCTGTCGTCTCTGTGCTCCGCTTAATCTGGCGTCGTGTTTTGGGGCGATTACGACTGGTCGCCTCGCCGTGGAGCCGAGGAAACACGGCGCCCCACACCAAATCTCATTTACTGCTTCATTGGCGCTCTTGTTAAAATCGGCCGAGCTACATCTCGCAGCCTCGCCGTTAATTTAGGGCAGGCCCGGCGCCAGTGTTGCCCGAGATTGTGTGGCGAACGTCACTCGCTCGGTCCCCTGACCAGCAGCGAGGGAGCGCGTCGCGCTCCCTATCTCTAGAAACACGACCGCCACGGGCGCCCAAACTTGATTGGGACGTCATCTGGGCAATTGCAAAATGCTTCTAACGGGGGGGGGGGGGGGGGGCTGTGGTCTGTTCTCGCTTTTAAAGGAACGTGATAAACTATTATTTTGAGCGCGTGGCTGGGTGGATGGGTGACAAGGTGTAGAGGTTTCGAAATTATACTTTTTTTTTAGAAGAGAAAAATAAACATATTTAGGATACAAAACCTGTAAAGTGTGCTTACAATTTAAATACTGCGCGATATATTAAAATTAATCCGAATCGGTCGGCACTGGCAGATTTTACGGATATGACCTAACAGATGTCGCCTAACAGATGTCACCTAACAGAGCAAAACATATTGTGTAAATCACGTGAAACAGCTTTGTACTGAATGAGGTTACAGTCATTTTATTTGAGTCCATTCCACAATTAAGTCATCCAAATATACAATTTAAATGTTACAATACGCTTCCAACACAAATGAGTGGAATGGATTTTGTGTAACTACATATAAATGTTTTTCATTTAAAACGTCAACACGAGTGTTCACATTGGGATGGAGCTGTGAACGGAGTGACCCGAGTTCGATTCCTGGCCATGGCTAACATCGCTGGCGAGTGGTATTTCGTGCACCCACATGCCACGGCGTTCAGCAACCCACACTGACCGGCATGAAAGAGCATGTGGTCAAACAACTCCCATGACTGACATTGCGTGGGCGAGTGAGCCTTCATCCACCAGTGGATTAACACAGACCGGTGCATTAAACAGTTGAATGTGCACATTCAGCTCTCTGAATCTGCAGGCCCTCTTAGTTCCAGCCCATGCGATGTACCCTGACACAGCTTGCAAGGCAGCAATCTGGCAGCAGAGCCATCCCCAAGGGATTTTGTTGTTGTTGTCAACGCAGTCGCTCAATCGTGGTGTTGTACTCGCGCCGTACGTTGCTGTGCAATTCGATGCTCAATTCAGTCGTGAATATTCATACGCCACTTGGGAGGATAAGCTTTATCGGTCAGAATTCTATCAACGCATTTGCGCGTGTAAAATATTACATCCTAAACGTAACAATGTTGTCGCATGGCGAAGGGTTTCATGACGAGAATTGTGGCATAAAAAAAAACTTCCATCCCGTGGCCCTAACCCCAAAGAATGAATACGAATCGTTGTATTGGCAACGAACCCCCGACGCTTTAAGCGTGCTCATGCTCAATCCATATCGCTTCTATGAGCAGCGGCGAGAAGTCTGTCCAGTTTGGCGAGATTCCAAAACAGTGACTCTTGATTTTTACGTAACAAGTGCAGGTGGTGTGGATAATTGAAATCAATAATATATTCACTCATTGATTGATTGATTGAATGAATTCTGATTGCACCAGCCTCCACCAGCTGGGCCTTTCATTGAAAAAGCAGGCAGCTGTCCCAGAGAACATGATTGTTGGGACTTGAGCATTGGTACATCAAACATCGCAGCCATGATCCAGTTAAGCAGGGATTAGGTTTCCTACGTGTGTAGCATGAATCCGATATAACGCGAGTCCATACCAGAGCAGTCTTCTTCTTTCATATGGCAATGTTTGTGGTTTCACATCGAGGTTGGTGAGTGAGCCAGTGGATGGTTTCCGAAGTAGCCTGGTGAATATCTCAAACGCTACGAGTGAATGATCGAAACGGGTTGTGCTCTTACTATGTGGTTCATGGTCTGAGATTTTGAATCGTATGGATATTCATAGACTAACATAGACTCTTTCACACACACAAGCACACCTTGGTGAATATCTGAAATTCTTCCAGGGAATGATCGAAGCCGGTCGTGTTGTTATTATGTGGTCCATGGTTTGGAATTGGTGACCTCGGTTGTACTTTGAGCCTTTATTAATCGTACATCGGTGCAGGAGTTGGCCGCGTATCCCGTGCAATGTTGTGATGCGCTTCAATGCGGACCGCCGTTCGCTGGGTGAATTGAACGCGACTCGTCAATCTACCGCGATGATTGGTAACCGCAGCAGTGAGGCGACGGCGTGACCACTGAGTGGACAAGTCCACCTTCTGGTGCCGACCAATGCAGGACAAAATGTACACGTGTACGTATGCCACGTTGAACTTCTTTCGCACCGTACGTATCCAACCGTGCTAATCGGAGGTGCGAAGGAAGGACAACAGACTAAACACAAAACGCTGTTCTAAACAAATGGGTTTTAAGTCTAGATGATTTAAAAGCGCACCGCACCAGTGGCTTCCTAATATCGGAAGGAAGAGTGTTCCAGACGACCGCAGAAATTCGCGTGTGATATTCCAGTCTCCAAGGGAATGACAGGGCTATCAGGATTAATAAGTCCGTCATTCCCTAGGAGCTAACTCTGATGGGCAGCAGTTCTTGTTTAGCGCTACCAAGCAAGACTATTTTGGGAATTAATTAACATCAATGCTAATGAGATTTTTTCCTACAGATGTTTTTAATGGGTATGTAATAATTCTCTTCGCTCTTCCCCCGCCCCTTACTTTCCCTCCCCCCCCCCCTCCAAGCCCCTCACCCCCCCACCATAGCATTTTGTTAATTTCTCACAATTCAGGGTTGCTGTTGTTTAATTTTCTTTCACCATCCCATTTGTATTGTTTCTTGTTTTTATCCTGCCACACTGTTTTGTCAATACCATTAGCTTAGATGGCCAACATCGGCATGTAATTATTAAAAAAATGCATAATATTGAAAACATTACAGTCTCGTGCGTGAAATTTGAGGCATGTGTCTTGGGCAGAGGAATCTGGTTTAGTTGATTAACGGGGCGTCACGTGTCTCAATGTTAAAGCCTCATTATTTATATTAAACGCTGCCTCCTGGCTGCACTTTGTATTTATCAGTCATATCATAGGTGACGCAATGGGGGACCGGTGGCGGCTAATGCCCTCCAACGTGGCAGAGTTTAGGGTGCGGTGGTGGAACAGTCAAGTTCAGCACCCCCACACAGAACATCCACGTGTTGTGATCCCTGTGTTGGTGGACAGGGGTGCTGTGCGATCCAAGTGGCTTATCTCTCATGAGAAAAAAAAACAAATAATTCTGATCATAATACGGTGCGTGTGGATTCCTGCCGAGGAAATAACAGAGAGCTTCTTGAAAAGGGATAGCCAGATCCATTTCTTTTGCCGAGGGTCAAAGAGGACTTTGAAATAGCTTAGTTGCTTGGCCCGCAAATTAACAACGCGCACCTCAATCACTTCTGTCGCTACTAATAAGCCCTTGAATTGACAGAAGTTGAGTAGCACGCTGTTCAAATGGGAACACACTCTTGCCACGTCCGATGCATTCTCCACTTTGGCGGCGTGCCTGCCGTATGAAATGAAGTCTCGGAATGAGACCTCCTTTACCAGTGCCAAAATATAGTAGTAGGTTTTTACCCTTTAAACTGGTACAGAACTTACACCTTTATACAAGGCATCATGTTTGCAATAACCACAACACAAGCAGTCAAAATGCAAACAAAAAGAAACAACTTTGATGATGATAATAATATGTACGCCTTCTGGTGTCATCTGGTCCAACACCAATGGAGACTAGGCTCTAAGGAAAGCTGTCTCGGGTGTGGACCAATCAACTTCAAGGACAGTGCATATTATTATCATCATCAGAGTTGTTTCTTTTTGTTTGCATTTTGACTACTTGTGTTGTGGTTATTGCAAACATGATGCCTTGTATAAAGGTGTCAGTTTTGTACCAGTTTAAAGGGTAAAAACCTACTACTACGAAGTCTCGGAACTTAGGCCCTCCTACCCTAGTTCTAAATAAAATCAAATAAAAGGGCAGTGGGCCTTCATAATGTGCTATATGAAGAAGGGACATTGCCCAAAACGTCGCCGATTATATGTACTTTTTTCTTTGAAGGTCACAGTGTCGTTGACGAGTGCGTTGAGTTTTGTTTATTACGCTCTTGCACCACTGTCAAATAACCTGTTCCGAACAGAAACATGTTTTATCCACGGCAAGTTTCAAGATTCAGCTCACGGCTTTGTTTCCATCGTCCTGAGCTCCTCGAAACCCACTTCTAGCTTCACCTTCCTCAAGTTCGTACCTTCAGCCTGCCAATCTGGATACTGGCAACGTTTACGGTAAAAAAAAAAGGTTAAAATTAAGTGACGAATGATCTCTGACTCTGTCCTTCCACACCGACCCCTCAACTCATGTACAAACCCGCATATGAATCGTGGTGAATCATGGTAAACAACACCAAAACAACCCACTCGGCATGACGAGGCCTTCGTTTACACATGGGGCACACACACAAACTGTACAATATTTATCTCTCTTTACATTTAATTTCTGTCGATAGAATTTCCTCTTTTTTTACTCGCATTATTCCTGACTTATTTTGAAAGTGTAAGAGTTTGTAACCGTGTAACTCTTAATATTGATTACACTGTTTTCTTGTATTTACCTATTTTACCCCTCGCTGCTGCTGCTACTGCTGCAAATATAGCCAGTCGGTCACTCCAATGCAAAATGACCGTTGGCTCGGAAAAATAAAGTTTAATGATAGAAGTAGGTTTGCAGAATGTGCCAGACAAAAATAAATGGGCCTTACTCTCACTCGAATGCAAGCGAGCCAGATTCTCTCTCTGTTCAGCAAAAAAATATATGAAATAAAACAAATTTGGAGTCTACTTTTGAATTTTCATATGCAGTAGCACATCATACAACCGATTTGCTTGACTTTGTTCAATACCATCACGATTACTTCCCCACCCCTTTTTACAAAAATGTACCAGAAAAAATTCCGAGACGTATACCCCTAATCTTCGGCGAGAGGGTTGAACGGTGTATGTCTCATTTCAAGCGTTCTTGCAGGCGCAGCGTAGCATCGTGCCCATTAAAAGCACTTACGGCTTTAATGAGATTTGCCCGTGCACTGTTTAAAAAAAAAGATTCTAACTTTTCTGCTGAAGTTACAGAAAAATAAGACGTGAAAAATGAAATGGCATTACGTTCAAAATTTAATTCAATTATAATTAAAATATATTGTTGCTTAAATTATCAAAAAAGATTGCATTGCGATGGAATCAGGACCTACTGAGGGGAAAAAAAGTCATTTCTCAAGAAATGGTATTTGTTTTGCTTGATGAATAACTGCTAAATGAAACCTCTTAAGTACGGAAAAATACTTAATGTGCTCTAATACATTTTTGCAGTGGGGTGCCCAACTTTATTACGGAGGAAAATTATAACCGTAAATGACACCGTAATATCATCTGCATTTCATTAGGTTCAAAACGGCGTGCGTGTCGTCATTAGTCGGGGCCCTACCGCTCGCCGGCCGAAACCGACTCGCGATTCGTGAGAGAAATTGCGGGAGAGAGTGCGAGCATCAGGCTCTCTGTCCGAACGAAACGGGAACGCGTTCAATTTGCGCAAAACACCTCCCCCCGCACGTTCATCTTACCCCTTGCAGCAGAGGGTGTTCCAGCTCAACAAACACAATCTCCCCGCACAAACCCTCAAACTTTGGCTCTCTGCCCTCCAGCCTCCGCAAATTACACATACACCCAGGTATTAACCCTTTCGCGGACCCCCCTCAACCGAGATTTTTTTTTAGGTTTTCACCTCTCCTAACCACCCCTTGAGCCCCCCTCCCCACCCCCACTTCGCTCCTTCCATCACCCGCGAGCTCAGAGGCTGTGTTCATTTTTGGGAAAGTGTTCACCTCCGTTCTCGGGGCAAGGAGACAAATCAAAGAGCCCGTGTTAGGTGCTCACCTTGGGGTAACACCCGCAACGCGTGGCCAAAATCTGTTAACAGGAGCCGTCGACAGCGTCCTCTCGCGCGAGCAAGGGGAGAGCTGAGACTTGGCCGTGACTTGGCCAATTGCAGTGGCAAACGCGCAGAAAAAAGTCAGACGCAGCTCCTCGCCGATGGTCGAAGACGTGAAACCCCCCGCAAGCTTTCTTGGGAGGTCGTCGTACCAAACGACAAAAGATCCGTCGACAAACCAAAAATCATCCGTTGCCAATGTCCGTCGCCAGAGAACGCCGCCGTCCAAACTGGCGGGGGGTGACAAGTTCACCGAATGGCACCGGAGACGAGGGACGAAACGAACTTTCCGTTGGATACCGGGGAGTCAAAAGGGAAACGCAAGAGAGGAAAGGCCATTGACAAAGCCCGGCGCCAGACTGTGCACAGGGACGCATTGTCTCGCGGGGGTTACCTGGGAAGAGCTCCGGCTAACGGCGCACGATCGTGATGGGGCGAGGTGTTGGGTTGCCGCCCCCCCCCCCGATGTGTCGGCGACACGTCACGGGCCTAGCACCTAGGGGCAGTGGTTGGGGCCTCGCGTAGGTAGGGTCACGTGACATTATGTTAATATCTTCTTGGTTCTTTCGGTAAAGTCACGTAGAAGGGAAATAATAAAATAATAAAAATAAAACATAATAAAATAATTCTCACGACGTTTCGGCCACAACGCAAGCAGCCGTCCTCAGGTGAAGAACAGGTCTGTCGGAAAGACGCTGTCTTTTTAAATCCTTTATATTAAGTTCGCTTGCTTGCTTAGGACCGTGCAAATCTTTAGGTCGTTTTTTAACCCACTTCCCGTGATCCAGTCGAGCTGACATTTTGCACACAGACTCGTTGTGCGTGACAATGCATTTTCGTGAAAAAAAAATTCCAAAATTTTACACTGTTTAGGGAATTTTTTTAAAATATTTAATTACCAATTGTTTAATGCTGCCAGAGGACGAGAGGACTCTAGCCGCCCCGATGCCACGCATATAAAGGATTTATAGTGAAAAACTTTGTTTTTACGGGTTTACTTGTATTATGTTTAATTTTAATTATTTTATTATTTCCCTTCTATACGTGACTTTACCGAAAGAACCAAGAAGATGAATCCCTGCAGTCACGAAAGTTTTAAAATCGAAATGATGTTAATAGTCGCTGGCCGCCGCCAGTTTACTGACCCGTGGTTTACCTTGCGACGAGTTTGGGTCACCCGGTCGCTGCGGCGCGACAGAGCTTTGGCTTGGCGCATCGAATCGGAGCGCCGGTGAACTTTCAATGAGAGGCGCTCCAAGCACGAGGCCATCGCACCACACGTCCATTGCGCACTGCCGCTCGCACCTCGACGCGTCCGTGGACGCGTGGCCGCTTTCGCTCGAAGGACTTTTTTTACGAAAAAGTGAAGAATCAAATTCGCATCACGTGGAAGAAGGAAAAGAATGACTTGTAATTTTCATTTCGTTTTGACTTCATTTCACCAGGTGAGAAATCACTGAGGCATCGAGTAGTCGCAGCGAACAGTGTAGTTTAGACTTTAAAGGGTGCAGATATTAGAGGGTCTATCAGGAGGGCTTGATTTGCGCCGGAGCTGTACAGAGTCTAGCTATGGAAAATATCGCGTGATAAATTAAGCCCTGTTCAACAAGGGAAGTTCAGATGCTCATCAGCAATAGACACAGATTGCCAAAGCAAGGAAAAGTTAACAACTCATATCCAAATCGGTAATCGGCTACCTTATGAGGTTGCACTCATTACACACAAAGTGCTTGCCACAAATGAACCACAATGCCTTGCTTGCTGATCTCGTCAAGGAGCATAAACCATCACGCAAACTCCGGTCATCCTCGCAGCGGCTACTGGCTGAGCCATCGAACAAAGACGGGCACTGCATCGCGCGTTTCAGATGCGCTTCTGCGGCCGTCTGGAACGCTCTTCCTTCCGATATTAGGAAGCCACTGGAGTGATGCACTTTTAAATCATCTAGATTATAATCTCATTTCTTTAGAATTGATTTGTGTGTTTAGTTTGTTGTCCTTCGCCCACACCTCTGATGAGTACAGTTGGCTACGTACGGCGCGAAAGAAGTTCAACATACATACATAACTCATTCTACTAACCACTGGTTGTGGAGCGGCGGCATTGTGATTAGCGCAACGTACTTATGAATCTGGGAGTCTGAGTTCGAGTCCCGGTCATGGCTCACATCCGCAGCGAGTGATATGTGAACCGGTCCTGCCTCCAGCCCCACCCATCACCCACCCCCTGATTCCTCTTCTTTACCAACCCCACACAGTCATGACAGACGACACTTCTTTTTTGGGGGGGGGAGAAGCCTTTTCAACCCGGCAGTGGCTTCACACGAAAATAAAATATCTGAGACTGTTAAAATTACTACAAATATATTTCAATGTACTCGCGATGTACCTGCACAAAAATACTCCCCAAATCGCGGTGTGCTAAAAAAAAATTTGAAATGAAGCGAGGTGCGCGTGTTTCAATTGGCCCGTACACGGACGGGCGCATGCAGAAGAGCGTACGGTAGATGCCTCCCGCCCGACCGCCCGACCGCCCGAGCAGAGGCTGAGCGCGAGAGTTGCCGTGCGGGGCTGTTCGCGGATGGCTGCCGCACTGCGTCCGAGCCATTAGGGGGGGAATGAAGATTGTAGATCTCCGTTACAGGATGTTGGCTTCCGATATTATCATCATGCTCCATTGGCCTCCCCTACATGGCTGACTCTTAGTAATAAAAAGGTTATATTCCGCGAGCAAGAGAGTAACCGTGGAGGAACGCGGTGCTGGGAGCGTAAGAAAAGAAAAAAATGCGAGCCACGTGTACACGCGCGCGCGCACCATGCGATCCAAACGGTCATCATTTCACTACCAGCAGCAGCAGCAGCACCAACATCACCCCCCCCCCCAACCCCCCCCCAAAAAAAACCGATAAGAGTTCCGCTGCAGTGTGTGTTGTGACGGGCTTGTAAATATGTACGGGGAAAGCGATCATGGATAATGTTTAGTTCGGGGACAGATCGTCGCGTAAGGTATAACGTCAACAATTTAAACTCTAATCCTCCACCACGCGACAGAGCCGGTCGAATCAGCAGGATGTCGCGTAAGCCAATTTGCCACGTGATTTCGGGGTATTTTCTGCAAACCGCCGAAATGCTGAAAAGCCGAGCGAAAATGTTGACGATTTTGGAGCTGCGACATTTCGCTGGAGATCGCACCCAGCATCACCGCGTTGTAACAAAAGCGCAGCTCTCCATCTGTTTTTAGCTATAAAACGTCGGCAGTGCGTTAGTATTTATCATAACCCCGAGGTTACGGAGAGGCACAAATGCTTTGTAAACATTTCAAAGACCATCTAGTGTCATTTCATATATCGGGTGACGTATGTCCACATTGCAGCGACACACCACTCGTCTGACTCGTGCGTGCACTCAGCGCAATATATGAAGGACTGAATGGTTGCTGAAAGGATGGATGGATTTATGGATGAATGCAGAACAGGGTGTAACAAATGGCAATTGAGCTGACAAAAGACATGAGGAGGTAAGTGATTGTGCAGATGAACACGAGAATGATTGAATGAATGAACAGGCGCTGTGAGTTACGGGGAAACACGCGGACCAAACGATCGCTACGCAATGCAACTGGACGGATGGGAGAGAGAGAGAGAGAGGGAGGGAGGGAGAGAGAAGCAGATTTGCGTGCAATGCCGCACGCAATTAGATTACAAGCAAACTACTGATCAGTGTTATGAGAAAAATTATGCAGCATTTTGTAAATCGGAGCTTAGCTTAGCGTGAACGAGCGGTGCGGGTCGCGTTTCAGAGACATCGCGCAATCACATCAAAAAATAAAACAAAACGCAATAAAAACGACACCTTCACAAGATGTAAAAAAAATCCAGCCAATAATACAATTTCAAAGGTGTTTTATCTGGAATTTTTTTTGCATTTCAAATAAATGAAAAAAAATAAAAGATGAAAATGCAGAACTTTTTCCTCTGTGTGTTCGTGTTGGCTTTGAATAAAGAGCCCCAGTGCTGAAAAACAGAATACCAACCTTTCGTGACACGTTCCACCCAACATCAGACAATGCAATTTTCAGCCGGGGCAAAGAAAAGTTAATGAACTCTTTTCAAATGTTAATTTTCTCTCTCTCCATCATTTCCCTCCCTCTGTTTCTCTCAGAAATGCTCTCCCTTTTTTCTCTACGGCACAGATAAGGCAGGGCCGAGATGTGAGGCGTCTCTTTGTGCTATTTGTCCCCACGATCTCAAAAAAAAAAACCCAACCAGTGCTCCCTGCAAGTAAGAAGTTCCCAAACAACTGATTCAATTTACAAGATCAAAAACAGGTACTACGAGAGAATAAAGAGACTGCTATGAAAGAAATATAAAAAATGTTTTTAAAAACATCACCACCACACACCTCAAGGTCGATCACCCCCACCCAGTTCGACGTGCAGTGGTATTGTCTCAATCGACTTGATGTCCCAGCCTCCCCTCGGGTCATTTCTCTAGGTATTGAAATTTAAAGCAAATGCAGGGCCCATTTATTTAGCATTGTTCTTAAGATGAGCTCGCTTCAACGCAAACACAGCAGTGGAGGTGGAGTGGACTGCTGCGGTATTAACGCTGTTAACCCCGCTCATCCGAGGTACGATTCCCGCCCACCGCTAACGTCCGTGTTCGGTGATGTATGAACCGGTCCTGGGCCTCCCCTTCCTTCACCAACCCGTATTGGCCAGCGTGGTGAAGTATGGTCAAACAGATCACAATTACCGAAACAATGTGGGAAGGGGTTCATCCAACAGCGGATTGCCACTGACTGCACATTACATTTTTTAAAAATAAATAATTGTTATTACAGCGGTTGTCACAACGCACGTAGACACACAGATACGTGCATCGAACATAACCGCTGCAAACTTCGATTTAGTGATTAAAATCTCGCAATCAGCCATAGAACCGAGTAGTAATTATTAAGCCCCATTTACACCACGCAGACACAGGCGGAGAGAGAGAGTGTGAGTCAAGGACACCGACGTAGTGACAGATGACAACGGCCCCATCACAGTGTGAGCCTGCATCTCCGGTAATCAAATTGACCATAAATGTACCCGCTTTTATTTTTTTCCAATCCACCGCTGGATGAAGGACTCCCTCACCCATGCCGCGCCGGTCACGTGGTGTTGTTAGACCAGGCTCGACCACGCTTGGGCAATGCGAGGTTGGTGAAGGAGGGGGAGAGGCCACAAACTATTTTTTTTTGTTTTTCGCTCACCGCTGATGTTCGTCGTAGCCAGGGAATCGAACCCAGGGGGGGGGGGGGGCGGTGGGTTCATTGCGCAACATGCTAGCAGCTGTGTTGCCTATCCACTCCACTGCAAGGGAGTTTGAACTCATGGAATTTTCTATAAATCTTTATGTTAAAGTCTAACAATTTAGTGCGTATTAATTCGAGTATTTTATTGCTTTTAATCGCGCTGACACATAACCACTCGCTGTTGACTGATAAGATGGTAACACTGCCGTTCCAACACGAACCCGTTCATGAATTTCAATACAATGTTTTCCTTTGTTGTTCCAATTTATATGCAATTTGTAGGATCTATTCGGCAAAAGAACTGCGCGTATATTCCGCGTTAACATTGCCCAGACGTGTAAAGCTGAAACTACGTGTGAGTTCACGCGATAAACAATACGGGCGGAGAAGCTGCTCCGCGATTGGCACTCTGCACCACTGCGAAACCCTAGCGACCTGAGTTCGATTCCCAACGCCGTATCTAACATCGGTGGCGAGTGATGTCAAGTCCCACTGACCCGCGTGGTGAAGCAGTGGCGTGGTTATCCAGTGTGCAGGTGGTGCAACTGCACCGGTGCCTACCGGGAGAGGAGGCAGAGAGGGCGGCTCCACCTCATTCCTTGCGCCAGGACTCATGTCAACCGACCACGCTTACGCCGCTGTGGTGAAGTATGGTCAAACTTCTCCCCGTAACTGACACCACGGCACGGGGAGGCCTTCATCCAGCAGTGGATTGACAAAAGGCAGCAAAGCAATTACATCTTGAATACTGTAAGTTCTCGAGAAGACGTACACATTTAAAGGTGTGTTTATGCTCCGACTGACGATCACACAACAACAATAATGCAAATACAAAAGACACGACTTCAAGTGCAACATTGACGTAAAGTAATTGTGCTGAAAGTGCACAGTGTTTAAAAGCCCTTGTCCTGAATAGGCTGCACATATTATACAATTTGAACACATTTGAAAGATGAATGCAAGTGTCCTTGAGCACTGTAGCATCGAAGAAAATAATTATGAGCTAAGTGGGAATAGCCATCACCTGCCATGTAACGGCTACACGGTCAGTGTATGCAAGCCGTCCTTATTGTTCTGACGTTTGTTAACCTAGAAAAGCCTCACCGAGGCTTAGGATTTCTTTCAGGAGGGTCCTAGCCAATTGCGTTTTTCGCAGCAGTGGGCAATGCTGCAACCTGTCGTCCCAATCGGGTCATCTGCAGGTGATTCAGTCGTGGTAGGAAACCGGAGAATTCAGAGGAAGCCCATGCAGAGGAGGGGGATGACCACACTAACTCCGCACGCAAAGCTGCACCGTTTCAAAATGTAACCCAGGAATGTCTTGCTGCGTGGCACAAGTGTTGCCACTGCGGCAGGAAACAAATTCTCTCGAAATGTCCACTTAATAATAGTGTTAACAATCTTGATTTGAAGCTTTCGTCACTTGCAGGAATCCATAATCTTTGGTTCTTTTGGTAAAGTCACGTAGGTATTAAAAAAAATCAGACCTTTAAAACAGTCTGCATCAGCAGCAGGCCATGCTTTCCCACCTGATGACGGACGCTTGTGTTGCGCCCGAAACGTCGTGATTTATTTTATTTTATTTTTTATACCTACGTGACTTTACCGAAAGAACCAAAGAGTATGAATAGTGTTAACAGTACAAGAATCGACGATACGTTGATTAAATGATACATATAATTATAATACATTCGATACCGTGTCATTCCACTGCAGGATGAATGCTTTGCCACACCGTGTCGGTCGTGGGGGTGGTTTGACCATACTTCACCTCGCTGGTCAGTTGCGGGTTAGTGAAGAAAGCGCAGCCAGGGCTGTTTGTAGATTTTGCTCGCCACCAATGTTAGCCATGGCCTGGAATCAAACTCAGCACGCTGGATTCATTAGGGGGTGCTGTGTTGGAGCCCAGCCACACCTATACCCAGTTTATACTCAGGCTCTACATTTGCTTTACTTTTATTAATTTATTTTGAATCACAAAGCTCCATGGGTATTCTATAACACCGCCTCCTTTAGTTTTCATTTATTCTTTCCATATTCTCAATCTTGCTCGGCCCTTGATGCAAATCCTCAATATTGTCCATTCCTTCCTCCCTGCCTTTCTCTGTCCTCTCGTCTTTGTCCCTCCCATATCTGCATAGGCAATCTTTCCCCGTGATTCCATCACCACCCGAATCTCTACTCAGCCCGTTCATGATCTATTCCCATCCTCCGGAAAATCTCCAAACAAACCAACACCCCCCGTCCCCACCGCCCCTCCCCCTCATCCCACAGAGTGTTCGCTGCTCTCCCAAGCCCCCACAGCCTGCCCCACTCCACCACCATACTTCACCAGCAACTCCTGTCCCTCCGAAACCCCCACCACCCCCCTTCCTCCACACTCTCCCCCTCCCCTAGCCTCGACAACCCCCATCCAACACAACCCCCCCCACCCCACCCCACCCCCTCGGACCCCCAGTTCCCCCGCCTCTCATTTTCTGGGTAACACAAAAAAAGCTCATCAGCCCGAGTGCTGCCTGACGGTAATGGGAAGCGACACGTCTGAAATGAGACTCCCGTCGCCATGGCAACGCAGCCAGCCTCCCCGATCCTCCGGAGAGAGCGAAAAGATGAGATTTAGAGCGAGGGTTGATTAGAAATTACGTGCTGTAACAGCCTTCCCTTTTCTTTTTTTTTAACGCGCGCATTTCTGGACCAACGCTGATTGCCAGGAATGGAACCCACCTTCTCGTGCGAACTGCGACCCCATGGGGGTTACAGGTCACAGATACCGCCCGTACATTTCAATATGTGTGCAAATCGTGCGGCAGGCAGGGGCACGCGTCGGCTTGCGAAGTCGTTCGTCGGGCCCTCGATGGAAATTGTTAGTTTTTCTTGATGCTCCGACTTGTTTATAAAATTATGTTTAGCCAACATTCGTCTATATAGCGATTCAATTGCAGTGTTAGATTTTTTTTTTACGTTTTTACATTCGCAGGACTTACAAAAGGTATGAGTTGAGATGTTGGGGGTTTTTTTTCTTTCAAATGGACCGACCAGGTGAGTTCTGGTATTTTGCCTGCAGTTTTTGGAAATATATGCATTTTTTTTGGATGCGTTGTTTTTTTCTCTTGAATGACGAACGACCGTTTGATGTTTCCATATGTGACAGTATGACAATACCACAATTGAATGTTACGTTTCAATTACCCTGCCCATCACAGATCTCAGAGAATTAAGTTTGCCAGTAGTTTACAGAAATAGCTGAAAGTTGGCTTTTGCAAATAGTTAATTTTATACCTACGTGACTTTACCGAAAGAACCAAAGAGTATGGGTGTAAAAGCACCTTAATTTATTTAAAAGGCAGAGTCGTAATATCTGCCCAGACCTACAAATGTGGATCGGTACTCATCTCCACTGTCAGCCCCGAGTCAGCGACGCTAATTCCACATTCCCCTGGTGGGAGCCAGTCTCTCCTTCATAATTTGCGAGCCTTGAAAACAAGATATTCCATCTCAAGGGATTCATTTCGGTAATATATTTCAATAATTTTCACGACTAAAAATATATGAAGGTAAATCTACAACCCTGAAATAGCTTACTTGTGTCACTGTTGGCTAAAGGGCCTACAATCGAGGGAGCTCACGAGAGCATCTCTAGAGGGTATTTGGCAGAGGTGGGACAAAGTCATTGTTATGCAAGTCCAAGTCGAGTCGCAAGTCATCAAATTCATGACTCGAGTCTGACTCGAGTCCAAGTCACATGACTCGAGTCCACATCTCATAGGTGGGACAAAGTCATTGTTATGCAAGTCCAAGTCGAGTCGCAAGTCATCAAATTCATGACTCGAGTCTGACTCGAGTCCAAGTCACATGACTCGAGTCCACACCTCTGGTATTTGGCCTACTCTTTCACACTGGCCAGACGTCTTGGAAGAGGTGGCAATACCCACACTTTACTCCGCGACATGCGACCTGCCGATCGACCAACTCTGTATGGACAGTGGTGGGGGCAGGAAGATTTAAGAAACCTGTCCAATATTTCCACTTCTCTGCTGAGAGATTGATTTGGCGACCTCCTTATTATTTTAGCATATACATGAGTATATGTATACGTATTGGGTCGACACTTGACATAGTGGTTCGTGCAGTGGGCTATGAACCAGAGGTCGCAACCGGGTACCCGATACCCGTACCCTACCCGATACCCGGCTACCCGTACCCGGCCAGGTACGGGTACAGGGTAACCGTTTGCGACCCTGGTGTGGCCGGGTAGGGTACGGGTAGGCCGTGAGTCACTGGTGAGTAACCGTTTGTCACTCATTTCGGGTAGGGTACGGGTACGGGTAGGGAACGGGTACCCGTACCCGGCCGGATACGGGTACCCATTTGCGACCCTGGTGCGGCCCGGTACGGGTACGGATAAGGAATCAAAACCCGTTTGCGACCTCTGCTATAAACTCAGAGCCATGGGTTAGAATTCTGACGACGGCTTTCTGATATCTGAATGGGGCCTGGGCCCCTTCCTTCACCAACTCGCAATGACCAGCGTGATGAAGTATGGTCAAGCAACACACACGACCGGCAATGTGGTCCGAGGAGGCGGCCTTCATCCAGCAGTGGATTGAAGGAGGGCCGCAGATTATGACCATCGTAATATGGGTGCGGAATTCAGGCGCGGTGATTTACTCTCTTCACAGACGGAGGTTTCTGCGAGGAAAGGGCCCAGCTCGGGGAGTAAATGCCATCCGTCAACGTCGCGCATGGATATCCTCCACTTGGCGAGCGTAGAGAACTCCCCTCAACAAGAGCGTTGTCGGCCTGTGATTTCCAACTCTTTGGCCAAGGCCCTCCCTCCCTTCATTTCCTTCCATCCCAATCCTTCAGTGAGTCTATGGGTCTCTCCACGCGTGAATCTATGGGTCTCTGTGTGAGTCTGTTGTCAGTTCGTGACTTTCAACCGCTCATAAAAGGCCACACTCCATTTTCTTCAATTCCTTCCTTTCCCACTCGGTTGCTCCTGCGCGGTAGTGGCCTCCGAACCCTTCGATTTGACCTCTCCACCGCCGTCTCGTCAGCTGTGTTCCTCTGATGCTTTCGCGTTCTCCACTCGGTTGTTAATTCTCTCATCACTCCGCACTCGCTATCATGACGTGGCCTGTAACATGTCCACTTGATGTCTTTAGCTTTACGCACAACAGCAGCGGTGACCCGTTTTTTTTCTCTCCTTACTTCTTCATTCGTAAGATGTTACGGTAAAACAACAACAAAAAACAGCGCTCGCAGAATCCATAAAAACCCTCGCCAGAGCTTGCGACTTAGCGATTTTTTTTTTCTCAGATCAGAATTTCTTCTGAATATCACTGGGTTACACTCCAACGAAGTGGAGCCGAGATGTGTTGACATGCGTTCGTTTCATGGTGGTTACGCGCAGAGACACGGTTTGTTAAGGCCACGGTAAGAGAGGTAAGACAGGGAGCACTACGCCTGGGTTGCCTTTACCCCTGTGCCTTTCTCTCTTTTGTGTTCCTTGCTCGATCGATGGATTTCCAACTCCAGGACCAAAACCAAAACACCCGCTCGTAACAATTCAGCCTTAAGACGTGCACCAATGATCAGGATACAGTTTGGAAACAAATATTGTTCTCGACGCATAATTAATTGATAAGATGCAGTGCATTTCTTTATTGATTTTTATATACACAGCTGCTGAGCACAGGTCCGAAGGCACAAAAGATCAAGCAACGGATCAGAGTGAACTAGTTTCTCGAATCAAGCGAGGTTCTAAGAGCTTTGGCAAAGAGACAATGGCATGGAATTTCCAAAACAGAGCAGAGTGAGGGAAGAAACAGAAAGAGAAGTTATAATTGTTTTTTTTACCCTTTTATCTGGCAACAAAACTGACATCTTTTTTACGAGGAGTCATGTTTGCATAGACCACAATACCTGCAGTCATAATTCAAACAAAAAACACAACTCTGATAATGTATGCACTGTCCTTGAAGTTGATTGGTCCACACCCGAGACAGCTTTCCTTAGAGCATAGTCTCACATGGGTTGGACCAGATTACGCCAATAGGCGCACAACTCAAAGATTGCAGGTATTGTGGTCTATACAAACATGACTCCTCGTAAAAAAAAGTGTCAGTTTTTTTGCCAGATAAAAGGGCAAAACAAAACAATTATCATATTTTTTACTGGCAAATGAGGTACCAATGGAGACAGAGAAGTGTTGTGACTTGCCGTGTGGTGAGTGGGTTGGGTGGGGGTGGGTGTTGTTAGTGAGTGTGGTAGTCAGTGTTGTGACCTCCAGTGTGGTGGTTGAACAGAGTCTGGATGAAACAAAGCGTTCGCTCTGCCTGACCGACTCCTCAACATGGGAAACAATGAGTGAAGTTCACGGGAATAGTAACCGTGGTAGTAGTCGTAGAAGAGTGATAAGGAGGTGAATGTGGCTTTATCTGGCATCTAAATGTGACTGAGACATGCATTGGAATGGTATCCACGAGTCTGACAACCAAGTAGAAGACATGTGAGTAGATGACAGATCTTGCAGGTCACATGGCTACTGTGCAGCAGCTCTGGTGGAGTTTAGAGACCGTTGGTGATGTATGTGTCTTAAACATATTTCGCACCGTACGTAGCCAATCGTGTTAATCGGAGGTGCGGGGGAAGGACAACAAACTAAACCCAAAAATCAGTTCTAAAGAAATTAGTTTTCAATCTCGATTCATAATATCGGAAGGGCGTTACAGACGGCTGCGGAAGCGCATCTGAAAGCGCGCGATGCGGTGACCATCTTTGGTCGATGGCTCAGCCAAGAGCCACCGCTGCTGCTGCTGCTGTTGCGAGGATGACCGGAGTTTGCGTGACGATGGTTCACGCTCCTTGACCCCGGGTCACGGGGGGGGGGTCATCAACGGTTTTGTCAACGATGACATCTCTACCATCGAATGCGACCTCATCTCAAGACACGGTGCACAGCAAACATTTGGCATATTTGTTTCATAAAGGGCAGTGAATCATGGGCAGCATTAAATAGGAAGGTCTTGATCCTGGGCATGAAATACATGTAGGGCGAAGCCGACAGCACGGATGGCTGGTGAGGAAAGGAGTTCCAAACAGTGTGGGCAGCAGAGGAGAATGAGAGACCTCCTTCGGAGTAAATAGCAAACTTGTTTTGCAATACGCACACTGAAGCATTACGTCTCAAAAAACTGGATTCATTCGGTTATCAAATGACAAAGGGAATCTTGAAGTTGAACGGAAACGCTGCCTTGTAAACACTCGGCTCTTCCTTCAGCTGCCGCTTGCTTGGCCACGGCAATGAGGGGGTGCTCGCCGCGTTACATCGGTGCCTGCAACAGACCCAGCAGAGCCCTGTAGCCACCGAGTGGCATAATGGCTTTTCTCAGTGCCACGTGTTTTACCCAAAATAAGTTAAAATAGACGCTATTTTGTGTACAAAAAAAACACACACACACAACAACAACAACGGTAATGTGTGACAAAACAACTGTAGCCATTTCCATTCCGTTATGAAAAATGTCACGAGCCTTTCAATCCTTGTAACTTTACACCTTATTTTCAGAAATACATTGCCCCCCCGTGACCCAGGGCCACCTAAGGCATGTGTGCTTAATGGTATTTCAGCCTCACAGCCAACGATCGCAGTGGCCGAAGAGGTGTGTGTTTTGTTTTCGCCGGCTGCTCCATCTCCGGCAGTGGCAGCAGCCCCTCGATGTATTATTTCATTTTTTTTACTCCCCTCCAGTTTTTTTTAATTATGAAAGACCGGGGAAGCAGCGTTTGTACGGCAGTCTCGCGCGGGGGGCGGGGGGGGGGGGCAAGGGGGGAGTGCGTTTTGCGCCCGCTCGCCGTCGGGTGAAAAGTCTCGATTGCTGCCTTGCGCTACGACCAAGGGCGAGTTCGGACCAACGCGATATTCATCCCTTTATGTTGTCACTGCTGCGCTCAGGATGCTGCTGCTGCTGCTGCCGCCACAACGGCGTGGCAGTTAGCGCACTGGACTTTTGACGCAGAGGTCGCGGGTTTGACTCGTTGAAGACGATGGTGCAAGTTGATTAAACCCCCGTCCCCACTCTACCCATTCCCCACCACCGCCTCTGTCCGCCGCTAAGCAGTAGAGACGTGCCCTCCGCAAATAGTCGATCGGTATATTTGCCTATGGCGGGGTAAAGTGTGGGTGCTCCTGCCTCTTTCAAGATGCCTGGCGAGCGTGATGGAAGAGTAGGCCAAATATTCTCTAGAGGTGCTCCCTCGAGCTCTCTCTGGTGAACTCCCTTCTGCCAGCGGTTGTGTGGGCAACCCATTGTAGAGCTGCACCTATTTTTATTCTGGGAAGTTCCACAATTTCATGACGTGCATTTAAGGGCGCTGTAAAAGATGCGGATAATCATTAGTATCACCATGAAGTAGAATTTTTATTTTTTACTCAGGCATAGTATGTCAACCAATTAGAGCTGTAATAATAAGAGGGGGTTTCCCCTTTTTTGTGGCAACAAAACTGAAACCTTTTTACGAGGAATCATGTCTGCATTAACCACAATACTTGTGGTCAAAGTGCAAACAAAAAACACACTCTGATAATATTTGCATTGTCCTTGAAACTGATTGGTCCACACCAGAGACGGCTTTCTTTTGAGCCTCGTCTCAATTGGTGCTAGACCAGAGGACGCCAAAAGGCGTACAGCTCAACGACAATGCACTATCAAAGTAATGAGGGCTCGGGGGTAAGCATCTACATCATTAGACCTCCTTTGCCAGTACCAAAATATAATAATAGGGTTTTCCCCCTTTTTTCTGGCAACAAAACTGAAACCTTTTTACAAGGAATCATGTCTGCATTAACCACAATACTTGTGGTCAAAATGCAAACAAAAAACACACTCTAGCACCAATTGAGACGAGGCTGCCAGAAAAAAGGGGAAAACCCCTATTATTATTAGATTTTGCTACTGGCAAAGGAGGTCTAATGATGTAGGGCTGTAATGTTACTCACTGGCTACTTATATGTACCTGTTCACGTGCCAATAAAAAAAAATGTTCATCCGGAATGTTTTTTTAAATGTATTTCTCATCAGGTCCTGCGGTGTAAAGTTCAGTCTCCAACCCCTTGTGTCTGTCTCTGCGGCCGCTCTGTTTGTGTGCTCTGAAGAAGCACCATTGCACAAAATGTCACCTCTTTTATATATATATTGTTTTCCCTTTTAAGGCGACAGCATTATTGACGAATGCGCTGAGCTTTGTTTCGGCTGTTGCTGCTGTTGTTGTCTGTGCCTGTGCACCACTGCCAATGCGGTAGCACCACATCATTGTCCAGCTTCCTTGAGAAGAGGGAAACACTGCGGTGCCGGGCGTAGGTCACGCTCGGACGGCGTTGGAGCACCCTGTTTGGTGCGCGTGGCTCACCTTTGGCTTATTACGTAGATGCCCTGTACATGCCAATTGCTATTGATAATTACCTTCAAAATGATACCCACTTACAATGAAACACAAAATCGGGAAATGGCCCTCTTATCAAGAATGGTCATTTCCTGAAATGTCACCTTTCATACTGCTTTCCTTTTAGGGTGGCATTATTGACAAATGTGTTGAGTTTGTTTGTGTTGTTGTTGTTGTTGTTTGTGTTGTTGTTGTTTGTGCACCACAGTCAACGCAGTATTCCAATTGTTTAACTTTTATTACGAGCACGAATTTGGCGGTTTTACTGCGAAGTCGTCTAATTTGTATATATGTTGAACTTCTTTCGCACCGTACATCGCCAACCGTCCTAATTGGGCTCATGGTACGGGGTTAATTTAAGATTTGCGATTCGCAAAACGCAGGCGTGTCTGCCGTCTCCAAGCTTTTATCAAATCCGTGTTGTTGTCGTCTCTCTGATGCTCTCATCCCACGCTGCCTCCCACTTCACTCTGTGAAGCATGCCTTGTCCCCTACCTGCAGCCAACACCCAACACCATCTCCGCACGGCACTCACGTCTCCGTGGAGATGCACCATAACCCAGAAGTAGTCGTATGTGGTGTTGAACTTCTTTCGCGCCGTACGTAGCCAACCGCGCTAATTGGAGTTGCATCCGGTACGTGAAACCTGTGTACCGCTTAATTATCATTGTGCGCATGTGTGGCTGGTTAACAGTGGCTGACCTGCTGAAAGAGTTGTAAACTATCGAGACCAAAAATAAACTTAAAAAGAACATGGCCGTGATAATAATGGCAGTAATTTAAAACCATAAAAAGCCTCAATAAGTGTCAACTCGTTTTCAGGATGGTCTCACATCGAGACGTTTGGCCAATTCCACTGATGAGAGTTTTTTGGCGCGTGGTGGTAAGCAGGAGTACTCGGAGGAACCCCGGGGCGCATACGAGCCACTGACATCGCCTGGCACCACCACCATCACCACCACGACCCCACGCAAGCCCAAGTCCACGGCAGCCGGTGGTGATCACTCATCCGGTGGTGATCACCCATCCGGTGGTGGTCACCCATCCGGTGGTGATCACTCATCCGGTGGTGGTCACTCATCCGGTGGTGGTCACCCATCCAGAGGTGGTCACCCATCCGGTTGTGGTCACCCATCCGGTGGTGATCACCCATCCGGTGGTGGTCACCCATCCGGTGGTGGTCACCCATCCGGTTCTGGAACCCGTGAAGATGGGGGATGGGGGACGCATCCTGGGCGAGTTGGTCAGAGGCAAGTTTCCTTCACATTTAACGGGACGCGCGGCTTACGGGCACATTTTGTTCATTGCGCCGCTTATTTGTATCGCGTGGAATTTAATCTCAAGCTGCACCGACGCATGCCCGTCTCTCTTCCGGCTCTGCTCAGTCACAATGCGCAAGCATTATGCCGTCGGGAAATCAGTCACTCGGGGGGACATCGCGAACGTAGCGGCCAGGTTCTCTGCTCTAATCCCAAGACGATGTACAACCGCCCCCTCCCCCCCCAGCCTGCGAGCTGCCGCATTGTCTGTGAAACCTTCGCAACAATAGCCTTTAAATTCGTGCCACGGTCGAGCAAGACTGACTGTTGCGACTCGTCGTCCACGCTTCCACGTTCCACCGCCGGCACTTGCAGGTCACACTCGGCGCTTCTATTGCGGCGTCTCTCCTCGCGCCCTGCCACCACTTTGGAATTCTCACCCCTCGGCCGTTGCTTTTGTCACCAGGCTCTTATAAAAAATATATATATAACCGTTATCGATTAACGAAACACGTCGTCGCGTTGTCGACTTGCAACTTTAACAGTGCAGATTGTTGCTGGCCACTTGCTGTTTTTTTTTTGGGGGTGGGGGAGGGGAAGTGGAGGTGTCATCGATCCAAGTGCCAACATTGTAAGTCTTTCGACGTCTGATTTGACCACGCTAGTCTTGATAATTGTTTTTTTACCCTTTTATCTGCCAACAAAACTGACATATTTTTTACAAGGAGTCATGTTTGCATAGACCGCAATACCTGCAGTCATAATGCAAAAAAAAACCATAACTCTGATAATGTATGCACTGTCCTTGAAGTTGATTGGTCCACACCCGAGACAGCTTTGCTTAGAGCCTAGTCTCACATGGTGTTGGACCAGATGACGCCTAAAGGCGCACAACTCAAAGACAATGCACCATCAGAGTACTGGCAAATGAGGTTCCAATGGTGTACACGCTAGTCTTGTTTAAAAAAAATATAAACAAAGAATTATGACGAATCATTTGCCAGATGTACCCCCCCCCCCGCCACACACACACACAAACTGCTTGGATTGATGCAACTTTTTTGTTACGGCAAAAAAAAAAATCGAGTCAACCACGATAACGATTAATGAAACATTGGTTTTGGCAGTGGTGCCAAACACACACTTACAATCGTCAATAACATTGTTGAGCTTTATAAGGGGGAAAACACATATATAACAGGCGCCGTTATATGTGTATATACATTGTTATATATTACATACGTATTTCCTTTTAAGCCAGTGTTATCGACGAATGTGTTCAGTTTTTTTTTTTACAATAATTCCGAGAAACGTTACTGGGTTGTTGTTGTTGTAGTTGTTTTTACCCTGAGCGGCTCTTCGTATTATTAACGCCATCAACGTACACAGCGTCGCAGGGTTCTTTATCACACAGCAGAGTATGGAGGAGCAGTGGATGTTGAATAGCATGCCATGGAATGTAGATGATTTTGTGTGTGGGTTTTTTTTCTTGGCCAGGCAGCGTGTTTATTTTTTCTCTCTAAGCAACGGCACTTTGGCTGTGAATACACCGGGGACTCTATCCCACACTTACACGGGACACTCTGCTGCCATTTACAATTGTTTATACAATTCTATTTGGTTGGGAGTGGGGAGGGAGGAAAACATTTATATGAAAGAAAAAAAAACTCTACAATAGAATATATGAATGGGATGTACGACTCAAGGACTAAAGGGGCCCAACTTTGACGTTGCATTTAAACTTCTTTTCGCGACCACGGTGAACAGAGGGCTTTCTGCGTGACGTTGCTATCTGCAACAGAGGTGCAACAGCGTGATCATTATTAATCATCCAAAAGGATGGCATCGTCTCAGATAAACTTTCGTTGGAGGTGCAGAGGTGCGTGAGCGATGCAAACTAAAATTAGAAATTGGACACGTCGGAGACGGACGTGCTGTAATCACGCGTGCGCGCGCACCTGTGCAGCACAACGCACGTGCTTCTGATTTTCTTATTAAACCGAAAAAAATGTCCTTCTGAAAACAGGGCCTGGCGATGACATTTCGGATGAAACATTGTTGGTTTTAGATCGATCCACGTCCGTGCTTCCCCCCCCCCCCCAAATAACAAATTAAATAAAACATCACGTGGCATGGGATGACATCACTATTGTTAGCACGACTCATCCGGATATCACGATAAAATATACAAAGTTGTGGCTAAAAAGATTAATTTCTTCCAATGTTTTCCTTTGAAACTCAGTCCGACAAAGCAGAAACCCACAAAACATCAGTTAAACTTCTCTAACGCAGTCCTTTATAAAAAGAAATCCAACATTTTTCGAAAATCATTAATTTTCTGTGCACAGAACACGAAAAAAAATCGTCACAAAATCAAGACGAACTCAAGCTCTTAACGGCGACTCCACCGTCACCAGAAAGCATGGCCAACACAGCGGAGCGTGCTGAAGACACGTTACCTCTGGGCTTGCCTTCAGAAATTCACACCTGGCTCTCCCTTCGAAGTCTCACTGACAAATTTTGTGCCCCGGCTGGCGTAAAACTCAATCATAAATCATAATTCCCCAGCAAAGGCCTCCCCTGCCAGAGTCGGAAAATAAAGTGTGTTGCCTTTATCGATTTTTCTTTGTCAGGGTATCGGGGAGAGCTGTGAAATATTTGTAACCGAACTGCTCAGATATTCATAGAATGGTAAGTAAACGTTGGGCGCACAGTCTGGGTTTGATGTATTACGGGTCACGATTATAAATTACGGACATAACAGCGGATGGCAGAATGCACACCCCCGGGTAGCTATGTATTGATTTCCTTCTTTTTCTCTCCCCCACCTTCTCCCCCCTCCCCATTCCCCTCTCCCTCGCTAAACCAGTTTAGTTCCATAAAAAATATGAAACGATATGGCCTGTCCTGTAGCCATTCCCTTTATAGAACTTTTTTTTTTTAGGTTTTCAATGTTTCTTTGTGTTACAAAGAATACATACACACGCCATTACATCCCTCGAATATTAGAGAATGTGAGGCTCGTTACACATTGTTTTTTTGCCATACAGCCATCGCTATTATGTTTGCAGGTACTGTATGGACGTCCTATAGGGTGGAGCGGTGGTGCAAGTGGTCAGCACACTCAGCTATGAACCAGGCAGCCTGAAGTTGGATTCCCTGCCACAGCTAACATCATATAGCGAGTGATATCTGAACCACAGGACCTGGCCTACTCTTCTTTCACAAACCTTTCACTTACCACCGTGATGGTCAAACAACCCCCGTGACCGACACGGCATGGGCATGCCTCCATTCAGCAGTGGATTGGCAAACGGATGAATGATATTGTCACAGACGCTCAAAACATCTCGCTTTTGTTTTAAAGAATACGGTAACGACAAGACATCAATCCAAGAGCATCACTTGTTGAGTGTTCGTACTTTGTTTTAATTACAGCATTAGGGAAAGAAATTGCTGAACGTTAAATGTAAAAATACATTTGATGATCTCCATTCATTAACAGCGGACTTTAGAGAGGGTATTTATAGACTGCTTGTGCATCTATACTGCCCCAAAGCGTTCATTCACCTTGAACTTGCTGCTAGCCGCTGTCGCTGAATGTTAATTGAAACAAGACCGTCGTGTCAAATGCAGTGACGTACCGATGGGTTTCCCACAGTCAGCCGGTGAAACTACAAGCCCCTTAAATTTGGATTTAAAGCTTTCGTGACTGCAGGGATTCATATTCTTGGTTATTTCGGTAAAGTCACGTAGGAGGGAAACAATAAAATAATAAAAATATAAAAACAATAAAAAATTCTCACGACGTTTCGACTGCAACACAAGCAATCGTCATCAGGTGTGAAATCCACAGCAAGAAATTTTTAAAAAAGTGGCGTTTTTTCTTGCTGTGGATTTCACACCTGATGATGATTGCTTGTGTTGCAGTCGAAACGTCGTGATAATTGTTATTGTTTTATATTTGTATTATTTTATTATTTCCCTTCTACGTGACTTTACCGAAAGAACCAAGAAATCAAGCCCCTTGTCCAGTTTCCTAAGGGGTTGATTTCCACTCCGTGGGCTCTCCGGCAGGGATGTCCGACGTTTCGCTCCGCATGCCGAGTGCTTCTTCGGGAGCTGAATTCCTCAAGAAGCTGCCAAGAGCGTGAAACACATCCGGTAGTGATGAGAGAGCCACACGGCCGGAGAAGCGAAGACCCCACACAGGATTCCCAAACAATGCCATTTATACTCTTAGGTTTTTTCGGTCAAGTCACGTAGGTAAAAATATATAATAAAAATAATAGAAATAATAATAGAAATAAAGTAATAAATCATGCCATTTCATTGTGACGATTTCAAATTAATAATCGATTATTTCGTTCAATCACGCGGCTTAGGCTTGTAAACCTCCAGTGGCTGCAGGGGCGAAATCGAACATTGATTGGAAGGATCGCTATGAATCGATTAATCGTTCCATGGCTGCAGTCTGCTGATCCTTAGAGAGTGTCTTGCACAGGGCGGTGTGGTCAAGGATGACATTATCCGTAGTTGTATAAAGGAGTCCCAGTAGTGTGTGTGTACGTGTATGTGTGTTGGACTTCTTTGGCACCGTACGTAGCCAAGCGTGCTCATCTGAGGTGCAGGGGAAGGACAACAAACTAAAGACTCGTTCTCTTTAATTATTTGTATTATTGTTAATACTCTTTAACACGGACAACCTGCGGTACGGACTAATTGTCGGGAGTTATTGCGTTCTTGCGCCTCGAACTCCTCTTGCCGGCTCTTCTAGATTAGCGTTTGGATTATTTTACTGCTAACATTTTCCTCATGATGCTTCATTTCGATTATTTTACTGATAACATTTTCCTAATGATGCTTCGTTTTGATTATTTAACTGCTTACATTTTCCTAATGATGCTTGGTTTGGATTATTTTACTGCTAACATTTTCCTCATGATGCTTCGTTTCGATTATTTTAGTGCTAACATTTTCCTAATGATGCTTCGTTTCGATTATTTTACTGCTAACATTTTCCTCATGATGCTTCATTTCGATTATTTTACTGCTAATATTTTCCTAATGATGCTTCGTTTGGATTATTTAACTGCTTAAATTTTCCTAATGATGCTTGGTTTGGATTATTTTACTGCTAACATTTTCCCCATGATGCTTCGTTTGGATTATTTGACTGCTAACATTTTCCTAATGATGCTTCGTTTCGATTATTTTACTGCTAACATTTTCATAATGATGCTTCATTTCGATTATTTTACTGCTAATATTTTCCTAATGATGCTTCGTTTGGATTATTTTAGTAGTAACATTTTCCTAATGATGCTTCGTTTCGATTATTTTACTGCTAACATTTTCCTAATGATACTTGGTTTGGATTATTTTACAGCTAAAATTTTTCACATGATGCTTCGTTAAGATGATTTTACTGCTAACATTTTCATCATGATGCTTCGTTTCGATTATTTTACTGCTAACATTATCCTCACGTTAAGCCCCTTCGTTGATATATCATTGGGGGCCAGGTCGCGTCTGAAAAAAAAGCCAATAGCTCAGCCGCGCTTTACCTGGTCAGATTTTTGAAAATAGAGTTTAGTTAACCTTGTGTATTTTTAAAGTGATTTGTTTACCTTTCCCATACTCCGCACTCCTATGCTGTTTTCCTATTGTTTATTGTTGTACCGTTCCGACCTTCGCCTACTGGACATCTGTGACAAAGAGCCCTTTATAACTAATCGGACTCCTCCTATATTAATAAATACTTACATTCTGACTAATTATTTGAAACCTCTTCTCCACTCTTCTCGAACGTTCTATTCCTCTCCACCAATCCCCTTCGGTTGCCCCGCCCCCCCTTACGCACCTCCAATCAACTCTTTAAGCCCCGCCTCCCCCGACGCACCTCCAACCAACTCTTATAGCCCCGCCCCCCCCCCCTTACGCACCTCCAACCAACTCCTTTAGCCCCGCCCCCCCTGACGCACCTCTAACCAACTCTTCTAGCCCCGCCCCCACTTACGCACCTCCAACCAACTCTTTTAGCCCCGCCCACCCCCCTTACGCACCTCCAACCAACTCCTTTAGCCCCGCCCCCGCCCTTACGCACCTCCAACCAACTCCTTTAGCCCCGCCCCCCCCTGACGCACCTCCAACCAACTCTTCTAGCCCCGCCCCCCCTTACGCACCTCCAACCAACTCTTTTAGCCCCGCCCACCCCCTTTACGCACCTCCAACCAACTCCTTGAGCCCCCCCCCCCTTACGCACCTCCAACCAACTCCTTTAGCCCCGCCCACCCCCCCCTCCAGCACGTTCCATTCCCTGGCTACCACATTCAGATAAGCCCCTCCCCCCCCCCTCCCCCTTAACTTGTATTTAAGAGCTTGTCTCTTGGATTTTTTTTCTCACTTGATACAGTAAATTTAGCTGTGATGGTCCCACCTGATGACGGAGACTTGTGTTGCCTCCGAAACGTCGTGATTTATTATTTTATTTCTATTATTATTTCTATTATTTTACCTACGTGACTTTACCGAAAAAAACCTAAGAGTATGAGTATCCAACCCACTCCTCATTGGCGCTTCACTTTCCGCAGGACTTTTCAAACGAATCCCTCCGGCCAATCCGACTCGAGCGAGTTTCGCCGCCCTCCAATCAGATTGCGCGCTCAACGCGTTCAGCTCAATCTTAATTTTAGAACTTTCGTGACTGCAGGAATTATTATTTGTTTCTTTCGGTTAAGTCACGTCTAAAGATAAAATAATAAATTAAATTAAATAATAGAACACGACGTTTCGATTGCAACACAAGCAATCATCATCAGGTATAATGAAATAGCAGCTCTTCAACGTGACAGATCGCCAAATGGGAATTGAGTCCAGTATTTCAACTCACAAGTATCGGTCATTTGCTTTAACTTGCGTAGCGTTCGCCTCTCGGCGTCCCTTGCAAGTTTTTTTTGTCTCAACATCAGCGAGCCCCGCGTGAGACTGAGTGAACTCTGAGCAAACAGGAGGAAATATCCAGCCACTGCTGCTGGATGGATCAGAATCCTAGACAGCCACGTAACTTGAGCTATTTTTTGGAGGAGACTTCTTTTCATCATATTCCCCCCACTCCCCTAGTTTTAAATCTGATTGTTCTACCGTGCTAGCCACAAATCAACCACAACACCTTACAGGGCGCATAAACCGCCACGCAAACTCCTGCCATCCTCGAAACAGCTTTTGGCAAGCCATCGAACAAAGCCGGTCACTGCATCGCGCGCTTTCAGATGTGCTTCTGCGGCCGTCTGGAACACTCTTCCTTCCTATATTAGGAAGCCACTAGATCTGTGCACTTTTAAATCATCTAGATTGAAAACTTATTTCTTTAAAACTACTTTTTTTGTATTTAGTGTGTTGTCCTTCCCCCATACCTTTGATTAACACGGTTGGCTACATACAATACGAAAGAAGTTCATACAGGTGACCAGCCCAAGGAAGAGGTGATCACAAAGGTACCTCTCGGATCCCGACAAAAGCAGGGCCGTCCATAGGGGGGTTGCTGGACCAGGGACATGTCCCACCGTGGGGGGCCCCCAACGCCATCAAACTAAACCGAAAGCGTTACATCTGACACCGTGACGCCGAAGCTCCCCAAAGCACGGGGCCCGGGGCGGTCGCCCCGTATTCGCCGTACCCTCAGGATGGCTCTGCCTATAAGTGACCCCTGGTCCTCTGTAATAATGGGCAACGCTTTCATTCTCAGAGCTGGAATATAGCTAAATGTATCCAAATTAAGTGCAGAACCAAATTTACAGCAATGGCTTGTTTTTATTGCGAACAATAATTAGTGACCGCAATGGGACTATTGACTCATTGCACTTGAGCACGTGGTCCACTCTCACATGTGACTCAACACTGAGATCCTGCGATTTTTAAAACCAGGATCTCAACAGTACCAGCTCTCGTCTGAACCCTGACACAATCGGCCACCATAACCTGATCTCTCAGACGACCGGCCCTGCTCTACCACCTTTGCCTGCAGACGTCTGACCGGAACGAGACTCGTAAAACATATATCAAGCCGCCGTGTCAGCCGTAAAGAGCTGTGTGATTTCCTCGTGCCAGCTCTAACTTTTAACAGAGGCTACTCGCCGGCCACTTCTGTCTGCAGTCGCACCTCCGTGCCACTTCTAGCGATCTCCAACGGAATAAATTGACATTGACTTAGGTGTGCGCATCGGTGCGGTTTGCACGCACTTGCACGTGTGTGTGTGTGTGTCCTGTTTGGAATTCACGTTCAAACGTTATGCAATAGGGATTTGAAACGCACGGGATTTATAACGTGTTTGGTCTAATGGGCGTCATCACAATTTAAACGTGTACGCACACACAGATATCGCTGCTCGTGAGATTCTGCTCAGGAAAATTTCGGATGCAGTATTTTTTTGTCAAAATACAAAATTGGTCCTCTAATTGCCTGCATTTGAGCAGCGGTTTGAACTACAAACTTAATATCACATTTAGAAAACAAAATCACACGATGCATTATACTCTACGTGAGCACAACCATGCTTATTTACAGATGAAGGCATGTTTACGAAAGCGAAGTCGTGACAGAAATGATGTGTGTTTGGAGCGTAGTGCTGTTTCGGAATTTATCTTTATTACCATTGGGAAAGTTGGCTTTCTTTTTTTTCACTTGGCTATACAGAAGAAGAAGAAAACATGTCAAGCATTGCTCCTACGAAATTAATCGTAGGGCGCTTCGACTGTGAGTCAAACTGAAACATTGTATGAGCGAGAGTCCACACATCGTTTGCTTGTCTGGATTTTAGTTGACTAAAAACACGCGTTGACTCCCTAACGCGTCAGTCAAAGCTGCAAACGTGATCGCACCCCGCGGGGCCTATTAGCTCTCTGCGAACAATGAGAGATTTTTTTCTTCTCTCATTTGCTACATTAAATAATAGTGTCACAACCGTTGCGGCGTGTACGTGCAGAATTTAATGCTGGAAAAATAATAAACGTCGGTAGGGGGGGGGAGCGGGCGGAAATGTGTTTCTGTGGCCGTTCATCACAGGGCAGTTGATCATCGTCAGGGACGGACCGAGCCCATGCTGAACTTTAATTGAACTACAGCGACCCTGTTGGCCCGCCCTTCGCTCTCTTGAAATGTAGTCATGACGAATCACGGACCGCAAACCACGTGCGATGCTCAGAGGCCGCGCGCGGTGTTGTACCGTACTGCGGAGATGTGCTGCGTGCCATAATGAATACGTGCACAAACGTGAATGAATTTAAAAAATTAACAAACACACAATTTAGATATTCGAATAATAATCGTCGGCAACCCTTTACTGTAACGTTGTATACATTTTTCAATAACCCATGATAAATTGGATCTTCTGTACCGTTTAATAAATTCCGTTCACGATATTGGATGTTTCAAGGATTTTTTTTATTTAAATGGAATCCAGTACAAAATGTTATCAGCGAGTCTCATGAGAGTTTTTTTTGTCAAACAGTGTAAAACAAAAAATTCACGTAAAATGGGCAAGAAAATATGTAGAGCAAGGAAAAATGAGCGCGCGGTACGTAAAAGATTCAACTGGGTGATCGCAACTCATGGCCCCGCAAAAAAACCCGCACTCTGTCGCAGCATCTGCGAGCCTCCCCTTCCGTCTCACGGGGGTTTTGTGTCCCCTTTAAAGCCGGCGGTGAAGGCGCGCGCAACCACCGAGACAGCTCGCGAGATCATTAACCCAACCGTTGTGTGGAAAAAACTTCCAAAATATGAGCACAGATTCGCATTCACGTGATGTTGTCAGATGTAATCAATTTGTCTAAAGTCATCAGTCAGAGCACCGATGTCACTTTGCTGAAAAGTCAACACGTGTTTACGTTTGTTTGGTGATGCTGCTGCTATGTTGGCAGATGTCTCGAAGCACAAATAATAGAATTAACAGAATCTCACACATTCGTAGTGTTGCTATGGATAAGGGCAATTACCCAAAACGTCAACTATTATATATATTTATCCTGTTATGGGCAGCTAGTGTTACGGACAAATATGTCGAGTTTTCAGTTTGAATGTAAAAAAAAAAATCGCAGCCGGCGAAGAAACTGTGCGTATGTGGTCTCAACGAGCTGCCGTCTGTCTTGCGGTGAAGTTCACACCTTCGGTGTGACCAGGACACCGCAACCTCCCATCTTGTGGAGCGCTGGTGTTAGAGTGGAATTAACGATCGCCGCGTAAGCAACACAATCGCATAGCGCCTGCCCTGGGCGCATGCAGCGCGCGGAGCGAAAATTAGCGGCAGACTTCCAAAACGCGGCATTGAGCAATTGCCGGCTTCATTCGCGCGAGCGCTAGCGGCAAATGGAAATGAACGCGTCGGGAAAGTAGACGCAAATAAATGAAGGGGCGTTGAGCCTTGTCCCTGCAGTTGTCTCACACCCCAGCCGGGCACTAACAGGGAAGGAAGTGGCAGGAAGTGGGTAACCAACGCCCGTGTGATCACACCCCCAGTACACGGGCGGCCGCGTCTCTCCGAGGGGGCTTTGATGTGCTTATTGGGAGCGACACGCCCCTGCGGTGTGCCCTTTGTCAGCTCCCATCTCAGCCAGGCATCAAAGCAGTGCTGGGAAGAGCATATTGCAGAGGGTCACCGGAGGGGAGGGGGGCCATGGGGTGTTGGGAGTGAGGCGTGGAGGAGAGGAGAGGCAGGGGTTGAGGTAGGGGGTGGGGGGAGATGCTCATCATTGTGAAGAGGACAGAGCTGGATTCGCCGACAGCTGTGCTGGTAATCCCTTCTGCGCGGCTTCTCCGACGCGTGTCCGGCCTGTGCCGCGAGTTGTGCGGAACGATGTCCGACGTTTCGCTCTACGTGCTCCCATGTGCTGGATAGCCGCACCGCTTGCAATCTATAGCTGCCGGAACTGTGCAGCGTGTGGGGGGAAACGTCAGACATCTTGCCGAACAACACGTGCACAAGCTATATACGCAGCAGTGCAATCTCTTCTGCGATGGAGCGAAGGTGAAATAGATTACGGCCCTGAAAAAAAGAATGTCCAGCGTGGTGAAGTATGGTCAAATAACCCCCACGACCTGCACAGAGTGGGGAAGCGACACAATGGTCTACTATGTGCACATGTAGAAAATAAATTAATACATAGACGGATTTTACTTGGAACATGTTTTACACTCATCTTTTTAGCCATTGAAATCAATTGAATCTGATTTATTTCATGTTGCATCCTTGAAAAGTATGCTTTCAAGGTTCCTAGTAATTTGTCAAACAATTCACGGAGCAATTGAATAATTGCGACCAATGGTCAAACAATGCAGCAGTACGTTAATATACATTAACAGAGCCGCACAAATGATACAATCTAATTTTCCTATTGTGTTCATCCTAAATAAATCCTCTTTCATAAATTTACCGACCATTCATTTATTTTTAAACTTCTCATACAACCATTTTCATTTAATGCCGGTTATCGTGATGGGTATTTTCTTTCGCTCCGTTGTTTGACGTTTTATTGGGTCCCATTCGCAGCTTCCAGATATCTCTCACAGCGCTCTCGTTCTGAAGAGCGCATGGGAAAAAAATAGGTCTCCGTTTCGCTCTGGTACGACCTGCATGAGCGGAACACCGTGATGTCGTACCGGAAACTCGGAACTGAATGTTTAGCGATTCAAATAAACGTGCATTGTAAACGCTTTCAATTTTAAATGAATTGCTGCTTTGCAAGACATCGAGATATGACAGTGGCTTTGGGAGGCCTTCATCCAGTGGTGGATAGATCATGGCTGCTGATGATGTAAATGCTCGCAAGCAGTTAAATGTGTTCACTAACCTGTGTGAAATATTGTCACTTCCTTAATGGAGTTTTGTTAAAACGCACATAAAATAACTCGCAATCCTATCGCAGTCGAATGTCAAACGAAGCCCTCTCTTGCACTGTGTCGGTTGGTCACAAGTGTGATTGTGTGGTCATACTTCACCGGATTGGGCGTGTGAAGGAGGGTGATCCAGGACCGGTTGTCATATCGCTCATGTTAGCCGTGGCCGAGAATTGAACTCGGGTCGCCGAATTTGTAGCGCAGTACACAAAAACGAACGTGTCACCACCACCACCCCACCACCCCACCACCCCCCCCCCCCCCCGAATCTAATACATGAATACGCATCGACACGACGTAGACTTGTGATTGATTGTTTGAGACATTGTTCGTACGCATGTTTGGCTTTTGTTTTCCGGTCTTACAAAATTACAAACTAAAAAATTATTTCGTGAAAATTGCCAAGCGAATAAAATAATTTACATATAAAAACATGCAACCGCTATCAAGCACCCAAATTGCTTTCCAATTGCTAATGCATTTTGGTGTAACTTCCTATAAAGTGTAGGTGATTACTAAATTCTAATTACTTATCTCATTTACTCACGTTACCATTATCAGTACACACCAAACAATAAACAAATACGAGATTGTTTTTTTTGGGGGGTACTCATATTTCATTATCACCATCGTCGTTGTCGCTAAATCCATCGTTCGTCGCGTCGTGGCACACAGGGGACCAAGGGAGACGGGCAGCTTGACCAAAGATTGACCAGTGACCGTCGAAAACACTCTCTCCGCGAGAGCAATAAGGCGCGCGCGAGTGTCAGGGTCACAGCGCCGGCTCCAAGTCGACGCGCGGGCACTGGGGCAGGCGGCGAGCGGCAGATGAAGTCGTTCACTCGTTGGGCAGGCGGGAGTGACACGCGGTGGGTGTACGAGGCGGGGAGCGCGCGTGGGAGTGACACGGGGCTGCAGTGTGTCGGGCTGGGCTCTGTGTGTGTGTGGGGGGGGATAATCGCGACTCGCTGTGGGTCAGAGGTGGGAGCGGATCGGCGCGGGGTTGGCGCGGAGTTCCTCTGATTTCAATTTCTCATTTCCAGCCCCGTCGGCTCCAATTACGTCTCGTTACGTTGGCTAGATTGGATGTGAAGCCGAGTGGCAGCTCTCCGTCCGGCCGCGCTCCGCCGCTGGCATACAAATTAGCGGCGCATGGAAGAGAGAGAGAGAGAGGGGAGCCCGTGTGAGCTTCTCTCCAAGGCCCCTCTCTGGCTCCTGCCACCCGCCCAGCGCCTTCTATTACAGGCAGATTACACGCAAGGCTCGCTCTCTGCCAGGGAGAAACCGGCGGCCTTGTGTGACACGCTGAAACAAAATTTTCCGGCATACGCATTCATGCATTTGGGCATTTTCATTACCGCTGGAAAATATGGCAATTTTCTTTGCCAAAACAAGTTGTTGAGACGAGGCTAACAGCATTGCCTCCGCGCGCACGTGGCGATTTGTTTTATTTTATTCTTATTTCGTTGTTTCCTCTTCTTTCCTCGTTTTTTTAGTTGTTGTTGCTTCCGCAAATGAACGAGCGATCTGAAATCTTGAAGCCGACAGCCGGGAATTGTTATTATTCCACCAGCACCCGAACGCGGGATAAATCACCCACAGTTTTGGCGAGATGGCATTTCACTTACGACTTAAACGCGGTACTCAATTGCGTACACAGTATACTAACGCTAATTGACAGTACAGTGCAGATGTTGGAATGAAATGAGATGACGGGTTTTTCTCCTCTGTAAAGTATGACGCATATTAGTAACTCAACATCTGTACAGCGGATAAATAATAAATAAATCTGCAACCAGCTGCTCTCCTCCATGAAAGTGCGTGTGTGTGTAAATATTCAAGCAGAAATGCGTATTAATTTCCATGGACATAGTCATAATAAGCATACATTTATAACAGTGAATGCACAGCCCTTTGTCACACCACTGGATCAAGGTCTCCTTATGCCGTTTTCAGTAATAGGTACTTTGACCATACTTCGCTGCACTGCTCGGTATGGGATCGGTAACAATGGGGTCGCCCAGTACTGGCTCTGATATCACTCGCCAATTATGTCAGCCACGGGCCTTGGAATTGAACTCGGATTCCCAGCTGCACCGTGCAGTTCGCTAACCACTCGGCCGCAATTTCAAAATCGGAGCGCTTGTAATCTCATGAATATTAGTACTTATAAAAGCGCCGACACATAAATGTCAAGATCACATATGGTGAGTAAACAATGGATCGTGCGTTTGTGTATGGGATACATCATATCTGCAGTATTACTCCTCTTATATCTATTGAAGCCACATGTAAAACATCAACATTGGTTTCTATGCTTTGCCGGTTGTAGCAGTCATCTTGCACTCCTCTGTACAAGAACCAGGGCAGTGCCAGCTGACCGGGATACCAACACATTCTAGATTTGAAGCTTTCGTGACTGCAAGGATTCATACTCTTAGTTATTTCGATAAAGTCACGTAGGTAAAAAATTAAATAAAAATTAATAAAAAATAAAATAAAAATCACGACGTTTCGGAGGCAACACAAGTCTCCGTCATCAGGTGACTTTACCGAAAGAACTAAGAGTATATAGCAACACATCTTGCTGGCTACCTGGGCCGTTTTGGGTTTTTTTTTTATATATTCATGTTCAAAATCATCAAAATTCTTCTGGCGGTCAGGTCAAAGCCAAGAGCCTCAGTGGCTTCCCATGCACAATTACCACAGGGTGGACGGTTCTCATCCTCGCAGCAGCTCTTGACGAGCCATCGAACAATGATGATCAACCGCATCGCGCGCTTCCGGATGCGCTGCTGTGGCCGCCTGGAACGCTTTTCCTTCCGATATTAGGAAGCCACTGGAGCTACGTACTTTAGATCAAAATTTAAAACTCTTTTCTTTAAAACTGCTTTTTGGGTTTCGTTTGTTGTCCTTCCCCCACAACTCCCATTAACATGGTTGGCTATGTACGGTGTGAAAGAAGTTCAACATACATATCACCTCACCCACTCGTGGAAATTCCACGGGTGCATGACAGGGACAGGTCTATCCACAATAAAACAACCGTTACTGATGGTTTATCTATTCTGTGTATTAATTTGGCTTCATATCATAGCATATGCTTGCTTGGTCATCGTCATCACGCAACATTTTCCCGTTCTCTGAAACTTTTCTTATAGTCCAGAGGCAATCGCGTGTAACAGTGGCACAAGGTGAGAAGAAACGGAGAAAAAACAGGCGAAGATAAGTAACTAGTGTAAATAAGATAATGTGGGTACGCGTGTGAATGTGCAGGTACACAATAACTTTAATCGTTTTCTTTTATTCACTAAACTATTTTTTATTTTACCAGGTAAAGCCCACTGAGCAATACAGCTCTTTTTCAAAAGCGACATGGCCACAAATGATAACTCAACGAAGTGGCCTATCATGTGGAAATGTATAGCAGCCAAATATTCTAAACGCATGTTTCTAAATGTGGAGGGAAAATCGGGAGGGCCTGGAGAAAAATCCACGCGATCACGGACAGAGAGACATGCAAACTCCAAATATCTAGGCGTCATGGTCGGGATCGAACCCACGAACCTCCCGTATACCAGGCGAGGCAATTAACATCAGTAAATACACAGTCGCGTTTTAATGCTCACAACGAGACATACTAATCTTGGTTCCTTGCTATATTTTCTCCCTTGTACTCACCTGGTGTTAAAAAAACAATTGTCGGTGGCTGGTTTCTGCAAAGATGGTTCCATCAAGAAAACAAAGTCAATCACATCTGTAAATAATCAAAGCAGAAGGACAGCTTGCAATTGACGTCCTTAGAGTTACCCTGAAATAAATGTATTGCATCTATTTTACAAAATGCCATAACCTAACATCTCATGAATAAAATATAAAATTAAACTCACCACAATTGTCACATGACGAGGACGCATAAGGCGAAAATATAGTCGACTGACGTTTCTTGGAATGGACCGTACCGCTCAGAAGAGGGCCCCAAAAGAGAGTTCACTCAGATGCACACTGACGTTGTCTTTACGCTTACATTTTTACTTTACATCAAAAACTACACCATAAAAATCTGATTCATTCCCCGGTCACACGGATGTCCTCTGGCCCTCAAATAGTTTTTTTTTTATTACAATAAAATATATCAACACTATTAACAAACCCATCGTTTAAAATATATGCATATCATTTATCTCTGTAAATTTACTTTGGGGGCACCGTGTATTTCTCTTTTACACGTGGTGACGATTTGTTTTCCCGAATTGGGGCTATTGCACCATTGGCAATTAAAAGCGCAATCTTTACGTTTTCAATTTTTCTTACATTTTCGACATCTCCTCGTCTGCAATCGTGAACAGATGCACTCTACCTAGGCCAGCTCACAGGCCACACGTGGTACAGAAGAGAAGGGAGTTAGAAGGGCTGTGTTAGCCCTTAAGGCACAACAAGATGTTGTGTCAATGCTGGCCCAACCCGGTCAACTCAGCCACTGCAAGACTGTTTCAAGACACACCGAGTACTCAGTTCTTCCCGTCTTGAACAACACACTGCTCTGCACAGGTGTCTCCAATAAGTTTCAAATTGTTTGCGATCGTATCTCTCCGCTCCATATTTGCTATTCCTCAATCTTTTGCTCGTTTTCTCCCCCCTTCGAAAATCTGAGTCGATTACTCGTTTTGGGGATTCGGTTCTCTTCCACAGTACGTCCTTGTGATCACAGGCTATCATTAGCTTGGCTCCGTGTTTCAGCTCATTAAAAATCAAGACAGTTTTTTTTTCATCAAGGTAGGCTGAATGCACTGCATGTGTGCTTGCTGGACTCTCCTAAATTGAAAATCCTCCTCTAAAAAAAAATCACGCACGATAACTGACCATCAAAGGTTGTTTCTTCCAGTAAATCAATTTCCCGGGACAAAGAGATAAATAATTACAATATTTTCTCGATATGTCTAACAAAAGGCAATTGGTTTTGCTTCCATGCATAAAACACAGAGCTCTTGAAATTGCGGAGGACGCAATTTCTATTCATGGTTTTCCTACAGGTTTTAAAGTATCTGGGCAGCAAAACAAGGATTGCGAAAACCTGTCTGTTAAATGGTCGCAGACGTTGCACGGCCTAACACTTCCCTGTGAGGTTTCTACGCATTCTTTCCCCCCCCCCCGCAATGAGCATCAGTAGAGAGCTGTCACAACCGTCACGTGCTGGATGAGAAGACCATCTCTGGACACGTGTTTTAATGAGCACCCAAACTGGTTTATTGTAAACACGACAGGGGGTGCCACTGCTGTGCAGTAATTAGTGCATTGTACTTTGAACCTGGCGACCTGAGTTTGATTTCTGGCCATGGCCAACATTCGTGGCGAGTGATATTTGAGCTAGTGCCCTAGGCAACCCCACTCTTCACTCATCCACACGCATCAGTGTTGCGAAGTACGATCAGACAATCCCCACGTGAATGAAAAGCACGTGAGTGAAATGTCAGACACCATGCTGAACAAACATACAACCCGAAACCACATTTGAGAGCTCTACAGAACAACATAAAAATACCTGCAAGGATATTCTGAGCCCACGCAAGAGCTCAGTTTGTCCCTGAAAAACTAGAAACACTGGAACATCTGTCACAAGGGTGTCCAGTACACCTCAAGTGGCTCTGGCTTTGCGTTTCATATCCTCCAGAATTCAGCTCTTCGCAATACATAAAATGTGCAGAATATAACGGAGAATAGTTAGAGTTTAGACTTTATGGTTTTGAATTAATATCGAGTATATTAGAAAACTAAATTTTATTCGCCTGTTTTCATATAAATACATTAAATCGTGGTTAACTTCGAAAGACTGTGGAGCAAATACGTTAAATGTCGCTAAAATAATGGTCACTGTTGTTTGAAATATGTGTTGTCCTATTCAGATCAATTTACTTTATTCCACTACGTGGCTGTCACAGCACCTGGCTCATTGTTAAAATAATCAAAATAATAACGTGGGCCAATTGTATTTAATTTCCAAGGGATAACGTATTTCATAACATTCTGCCGATGAAATAAATCGCACCAACCCAATAAAAGTGGAAGTATAAACAATACATATTTTTTCTGACATTCACATTTTGCATGAGGGTCTTTTAACAACGTTTTAATTTCATACGCTACTCATATAAGTAATAGACTATTGCCTTTTTAGACACATATGAATAGCCGGTAGTAGGGGAAAAAAAAGCCACCGCGCATTAATGGTTTTAAATGGATGAAATGCCATGGGCCCATTAACACTAAGTGGTTGATATATTTGAGCTTCCCACAGAGGGGAGCGGCTCGGCTCTCAGTGACGCTAATAGTTGTTAAGTGTGTCACAATATGCACAGCCGTCGGCCTCTTGCATCGGCAAAAAAACAATACACACGGCTGTGCTTCAAGAGCACAGCAGAATCCATTATGCCTCCGCTTTTATGTCCGTGCGGTCTCCGAGAGTGTGAAACGCAGCTTACGGGAAATGTGCGCGGTACTTTGTCCCCCAAATCAAATGTAAAGAGAGAGTAAGAGTACACACACACACACAAAAAAAGGCTGAAGATGTTTATTGTGCATTCATCACCCATGCGATCACATCCTTGACCCATGCCTGCAGTTGGAAGGATTCTCTGTCTTTTAGTCTGCAGAAAAGCGCGCTTACCCTGAACTCTCTTCAGTGGTAGGGGCAGAGAAGACGAAGGTTAATTTTAATGTGAAAGAGGAACGGAACAAAATGTGACACACACACACGCGCGCGCTTGGAAATGTTGTATGATGGGCCGTGGTGAGAGAATGATGATGATTTGGCGATCACAATAAAAGTTTATATTCAATGCTTCGAAATTGGCCCACATTGATGGTGATCGCACTTATCGTGGCGATGATGCTGACAATTATCATAATGATGGTAATGATGATGAGAGAAAGGCCGATTGGCGATCACTTGCTAAAAGTGATCAACAATCGCACGTGGTGATGATGATGATGACGACGATGATGACCGTAACGATCATGATGATGACATAATGACAGCTCTGCTCACTATACCCGATCACAATAATCGTGGCATGGGCAAAAATAAAGCGACCTACCTCCATTCCAACCCCGCCCCTCCCCCCAGCATTGTTTTACGTAAAACAGAGAAGCGAGAGTTTACACTCTCACAGAAAGGAAACAGCAATCACGCCCATTGTACGTACGGGGAGAAGAAGCGTGGCCGGCAGGCACCCAGCAAGCACCGCGGCGTTTGTGCAAAAGCAAAGAGCTCCCTGGTCGCCTTCGCAGACTGTAGGGGCAAAGTGCTCTTAGCGAGCCCCTATCAAGGCCGGCACGGCACGCGAGGGGGTGGGTGGACGGGTACTCAATTGAGGCTGAGTCGACCTAGGGGAGGCCCAGGGTCAGTTCAAATATTCGGCACTGGTGTTGGCCGTGAGCAGGAAATCGTTTATCCGGGTTCGTGGCGTAGCGCGCTAAGCGTTACACCACCGCTCCCACGTACCCCATGGCGTGGTGCACACACACACACACCATGGCGTGGTGCACACACACACACACCGTGACGTGGTGCACACACACACACACACCGTGACGTGGTGCACACACACACACCGTGGTGCACACACACACCGTGACGTGGTGCACACACACACACACCGTGGTGCACACACACACACGGTGGTGCACACACACACACCGTGACGTGGTGCACACACACACACACACCGTGGTGCACACACACACACACACCGTGGTGCACACATACACACCGTGACGTGGTGCACACACACACACACACCGTGGTGCACATACACACACACACCGTGGTGCACACACACACACCGTGACGTGGTGCACACACACACACACACCGTGGTGTAGTGCACACACACACACCGTGGTGCACACACACGCACACACACCGTGGTACACACACACACACCGTGGTGCACACACACACACACCGTGGTGTACACACACACCGTGGTGCACACACACACCGTGGTGCACACACACACCGTGGTGCGCACACACACACACACCGTGGTGCACACACACACACACACAGTGGTGCACACACACACACACACCATGGTGCACACACACACACACCGTGGTGCACACACACACACCGTGGTGCACACACACACACATCGTGGTGCACACACACACCGTGGTGTACACACACACACACCATGGTGCACACACACACACCGTGGTGCACACACACACACACCGTGGTGCACACACACACACACCGTGGTGCACACACACACACCGTGGTGTACACACACACACACACACCGTGGTGCACACACACACCGTGGTGCACACACACACACACACCGTGGTGCACACACACACACCGTGGTGTAGTGCACACACACACCGTGGTGCACACACACACACACACCGTGGTGCACACACACGCACACACACCGTGGTACACACACACACACACACCGTGGTGCACACACACACACACCGTGGTGCACACACACACACCGTGGTGCACACACACACACCGTGGTGCACACACACACACACCATGGTGCACACACACACACACCGTGGTGCACACACACACACACCATGGTGCACACACACACACACACACCGTGGTGCACACACACACACATCGTGGTGCACACACACACACCGTGGTGTACACACACACACACACACCATGGTGCACACACACACCGTGGTGCACACACACACACACCGTGGTGTACACACACACACACCGTGGTGCACACACACACACACCGTGGTGCACACACACACACACCGTGGTGCACACACACACACCGTGGTGCACACACACACACACCGTGGTGCACACACACACACACACACCGTGGTGCACACACACACATCGTGGTGCACACACACACACATCGTGGTGCACACGCACACACACCGCGGTGCACACACACACACACCGTGGTGCACACACACACACCGTGACGTGTTGGTAGTGGTGGTTGGTCGTGGTGGTAGTGGTGGTCGTGGTGGTGGTGGTGGCGAGTTGTTGGTTGTCGCGGGGAAGGGAGCCCCCAAAGTGTGAATCGCGGCGCCTCTCGTTCGCGCCTCGCTCCGCGGGGAGACGCGGGGATTAAACCTGGCGTGGGATGGACGCGCAGACGATACCCCCCCCCTACCACCACCACCACCCCCATTCTCTCGCCCTCCCCCCATGCTGACACCCCCTACCTTTACCAAGTCGATGGGGTTGACACCCTTCGCTTCGTGTCCGCATGCATTATTCAAAGGAACCGCGCGCGAGAGAGAGGAGACTTCTGCTACGGAACGGACGGGGCCGTAGCGCACGCACAGAGACAAAGATTCACCCCCCCCCCCATGTATCCCGCGTAGACTTTTGGGGCAAGTGCTGCACACACGCACACACACGCACACACACACACACGCACGCACACACGCACGCCCAATACACACGCACACACACGCACGCGCACGCACACACACGCACACGCGCACGCACACACACGCACACACACGCACGCACACACGCACGCCCAATACACACGCACACACACGCACGCGCACGCACACACACGCACACGCGCACGCACACACACGCGCACGCGCAAACACACGCACGCACACGCGCACACACGCATGCACACACACGCACGCCCAATACACACATGCACGCACACACACGCACGCACGCCCAATACACACGCGCAAACGCACACGCACATACACGCGCATACAAAGACAAACACGCACACACGTACAGACGCAGATACACAAAGATCCCCCTCCCCCCATATATCCTTCGTAGACTTTTGGGACAAGTGCTGAAAAAAAGACAAAGATGCCCCGTAGAGACTGATAGACTGTTGGGGCAAGTGCTGTTAGCGAGCACCTATAAAGGCCGGCAGGGCACACGAAGGGGTGGGTGCCCAACACCACGCCCGGCCGCCTTTGTCTCCCTAATTGTGATGTTTACACGCCGCACCAGGTACTCATTTGAGGCTGAGTCGACCTAGAGGAGGCCCAGGACCGGTTCAGATAATCGTCACTGGTGGTGTTGGCCGTGACAGTGAATCGAACCCGGGTCGCCAGGTTCGTAGCGCAGCGTAGCGCAGCGTAGCGCTAGCCACTACACCACCGCTCCCCACACAAAAGACAAAGATCCCCCATATAGCCTTAACAGACTGTAGGGGCAAGTGCTGTTAGCGAGCACACAGACACACACACACATGTACACACACACACGCACACACACGCACACAAAGACAAATACGCGTAAATACAGACGCAGACACACAAAGACAAAGATCCCCTGTATAGTCTTGAACGGGCTGTGTTGGAGGTGATTCCTTTTGGCGAGTTTCTCGCAGTACACGAGGAGGTGGGTTGGCCAGCACCACGCCCGGCCGCCTTTGTCTCACCACAAGTGATGTTTTTCACACCGTACTAGATGTACTTATTTTAGGTTGAGTCGACCTATGGGGAAGACCATGACCGGTGCAGATATTTGTCACCGACGTCATTTCGTTATGAGTAGGAATCGAACTCGGGGCCGCTGGGTTAGTCGCGCAATGCGCTAACCCCTGCGCCACCACTCCCCATAATACACAGATAGAGATCCCCCGTATAACATTAATAGACTATTGGGTCAAGTGCTGTTAGCGAGCACCTATGAGGGCTGGCACGGCACACGAGGGGGTGGGTGACCAGCACCACGCCCGACCGCCTTTGTCTCCCCAGTGGCGATGTTCACACATCGCACCAGGTACTCATTTAAGGCTGAGCCGACCTAGGAGAGGCCCAGGACTGCTTCAGACAGTCGTCACTGCGAACCACCACCACCACACTGCCGCCTCCGCAAATCTAAACACGCAAACGTAAGGGAGACCCACGCGTGGCTGGCTCAGATATAATCTTCACGTGGTGTGTTAGCGCGGTGCGCTAACCACTGCGCCACCGCTCCGCAACAATACACACGCGCGCGCACACAGAGATGCGCGCGCTCGCTCGAGTGCGGCGGGGTCCCCGTTCATATTAATCCCAATCCGAGCGCTGTCATGCCGACGGACAGGTCATAATAGCCTCCGAAGTTGCGTGTTAACTCCTCTTGCGCATACATATTGAATGCTGCCACTTCTCATCTCGGCCGTGAGCACTTACGCGGGACACAGTTGAGAGAGATGCACGGGACAGGGAGACTAAACGTACACTTTGTATTACACTTTAATGTTATTATACGCACTGTGAGCGCGCTGGATGTTGGTGGGTGTGGGGTGTGTTTTTTTGGGGGAGGGGAGGGGGGGGGAGCTTTGGACACGAAATTGACAAACAACCCAGACTGTCCTCCAAGATGAGGGTACGATTTGGGTCCACTCGCTGCATCCACTCCGGAGTTGATTGAATCCATCTGTGCGGAACTCTGAGTGTGTTCACGCCCCAGCCCCCCCCCCCCAGGCCTTTCGTGCGCGTGCGTTTATCATGGAACACTGCCCGGTGTCCCCGCACGCCAAAACACGCGCTGTACTATGGAGCATTCTGAATAACCCCGTGTTTGCTTAAACAAACATTATGTTGGTTAATGCGAGCCCAGAAGGCCAATAGTCCTATGTAATAAAGCGATTTATTTTTTTATTACATTTGTATAATGGAAGTCGGTGTGTTTATTTAGGGTATTACGCATCAGTCTTGAGACTCATCCCTGGGCGAACAATTGGCACGTATCTAGTACATGGTACATGCGTGCCAATTTGCTTTCGGTTTTTGCCGAACGAATACACGATTACAAGGTCGCACTCATTGCACACAAAGTGCTTGCCACAAATGAACCACAACGCCGCGCTAATTTCGTCAAGGATCATAAACCATCGAGCAAACTCCGCTCATCCTCGCAGCAGCCGCTTTCGTCTAACCATCGAACAAAGGCGGCCACCGCATGGCGTGGCGCTTTCAGATGCGCTTCTGCGGCCGTCTGGAACGCTCTCCCCTCCGATAGCAGGAAGCCACTGGGAGCTATACACTTTTAAATTATCTAGATTGAAAACTAATTTGTTTAGAACTGCTCGTTATTGTTTTTAGGTTGTTGCCCTTCCCCCGCCCGTCCGATTAGCACGGTTGGCTACGTACGGTGCGAAAGAAGTTCAACATGCATACGTAGAGTGCTTACGCACTGCGGTATTTAGTGTGGCCTGTCTCGTAGCCCAGGCACGAGCATGCGTTCGGCTTCCTCGCAGCCTCTTTCATTCTGTATTGATCGTTTGACCATACTTCACCACGCTGGTCAACGTGGATTGGTGAAGTAGTTGGAGGGGGGGAAGGGGGTCATGCCCGGTGCAGATATCACTCGCCTATTCACTTCACCTCAAATAATATAAATAAGCAGTTGCCGGGTTATAAGTGCAGTGCGCCAACCACTGCACCCACCGCTCCCTCGGTAGTCTCGGACCGGTCATTTGCTGCCGCAGTTATTCAAACAATTGTCAATTGTGTTACCCCCCCCCCGCCTCTGTCACGTGTGGTGGGGTAAAGTGTGGATATCCCCACCTCTTTCCGAGTCGTCTGGCCAGCGTGATAGAGGAGGTCAATTACCCTCCTCTCTAGAGGAGCTCTCTATCTCTCTTTGAGTGGAGCCTCTTTCCGCCAGCAGCGTCGTGAGCAGGCAATTGCAGGGCTGCACCTTCCGTTCCGTAGCGAGGAAGATGTTCTCTCCCTAAATCTTAACTTAAAGCTTTCGTGACTGCAGTAATTCATATTCGTTGGTAAAGTCACGCAGATAGATTCAAAGAAGATAACAAAAAAGAAGAAAACGTTTTTGTTGTTATTTTTAACAAAAAGTTTTTTTTTGTTATCTTCTTTGACCCTATCTACGTGACGTTATTGAAATACCTAAAGAAGATGTTCTCTCCCTCGCCAGCTGAAACGCGAGGAGACGTGTGGTGTTCCTTCCCGGACGCTGACTATGCTTGTTGTTGTATATTTGGAGTCCGCGTGTTCTTCCGTTGCCTTGGTGGTCGCGTGGATTTTCCTTCGGGGTTCCTCCGGGTTTTTTTTTGCCAACCCCTCCACATTAAGATTATTCGGCTGCTTGCTCCTGCAGATCACATTCCCACGTGTGATGATGATGAGGATATAAGCCACATCGATGAACTTATCACGTGATATCAGGTCGCTTCTGAAAAGAGAAGCTCTTAGCTCAGTGGGTCTTAAGCTGGTAAATGAAACAGTCTTCGTTGAGTTTTGCCTTCACGGCTTTTACCCGTAGCACCAACGCATCTTCCCACAAAGGGGAAATGTGACGTGGGGGGTGGAGGGGGGGTTAGCGGCACACCGCTGTAAAAAAAATCATTAAGCCCTTCATTTCTAAGAGAGCCGAGCGCAAATGTTGATAAAGACGTGCGCTTCTATACCCTTAGTATTCAGCAGACGCGGGCGCGCTCCGCCAGACGAGATCAGTCCCACGGGACGTATTAACTGCACACGTGCGCACGTACCGTGACCAAATGGATGTGTCATTTGGGAGATGTTTTTTCTCCCCCCCCTCCTCTAAAAGATGGCACTCGCGCGACGCAGGAGGAGTTATCGGCGCCCGTGGTGTCACACTCGCGCGTGCTTGGTAAGCGCCCCCATCACACGCCGATTATTATTGCACGTGTGTGTAAACATATGGTCCTGGGCCTCCCCTAGGTAGACTCAGCCTCAAACGAGCACCTGGTGCAGTGTGTCGACATCGCCACTCGGGGAGACAACGTCCAGCCGTGCCGGCCTTCGTAGGTGCTCGCCAACAGCACTTTGTCCGGCAAAAAGTATATTGTACGTATGCTAGGCTGAACTTCTTTCGCGCCGTACATGGCCAACCGCGCTAATCGGAGGCGTGTGAGGCTATACGGGAGAATCTTCGCCTCTGTGTGCGTGAACACAAGGGGGAGCGGTAGTGTAGCGGTTTAGCGAGCCGCGCTACGAACCCGGCAAACCGAGTTGGATCCCCGCTCACGGCTACCAACACCCGGTGTTGATGATCTGAACCGGTCCTGGGCCTCGCCTCGCTACCTGGGTGCGGTGTGTTTAAATGTCGCCACTGGGGAGACAAAGGCGGCCGTCCCAGGTGCTGGTCACGCACCCCCTCGTGCGCTGTGCCGGCCTTCATTAGTGCTCGCTAAACAGCCATTGCCCCGACGGTCTGCTAAGGCCGTAAGGTGATATTTGTATAAACGCATACTTCGCGCTGTAGTTGATGGATGTCTATTTATTCACGTCTCTCTTTCTTGAGCCACATGGCCATAGCCAAGGCAGCGTTGAAAGAGTAGACAGAGTTGGGGCTATCTGCAATGCTCCCGAGAGAACAAGCCCTCTTCTGCCAGCAGGAGCACGAGCAAGCCAATTGCAGGGCTGCACCTTTACCATTGTTTTTTTTTTGTCATAGCAGGCAGCAGCTCGTTGGGTTTGCAGGCCGTGCAATTGCACAGCGCTCAAATAAGGCGACACAGAGAATCGAATAGGAGGTGGTGGGGAGGGCTACTGGGGGGAGGGGGGGCTACGAGGGGGAGGGGGGAGAGCTACTAGGGGGAGGGGGGGCTACTAGGGGGAGGGGGGGCTTCTAGGGGGAGGGGGGCTACTAGGGGGAGGGGGGGCTACTAGGGGGAGGGGGGCTACTAGGGGGAGGGGGGCTACTAGGAGGAGGGGGGGCTACTAGGGGGGGGAGCTACTAGGGGGAGGGGGGCTACTAGGAGGAGGGGGGGCTACTAGGGGGGGGAGCTACTAGGGGGAGGGGGGCTACTAGGAGGTGGGGGCCACTAGGGGGAGGGGGGAGCTACTAGGTGGGGGGGGGGGGCTACTAGGGGGAGGGGGGCTACTAGGAGGAAGGGGGCTACGATGGGCGAGGAGGTGGGGGCTACATGGGGGAGGGGGGGCTACTAGGGGCGAGGAGGTGGGGGCTACTTTGGGGGGGGAGGTGGGGGCTACTTTGGGCGAGGGGGGCTTCTTGGGGGGAGCAGGGGGAGGCATTTCATTTTCTGGCACGAGGGGGCCATGGCAGTACGCTACGCCACTGATAGAAGGTCATCTAAACTTGCTTTTTTTTCTCTCTCAAAGTTTTTCTTTCAACACATTTGATACGTTGCCTTTCGTGATTGAGTTTCGTGAGAGGTGGCGATGGGCCTTGGGGAGGCTTCAATGAGCAGTGTGTAGATCGTAGCCGATAATGCTAACACAACGATTCCGCCTATAGCTGTAACAGACTTTTGGGACAAGTGCTGTTAGCGAGCACCTATGAAGGCCGGAACGACACACGAGGGGGTGGGGTAGCCAGCACCACGCACGGCCGCCTTTGTCTCCCTAGTGGCGATGTTTACACACGGCACCAGGTACTCAGTTGAGGCTGAGTCAACCTAGTGGAGGCCCAGGACCGGTCCAGATAATAATTTCCGGCGTTGGCCGTGAGCGTGAATTGAAACTCTGGCCGCCGGGTTCGTAGCGCAGCGCGCTAACCGCTGCACGACCCCCACTCCCAGTGCTGAACGCACTGGGACACACGCTACGTTTTATCTCCAATTACGTGATCTCCTCCCTCCCTCCCACCCTCCCTCCCTCCATCCCACCGGTGCAGGTGTACGGTTCATTGATCCACGCTTAACCTCCCTCCCCTTCCTCCTCTCTCACAAGCGGAGACTCATCACGGGACATTGTTAACCGCAGCGGGCGCGCAAGCCCGCAATGCAACTGCGTGAGCAAATATTTACCGCTGGCAACATCGTGGCGAAGTGAGATGTGTGACATTGTGCCCGGCTGTCGTGGTGGTGCTGGAGTGCTCGCCTATCGGAAAGGCCAGTGGAGAAATTATGTTGGGGACCTCCCACACCCCCATATCTAGATAAAAATGATAGAGCCGTATTGAGATGAGAGAATAGCGATGCTTATACAAGGTATGCATGCACGTTGAACTTCTTTCACACCGTACGTAGCCAAACATGTTAATCGGAGGGACTGGGGAAGAACAGCAAACTAAACACGGCGACTAGAGGGACATAAGACGTTAATATTCTGATTGTCGGTTAGATTTGCACGTTTATTAGGATATAGTCGGTGAAAAAAAAATCACAAATCCGGGGACCCTTGATCTGCTTGGGATCGCTAAGCCTTTGAGCGAAGTTTTCTCATGCCTCGTGCCATTTACCAGTATCGAGATATGTTTCAGCGAGGGGGTCACCTCAATAGGCATTGTTACACTAATGTGGGTCGTCCCTCGCCTTTGCCTCATATCACTCGGTTAGGCTTAACACCCGGCAGGTAAATTCAAATAGAGGGCAAATTAGAGTTTACGTAAAATACACCGCTCTTGTGAAGATACACGTCCTGCTGCTGCTGTGGGGGGGGTGTTAAAATACGTTGAGTGCGAGATTTTGAAAAATATATAAATTAATACAGTACATTGAAACCACTCATTCAATATTGAATCCCAGTCTTTATGCACGGATTTAAAAAACAAAATTGGTGTCAAGGATAAGAGTCTATTATTGCATTTTAAAGCAAGATGAGTGTGAATTCTAAGTGCAAGACACTTAATACCCCCGACCTCAAAATATTCTGACAACTCATCACGTCCGTTATGCGTGCGTGTACGGCGATTCGCAAAGAACGCGTTCCGTCTTACTGACTGTTGCCTGGTCCAATGCGACAAGTTGCCTTCAAGAGCGCTACTCACATCAGTGGCGAGTGATATCTACACCGGTACAATGTATCTTCTTGGTTCTTTCGGTAAAGCCACGTCGAAGGGAAATAATAAAATAATAAAAATAAAACATCATAAAATACAATTCTCACAGTGAGATTTGTATTTTATTATGTTTTATTTTTATATTTTAATAAAAATAAAACAATAAAATACAATTCTCACAGTGAGAATTGTATTTTTTTTATGTTTTATTTTTATATTTTAATAAATATGCGTGCATATATATTATGTTTTATATGTGCACGCATATTTATTAAAATATAAAAATAAAACATAAAAAAATACAATTCTCACAGTGAGAATTGTATTTTATTATGTTTTATTCTTATTATTTTATTATTTCCCTTCTACGTGACTTTACCGAAAGAACCAAGAAGATGAATCCCTGCAGTCACGAAAGCTTTAAATCGGTACAATGTTCTTCCTGCTACCCCCCCCCCCCCACTTCACGTGCCCCCTGTACTAAAGCCCGCACTGACTGCCCAGCGTGGTGAAGTATGGTCACGCAAACCGTCCATCAGCCATCCTCCGGACTGTGCAGACCTTAATCCGATAGCGAATTGACAACCGCCTGCAAATGAATTGCAGGTTATTCGGTGCACGCATACTCCAGCACAGTGTGTAGAAAGAGAAGCGCACATACCACTGAATAATCGACAATGATGACGCTCGGTCAAGCAAGCGAACAAAGGCGCGCTCCTGCGAACAATGCCATGGGATTCTTTTGTTTCGTGCCCTGCGCTAGACGAGAGGAAGCGGGGGGAGTTGACGGGGAGTGGATTGCTGAGGAGTGAATGACTCACCGGAGCTTCTATAAAGACATTTATTTTTTATTTTAACAGGTACGGCTCACTGAGCCTATATAGCTGTTTTTCAGAAGCGACCTGGCCACAAATCATAGCCCAACGAAGTGGCTTATCACGTGTGGAAATTGATTGCAACAAAACACTCTAAACGCACGTTTCTAAATGTGGAGGGAAAAACCGGAGGACCCGGAGAAAAATCCACGTGACCACGGAGGGGAGAGACATGCAAACTCCAAATATACCGGCATCATCTTCTTGGTTCTTTCGGTAAAGTCACGTAGAATGGAAATTATTGTATTATGTTTTATTTTTATTATTTTATTATTTCCATTCTACGTGACTTTACCGAAAGAACCAAGAAGATGAATCCCTGCAGTCACGAAAGCTTTAAATCGAAATTTATACCGGCATCGTCAGTGTCGGGATCGAACCCACGACCTCCTGTGCACCAGGCGAGGGAGTTAACATCTCACCGCCGTGGCACCGCCGATGAGTCTCGTGCGGCTCGCTCCTCGGCTACATCGTTTGCAACAGCCGCGAGCTCTGCGTGAAGAGCTGCTGCCGTAGTTTTCACCGAAATTAACTGAGACAGAGATGAACATTTGTATTTAGATACAGAAGACGGAATTCACATTTACCCGCACCTCCGATTAGCGCCGTTGGCTTACGTACGATGCGAAAGAAGTTCAACGCACGTACATATACGCACGGCCAATACACACCAAGAACACCGCCTCCACCGGGGGAAGAGGAACTTCCTCCGCCCTGCACGCTGTCTCTGGTGGTGACCGGACCCCGTTGACATCGCGGCTCGCGTGGCCTCACGGAATGTTCACACCTCGCGGCGCGCGCCTTACAGAGGGCAGTTGGTGCGCACAGGTGCGTGTGTGTGTGCGCGTGCAGCCGTCACCAGAACGGTACACGAGGGGGTGGGTGGCCAGCACCACGCGGTCGGGCGTGGTGCTGGCCACCCACCCCCTCGTGTACCGTTCTGGCCTTCATAGGTGCTCGCTAACAGCACTTGCCCCTACAGTCTGTGAAGGCTATACGGGGGATCTTTATCTTTGTGCAGCCGTCACCATCATCATAATAATGAGGGCTTAATTACAACGGTAGCTGTCCAGGGCTGAACTCTGGACAAAATGTGTTCCCACCGATCCCACCCACTGCCGGAGTGGGGGGAACAGGTGGGCGGGGATGGGGGTCTGTGGTGTTGGGGGGCTCTGTGAAAATCCATGGAAAAATTAAGCTCCCCCCCCGCCCTCCTTGATAATCAATCCACTGCTGGATGAAGCCAACTCCAAGCCATCGCCGTCTCTCACGGTTCTGCGATGTAACAACTATCCGACCACAGCAGCTTTAAGTGCGCTGATTTAATCGCTCCATCTCCTCGTTATAAGTACACCCGGATGCATTACATTCCTTGGCTGTAACTCCGTCACTACTATTAACCATCGGGCGTTATCCCTTTAGCGTGTCCTGTCCAAGCCGCTTATATATATACGGTACACAAATTCATTACGGTGCTGCATACGGGATTATTTTTAAGATCAAAAATGTCCAATCCAACTGCTGGATGAACGCCTCTGCCCACCGTGTCGGAGTTATTTGAACAGACGGCAACCACGTTGGCCAGTGCGGGTTGGTGTTTAAAAAAAAGGTGGCAATCGCCCAGGACCGGCTCGGGTATCACTTGACGGTGATGTTGAACGTGGCACAAACCCGGCGAACCCGAGTTCAATTACTGCTCAGGATCGATAATAGTTGCAAATATTTCAACCGGTCCTGGGGCTCCCCGAGGTCGACTCAGCCTCTCATGAGTACCTGATGCAGTGGGTAGTCATTATCATCACTGAGGAGACAAAGGCGTGGTCCTGAACACACACACACAATCGTGTGCCGTGCCGGCCTCCTTCGGTGCTACTCGCTAACGGCACTTGTCCCAACAGTCTGTTCAGGCTACACGAGGGATCTTTGTCTTCTTTGGGAATCTAACTCAGGTGACCATGGTCACAGGGCAGTGCGAGACCCATCGTTGTTCCACCTCTCCCCGATTGCTTACACAACAGCGTCCCGCCGTTTCAAAGGAGTGTTCGGGCCAACAGCATTTCGTATTTATTTCAGAAGCCTCGCTCTGCTAGAAAGGCTCAGAAAGTCGAAACCCGGTCCCGATTTTCCTTCCTGCCACTGCTGCTGCTACTGCGAAAGCACAACCAGAGAGTTAGTTTTAATGATGCGTGTCGCGTATGCGAGTGATTAAACTATGTCGAAAGTAAACAGGCAGATAGACTAACACAAACATGTGGTTATATTTTTCGCACCTCCAATTAGCACGGTTGGTTGCGTGCGGTACGAAAGAAGTTCAACAAACATGTATGTTGCTATACGGAACGGAAGTATAATAATTTATTTAACAAGCCTCGTAAATATTCATTGTGCCGTGGACTTACGATCCACAGGTTGCCGGTTCGCTTCCACCTACCCCCAGCACGGCAGTTGAATTAAAAAGAACACAACATACATATCTTCTTGGTTGTTTTGGTAAAGTCACGTAGAAGGGAAATAATAAAATAATAAAAATAAAACATAATAAAATAATTCTCACGACGTTTCGGCCACAACGCAAGCAGCCGTCCTCAGGTGAAGACCAGGTCTGTCGGGGAGACAGCGTCTTAATGACGCTGTCTTCACCTGAGGACGGCTGCTTGCGTTGTGGCCGAAACGTCGTGGGAATTATTTTATTATGTTTTATTTGTATTATTTTATTATTTCCCTTCTACGTGACTTTACCGAAAGAACCAAGAAGATGAATCCCTGCAGTCACGAAAGCTTTAAATCGAAATCAACATACATATGTTTTTATTTTACCAGCTAAGGCCCACTGAGCTATGTAGTAGCTCTTTTTTTCCCAGAAGCGACCTGGCGATCGCAAAAGCTTGCTCTACTAAGTGGCTTATCACGTGAACATCTACAGCGGCCAAATTCTCTCGCGTGAACGCATTCACCGCAGTACTGTGAGTCGGCGCGTGTCAAAGCGCGGTGTATCCACACGGCCACCCAAGACGTCATGGCCAGCGAGGAGAAGTAGGCCAAAATACCGTCTTGGGGGAGCTGTCTTGAGCTCTCTCTCTCGAGCGAGCGCGTGCGGCCAGCAGTACTGCACCTGCACCACGTTGCTAAATATCTATACATGGGTCAACTGCGGGCCACGACTACCCAGCCAATACCAAGACAACAACAGTAATAACACTACGGATGCACGCGGACGCCGAGACACGGCGACGATCCCATTACGAGATAAACGAAGACTCCGCAATTTACCGCCAGCCGCCAGGGTGGACCGTGTTTTAATATCGGCTAATAGCCTGGCCCCCGGGGTCAGGCTACTAGTTTTTGTTGGCGCAGTCGGGGCCAAAGGAGAGGGGGAAGGCCACGACATTTATCACGGGGCTTGGCTGGGCTGGGGGGGGGGTGTCGCGGGGTGGGTAAGAAAAGCTGCGCGCTTGGGGACTCGTAGAGACGGCGCGTGTACAAGCGGTTACCCGGGGCATCCGTAATGCAACCATCTGCATATGCATGCAGGGGGCGTAACGTGGCTGGCACGGGAGGAGGGGGTGGTGGTCCCTCGTGCAAGGAATGAAATAGGGTCGCTCCCTCTTCCAATTACCCCTCCCCCTCCACTCCTCCGACGCACAGTTAGGGGCCGTCCATAAATGACGTCAAGCGATTTTGGACGATTTTTGACCCCCCCCCCCTCCCCCCGTCACACGGCGTCACAAAAAGTCAGACCCCCCCTCAAATTTGACGTCACAAAGCTCTGCCCCCCCCAAAAATAAAACATATTTCCATTTTGAAAATAAAACATGCTTCAAATCGCTTTAAACTATTGTCATTGTAGTGCGTATTTAATGTGGCGCTGCACTCTGATGTTGTAGGAGAAAACATTTATTGAAAAGTCTATTTAATTAAGTAGAACGTGTTGTCTATATTTATTTAAAGTAGCGCATTTTTATTTGACGTCACATTTCTCACCCCCCCCCGCCGTCACACATCGTCACAAATGTCTGACCCCCCCCCCTAGGTGCGTGACGTCATTTATGGACGGCCCCTTATTCACAACCTCGTACTTGTGTTACTCCTTCCGGGCTGTTGTCCTGACGCACTTGCACCGCCTGCGCACTTGACAGCTACACCAAATGTGCCCATGTGCCGCGATGTAGAAGAACTTCGTTCGCACCGTACGTAGCCAACCGTGCGGATCGGAAGTGCGGGTGTAACCCGGGCTAAAGATCGTCGCACGCACGCACACACATTATATGTTCGTGTATGTGTGTGACAATTAGCTGTGTAACCAGAGCTGAATGAGAGGAGTGGTAGGAACATCGTGACGCATCGTCACAACCGTGAGCGAGAGATGTACTGGATGTGAAATTGTTTTTTAAATAATAGCGCCGAATGAAATGAAGCCCCTGGGTGTAACAATAATCCCTCCACCCCCATAGCCACGGCCACGCCGATTTGATTCAAGCATATATTAATATTCTTTAATTTTGGAGTGTCATTTGGAGTTTTTTTTTCATTGTAATGTGGACATTGTTATTTGCCTTACATCATCATCAGCCATGAACAATCTGCTGCTGGATGAAGACCACCTCCAAAGCAGCTGCCACCTATCACGATCACGTGTGCACATCATTTGCGTAAATCGAACACGCGTCCATGTTTACAGGCGCGATTCCTTGCAGGTGTTGGACGTATCGATTAAGTCTCACGATACATGCGATGCATGTTTAGTGAGACTTAACTCGATACTGATACGTTGATGAATGCATTGTTATACCCATATCCGTAACAATGTAAAATGTTTACCCAGGAAAGTATCGCGCACAGTCTTACGCGACGCTTGTTTGCAGGAGGGACCAGCCCACATTGACTCGTTTGGTCAATTTCACTCGTGAGCAAAGTGTGTCTTAATGTGTGAGCAATGCCGCACAGCCTCAAATGAGTACCTGGTGCGGTGTGTTAAAAAAAAATCGCCACTCGGGGAGACAAAGACGGCCGGGCGTGGTGCTGGCCACCCACCCCCTCCTGTGCCTTGCCGGCTTTCATAGGTGCTACTCGCTAACAGCACTTGCCTCAACAGTCGGTTAGAGGCTATACGGGGAATCTTTGTTTTTGCAATGCGAAGAACCCGAGGATGCTCAGCACTGCCATCTCCTGGCCACACCTCGCAGACCCACGCCTACAACACCTGGCAAGCCCTAGATGGAGATCACCCATCAAAGTATACACTGCACGAGCAGAATGCCAGTCTGTGTGTCCACAAATGAATGCATTTTTTTTAATCATCGGCCTTTTGTCTTTACAAGCCAAATATTAACTTGCAACATTTGTTTAAGCGAGCCAACCCCTGCACTGATTCTAGATTTGAAGCTTTCGTGACTGCAAGGATCCATACTCTTAGTATGAATCCTTACCGAAAGAACTAAGAGTATGAACCCTGCGCTGATTTCAATCTTCCGGCTCTCATGAGCAGTCAGATTTGTTGAACAAATGTACTTATCGAGGAGAGCCAAAGTGAGTCGTGGAACTCTCTTTCAAGAGGGTCGTGCATTTGGGTTTATATTCCGAGATGTGTTCGGCCAATTAATGATGAGTCGTTTATATGCGTGGGAGGAAAGGGGGCAACACTCTATACCCCGCACAGATGTAAACAGACGGCGATTAGTCCCACTTGCTGTGGCGTGCCAGGCTATGGCAACCTCCTCGAAGCTCACGGGAAGGGAGTCGCACAACGCTCTGTGCTCGGTGACCCACCAACCCCTCGCTGCCTCCACGGTGCCGGGTTACAGGCAGCCACGTTCAAGTTCATTGATTTGGTATAGCCCTGTGAGCCATTCGGCTCTTGAATCGGATGCAACCGCAACAAACAAAAAACAAAAACATGAACAAAAAACATCTTAAAGTGACTATGTGACTGAGTGCAAACAGAAAATCCAAGAAAAGACAGTCAAATATTGCAGAAAAAGCACCGTACACAAAAATGTGCAAAAACCCCAGTGGGATGCAAGTCAAACAACAGCAACCACAAGACAACTTAGATTAAGGCCATCAGTCTCACTCTGTACTACAACAAACAAACATGGCCAAACCAAAAAACGTATCGAAAATCACCAAAATAAAGCCATAAAAGCAATGAAACAGTGGTCACGTGCTCCAGCCACGGCCGCTGTTGGGTTACCAGCTGTCATTGACAAGAGCTGTAGACGCATCATGAATGAGCCGAACTCCGTCCTGTGTCTCCACATACGCCGCACATCGATCGACGGAAATACCAATGTGTGTCCTCGTGTGCGGAGAACACAGGACAAGGTACGGCTTACGCAACGGACTTTCATCCGGCACGCGTCACAGCGACCCATGGTGCGTGTGTCAACCCATCAAAGCTCTAGCCAGGCTCAGACCTGCTCGGCTTCCGAGCTCGGACGAGACCATTTCCTACGAGCGCGGTTGGCTACGTACGGTGCCAACGAAGTTCCACATATCAACGTACGTGCATCGTGTGCGTTGATTAAATGGGATTTGGTCGCATATGTTCCCTTGAGAAGGGGGGGGGGGGTGATCATCCAACACCTCCCGCCCGCCCCGACCCTACCACCCTCGCGGGTCGAGGACACGTGGAAGAAAGGACGATGTGAAGACACGTGGCAGGCACGCCTTTGGACACGTGCGTGCGTGTGCGTGTGAGGATGCAGTGGCCTAACCTTGTTTGGTGGTTCTGCCATAATAGGCAAGAGACACTTGAACCGAACCATACTACGCATTCCTGTGAGCAGGTGACGGGTAACGTCGGGCTCTCAGTATCGCAAGTCCACAAGGCTTGCGGACTCGATATATTTATGAGTGTACATTCCTTCATCAATCCACTGCTGGATGAAGGCCTCGCCGTGTCGGTCGTGGTGGTTGGTTGGCCTACACTCCGCCGCCGCTGTTCAGTAGGGGACTGGCACCACGGTGGCGAGATGTTATCTCCCTCGCCTGGTTTACAGGAGGTCGTGGGTTCGATCCCGATCCTGACGCCTGCTGTGTATTTGGAGAACGCGTGTTCTCCACGTGATCGCGTGGATTTTCTTCCAGGACCTCCGGTTTTTCCCTCCACATTTAGAAACATGCGTTTAGAGTATGTGATAAGCCACTTCGCTGAGCTATCATTTGTGGCCACGTTGCTTCTGCTGCAGAAACGAACTATAAAAGTTCAGTGGGCTTTACCTGGTAAAACAAAAACAGTTCAGTGTTTCAATCTTGACTTAAAGCTTTCGTGACTGCAGGAATTCATATTCTTTGGGTCTTTCGGTAAAGTCACGTAGATAGGTTGAACTACGACGTTTCGATCACAACAAAAGCGATCGTCATCAGGAGGAAAAAAAATAGCTTGCGTTGTGATCGAAACGTCGTAGTTCAACCTATCTACGTGACTTTACCGAAAGACCCAAGAATAGTTATGTCCAATTATCATCCAATGATCATACAATGATCATACAATGATCATTCAATGATCATCCAATGATCATACAATGATCATACAATTATCATCCAATGATCATACAATGATCATACAAAGGAGCGGTTAGTGCAGCGGTTAGCGCGCGCTGCTCGACTGAAACCTAGCGACCCGAGTTCGATTCCCGCTCGCGACCAATAGATAGTGGGCGAATTATCCGAACCGCTCCTCTGGCCCCTCCCTTAACGCGAACTCAGCCTCAAAATTAGTTCCCTGGTGCGCGGTGTGTAAAACATCGCCACGAGGGGAGACAAAGGCGGCCGGGCGTGGTGCTCGCCACTCCCCCCCACCCCGTCGTGTGACGTCTCGGCCTTCATAGCTGTTACTCGCACCTGACCCAAAACGTCTGCTTTGGCTATACCGCGGCGGGGGCGGGGGGTGTCATCTTTGTTTGTTTCTGTGTGTGTGTGTGCGTCGTCAACCTCTTGTTAAAATGCGCCACGTCTCTGTGCCTCTCCTCCTCCCCGAGTTGCGTCCGCACAAAGCTCTCTCGCGCCAGCACAGCGCAGAGAGAGAGGAGCTGGAGACCAACAGAGCCAGCCTCTGTGTTACAAGGGACACGCTGTGCCGATACCCAACCGCGACAACAATGCCGAAGCTATTTGAATATCGATCTTGCTTTGAAGCTTTCGTGACTGCAGGAATCCATACTCTTTGGTTCTTTCGGTGAAGTCACGTAGGTAGAAATAACAACAATATCATCATCAGTGGCTTTCCACTGCTAGATAAAAGGCACCGGCCCCCCACCCGCCGCCACCACATGTGCAGCTCTCACGGTTCAGCGAGTACTCTAATCCGTCTCGCTCGTCAACTGATCACAATCGATTCCAGCACCGTGGCGGGGGTCGTCCTCTCGTAGGCGTACCCTCTCCATCGTTCGACTGCCATTCTGACACCGGCCTCGACAAATTAGAATGAAGACTCTACTCTTTGGTTCTTTCGGTAAAGTCACGTATAAAGAGAAAATAATAAATTAAATACTAGCATACGACGTTTCGATTGCAACACAAGCAATCGTCATCAAGTATAAATGAAATAGAAACACAAATCTAATATGCTTAGAAATGTAATGTAATACAACAGAGAGTCGGATAACATAACAGTCAACACCCTACCTGGTTGATTACGTTCTTCCTGAGAATGCTAAATTTGAGAGAGAGAGATAAAACACGGAACCAGAGACATATAGACAGACATATAAGTAGAGACAGATATCACAGAGATACATAAAGAGAGAGAGAGAAACACATAGGCACACATAGGCACACAGAGAAATCACGCCTCTGTCTCGAGGCCTTAAATAGAGAGACGGCGTGCGTGCGCACTTTGAGAGTCGCTGGCCACGAAGAGAGGAAGAGAGAGAGGCACTGCGCGTTGCTTGTTGGTGAAGCGGAGGTAGTTCTAGAGCAGGAGGCTGGGGATTGCAATCACGATTGTGATTGTAGTGCCGGTTAAAGCACGTGGACGATTTTTCACGGTCAGACATAGGCGCATGAGTGGAGTCAGATGGGCCTAAGCCTGTCCTTGAATAAGAAGCGCGGAGTCAGCGGTGCATGAAATTTAGAATAATCGCTCCGGTGAATCTGTCCAGAGGTGGAGCGGTGGCGCAAGTGGTTGGCGCACCGCGCTGTGAATCCCGGCGAAGCTAAGTTCAATTCCCTGCCACGCGTATCATCAACGGCGGGTGATATCTGAACGGGTACGGCTCCCCTCCCCCATCCCCGCTACCAACCAGAACGGACGAGCGTGGTGAAAGATGGTTTTAGACAATTACAAGGATCTACCGTATAACATTTACAGACTGTTGGGGCCATTGGTGTTAGCGAGCACCTATGAAGGCCGGCACGGCACACGAGTGGGTGGGTGGCCAGCACCACGCCCGGTCGCCTTTGTATTCCCAGTGGCGATGTTTACGCAGCACACCAGGTTCTCATTTTCTGCGGCGAGTATGGTTTAAACAACCTCCATGACCGACACGGTGTGGAGAGGACTTCACCCCGATCATTGACTTGACAAAGGGCTGTAAGAGAATATCTGTCGTCTCTATCGCTGTGCGTTGTGGACAATGGATACTGCCAGATTGGTACGATGTATTAACCGTCTGCCTTTGTCAATCCACTGCTGAATTAAGCCCCCCCCCCCGCCCCTCCTCCTCCATCAAGTACCGGTTGATGAACGCGTGGTTCTCTGCACCGCTTCAGACATCACTGGCCACTGACGCGGCCTGCAATGTTTTAAACAAAACGAGTCGCCGGTGTTTCCATCGCGCACTGTGGCCGAACCCCATGCACCAGCGGGCCATCCACATTAGCACCGCGGTGTCCTTAGACGCAACGGTCCCCAACCTTTTTGGCACCAGGGAGCGGTTTCGTCGAAGACAATTTTTCCACGGACCGGGGGGGGGGGCGGGGGGGTTCATCATTGGGTCTTTCCCCCTTTTCAAAGAAGCTCTCCGGCGACGTTTGTTTTTTACTAACTTTGGCCAGGGGTTAGCAGCTTGTGGGCTTACCAACACTGTGACTGAGACGAGTGCGCAGTGCGGGAAAGAGGCGCGGACGGAAGTGGTGAATAATAAAACGATGGGGGCGGGTTCCACGCGCGGACTCACCGCCCTCACCTCCTGCTGCTGTGCGGCCCGGTTCCTAACAGGCCACGGACCGGTACCGGCCCGGGGGTTGGGGATCGCTGCCTTAGAAGACAAATGCAGTCGGAGGATCGCACCGAGCCATAGGCGGGAGGCACGTGGGTCCCGCTTCTGGTTTTCCAATCGCAGGTAAACCGCCTACAGGTGGTGTCATTGAACTTATGGGGGGGGGGGGAGGGGGAATCAGACAAACCGACAGCATACTCTTTGGTTCTTTCGGTAAAGTCACTTAGGTAGTAATACAATAAAATGAAACGAATCACTACGTTTCGATCGCAACACAAGCAATCTTCATCCGGTGGAACAACCACAGCAAGAAAAAATGCAGTGGCGCAGTGGTGCACGAGCACAAATAAATCTGTAAATATTCCGCACACTCTTCAAACAACACTGTCCTGAAGATGAAAGCATCTGTGACAATAGGCGAGAGAATGAGAAGCAGGGCCGTTGGCCGAAACGTCGCCTATTGTCACTGCATAACAGAGAGAACGGAGGGCGTGTCATTTCCCAAAAACGTCGACTATTATGCGTGGTTTTATTTTTTTAACGATCTTCAGTATCGTGCTGTTGGCAACGCGTGTTTTCGGTTTTCTGCATCGAGAGCTCGCGAAAAGACACCGAAGCAGACCCCGCGCTATAGCGAGCCGTGCACCGCGTGGCTTTAACAACGTCAGGCAGAACAATCATTCATTAGCGTCGTTCGTTTGGTGTGAACGTGGACGTCCGAGCATGCGAGCTGAACGTAAGCTCTAAATCTGTTCTGCTCCTCCCGTTGTTTCCGCTCCTTGTCCCTACCTGCCAAGCCCCTTGCACTGGCACGAACTTCCCCTCCACGTGAAGCGAGCCTACGCGTTAAACTGACCCTCCCTGTCCAGTTTCCGCTCCTCCCTCAAGAGCCATCATCTCTTCTCCCTGGCTCATCCTTCCCTCCATCCCGAGGTACCCCCGTAATTCCCGTTCGCAATAACCATCCCGCACCATACCCCCAGCCCTATCCACCACATCAACTTTAACTCACTTCATTGTACCACTTATAACCCTCGTGAAACGCCCTGGATGAAGGCGTTATTTAAATACGAGATAAGAGGATTGCCTGGTGGCTGCGTAGTCTCTGATGATGCCACCGCCACTAGTATTATTGTTGTTGCTGTAAGCAGTCGTTATTTATTTATTTGACAATACACATTCCATTGTGTTCATTAAGCCGCCTGTGTGCGCGTTTGCCCAGAGTTTGAAAAGCCGTCGTAGTTCCGGATACATTAAGATGCAAATTTACGTCCGAATTTCGTCATCTTTGTCACATCATCATCATCAGTTTGGTCACCTCGCAATAATATACCTATGTCAGACTATCTATACCGGGGCAGTGGTATCGTTCATTCCACTCCATCAACGGTTACTAAATAACGAAATGTCAAGTTGTATGATGATGGTAAAACAAGTACCTTGATGGTTATTGTAACCACCATTATCATAATCGTCATCTTTATCATTTACTACTCATCCATCAGCATCATTATCTCCATCATCACCGCGACCACCATGGGGATTATGTAAAAACCCACATTGCCATCCATCATCATGATGATCGAGGTGACATTGAATCGTGCGATAAACATTTACTTTTAATAACGATCGTTGGTGGTCGTGGTGATGGCGATGATGGGTTATTACATACATTGCGAGATATCACATTGTCGTGATCATTATGATCGTCACGATGAATGAGCCAATTGCGTGTTGTATGACACACCGTATCACGTCCACATTTCCAGCGGCACGTGTGCGTCTGTGTGTGTGTACTTGAGTTTGTGTGTGTGTACGTGCGTCTGTGTGTGTACTTCTGTGTGTGTATGTATGTGTACTTCTGTCTGTGTGTGTCTGTGTGTGTGTCTGTGATGTGTACGTGCGTCTGTGTGTACTTGTGCCTGTGTGTATGTATACTTGTGCTTGTGTGTATGTGTACTTGTGTGTGTATGTGTGTGGTACTGTAGAGTGGCAGTTAGCATGGTGCGCTCCGAACCCGGCCGCCCGAGTTCTATTCCCACTCATGGCCAACACCAGTGACGATTATCTGAACCGGTCATGGGCCTCCCCTAGGTTGGCTCAGCCTCAAATGAGTACCTTTTTGTGGTGTGTAAACATCACCGCCGGGGAGACAAAGGCGGCCGGGCATGGTACCTGGCGCGGTGTGTAAACATCACCGCTGGGAAGACAAAGGCGGCCGGGGGTGCTCTTGGCTACCCACGCCCTCGTGTGCCGTGCCAGCCTTCATATAGGTGCTCGCTAACAGCACTTGCCCCAACAGTCTGTTAGAGGCTAGCACGGGGGATCTTTGTCTTTGTGTCTGCGCGCGCGCGCGCGTGCCCGTGATGATGTAGAATTGCGAGTCGAGTGTTTGCCTCCCATTGGCCGCGAGGCTGGTGACGCGCGGGAGGGCGCTAAGATATGGAGCGAGCGGGCGTCTGATGAGGCAGCAGCAGCAGCGGCGGCAGCTCCATCAGCGGCAGCAGCAGCGACGACGCGCAGGGTTCCTGCTCAGCGGAGACCCCCCCCCCTCCCCGGACTCCCCACGGCCACCTCCATCCAGCAAAGACCCCCCCACCCATCCACCCGCACGCCCCAGCGGCCTCTTTTCGTACGGCTCCAAAAAAAAAGCGCACAACGGAGAGGGTAGCTGCGGACAGGCCGGACGCAGGACAAGACAGACGCGCAACATCTTAGTTCACGTTTAAAAAAAAAAAAGCAAAAATCACACACTCATCGCGTGATCTCTCCCGAGGAGCTGCTTGCTAGCCAGCCCCGCAAAGCGCGCGTTTTTTTGTTTTAAATCTCAAAGCAAATTATTCTGGAGTCGGCGAGCTCAATGAAGAAGACTGCTGGAGAAGGCTTCCTCCGGCAGTGGTAGCCCGCAAGGACACCGCAGTTTGCTGCCGCTGCTGCCGTTGACTCTCTCTCTTGACCTCCGAAAGACCATCAGAGACGGGACGCGTTCGTCGCGTCTTTCTCTCTCGGCACGGGGGAGAGAGAGCGGCACGCGGGGGGAGAGAGCGGCACGAGAAGAGAGAGCGACACGCGGGGGGAGAGAGCGGCACGAGAAGAGAGAGAGACACGCGGGGAGAGAGATCGGCACGCGGGGAGAGTCGGCACGGGCGGAGAGGGAGGAGGCGGGAGGAGGCCGCGTGCGTTCGTGACCCCCTCGCCTGCGAGCCCGTGCGTCATGGTTTACTGCGCCGGCTGCGAGCGGCCCATCCTGGGTCGCTTCCTGCTCACGGTGCTGGACCGGCCCTGGCACCCGGGCTGCGTGCAGTGCTGCGAGTGCAGTTGCTCGCTCTCGGACAAGTGCTTCTCCAGGGAGGGCAAGCTTTACTGCCGCGAAGACTTCTTTCGGTAAGAGCCGCGTGCCGCCACTCGTCATCATCGTTACCCGCACAGAGAGCGCATTCATCACGTCCGTGGTGTCCGACAACTCCCGTGACCGACAGCGGCTCGGGGAGGGCATTCATCGAGTAGTGGATTGATTGACCACGGATGATGATAATGATGCCGATGCTGTTTAAATATCAGACGTTTGTCAAGCCTCCGTTGGATGAAGGTATCCACAAGTCGTGTCGGTCGTAGGGGCTTTGTTTGACCATACTTCACCACGTTGGTCACTGCGAGTTAATGGAGGCGGTACAGTATATGTAATAATAATACGAATTTACTGACTTTTGTTCATCCGCCGTTGGATGAAGACTCATCCGAGCCGCGTCAGTCGCTTATTTGACCATACTTCACCGCGCCGGTTCGAGCGGCTTGGTGAACGAAGGTGGTGGGAGGGGAGTTGCTGAGGATCAGCTGAGATAGAACTTGCCACCCATTGCTAGCCGCGGTCGGGAGTCGAACTCATGTGACCGTGTTGAGAACGCAATATCGCTAAACACTGGCCCAGCACCTCTCCCAGTATGTGCTGCTCATGGCCGTACTCGCGTGTACAGTACGATGCTTGTATGAACGAATCGCTGTACGTACAAGTATGTGTTTGTGTAGTTCATGCCCGTCGGCACAGACAAAAACAAAGATCCCCCGTACAGCATTAACAGACTGTTGGGGCAAGTGCTGTTAGCGAGCGCCGATGCAAACCAGCACGGCACGCGAGGGGGTTGGTGGCCGGCACCGCTCCCAGCCGCCTTTGTCTTCCTAGTGGTGATATTTACACACCGCACCAGGTACTCATTTGAGGCTGAGACGACCTAGGAGAGGCCCAGGACCGGTTCAGATCATCGCCACTGAGTGTTGGCCGTGAACGGGAATCGAACTCGTGTAGCCGGGTTCGTAGCGCAGCGTAGCGCTAACCATTGCGCTACCGTTCCCCACTTTTCGCACGTACATACACATACATACACATACACACAAACATACGGTTACTCGATATTTACATTACATTTGATTTATATTACCGTCTAAAGTCTCCACCGCATCTCAAGCTGCCGTATATCTCAAGATGCACATTGGTTTTGTGCATCGCAAAGAACGCAGGGAAGAGCTGTGCGCATTTGCTTTTGTATCGAAAAGGAGAGCGGTTAAACGAAGAATTGCGTGAGCCAAGAGGTCGACAACACGGATGGAAGTGGAGGAGGAGGGGTGGGGGAGTACGGGATTACTAGACAATGACCGTGACAAGAAAGCAATTGTTAATGGTACAAATTGTAGGGACTCGTTTGAATGCGATGTGGTAATAAACACGACCGCGTTTGTGCGTGTGTACGCGTGTGTGCGTTTGCGCGCCGGTTGAAATGAATTGCCACTCAAGGTAAACTCGGCGTTTGTTAGAGGGCTCTTGTTCTATTATGCGAAGCGGCGACATCAGAGCCACGTTAATTAGCGCGGGCGACCTAAATCAGCTTCGGGAGAACCTCATTTTTTGTAAATATATCGCATAGACAGTCATGGTACATGCACACTTACCGTGAGCGGCAGAGAGACAATTTCATCTCGCTATTTGTCAGCGTGTCCGCTTCCCAATCATCATCGATTCATAATTCAATCTTCATCACCACCACCACCACAATCAGCCGTCGTCTCTATTTAAACCCAACAGTGTAATCTTCGTCGCCGTGATGGCAAGTTTTTTTAATTCAAAAACCGTACATCTCTCTCCCTCGAATTAACTAAAGCTCGCAATAGTTGAAGTGCATTTGTTGTTGGTGTTGTCAACAGACAGCGTACAATTTCCCGTTCGCGTGGTGGGCAGGCTGTCGGATTATCACCACCACCACCACCTTCTTCCTCCGACCACTGCTACCCCGCAGATGCGAGCAGAAACATCTGGCACAGAGGCACGCGGCTAATCGCTGCGAAATCACGTGCGCGCGCGAGATGCGCGCTCGTGAGAACGTGCGCATTTTTGATGTCACATGGCTTAGGCAAATGCGTTAAAAACTCCGTTGGGAGGAGAGGGGAAGAGGAAGGGGGGGGGTGGTGCTGGTGGGGGGGTGGTGGTGGAGAATGCGCACTCGCTCGCTCACTCGCAGTCTCAGCGCCGCGCGTTTTGAATCCGCGACGCGCAGAGACGGCGGACGTTCGACGGTTCGGTTCCGTCTACTCGACGGGGGCAGCTTTGACGAAACTCAAGGCGGAGGGTTTTAATCGGAACTCGGGGGGGGGGGGGGAACCACGGAGCCGATATGACGGGCGGAGGTGTGGTGTCGTCTCGGTCTAGTTCCCTGCTCCGATAATTAATTCGGTGTGATGTGTGCTAATTTTACTCGGGTGCCGTGGAAAATGTTCTCCAAGACGTCGCCACATTATCACGTGCGGAAACCGCATGTGTTTGGTCTGCCACGTATGAATATATTCACAAATATCTTACATTTGTAGGTAAGATATATGCGGCACGGGAAGGTATATCTACGCAGGGGGGATATTACATCGTAGCGGGGAGTCAGGAGCCGGTATTTATTCACAATTACGGCTCATGGGATTTCTATAAGTGTCTAAATTTCGACGTTCATTTAGATGTTAGAGAAACTGCCACCTTGCGTTGAGTGACAGCCGACCCCCCCCCCCCCCACGACACGATACTCGTGAACGCTGGTGGAAGTATTCGAACACAAAGCGACACGCGAGCGCATGCCGACACAAACATCACGGAATATTCAAATGCGAGGTGTACACGGTGGTCCAGATGTCTCGTGACCCCCAATTAATTGACCCCGAGCTTGTCCCCCCCCCCCCCCACGTGGTCGTCACACCTCGTGGGACTGTTGCCAACGCTTCCTCATCTGCCACGTGCTGGCGATGAAGATCACTCCAGATTATTATTATTTTTATGAATGTTATTTGTATTTATTTTTTGGGCGGGCGGGGGTTGCAGAGGAGGACGAGGAGGGAATGGGGGCAAAGACTTTCGCCGACATTTGAGCGACGCGGTTAAAACTGCCGTCGAGTTAATATTGTAGAGCTTAGTTGCACGTACCTGTATACTCGTTCTCTACAATGTCGACGTTTTGTCTTCGGGTTTTGTTGTTGTGCTCGCCCAGCACCACGGACCCCCCCCCCCCCGTGTGAAATCGCCGTGCAACCGGCTTAAATGGTTTCTTCCGGGTAACGAATGCAAATACATTTAAACTTCCATTGCGCGATTTAAGAACGGATTTGCACCTTTACGGGACACGTGTCGCCTTTAGGCTTGTCGTCGAGGCTGGGTTTGACCATACTTGACCAACACGCCGTGGAGATGAGTGGCCGTCGGTCCAGCAAGCAGTGGGATTGCCAAAAGAAAATAAGAGGCAGCTGTAATCTCCATAACTCTTCTAACACACTCCTGTACTCGACGTACTAAGAGTAATACACAGGTTTTTAATATGTATATAATAATATGCCAGGATAATAGGAGCACACATTGAAATCTAAGAGTTGTTTTAAATTAACCGTGTGGCCAGTCTTCTGCATTCGTGACTCCCGCCTCTTCGTTGTCGCTATGTATTATTGTGTTTTTTTATTTTTACGTAGGTCTACCGTTTCAATTCGATGTTTATTTGTTACCTGGAAAATCTCGTGTAGCCAGTTACCCAGCTAGTTTCGGTGGCAATGTCCCGCAGCCACGAACAACAGAGTTAGTGTTGCGGGTGGAAAGGAGCCCAGCCAGCAACCAGCCAGGAAACTCGAGGCATCGATTATTTTTGATAATCGTGAGCATGGGATGAATGGGTGTTTTGGGTCGCATATGAACTATAACCCCCCCCGCCCACCCCTTCTTTCTGTTTTCTCGATTGAGACGATGGTGATTGATGCAAAGTCTAAGGGGTCTTCTGGAAGGGTAGCAAATGTGAGATTGTTACACGACAATCGTGTGCATAAAGTGCGCGTCGTATACATATAGCGTTATAGACGTTCCGTGACTGATGCAAACTAGAATAACGTTGTGGACGGGCTAAGAAAGTCGGAGTTTGGCGGCGCGAATGCAGCTCGTCAACTGAACTCTAGCTGAAGTAGAGAAATCCGAAAATAAAACGTAAACATTGACACAATTTGAGGACACAAAACTTACACGAGGTTGATTTGGTTTTACTCCTGGAATTCATGGGACAGGGTCGGCCTAGAGTTCCACGTGGCTCTACGACTCGCTCTAAACAAACTTGATTTGAAGCTTTCGTGACTGCAGGAATTACTCTTTGAAGTCACGTAGAATGTTTTTAATAGAATACGGCGTTTCGATTGCAACACAAGCAATCGTCATCAGGTGTGTCTCCGTGTTGTCTCTCTCTGCTTGTGTGTCTGTCTGTGTGTCTCCGTGTCTGTGTTTCATCTCTCTCTCAAATCTAGTTCTACCTAATGACGCTTGCTTGTGCTGCATTCGAAACCTCGTTTTCTATTACTCAATTTATTTTCTTTCTACGCGACTTTACACCGAAATAAACCATCGAGTCGCTCTAAACACTTTTACGCATTCACGATCATCACCATCGGTGGACCGAGTGATTCGCCTCCCCGCGGAGTACGACGTTCAAGCCGAGAGAAAGCGCGACCAGAGCTTCCGCCCGGCCGAGTTCACTCGGGCACGACCCACGCGCGGTGTTCTGAGTCGTGTCGTCGATTACGGCCACAGGTCCCTCCGCGAGTCCCCTTGGCGCACGGTGATCGTCACCGCGCGACTTCCACACTGCGAGTGGGGATCGTTGCAAACGCGTAGAACGTGTGCGACGCATTCACCACTGCCATGAATATTGCGGACGCCGTGGGTTGAGACGAAGTCGTGGCGCTCGCAATGAATGTACGTATATGTGTGTGTGTGTCTGTGTGTGTGTGTAGATGGGGAGCGGTAGTGTAGTGGTTAGCGCGCTGCGCGACCCGAGGTTCGATTCCCGCTCACGGCCAACACCCAGTGACGATTATCTGAACCGGTCCTGGGCCTCCCCTAGGTCGACTCAGCCTAAAACGAGTAACCTGGTGCGGTGTGGTAAACATCGCCACTGGGGAGACAAAGGCGGTCGGGAGTGGTGCTGGCCACCCACCCCCCTCGTGTACGGTTCCGGCCTTCATAGGTGCTCGCTCACAGCACTTGCCCCCACAGTCTGCTAAGGCTACACGGGGGATCTTTGTCTTTGTAGATACACACATACGTGTACAGCGCCGCGCGTCTGATAAGTTAAACACGCGCACGTCTGCATACGCGTGTTCGCGTCCTTTCGATTGTACGTACGAGTTGATGTGACGACTAAAGCTAACGCGATATTAGCCGACATTCCGCATGGCGAAAGTGTGTATTATTATCGGCGTTTAAAATAAAGAAAGTTTAACAAAGCCATAGGTAGATGGTGTACCAGTTCGTTTTTATATCTGTCCTATGGTTGACGTTTTTAAAATGATGTACATACAAAAGTAACGTCAATATTTATTTTTGTAAAAAATGTAAAAAAATTAACGTACAGTCCTTTATCAAAACACTGCTGGATGAATACCTTCTTCACGCTGTGTCGAACGTGTGTGTGTGTGTGTTTATTTGACTAAACTCTTTGGTTCTTTCGGTAAAGCCTGCAGTCACGAAAGCTTAAAATCAAGATAATTTGACTATACTTCACCACGTTGGTCGTGGGAGCGCATCCCAAGGGGACCCGGTTCAAAGTCACTCAATTGCTCTGGTGATAGCCCCCGGCTGGGAGTAAACTCAGGCCTCATGTCACCAGGTCCGTTTAGTTGCAGTGCGCTAACCACCATGAACATTCGTGATGCGTAATTGTTTTGTTATTTCAAATCGAGTTACAAAAATAGATAACGTTCAGCGGGCGCGTGTAAAGTCATTTAGTAGTGTCCCATACTCTTTGGTTATTTCGGTAAAGTCGCGTTATTCTACCTACGCTATCGATTCCTGCAGTCACGAAAGCTTCAAATCAAGATCATTTAGTGTCCTTGTACAACTGTCTAACGGGACATGAGCTGACGTATGCGATCTCTATGTCCCAGGAAAGCCTCGCTCCGTTCGGAAGTGTCCTGCATGGGCGTGATTGGGCAAGGCCTGTTCGAAGTACAATCGCAACGACGGATTCACGTCGCCTCCCACTGCGAACGAGATGCTGTCCAGAGACGCCGTGGTCTTGTGCAGCGTACATCGAGAGTAGTTGGTGGGGGGGGGCAGGATGGCCAGCCCGAGACGGAGTAGAAGAGTTGCCGGACTTGAAGCGAAGGGCAGGAGGTTGACGGGACGGATAGTCTAGGGTAGGGGTGGGGAACGTTTATTTCTGCCAAGGGCCATTTGGATCTTTATAACATCATTCGCGGGCAATACTAAATTATCAACTTAAAAATTAGCCTCTTATATTTGGTCAAACATTTCATTAACTCACCCCCAATGTGATGGCTGGAACTGCTTCCCTTTGGTGAGGCGTGTGATGTTAGCGGGCTATTGATGATGATGCTACTCGCAACTGCTTTTCCAGGTTTGCTCCTAGATTTATTGAATTTCGAGTCCCGCCTGCGGTTGCCTTGGCAGGCAGGGCCACACCAAACGATTTCGCGGGGCCTTATACGGCCCGCGGGCCGGACGTTCCCCACCCCGGGTCTAGGAAAAGGGAGTTTCGGAGTCCGGGGACGAGCAGGGAAGACGGCGGGGAAGGGGGGGGGGGGGCATGCCTCGCTAATTAAGCTTTGATTGGTTGGAATAGATTGATACAAATACAATTGATGTGTTCGCATTTTGTTACCTCCGAGCAGAAGGGGGTCCCTCTAAAGGACGAGAATGCCGCGGCGCGCGGGAGGACCGCGCCAGGCAATGCGCGCGCCGGAATTCAGCGCATTCGTCAAACGATATAATATAACAGTCGACGTTTCGAGCAACGACCCTTTGATAATTATCAGAGTTATGTTTTTTGTTTGCATTATGACTGCTGGTCTATGCAAACATGACTCGTTGTAAAAAAAAGGTGTCAGTTTTGTTGCCAGATGGAAGGGTAAAAAAAAGCAATCATCATATTTTTTACTGGCAAATGAGGTTCCAATGGTGCAAAGACCCTTTGTTCACGCACTTGCAGGGAGGGTCGGCGCTACGCGTACGATTAGGTTGCATGTGTACGTTGAACTTCTTTCGCACCGTACGTAGCCAACGGCGCTCATCGGAGGTTGGGGCAACTTTGTCGAGTGGTGCTCGCAAGGACGCCGCAGAGACGTGAGCGTGGCTGTGTGGGACCCGAAACGATCCGTGAGTCGCGGGCCCTCGCGATGATGACTCGCTCCTCTAGCGCAGTGTGCGAGGCGAGGTGGTGGTGGGGGGGGGGTCTAACAAGGCTGCGCTGGTGGCGATGGCGCACAGAGCCCCACACTTGCTGGTCGCCGGAAACAAAGAAATAAAAATATAAGCAAGCCTTAATGTCCCTCCATTAGGCTTCCAGGCTTGGCTGCGCCCTTAATGGAACGTGGCCCTTTTCTTATTAATAAAGTGATTAAAACAAATCGACGGAGCGCGCGGTCGCATATAACCGTTACAGACGCTGCGTATACATGCCCGTTATATATCATCATCAGCAGCAGCAGCAGCAGCCGTCCTCTATCCGCTGCTGGATGAATGCCCCTTCGAGCCGTCGTTATCTCTCGCGATGTATTCATCCGCCTGCACGCGAACTGATTGCATCGCTCCGTCTCCTCGGTGCAGGTCCGCGTGTGTATGTGTTTACGTATATATACATACATATCTCGAACAAACAAAAAACAACAACAAAGATTCCCCCGTGTAGCCTTAACAGACTGTTGGGGCAAGTGCTGTTAGCGAGCACCTATGAAGGCCGGAACAGTACACGAGGGGGTGGGTGGCCAGCAACCACGCCCGGTCGTCTTTGTCTCCCCACTGGCGATGTTTACGCAGCGCAGCAGGTACTCATTTGAGGCTGAGTCGACCTAGGGGACGCCCGGGACCGGTTCAGAAAATCGTCACCGATGCTGACGGTGAGCGAGAACGGAACTCGGGTCGCCAGGTTCGTAGGGCAGCGCGCTAACCGCTACGCCACCGCTCCTATGCATGTACATATATGCACACACACACGCACTTAAAGTGCATTAAAACACTTGAAACATTTAGAGTTTAAGTTTAAACGTCGATGTGCTCGCCCATTATTTGACAATAGGGGGGAGGGGGGTGAAGGTTCATGCAGATGTGCATGGAGATGGTAATTCGCTCGGACTTGCATTGAGAGGTAGAAAGAGGAGACAATTTTGTCCCGAGTGTCAGGTTTGTTTTGTCTAAACCAGATTATTACTCGAGAGACCAGAGGAGACACATTTGCAAGAGCGACCCCGGGTCACCAAAAACGACGAAGCCTAAACAACAAAAACAACAACCAGCTATATAATCCCTTGTTACAGCCATCTCTTTGGCATAATTCAGCGATTGCTTTCGCTGTGGTGGTCCCCACCTGATGAAGGACGCTTGTGTTGCGCCCGAAACGTCGTGATTTAATTTAGTTGTTTTCATTTTGTATTTGATTTGATTATTTTCACCTCCGTGACTTTACCGAAAGAACCAAAGAGTATGGATCATTGCAGTCACGAAAACTTCAAATCTAGAAACAACAAACAACAACATCAATAAAGTGCTGCAACGAAGCAAACATAAATCAACACAAAAACAATTGCCACGAGAAATCTGCAATATCGCACAAACATATATCAACGTTGTATAATAGCAGCCCGTGTGGCGCAAGTCGGATGGGGTAGATTATATTGAGACTGATCATCGTACATTTGCACGACATTAAGTTACGGAAACATTGCATCGGCAGAACCCTGACTATTGTACCAATATGTAAACAGACGAGGACACGTGTCAACTGCAATATCAAGTGAAGCTATTACAAGAGAGCACACGGAGGCTACTGGCGTTATTCAAACTGTTTCGAGTGGGCTTGGGCAGCACAACGTCAAGGACGAGGTGTTCATCGGTGGCGGAGAGTAATGACGGAACAGCTGCCCAAGAAAACTTCAAACCGGAGATAATCAAATCGGTTCGTGTGCGCAAGGTGGGCCGGTGGCGCAGTGGTTAGCGCACTGCGCTCCAAACCCGGCGATCCCAGTTTGTTTCCCGCTCGCAACCACTAACAAGTGGCGAATGTTTGAACCGGTTCTGGGCCTCCCCTAGGTCGACTCAGCCTCAAACGGGTACCTTGTGCGGTGTGTAAAGGGAGACAAAGGCGGCCGGGCGTGGTTGCTGGCCACCCACCACCTGGTCTGCCGTGCAGACCTTCATATGTGCACCCAGAGAGCACTTGCCCCAAGCAGTCTATTAAGGCTACACGGGGGATGTTTGCCTTTGCATTGTTTTGTATTGTGTCGTAGGATCGTGACGGATGGCGACCGCGCTTGCTAATAATGATAACTTGCACAACCCGTCCGGTAGTAGTAGTAGCGGCGGCGGCAACAATAGCAGCAAGCAGCGTCTCATCCCTGTATTCAGTTCCTACGCTTGATGGCAGCAGCGATATGTTCAGGAGCTGAGTGCCAATGTCGAGGTCTGCCGGCCACGAGAGGACTTCGCTGAGAGAAGCTGGTGGTGGAGTGCTGCTATTCCTCTCTCCGTTGTCGAGCAGAGCAGACGACTGCGGGTTTTACAATGCTTGGGACTTTGGGTTGCATGGCCACAGCTGTGGCTTGAGTGTTCCATTCATGAAGGAGATGTGTGTGTGTGTGTTGAACTTCTTTCGCGCCGTACGTAGCCAAACGTGCTCATCGGAGGTGCGGGGGAAGGACAACAAACTAAACTGGTGAACGCAGTTCTAAAGGACTGAGTTTTCTATCTAGATGATTTAAAAGTGCATAGCTCCAGTGGCTTCCTAATATCGGACGGAAGAGCGTTCCAGACGGCCGCAGAACCGCATCTGAAAGCGCCGCTTTACAGCGGCCGTCTTTGTTCGATGGCTTTGCAGCCAAAATCCGCTGCGATGACGACCGGAATACGCGTGACGGTTTCTGCTCCTTGACGAGACCAGCAAGGTACTGTGCTTCATTTGCGGCAAGCACTTTGTGTGTCATCATTCGGCAAACCGGAAGCCAATGCACCTCGGCGGACATGGTCGGATCTTGCAGCCTGCTGATGTTCCGATCATCAGCAGGCTGCTCTTCATCCTCCATTGAAGCGGCGCGGGCTGGTTTACGATGTGGTCCGTAGCTTGCTGGGGTTGCGTTGCCAGAGTCGCTCTGCCGTGGCTTTAATAAAAACAACATTTTTAAGGAGACGTGCGCATCGGCTTGGCGTTGCTCTGATGAGGTTCATGGTTACCCCACCGGTGTCTCAGAGAAGGAGGAGGACGAATATCGAAGCAAGGAGGCGCAATGTTTGGGCGTTTGTTCAGCGTCCGGCCGAACGCAATGAAAGCACAAAATGTGTCGAGTCCACGGTCGGTTTGTTTGGCAGGAGAGCCGAGTCCCACGTCCCCCCCGGTGCTTCCAAGCTGTGCCGTCCGCCTCTGACGGGGAGATTTGCGTCGCTTGCCGTCACAGACACCTCGCAAACTGGCCCCTTGCGCCAGGATGTTGGCGTGACGCCGCGTGACACCGCCGCGCTTGGCAGCAACTCCGCATGTTGTACGTTTCAACTTGCGCGCGATGGGGGATTGTTTTCTACATTTTTTTCATTAAAACATTTTTTTTGCCTTCAACGGGCTCCCCCGTGTTATGAATCAACTACCCTTCGCCAGTAACAACGTGGTGGTGATCCGGCAGCATGTGTTTAACAAATCCTCTCTTTTTGCCGATGAGACCCAGAAAGTCGAAACCGTCCAATATGGGTTTGCTTGCTTAGCTCGCTCTGTTTAAGCAAATGCTGCGTGGATATATTGGTCTGCGACGCCAATGCACTGGTAAACTAAAACTATTTACGTATAGTTTTTACGTGCGGGACAATACGCTTCTGCTTATACAGTTGCGTCGACATTGAGAGCGTTATAAGCTGACAATAATACACAACTCTCGCTGCAGAGAAAACAAACATAGCAAACTAAGAAATCTAATGCAAAACAACACAGAGAGTCGGCTAACCCAACAGTCAACACCCTACCTGGTTGATTAGCGTTCTTCCAATGAATTGCTAAACTTGAGAGAGAGAGACAAAACACAGACACGGAGACACAGACAGACACACAATCAGAGAAAGATAACACAGACACAGAGAGAGACACACACATAGACACACAGACAGACACACAAGCAGAGAGACATAACACAGAGACACACAGAGAGAGGGACACACACATAGACACACAGACAGACACACAAGCAAAGAGACATAACACAGAGACACACAGAGAGACAGACACACAGTCAGACACACAAGCAGAGAGACATAACACAGAGACACACAGAGAGAGGGACACACACATAGACACACAGACACACAAGCAGAGAGAGATAACACAGAGACACACAGAGAGAGGGATAGACACACAGACAGACACACAAGCAGAGAGAGAGATAACACAGAGACACACAGAGAGAGACACACATAGACACACAGACAGACACACAAGCAGAGAGACATAACACAGAGACACACAGAGAGAGACACACATAGACACACAGACAGACACACAAGCAGAGAAAGATAACACAGAGACACACACAGAGAGAGACACACACATAGACACACAGACAGACACACAAGCAGAGACAGATAACACAGAGACACACAGAGAGAGGGATAGACACACAGACAGACACACAAGCAGAGAGAGATAACACAGAGAGAGGGACACAAACATAGACACACAGACAGACAGACAGACACACAAGCAGAGAGAGATAACACAGAGACACAAAGAGAGAGACACACACATAGACACACAGACAGACACACAAGCAGAGAGACATAACACAGAGACACACAGACAGACACACAAGCAGAGAAAGATAACACAGAGACACAGAGAGAGAGAGAGAGACACACAACATAGGCATCCCCGGACTAACGACGGGCAATAAGATCCTGCGCCGCTCCGGCCCGGTTAGACGGGGGGGACCTCCAGTCAGCCGGCCGCGATGCACGAGCACGTGGGCTGGATGAGGAGCGTGGATGACAGCGACCGGCGAACGCACGTGAACTCCCGCAGAGACTATTTGACTTTTATTAATTTTAATTTTTTCACCTACGTGACTTTACCGAGAAAAACCTAAGAATATGAATCCTTGCAGTCACGAAAGCTTCAAATCTAGAATTAATAGCCTCTACGGAGAGGAATTCCACCTATCTGTTAGAGTTTTTAGCAGACAACGAGACAAGAAGTCACAGCTTCTCGAGATAACAAGGTAATGCAAGAACTGTTTTCTTGGAATTTCTCTCACTTGATACAGCTATCGTGCTGTGACGGTTCCACCTGAAGACGGAAGCTTGTGTTGCCTCCGAAACGTCGTGATTTTTATTTTTATTTTACTTTTATTAATTTTAATTTTTTTACCTACGTGACTTCACCGAAACAACCAAAGAATATAAATCCTTGCAGTCACGAAAGCTTCAAATCTAGAATCTCCCGCAAAGAGTTTTACGTCGCCGGCGCTCCCAAGTAGTCGCGGCCCATCGTGTAGTGAGTGGGCAGAGGGAGCAGCTCCTTGCGGGAAGACCACCACCGCATTACGTCAATGAAGGCGCCGTCGTCGTTGCTGAGCAGCGAACGCTCCTCCGTGTGAGCAGCGAATGTCGCAGCACCACCAGCTCGGCCTTTATCCACGTCGCGGTCAAGGACTCCATCGATCGCTCTGAGAGCGGCTTCACCGCGATCGCTATGACGGTCCAGGTGCTCCGTCGTCACCGGCACTAGATGCAATGTCGAGTCGCGGTCCGCCGTCAACGAGGTCATGACCTGGCGCGGCATTCGCAGGGAACGCTGTCACGCCCTCCTCGATGTTTGCCCACTGCAGTTCAGAGAAAGCACCGACGCCCGATCACATCCTGGAAGCTCGCCATGATATTGTCCAATGGGACACGTATTTTTTAATGGTAAATTACCTTACCTTCTTCTTGGTTCTTTCGGTAAAGTCACGTAGAAGGGAAGTAATAAAATAATAAAAATAAAACATAATGAAATAATGAAACACCACCAAGCTTGGTGGTGTTTCATTCTTCACCTGAGGACGGCTGCTTGCGTTGTGGCCGAAACATCGTGAGAATTATTTTATTATGTTTTATTTTTATTATTGTATTACTTCCCTTCTACGTGACTTTACCGAAAGAACCAAGAAGATGAATCCCTGCAGTCACGAAAGCTTTAGATCGAAATTTACCTTACCTTGTCGAGGCCTAGTCTCACTACTGCTGCACGTCTCGCTACTGCGTCGGTCTGCGTGGTTCTATTTCAAGGCTCTGCGTTGCGTTTTCGAGTTGTGTTACCGCTTGTTAGTCAGCGTGATGTCCGACGTTTCGCTTCCACGTGCTGGGAGTTTACTCGGGGACTCCAGTGGCATGCAATGCTGTGTGATCAAGAGGGGAACGTGGAGCCGTTTGGTTAAGTTCATGAAGAAGGTCCCAACCCGGTGGTGCGAAACGTCGGACATTATGCCGAACAACACGTAGCAGTTTCGATTTAAAGCTTTCGTGACTGCAGGGATTCATCTTCTTGGTTCTTTCGGTAAAGTCACGTAGAAGGGAAGTAATAAAATAATTAAAATAAAACATAATAAAATAATTCTCACGACGTTTCGGCTACAACGCAGACGGCTGCTTGCATTGTAGCCGAAACGTCGTGAGAATTATTTTATTATGTTTTATTTTTATTATTTTATTACTTCCCTTCTACGTGACTTTACCGAAAGAACCAAGAAGATGAACACGTAGCAGCACAACCCCAAACACAAAATCGGAGAGATGTACATCGTTGACTCATAATTGATGTTTGGGTCAAATCACGTGAGTGCAATGTGTCCGTACAGCCTCCTCCACCCGACACAGACAATTAATAAAGGTGTCATCTGATAAACAAACGTGTTTCATTACCGTGTTCAGCACACCGGTATGTTGAACAACAGAAAAATTAGGTTTTTTTCGGTAAAGTCACGTGAGTAAAAAAATTAAATAAAAAATTACTAAAAGTAATAATAGAAATAAAATAAAATAATACATCACGACGTTTCGGAGGCAACACAAGTCTCCGTCATCAGGTGGGACCGTCACAGCTAAAATTACCTACGTGACTTTGCCGAAAAAACCTAAGAGTATGAATCCTTGCAGTCGCGAAAGCTTCAAATCTAGAACAGATAAATCGTCACTTTTTCTTTCGAGTGACAGCTTTATTATGAATTGGCTGTGTCTGGTGGTGAAGGGTGTACAACACACACATCCTCACATGATCTGACGCCACAGCTTCAATTATGATACGTGATTTTGGTAGCGACAGTCCAAGTGTTGGGTAGACTGTAGTACTATATGTCTAGTTTAAATCGAAAACAGTAATACGGGAGACCCATTGTTTGACAGGGCTGACACCTTGAGACGAGGCTCTAAAGAAAGTTGTCTCTGGTGTGGACCAATCCGTTTCTAAGACAATACATATATTATCAGAGCATGTTTTTTTTTTTGCGTGTTCACCACAAGTATCTGTGGTTAACGCAGATATGATTCCTTGAAAAAAGCTTTCTGTTTGGCGTTTTAACATCTGAGCACGTGTTTTATTGCGTATGGATATCAAAGACTTTGGTCATATGTGTTCGCGGATAAATGAATTGATTGTGTACGATTATACATGCGCTCGTAAGTGCTTTAACCGAATTGAAGTTACGCTGTGAGGTACAGCGATGAGAATTGTATTTAGATAAAGAGCACAGAATGACATGACCCGCACATCCGATTAGCGCGGTTGACGACGTACGGTGTGAAAGAAGGTCAACATACACACATACTCCATTGCTCTGTATAGCTGCTCGCCTGTGTTTAATGTATCCACCGCATCGTGTTGCTTGGCACGATACCTGACGACTCTCCCTGCTTGTACAGTTCCATTTGCCGCGTTCCGCTCACGAAAGCTCCCGTTACGCGGCGCGAAACGTCGGACGTAATGCGACCAACGCGCCGCGGTGCAAGCCGAAAGGACACCATCGGCCGAGTCGCCGCTCAAAAGCGATCAACCACTGTCAGCCCACACACGCACGCACGCGGTTACTCCACGTGTCCGCATGGGTCGGTCGTGGTGGTTGTTTGACCATACCTCGCCACGCCGGTCAGTTGCGGTTTGATGTTTGAAGACCGAGGCCCTGGCTCGGTTCTAGGCCTCGTGGCCCAGTGTGAGTGCGCGGCCACCGCACCGCCGCTCCACAATCTCCACTATACCCGGATTTTGATTTAAAGCTTTCGTGACTGCAGGGATTCATCTTCTTGGTTCTTTCGGTAAAGTCACGTAGAAATAATAAAATAATAAAAATACAACATCGTAAAATACAATTCTCACGACGTTTCGGCCACAACGCAAGCAGCCGTCCTCAGGTGAAGAACAGGGCTGTCGGAAAGACAGCGTCTGAATGAGCACCACCAGGCTTGGCAGCGTATATTTAAGCTGGGTTAGAGGAGGAAGGGCGCCTTGACAAATGAATCTGAGACCCCCCCCCCACCTCCTACGCATTCCACAAGTAGTAACTAATCCCATATCTGCATTTTCCATAAATATGCTAAATTCATCTGTTGATATGCAAATTACTTTGTCAAGGCGCCCTTCATCTTCTAACCCAGCTTAAATATACGCTGCCAAGCATGGTGATGCTCATTCAGACGCTGTCTTTCTGACAACCCTGTTCTTCACCTGAGGACGGCTGCTTGCGTTGTGGCCGAAACATCGTGATAATTGTATTTTATTATGTTTTATCTTTATTATTTTATTATTTCTACGTGACTTTACCGAAAGAACCAAGAAGATATACCCGGATTTATTTCTCCTAATTCTTAGCGAAGATCTCAGTGTGTTCGGTCTCTCCACCGAAGGATTTGTTCAAATAACCTTTGAGTCTCTCGACATTTTAGCACCTCCAATGAGCGCGGTCGGCTACGTACGGTGCGAAAGAAGTTCAACATACGTACAACCGAAGGGATGTATATTGTGTGCTCACTCGTTCTGCCTGCCATGCAACGTTGTCCATTGTGCAGGGTAATAGTCAGACTCTGGGCCATCTCGCCACGCACTGGCGGAGCCAGTGGGGGGGGTGGGGTGGCATGTGCTCCCCCCCTCAATGATCCGATTTAAATCCCTAATTTCGATCGGATCATTGGGGTTTATTAGTAATAAATCGGAATTTTGCGACCACCACTGCCACTGTGTAGCATATTATTACGTGCCAAGGACTCTATGAGATGATAGGACAATAGAATGAATCCATAATTGGCAATAAGTAACAGCAAAGCAGTTATAAGTGACTCAGAATTGTGCGCAGTTGCGTATAGAGTACACGACTTCCCTGAAGGCATCACACAGCTTCAGCGAGCGCGATGCCGATCACACAACGCGGTTCGAATTCGACCCTCGATCGATGGCTGCGCCATCGCCGCACACGCCTCGAATAAAAATCAAGGGACAAGTCCTTACTTACTAACAACTCCTCTATCATGTTTCATTGCTGGAGGGGTTGCCCCCCCTCCCCTACCTGAAAATCCTGTGCTCCGCCAATGTCGCCACGTCGACATTTCTTCTTCTTATTATAATTTAAGTCCATCACACGATGAGCACCTACTATCCAGCAGCGTTTGTTCAGCACACAAACTCTGTTGGTGGAGGCTTTGACCTTTCGGATGTCGCTAACGACGTGCACGCTTGTTGGACAAACACTGCTGGGCTGCCAGGTGTCCAGTCTGTGATTAGTAGGCCTGGCACGGTTCGCTCGGGTTAGCACGTGAGTTCGTAGCACGGTTGGCTAAGTACGGTACTAAAGAAGTTCAACGTGCATACACACAAGAGCGCTCCAACCGAATTGGAGCTAAAGCTCACACTGGGCTGGACGAACACTCGCTTTTCTAAAGACAAAGATCCCCCGTATAGGCTCCAGAAGACTGTTGGGGCAAGTGCTGTTAGCGAGCACCTATGAAAGCCGAAAACTGCACACGAGGAGGTGGATGGCCAGCAACCACGCCCGACCGCCTTTGTCTCCCCGCCCTGCAGTGCTGATGTACACGCGCGCTGCACCGGGTGATTATTTCTATGGCAGAGTTGACCGAGGGGAGGCCCAATTCCGGTTCAGATAGTCGTCACTGATGTTGTCTTTGAGTGGGAATCGAACTCATGTCACAGTGCGCTAACTACTCTGCCACCGCTCCTCTGAGACATGCCCTCTCTGTCACGCAAACGTTAAAACCGCACAGCCGCATTTGGCAAAACTACATACATTCTATGATAATAGGTTTTTCCCCTTTTTCTGGCAACAAAACAGGTGTTAAGATGGTAAAACACCAAACTGAAACCTTTTACAAGGAATCATGTCTGCATTAACTACAATGCTTGTGGTCAGAATGCAAACAAAAAATACACTCTGATAATATATGCATTGTCCTTGAAACTGATTGGTCCACACCAGAGACAGCTTTATTTTGAGCCTCGTCTCAAACGGTGTTAGACCAGAGGACGCCAAAAGGCGTACGCTGCACAACGACAATTCCTCTATCAGAGTAATGAGAGCTCGGGTGAGCATCTACATCATGGGGCCTCCTTTGCCAGTACCAAAATATGATAATGGGTTTTTCTCTGGCAACATACATCATAGGTGGGCATAGCGCTGAGCATGTATTGAAGTTCAGTGACACGGCGAATATCGTGCTGGTACACTGTGCACCGCCGTGGTGTAGCTCTGCGATTCGTGCACTGCAACACGGACCCGACAATCTAAGTTCGATTCCGGCCCACGGCTAACATCAAGTGATGAATGACGTCTGAAACGGTTCCTCGGGCCTCCCTTTCACTCGCCTCTTGCTGACCAGCGTGGCGAAGTATGGTTAAACACGACCTGAACGGCTCACACACACACAGAGTGGTGAAGTATGGTTAAGCACGCCCTGAACGACTCACACACACAGAGTGGCGAAGTATGTCTAAACACGCCCTGAACGACTCACACACATAGAGTGGTGAAGTATGTCTAAGCACGCCCTGAACGACTCACACACACAGAGTGGTGAAGTATGGTTAAGCACGCCCTGAACGACTCACACACACACAGAGTGGTGAAGTATGGTTAAACACGCCCTGAACGACTCACACACATAGAGTGGTGAAGTATGTCTAAACACGCCCTGAACGACTCACACACACACAGAGTGGTGAAGTATGTCTAAACACGCCCTGAACGACTCACACACACACAGAGTGGTGAAGTATGTCTAAACACGCCCTGAACGACTCACACACACAGAGTGGTGAAGTATGTCTAAACACACCCTGAACGACTCACACACACACAGAGTGGTGAAGTATGTCTAAACACGCCCTGAACGACTCACACACACAGAGTGGTGAAGTATGTCTAAACACGCCCTGAACGACTCACACACACAGAGTGGTGAAGTATGTCTAAACACGCCCTGAACGACTCACACACACAGAGTGGTGAAGTATGTCTAAACACGCCCTGAACGACTCACACACACAGAGTGGTGAAGTATGTCTAAACACGCCCTGAACGACTCACACACACAGAGTGGTGAAGTATGTCTAAACACGCCCTGAACGACTCACACACACAGAGTGGTGAAGTATGTCTAAGCACGCCCTGAACGACTCACACACACACAGAGTGGTGAAGTATGTCTAAACACGCCCTGAACGACTCACACACACAGAGTGGTGAAGTATGTCTAAACACACCCTGAACGACTCACACACACAGAGTGGTGAAGTATGTCTAAACACGCCCTGAACGACTCACACACATAGAGTGGTGGACAGAGGTCGCAGACGGGTTTTGATTCCTTACCCGTACCCGTACCCGGCCGCACCAGGGTCGCAAATGGGTACCCGTACCCGGCCGGGTACGGGTACCCGTTCCCTACCCGTACCCGTACCCAAAATGAGTGACAAACGGTTACTCACCAGTGACTCACGGCCTACCCGTACCCGTACCCGGCCGCACCAGGGTCGCAAACGGGTACCCGTACCCGGCCGGGTACGGGTTGCCGGGTATCGGGTAGGGTACGGGTATCGGGTACCCGGTTGCGACCTCTGGTGCTGGAGTATATGTATTGCTGCTATGCTGCTCTGTGTCGACACAATAGCGTTGTCGGCACGCAATGAATTCGTTACGAACCGCAGGCAACGCTCATGACTCGGTTTAGCCCCGAGGTGTTTCTGATCGCCGTCTCCTGTGCACACCGATGGCGAGCGAGGCTCTACGTTGCTGGGGATGATCGGGCATTTGTTGTTTTTTGCCGGCGCAGTTTCTCAAGACGACTAATCAGTGCAATCGGAGTCACGAGAGTTACTCAAATCTCTCTCCTTGAAAACTCATCTCGTCAAATTGGCCTTCACCCCCTAAGTTCCGGCTGGTTTTTTCCCCGTTTCTATTCTTGTGTTTTTTACTTTGCACGCTTTTGCGTACGCGGCTGCGTTGTTGGATCTGCGGACGCGATGCGCCTTGTGCATTCAAATTACCGTGAAGCCATCACCCCTCGCTATACGGCGACTCGATATACGGGATTTCTAAACGCGGACAACTTTTCTGCGAACGCGTGTCTGCTCCGCATATCCAGTGGATGTCCGTGTATATTATTGATTGTGATTGCGTTAGGGCGCAGCATGCATTCGATCGGTACACGGTGAGGTGTCTTCATAACGTGCCCGTGTTTTAAAACTCAGGCCACGCCTTGTCAATGAAGTCCCTCACCTCCCGTGTGTGTGTGTGGCTCAAGCCGCGCAGTGCACAGAGCTCCACTCACCTCGGCCAACGCACTTTGCATGCACATCATTGGCCCGACTCAACGTGTGCGAGCGACGTTTACGCATTTGCAAGAAGTCGACTTTGCGGAGAGGACCACACGTCCCAGTGCCATGTCCTTGATCTTCGGTGAAACAAAGCCTACGTCTCTACACACACACACACACTCTCAAATGTTTGTTGAACTTCTTGCACACCGCACGTAGCCAACCGTGCTAATCGGAAGGCCGATCCGTGTGTTGAATTAATTCGGTTTTGCTTGGGATTTTTTATCGAACTCTGGGACCAGATTTTTGCCATGGTGTTGGTGTTCGTCAGGATGATTGTGCTTGCTGACACAAACTCATCCGGGTTGTGGTGCAGCCCGCGTTTTCGCGGTCGTGCCGCATGGCTAGCTCTCTGATGTCTCGTCGGATTGTACCGCAGGTTTATTTTGGCACGCTGGTCCGACGGTTCAGAGCCCCACGTGCCAGGAGCTTCTTGAGACGCTGCCACATAGGCAGGCTCGTGTCTCTTCGGTAAGCCGTCCGAGTCTTGCAACCCCGGCACGTACGGGCTGGAGAGTAAACCAATGTAGTGTGCGCCCCTTCAACGGAGGAGGGATATCAAAACTGCACGAACTCTCCCTGAAGCCCTCTCGTCTTGGCGATTGGCGACTGAACGTTTTGCTGCCACCGTGCGCAAGAATAGCGTAGTTCCCGATGAGTCTCGCGGCCCGTGGAGCGAAACGTCGGACGCACATCGGAGAAAGATACTGCTTGTAATGTACACACGTAGTTGGTAAGAGGGCCATGTCTAATAGGACGAGGCCCATGTCACTGTGAAGATTGGTCACAGATCGTCAACCGCGAGTTCTATTCCCGCTCACGGCCACCACAAGTGACGATTATCTGAGCCGGACATGGGCTTCCCCTTGGTCGACTCAGCCTCAAACGAGCGTCTGGCGCGCTGTGCAAACATCGCCACTCGGACGGGCGTGCACCGAGCTGAACTTCATAGGTGCTTGCTAGCAGCACTTGTCCCACACTCATTTTAAGGCTATACGGGGGAATCGTTGTCTTTATCTTAGTAAGTGTCCTTCAGTTTGACACGTAGGAGGCTTTCGTGACCAATATCATCCATAATAGAGTTTTTTGGGGTTAGATTGCATATATATATAAACGTGTTATTAAAACCCACCACCACCCGACACAGCCAACTAGTAAGGTTTGTCACGTAAACAGAACGTGGCCAATTCGTTACTGGTACAGCACTAGTGTGTAGTTTATAGTGCAGTGTATAGTGTAGTGTATAGTGTAGTGTATAGTAGTGTATAGTGTAGTATACTAGTACAGCACTAGTGTGTAGTATATAGTGTAGTGTATAGTGTAGTGTATAGTGTAGTGTATAGTGTAGTATACTAGTACAGCACACCGGTGTGTTGGAGAGCTAAGCCACACCATTTACAATCCGAGTAACGACGTTTCGCCAGCAATTACAACTAGCTTCATCAGGCGACAGGCCAGGAATACGTATCATTCGCCCTGCAATCCACAACCGGTGCAAAACGCTGCGGTGTACGGAGCCCGCGGTGAGTTTTTTTTATTTGGGGAGAGGGGGGTGGTGATGGTGGTGGTGGTGGAGCGTCCCCCCCCGCAAGCCTCGTTCCGCGCGACATCTGTGCACACTGCGCCAGGCGCGCGCGTTGCGCTTGACGGCTCTCGATCGCCATGGCGTTCACGCGCTCGCGAGTACCCGCTACTGTGAGCGTGTGCTCCTCCCCCTCCTCCCCCATGCATCCATGCCCCATTCAAGCCACCCCCCGACAAAGCCAAACCCACCCCCTCCCTCGCTTGTTAATTCCCTTCCTCTCTGCCACCCCCACCCACCGCACACACACACACACGCACGTCGGCACCACCCACCCATCAAAAATCAAACGCCGAATCAAAAGGTCTCGGCGTGGTTTACAATACACAACGAAAAGCCCGCGTGCTTTTTTCTTTTTTTGTAAAGAGGTGCCACTGTTCGCGTGTGATCGGTAATTCGCAGTTAACGAACGGGCAAATATAAACTCGGTAAATCCACTGCGTGTGATCCTCCAGCTGCGACGCACACGTGCAGCACCAGCGCGTCCCGCGCGCGCGCGCGCTCGGCTCGCCCACGTGGGTTTAAAGAGACACCAAAGACAAAGATCCCCCGTATGGCGCCGGCAGACGGTTGGGGCAAGTGCTGTTAGCGAGTAGCACCTTTGAAGCCTGGTACGGCACACGAGGGCGTGGGTGGCCAGCAACCACGCCCGCCACCTCCTTCGTCTCAGCAGTGGCGATGTGTTTACTGCACACCGCACACAGGTACTCATTTGAGACCGAGTCGACATATGGGAGGTCCAGTACCGGTTCAGATAATCGTCACCGGCGTTGGCCGTGAACGGGAATCGAACTCGGGTCGCCGGATTAGTCGCGCAGCGCGCTAACCGCTGCACCACCGCTCCACCGTCACGCCCCCCCCCCCCCCCCCCCCCCCAACGAAGTGGGGAGGCTGCCCTCTTCTCCCAGTAGTGGGGATTGAGAAAAGTGGTTCCGATTCATATCGGGCAGTTTTTATAACTTTGGGTAAAGTTTGCCCGATATACATACGTGATTTATCGAGGTGCCATTGTGTCGACCAACTTCCACGCGCCCACGGGCGCTTGCACGCGTCTGCGAACAGCTGGATACAAAGAGGGCCACTGCGATTATTCGTGCCCTACCAAGTAGTGCGGAGGGCAGGGGTGGTGGGTAGTTCACGTGGGAGCGCATTTGTCTTTGGTGTCAGCGACGCAAATGTTACGCACAGATGTGCATCGTTGGCACTCTGTCACGAGTTTCAGCCGGAGAGGTTCATGCACTCCTTGAGCTGACGATACCCCGCAGCACAAATGAGTTCAAGTGAAGATCTCTTTCGTGTTTAACGCGGGCATTGTCGATTCACAGTTCATGTTGGATGACATTGTCGTGTAGATATCGTGTAGAGTTGAAGCGTAACCCTCCACCACCAGACAGCGGCAATTACAACGTTCGTCACGTGGGCGCACCTATGCAAAGCGAACAGAGTTTTTTGTCAATTCTGTCCGACGTTTCGCTGCTCCTCCCGCGGGCGTTCTTGATGTCCTGGTGGGACTGTGGCACAGTGGCGAGTGCCCTGCGCAATTATCCCGACATCCTGAGTTCGATTACTGGCAATGGCTCACGTAAGTGGCAAGTTTATACCTGAATCGGTCCCGGGCCTCCCTCTTCACCAATCCACGTTGACGAGTTTGGTGACGTTTCTGGTCAAAACTACCCCGATGACCGGTATGACGTGGAGGAGGCCTTCATCCAGCAGTGGAGTGACAAAGGAATGCAATAATTACTTTAAATGACTCCTAGTCTTCCTCTTACGTGAAGTTCCGTAAGTCTGGCGGTGCAGATGTTCTTATACGCAGGTCAACACGACATAATTCATGAAAACTTTTGGTGGTTATCACCCCAAATATCACCAATCATAGTCAGAGACACTTACGCATTACGTTATCTTACCACCACTAATGTCTGGGTGTTTATATGTGGGGCAAACTGTAGCGTGTACACATGTTGAACGTTTTTCGCACCGTACGTAGCCAAGCGTGCTAATCGAAGTGCAGTGGTTAGCACACTCCGTCACGAACCCGGCCACGCGAGTTCGATTCCCGATCACGACCAAAAACAGTGACAATTATCTTGATTTGAAGCTTTCGTGACTGCAGGAATCCATACTCTTTGGTTCTTTCGGTAAAGTCACGTAGGTAGAAAAAAATATATAATAATAATAATATATTACGACGTTTCGATCGCAACACAAGCGGTCGTCCTCAGGTGCAAAAAAATAATCCAGCAGTGGAACTGCTGAAACGTCGTGATATATATTTAGATTTTATTATTGTTCTAGCTACGTGACTTTACCGAAAGAACCAAAGAGTAGTGACAATTATCTTGATGGGGTTCCGGGGCCTATGTGCAGTGCCGACCTTCACTGGTGCTCGCTAACAACAGCATTTGCCCCAACAGGCTGCTAAAGCTGTAGGGGAGATGTTTGTCCTGTTTGTTTTAGGGGAGCGGTAGTGTAGCAGTTATCGCGCCACGACCAGTAACGATTTTCTAGTTTCTTACCGGTCTTGACCCTCCCCTAGGTCGACCCAGGCTTCAAAAAAATTTGTGCCGGTGCGGTGTGTGAACATCAACAGTGGGGAGACAAATTCGGCCGCGCGTGGTGTGGGCCACGCAACCTGCTTTGTGTGCTCGCTAACAGCACTTGCCAAAGAAGTCTGTTAATAAAAAAAGCCTACACGGGGGATCTTTGTCTTTGTGCCTATGCCTCGTCCTCTTCATTTTCTTAAAAATATGTGTTACTCTTTCTTTAAACCACCCCCCCACCCTCTCTCTCTATTTAAGGCCTTGACTCAGAGGCATTGGGTTTCTGTGTGTCTATGTTGTGTGTCTCTCTCTGTGTGTCTCTGTGTTGTCTCTCTCTGTGTGTGCCAGCGGGCGTTCGACACTTCACGTGGCCTCAAGGTGCACATGGCCTGGCACAAGCGTCGTGGTGACGTCACCGCCACTTAGTGGCGAATGGCGGTTGTTGTTGTTGTTATGTTGTGTCTATCTCTCTCTGTGTGTCTCTGTGTTGTCTCTCTCTGTGTGTCTATGTTGTGTCTATCTCTCTCTGTGTGTCTCTGTGTTGTCTCTCTCTGTGTGTCTATGTTGTGTCTATCTCTCTCTGTGTGTCTCTGTGTTGTCTCTCTCTGCTTGTGTGTCTGTCTGTATGTCTCCGTGTCTGTGTTTTGTCTCTCTCTCAAATTTAGTTCTACCTGATGACGACCGCCTGTGTTGCAATCGAAACGTCGTACTATATTATTTAATTTATTTTCTTTCTACGTGACTTTACCGAAAGAATCAAATATATATAATTGTTTTTCCGCAATTTCAATACATAGTGTACAGGCTTTCGCAACAATTCAGTAGTATTCATAATAAATGTGTCGTAACCCTCCACCACCCGACACGGTCAATCAGCAAAAAAAGTGTCACGTTGACAAAAGACAAATAGTTCACTACTTTAGCCCACCGGTGTGTTGAAGAGTGAATCCACAACATTTACAGTTTTTGAGTAACACGACGTTTCGCTGGTAATTACATCCAGCGTCATCGGGCAATTCGCCAGAATATGATTGATGTTTGGGTCAGATATGGTCAGTAAAATGTGTGTCGTACACCCTGCTCGACCAGACGAAGCCAGATAGCTAGTTCTCCAACACACTGGCGTGCTGAAGCAGCGATACATCGACAACTTTACGAATTGGCTGTGTTCGGGTGGTGGAGGGTTTACGACACACCTTTTACTTACGAGACCTGACCCAAAATCAATTATGAATCCGTGTGCAGCCTTTATTACGCACCGGTTCATTTTTTGAGTGTTCACTTTGCGTCGTCTTTATTTGAATGCAGTGAATGCGATTCTTGCTAACGGCCTCAATGGTTTGCAACACACGCGCGCGCGCGAGCGTGTTTGTGTGTTATTTTGTTATGTGAACTTCGCGCGAGACACAGGTGGTGGTGGTGGTTGTGGTGGTGGCGGCGACGATCACGACGCGTCGCTCTTGTCTCTGTTCGTGTGTCCTCCCACGTGCATCCCTTCCTGTTCCTGTCCACTTCAGTCTCTCATCTCTAGACGTCTCTCCGCGTGTCACTGCATTTCTCCAAACGCCTCTCTCCCCCGCTCTCTCTCTCTCTGTGTGTCATATATCACACAACATCTCTCTAACTTTCTCTGGCTATGTTACTGACTCATCTTTGTGTGTCTCTCTGTATTTATGCCCGCATCTGTCTTTGTCTCTCTCGCCCATGTGTCTCTCCGTATTTCTCCACCCATCCACCCCGCCCCCCATGTCTCTCTCTCTCATTTTACATCTCTACGCATAAACTTTCTCCACGTTCGTCGATCTCTAAGTGGGTCCTGTCTCTTCGCGCATCCTCCCTGCATCTCAAAATACACACATACATCTCTGTCTCTCTCTCACTACACACACACACGTCTCTGTGTCTCTCTCACCCTCTCACTACACACACACATCTCTGTCTCTCTCTCACTACACACACACATGTCTCTGTGTCTCTCTCACTCTCTCACTACACACACACGTCTCTGTGTGTCTCTCACTCTCTCACTACACACACACACGTCTCTCACTCTCTCACTACACACACACACGTCTCTGTGTCACTCTCTCACTACACACACACACGTCTCTGTATCTCTCTCACTCTCTCACTACACACACGTCTCTGTGTGTCTCTCTCACTACACACACACACGTCTCTGTGTCTCTCTCACTACACACACACGTCTCTGTGTGTCGCTCACCCTCTCACTCTGTTACCTTCTGCAACTCGTCGTTTTGCCATCCCACTTTCGCCGATAAGACATCGTCAGTGTGTGCGCGTCGCCACACGTTTGCAACCATCGGGGTTTGACAGCACGATGATGATGATCATGGAGGGGGGTATTTTCACTTTTCGCGTTTTGTCGGGGGGGGGGGGGAGCGCACGTCAGGGGCCGCACTAAAGTCCACCACGTGGCAATGAAGAACACCGCTCTTCATCATCTCTCGTCGTCCTCTACCTGCACCACCCCCCTCCGTTTACCCCACAGGCGCTTCGGCCCCAAGTGCGCGGGCTGCTCCCAGGGCATCTCGCCCAGCGAGTTGGTGCGCAGGGCACGCGAGCGCGTCTACCACGTGGCGTGCATGACGTGCGCGCTCTGCGGCAAGCAGCTGCGTACCGGCGAGGAGCTCTACATCCTGCCCGGGGGGGCCTTCCTCTGCAAGGAGGACTACCTCGCCTCCGGGCCCCCCCTCGACCCCGCAGCCGCAGCAGCCGCAGCAGCAGCCGCCCACGGCTCGGCAAGCAGCAGCGGCGGAAGCCCCTCGGACGCGGCGCCCCTCCGAGACGCCGGAGTCAGATCGGGTGAGTCGATTGCCTCCGAAGCAGTGGCGGGGTGATTATCCCAGGAGCAGGAGTAGCTATGGGCCCCGCACTTTCATGCCCCCCCCCCATCCCCCGCCCGAAACGCTTTCAAGCTATCGATTCCGGTTCGGTGATTCTGCACTTGCTCTATTACTATAGTACTATACCGCCTTCAACTTGTATGAAGGACTGGGTGTTTAAGGTTAGCGATTTGTCGTATGAGCTGGCTGTATAGCGAATGAAGAAATACAATTACTTTACTGTGCAAGTAAAATAATGTGTTTTAATATTTATGTGTTTTTATTTTATTTAGGGCCCCTTTATAACATATCCTACAGGCCCCGCACTAGCTTAATCCGGCACTGATACCACCACTCCCCACCCCTTCTTCCAACCCCCCCCTCCCATGCCTCCCTCCCCTCCACCAACCCCTCTCATCCCCTCTCCCCATCACCAACCCCTCTCATCCATCCTCCCACACCCCCCTCCTCAACGCCCCTCCACCAACCCTCCTCCACCGACCGTCCATGCACGTGCGCTGTTGGATGTCGCCGTCTGTGTTTACGCGTTTACTTGCTGCTTCTTGTTGTTGTTGGTCCGGCGTGGTTGCTGGGCAACCCATCATCATCTCGTATGCCGTGCCGAACTTCAGAGGTCCCGTTAAGGCTACACGGGGGATCTTTGTCTTCTCGTTTCGTTGTGGGGAGCGGTGGTGCAGCGGTTAGCGCCACGCTGCGCTACGAACCCGACGACTCGAGTTCGATCCCCACTCGCGGCCAACACCGGTGACGATTTCATGAACCGGTACTGGGTCTCCCCTAGGTCGACTCAGCCTTAAACGAGTACCATGGTGCTGTGTGTAAGCATCAGCAGTGTGGAGACAAAGGCGGCCGGGCGTGGTGCTGGCTACCCCACCCCCTCGTGCGCTCGCCTTTGCAAAGCCAGGTTCACATCTGGCCAAATAGTTGGAATCTGCACGGCGAATTGTCGAGACGTGTGCACGTGCGCATTTGCGAGCTGCGATTGGCTGTTATCATCATCAATGGCCTTGTTGCGCAAATACTCTCGCTGTGGATGTGTACAAGGCAGTTACGGGCAACTATGAAGAAATTGCGCGAGTTTGAGAGCGATAGGTTGCGCAACTGATCGCTCAGTGGGGAGCGGTGGCGCACTTGTTAGCGCACTGCGCAACAACCCCCCCACCCCGCCACGTGGCACCTGAGTTCGATTCTCGCTGGCTGTCCACACGAGTGGTCATTATCTGAATCGGTCACGGGGGTACCCCCGAGGTGAAACTCAGCATTAAAGGGGTACTTGCTGACGGTGTTATCACTACTCGCGAGACAAACTCTGTTAATAAAGTTATACAGATCTGCTGCTCGCACCGACGACTGTTAGTTTCTTTGAATAACAGCGGCAACGAGTGCTTCTTTTATTATCATCCAGAGAGACGTGCTCGAACGAATTGCCTGCCGTCAACAAAGCCGGTCACACCAGTCAATTAGATGGGCCTCCGACCGCAGTCTATGCACTGCGCGCACGTGGCGACGTTTTTTTTATTTCACACGAAACGGTTTCAATTTAGGGATGTGCAATTGTCATGCTTGCTCCGAGAGTATACCGCCGTACGGATACTGCTGTGCTGCTGAGTTTCGTAGATGTCGGTTGCAGGAGTTTTTGTATAGTTCTTGATGACACACGAAGTGATCTCAGACAGGCCGTAGTCAAAGAGAGCATGGCGGATTTATTGTGAACACGTGCAGCGAGGCATTCGTGGCATTATTTTGCACACCGCATATTTCAATGTAATATACTGTATGTAAACACTTTTACTCGATAATCTCTGACTGGCAACATTCGGTAGACTTTAAAACTGTGCTTCCGATGTGTTCTATGTACGCTACGTGCAATTAGAATCATTGCCGGAAAATATATAATGAAAAACATTCGAAAATAAACGTCAGTGCACGTTGCAAGAACACACGTAGATTGAACAAACTCCACGTGTGCTCTTGCAAATGCATATTTACAAATACTTGATCACATTTTCATTTCGATCGCTGTACAAGTTCGCATCGTCATACGCACTTTATAAGGGTAGCGGGTCTCCCTTGACACAGACTCACCTGTTGGTCCCCTCTGGGTCTCTCATCTGGTTATTTGTCTCGGCTGCGGTGAAGTATGGTCAAAGCCTTCATCCAGCAGTGGATTGTCAAAGGGCTGCACGTGGCACCATATCATCATCATCGTCATCATCATCGTCATCATCGTCATCATCATCATCGTCATCATCATCGTCATCATCATCATCATCGTCATCATCATCATCGTCATCATCGTCGTCATCATCGTCATCATCGTCATCATCATCATCGTCATCATCGTCATCATCATCGTCATCATCGTCATCATCATCGTCATCATCATCATCGTCATCATCATCGTCATCATCGTCATCATCGTCATCATCATCATCGTCATCATCGTCATCATCATCGTCATCATCATCATCGTCATCATTATCGTCATCATCATCGTCGTCATCATCGTCATCATCATCATCATCGTCATCATCATCATCGTCATCATCATCATCATCGTCATCATCGTCATCATCATCGTCATCATCATCATCGTCGTCATCGTCATCATCATCATTATCGTCATCATCGTCATCATCATCATCATCGTCATCATCATCGTCATCGTCGTCATCGTCATCATCATCATCATCGTCATCATCGTCATCATCATCGTCATCATCATCATCATCGTCATCATCATCATCATCGTCATCATCGTCGTCATCATCATCGTCATCATCGTCATCTTCATCGTCGTCATCGTCATCATCATCGTCGTCGTCATCGTCATCATCATCGTCATCATCGTCATCATCGTCATCTTCATCGTCGTCATCGTCATCATCATCGTCGTCATCGTCATCTTCATCGTCATCATCGTCATCATCGTCATCATCGTCATCATCATCGTCATCATTGTCATCATCGTCGTCGTCATCGTCATCATCATCGTCATCATCGTCATCTTCATCGTCGTCATCGTCATCATCATCATCATCGAGACCTCCCTCGTCCCTCTCACAACATGCTCAACCCATTTCGTCACTAGCAATGCCCGAAAATAAACATACCTGTTTATGCAGGAAATAATTGACGACGTTTCGGGCAAGGACACAACAGCTCGCGACTGCGATTAACCGCCCCGGGTTCAATCTCGGTCTTTTCTAACTAAAGCAGAGCCAGCGCATCGTGGCATCTCGCCGCGTATCCGTGTCCGTTCCCCTGCGCGATGGCTTCGGGCAGTGGCTCCCATCATCTCCATTCCTGGAGACCCATCACGCTACGCATTCTTTATGATTACCACCACACTCCCCCGGTCATTTACAAATTAAACAACGTTTTCTTGGTTCTTTCGGTAAAGTCACGTAGAAGGGAAGTAATAAAATAATAAAAATAAAACATAATAAAATAATTCTCACGACGTTTCGGCTACAACGCAAGCAGCCGTCTTCAGGCTTGCGTTGTAGCCGAAACGTCGTGAGAATTATTTTATTTTATTATGTTTTATTTTTATTATTTTATTACTTCCCTTCTACGTGACTTTACCGAAAGAACCAAGAAGATGAATCCCTGCAGTCACAAAAGCTTTAAATCGAAATTTAAACAACGTTATCTGGTCATGCTGCTGCTGCGTTGGCAGTGGTGCACAAACACAACTAACAGCAACAACAAAATTCGTTAATGACACCGTGGCCCTTAAAAGGAAAATCGCGAATTATGCGACGTTTTGAGCAACGGCAAACCCAATAATTGGCCGATAACTTTATTAATATAGAGAGGACCGCAGAGCTTGGAGGAGGGCATTTGGTGCCGGCTCACCGCTTGGCTGCCTTCCCGCTTGTGGCTGCCACCTCCTCGTGTCTCTGAGTCCGTTCTGTCTCTTCGGAAGGGAGCCTACGTGATGCGACGCGTGGCAAGTTGGGATTATTATTATTTTTACGGTATTGGTATTGGGCCAGACGCGCCGTTTAGGGTCTCTATCACGGCTTGGTGGTGTTCATTCAGACGCTGTCTTTCCGACAGACCTGTTTTTCACCTGAGGACGGCTGCTTGCGTTGTGGCCGAAACGTCGTGAGAATTGTATTTTATTATGTTTTATTTTTATTATTTTATTATTTGCCTTCTACGTGACTTTACCGAAAGAACCAAGAAGATGAACAGAAAGCCGTTTGATAAAATTGTGATAAAACCTCCAAACGTTCTTATATCCTACACACGTGCGTGTGGATAGAATGTTATCGTCAGGAATATACAGATTCCCCCCCCCCCCCTTGGCGATTCGATGAATTCCCACCAAGCAAAGTTGTGAATCGATGTAAATATCGATTATTTCTGATATTTTATGTTGCCGGCGTCTGGTTTGGATCGCTTATCGATTGTTTCATTTGCTCTGTCAGTCTTGTATGTAAGATTGAGTTCGCTCAATTTAGCCCACATGTATGCGCATATTATTGAAATCGATCGGTGTCATCGAACAATCGTACAAAGTCCACATACTCAACGACACATAGCAGGATGCTCACACAAATGTGTGTGTGTGTGAGCATTCTGGGCCTCCCCTGGGTCGGCTCAGCCTTTAATCGAAAACTCATTTCTTTAGAACTGCTTTTGATTTTTACTTTATTTCCTTTCCCCGCACCTCCGACTAGCACGGTTGGCTGCGTACGGCGCGAACGAAGCCCGGCATACATACATACATGGCGCGGTGCATAAACATCAGTACCGGGGAGACAAAGGCGACCGTGCGTGGTGTTGGACGAAAATCCCATTAGTGTGCACTGCCGGCATATTATGGGTGTTCGCTAAGACCGCTTGCCCCAACGGTCTGTTTTTGTATTTGTCTCCGCGCTTGCGCACGGGGAACAGTGGCCTAGTGGTTGGCGCAATACGCGACGAACCCTGACGCTTGGGTTGGATCCCTGTGCGCGGGTAACGTCAGTGGCAAGTGCGGTAAGAACTTGTCCTGGGGCCTGTCCTTAATCGCCTCCAATGAGCCCGGGTTTCCCTCGCTTTGAGCGGGTTCGATTCGTATGATTTTGCGTAAATGCGGATAACCTATTTCTACCAGTGCCGGATTAAGCTAGTATGAAAAAAAAAATCACACGTAAATATGAAAACACAGATTGTTTTACTTGCATAGTATAGTAATTGTATTTTTTCATTTGCTATACAGCCAGACAATACCACAAATCGCTAACCTTAAACACCCAGTCGTTCATAAAAGTTGAAGGCGGTATAGCACTATTGTAATAGAGCAAGTGCAGAATCACTAAACCGGAATTGATAGCTTGAAAGCGTTTAGCGCGGGGCCCTTGAAAGTGCGGGGCCCGTAGCATATTTATTTGCCTACTTTTGCTACGAGGATAATCCGGCACTGCGATACGCGGGTTGAATTCACTCACACGACCATGCGGTCGCACTCGGCAGGCAGCGTCCCCGTTTCTTTGGAACGCATCTACCGCACAAAGCGAGGGCAACTTGTAGCTCGTGCGACGTGTAAACAAACGTCGCTATCGAGGCTGTGCGGCGTTACTCCCGACAGTCCCTGCACACATTGTGAGATTTAAAAGAAAAAAACGCCTAATCTCCGACGCGCATTGGACAAAGATTCACAGCAAAACAAAATATTGGAGTTTCGTTTAACGATTAAACATTTGAGTGCGCGCAAATGTAAATTAGGCTTATCAAAGGCGCTTTCAACTCTTGTCGATGAGCAAAGCAGCCAAGTGCATTCATGGAGCTTCGAAACACTGTCAAAGACAAAGATCCCCCGTGTAGCCTCAACAGACACTGTGGGGCAAGTGCTGTTAGCGAGTAGCACCTATGACGGCCAGCACGGCACACGAGGGGGTCGGTGGCCAGCACCACGCCCAGCCGCCTTTGTCTCCCCAGTGGCGATGTTTACACATCGCATCCGGGCACTCATTTGAGGCTGAGTGGACCTAGGCGAGACCCAGGACTCATTCAGATAATCGTCTGTGGTGTTGGCCGTGAGCGGGAATGGAACTCCGTTTGCCGGGTTCGTAGCGCAGCGCGCTAACCACTACACTACCGCTCCCCCTTTCCATACACTTTACACAAAACCGTGATGAGGGTTACAAACTGAGTAATCATTGGAAAGATGTGATTAACCATGCAAAAAAGATGTAACTACACTTATTTGGACCATCTTATTTAACAGACAACTATTACAGGTTATTGATAGACAGCCAGTTTGTTATTTTACCAGTTTTAGTTTTTACTTGCTTTCTTTTTTCACACTTTTGTTATGTATGCTAGGTGTTAGTTACAAACCGCACCTCTCCATAACAAAGGCTCAGTCCTTTGTTATGCAGTCTATTCTTAGTCTTAAGCCTCAGCTTACCATATTAATAAAAAGTGTGCCGTTCCTGGCCCTTCCCCCCTCAACCATTATATATACGGGGTGGTATTTCTTGTGATCTCTCATTTACTTGATACAGCTGTCGTGGCTGTGACGGTTCCACCTGAAGACGGAGGCTTGTGTTGCTTCCGAAACGTCGTGATTTTTTATTTTGTTTTATTTTACTTTTATTAATTTACATTTTTTACCTACGTGACTTTACCGAAAAAACCTAAGAATACGCTTCAGGAGAGGGGTTGGTGTCGTTTTGCTCTTCCTCGTTCATCGAAGCAGCGCGGGCTGGTTTACGATGTGGTCCGTAGCTTGCTCGGGTTGCGTTGCCACAATCGCTCTGCCGTGGCTCGTGGCTTTAATTAATAAAAAAACAAAAACATGTTTAAGGAGACGTGCGCATCGTCTTGGCGTTGCTCTGCTGAGGTTGATGGTTTTACACCACCTGTGTCTTCGAGGAGGAGGAATGTCAAAGGCAAGGAGGTGCGCGATCATCTTGGTTCTTTCGATAAAGTCACGTAGAAGGGAAGTAATACAATAATAAAAATAAAACATAATAAAATAATATAATAATATAGTAATAAAATAATAAAAATAAAACATAATAAAATAATATATTATTACATTATTTTATAATGTTTTATTTTTATTTTTTTATTACTTCCCTTCTACGTGACTTTACCGAAAGAACCAAGAAGATGAATCCCTGCAGTCACGAAAGCTTTAAATAGAGGTGCGCGATGTTTGGGTCTCAAATGGGGAGTTTAATTCTGCACCTACGCGCGGTTCCGCTCTTTTCGCGCGGATGCTGGTGTGAGTACACATCTGCGTGTACACGCGACGTGTGCTCAACATGCAGGAGGGTATTGTGTAACAACAGCTCTCATCAGCACGTAGCGCCGCAATTTATTTTATTTTCGCTGTCGTCTCTCTCGTGCAGCTCCTCCTTCTCTTTAAAGTTTCTTCCTTCCCTTGGCAAACGGTGCATTTGTTTATTTTTTTCGTGGCGTACAGCGCCTTGAGTAGTAGTAACCTTGTAGAGACGCGCTTTATTCGTGTAATGACGACGTTTCAGGCAATGGCCCTTCCTCACAACAGCTACCGACTGCGATTAACCGGCCCGGGTTCAATCTCGGTCTTTTCTAACTAAAGCAGAGCCACCGCATCGTGGCTTCTCGCCACGTATCTGTGTCGAGGGGGGGGGGGTTAAAAGGTCTTTAGAAAATATTGCATGGGAGGTTAAGCCTCGATGTTTACGACTCCTAACGACGAGAGCGAGCACGGTAACTGCGTTTGAAATCAAAAGTTGTCGCATTTGAAATGCATCGGGTGGTCAGCGCCCAGTAATCAATCCTTGTCGTAGCATTTAATTAGCCGGCATAATTTGAACCCAAAAAAAAAACCCATTTCGATTTAAAGCTTTCGTGACTGCAGGGATTCATCTTCTTGGTTCTTTCGGTAAAGTCACGTAGAAGGGAAATAATAAAATAATAAAAATAAAAAATAAAATAATTCTCACGACGTTTCGGCCACAACGCAAGTAGCCTGTTCTCCACCTGAGGACGGCTACTTGCGTTGTGGCCGAAACGTCGTGAGAATTATTTTATTATGTTTTATTTTTATTATTTTATTATTTCCATTCTACGTGACTTTAACGAAAGAACCAAGAAGAAAATAATAAATTAAATACTAGCATACGACATTTCGATTGCAACACAAGCAAGCATCATCAGGTATAAATGAAATAGAAACACAAATCTAGTATACTCAGAAATGTAATGTAATGCAACAGAGAGTCGGATAACATAACAGTCAACACCCTTATATGTTATCCGACTCTCTGTTGTATTACAATACATTTCTAAGTATACTAGATTTGTGTTTATATTTCATTTACACCTGATGACGATTGCTTGTGTTGCAATCGAAACGTCGTATGCTAGTATTTAATTTATTATTTTCTTTTACACGTGACTTTACCAAAAGAACCAAAGAGTAATTCCTGTAGTCACGAAAGCTCCAAATTAAGTTTGAACAAATACCCCTCGTGCTCTCTTTTAGCCTCCCCCCTCCCAATACGTTCCATTCATTGGCTACCACATTCTGATAAGCCCCCCCCCTCCCCCTTAACTTGTATTTAAGAACTTGCATCTTGGAATCCCTGCCTCACTTGATACAGCAAATCTGGCTGTGACGGTCCCACCTGATGACGGAGACTTGTGTTGCCTCCAAAACGTCGTGATTTTTATAAATTTGTATTTCTTTTTTTTTACCTACGTGACTTTACCGAAAAAACTAAGAGTATGAATCCTTGCAGTCACGAAAGCTTCAAATCTAGAATGCACACGCCACTTCGTGTGGGCACGGGGAGGCAAAAAAAAATTAACCCGTAAAAACAAAGTTTTTCACTATAAATCCTTTAAATGCGTGGCGGCTAGAGTCCTCTCGTCCTCTGGCTTGAGATGGCTGCCACCTATGGGTCAGATGATTGCCTGCCACCATTAAGCAATTGGTAATTAAATATAATTTCTTTTTTCCTAAAAAGTGTAAAGTTATGGAAAAAAATTTTCACGAAAAGAAATTGTCACGCACAACGAGTCTGTGTGCAAAATGTCAGCTCGATTGGATCACGGGAAGTGGGTTAAAAAACGACCGAAAGATGTGCACGGTCGTAAGCGCGCAAGCAAGCAAGCAAGTGAACTTAATATAAAGGATTTAAAAAGGCCTTCTCGTCGTCGTGAATCGATACGTGTGCGATCGCGAGTTTGCGGCAAAAACAAATCCCGTTATGATTGTTTCTCTGTACTCGCTTCGTCCGTTGCGCAAGTCGGCTTCGCGTTACTCGACGCGATGTTTTTGTTGTTGGCCAGGAAAGTGTCGCCCAACACTCCACCGCTCAGGAAACACGCCTTTTAATATCTACAATGAAAAAACTAATTTCTATAGATTTGAAGCTTTCGCGACTGCATGATTTCCATACTCTTTTCGGTAAAGTCACGTAGGTAGAAAATTAATAGATCACGACGTTTCGATCGCATTACAGGGGACCGTCTTCAGGTGAGAGAGAAAACTACTCTCTCACCTGAAGCTACTCTCTCAAGAACCAAAGAGTATACTTTCAATAGAACTACTTTTTTGTGTTTAGTTTGTTGCCTCTGCCCCGCACCTCCGATTAGCACGGTTGGCTACGTACGGTGCGAAAGAAGTTCAACATACATACATTAGGAGCTTGCCAACTGCACATAACACGTGAGAAATAATTTGGGTGGGATCCAGCAAACAGTAATTGTGTTCGAGACGCACTTCAAACGGTGGCAATGCACACGTCAAAGCACACGACACATGTGGAGTACTATGACGCAGCTGTTAGCACGCTGTGTTACGAACCTGACGACGCCTAAGCTCGATTCCTGGTCATGGCCAACATCGGTGGCAAGTAATATCTGAAGCGGTCCTGTGCACCAGCTCCCCCCTCCTTGCTCACCAAACTTCGCCGACCAGCTTGGCGAACTTCGGTCAAACAACCCATGCGAACGGCAATGGCGTCGGTAGGCCTTCATCCAGCAGTGGATCGAAAATGGCTGTTATTATTATTATGATTAATGTAATATTATGATTAATGTAAACACGTCAGTTAGACGCAGCGGTCCACAACCTTCTTGGCACCAGGGACCGGTTTCGTGGAAGACAATTTTTTCACGGACCGGGGTGGGGGGGGAGTCATCATTGGGTCTTTCCACCTTTTCAAAGAAGCTCTCCAGCGACGTTTGTTGTTTACTCATTGTGGCTACTAGGGGGCTAGAGCTTGTGGGCTTACCAACACTGTGACTGAGACAAGTGCGCAGTGCGGGAAAGAGGCGCGGACAGGAAGTGGTAAATAATAAAATAATGGACGCGGGTCACGCGCGGACTCACCGCTCTCACCACCTCCTGTTGCTGTGCGGCCCGGTTCCTAACAGGCCACGGACCGGTACCGGTCCGCAGCCCGGGGTTTGGAGACCCCTGGGTTAGAGGGCTGCATGTTCCACAAACGCAACGCCACGACAGAGAGAGAGAGAGAGAGCTTGCCAGTTAATTATTCTAGGCCTTGGCGCGCACATCACCAGAACGCCCGGTGAAACGGCGACCATGTTCTTCGTGCGTGTACGTCCGCCGACGAAGATGGAGTAACGGATTTACAGTGAGGGAAAAAAGTATTTGATCCCCTGCTGATTTTGTACGTTTGCCTACCGACAAAGAAATGATCAGTCTATAATTTTAATGGTAGGTTTATTTGAACAGTGAGAGACAGAATAACAACAAAAGCATACAGAAAAACGCATGTCAAAAATGTTATGAATTGATTTGCATTTTAATGAGGGAAATAAGTATTTGACCCCTCTGCAAAACATGACTTAGTACTTGGTGGCAAAACCCTTGCTGGATTTTGTTGTTGTTATTATGTCTCTCACTGTTCAAATAAACCTACCATTAAAATTATAGACTGATCATTTCTTTGTCAGTGGGCAAACGTACAAAATCAGCAGGGGATCAAATACTTTCTTCCCTCACTGTAGCCTCACGTGCAGAGAGAGGCGCCAGGTGGATTGTTAGGTCGCGCGACTGTGAGAGATAACAACGGCTCCGGGGGATGCAATACACCCAGCGGCTTAAGTTTACTTTATTTGTGACATGGACGATGGTGATGATCCCGTGTAGCCAGTGGCCCGGCTGTTTTAAACGGGAGCTCCGTTGTACTGCTTGAGCACAGCAGCAGCAGCAGCAAAACCAAGACAAACATATCAACGTTGCAGAGAACGAGTCCAGCAGGCTCCTTCGGGAATATTGCACGCAATTAACGGTGTATTTAACGTTCGTAAACGAAACAAAAACGGGGGTAAATTTTAAATGAAAAGGTTAGGCACAGGTGCAAATAGGCTCTGCTTTGGCAAATTCTGTCAAATGGCCTGATGAAGCTGGTTGTGAATGCCAGCGAAATGTCGAACTCAAATTGTCAATGTTTGTGGGTTTACTCTCCAACACACCGGTGTGCTAAAGTATTAACTAACTAGCACGTTTTGTTTACTTGACAAACCTTACTAATTGGCTGTGTCGGGTGGTGGTGGGTGAACGACACATTTATATTTACGCGATCCAAGCCCAAAAAAACCTTCATGATGAAGCTCTATATTTCCATTGATCGTGGCTGCTGCTGCTGCTGATGATGATGCTCGATTATACACTGGTCAACAACAAAAATTCTGGCCTGGACTTTTGCAGCTGTTTTAGACTAATTTCAGGGTGCTGATTCCAAATCTGATCTCAGATTTGCTCTATCACGTAATTTTTATGCTATCGGCATACCCCATTTTCATAATCAACGATTTTTGGGTTTAGATCGCGTTATTTATAAATGTGTCGTAACCCTCCACCACCCGACACGGCCAATCAGTAAAAAAAGTGTCACGTTGACAAAAGACAAATAGTTCACTGCTTTAGCCCACCGGTGTGTTGAAGCGTGAAACCACAACATTTACAATTTGAGTACGACGTTTCGCTGGTAATTGCATCCAGCATCATCGGGCAATTCGCCAGAATGACCATTCTGGCGAATTGCCCGACGTGACACTTTTTTTACTGATTGGCCGTGTCGGGTGGTGGAGGGTTACGACACATTTATAAATAACGCGATCTAAACCCAAAAATCGTTGATTATGAACAATATTGGTCGCGAAAGCCTACGTGTTATACCCCATTTTCATTTATTTCACCCGAAATTAACTCTGTCACTTACGATTGCAAGTTTTTGCGAGTCAGTGACTGCTTTAGTGTTAAAATACGGTGCTGTATTTTTAGCATAGTGTGTTTATAATATCATTTTATGTAGATATACACATTTACTTAATTTTTTTCTTCCGCAGTTTTTATTGAAAATGCAATATTTGATATCTCAAAAACCCGATGTGATAGACAAAAACTGATACCAAATTTGGAATCAGCACCCCAAAATTACTTTAAACCCGTTGGAATACCTTATGCCAGAAAAAGTGTGTTGACCAGTGTTATTCATCTACCAACCACTCTGTGCCAACCTGGCACCGATCACTAACCAACCCCCAACCCTCCCCCCCACAACTTTCCCCGCAGTGGCCGCGACGGCGCGCAGCGACGGGAGCCCGACCTCCCCGGAGGGCGCCGCGCGTAGCCCCGACGGCGGCGAAGACGGCGAGCTGTCCAAGGACGCGGCGGGGCCCGGCGGCTCGGACAAGGAGGGCGAGGCCGAGGAGGCGGCGGGCGGCGCCGGCGGCAAGCGCCGGGGGCCCCGCACCACCATCAAGGCCAAGCAGCTGGAGACGCTGCGCGCCGCCTTCGCGGCCACGCCCAAGCCCAGCAGGCACGTGCGCGAGCAGCTGGCCCAGGAGACGGGGCTCAACATGCGCGTCATACAGGTGATGACCCGCCTCCTCCTCTTCTTGTTGTCCATTGGCTGCTGGGTGAGGGCATTGCCCCTCCCCCACCGCCCCCGCTCCCGCTCCGCTGTGCCGGACATGGGGGTTGTTTCATACTCTTAGTTCTTTCGGTAAAGTCACGTAGGTAAAAAATGAAATTAAAATTAATAAAAAATAAAAATAAAAAAATCACGACGTTTCGGAGGCAACACAAGCTTCCGTCTTCAGGTGAAACTGTCACAGCAGATGTTTTGCTGTGACAGTTTCACCTGAAGACGGAAGCTTGTGTTGCCTCCGAAACGTCGTGATTTTTATTTTTTTATTTTTTATTTTTCTATTTTGTAGTTTTTATTAATTTTACATTTTTTTTACCTACGTGACTTTACCGAAAGAACTAAGAGTATGAATCCTTGCAGTCACGAAAGCTTCAAATCTAGAATTATGGGGGTTGTTTGTCGTACTTGACCACGCCGGTCAGCGCCGGGGTTGTTGGCTTGGCTACCGAGGGCTGACTGCGTGGACGGAGAGAGAGAGAGAGCCACGCCCCGTGCGTGTTCGGACACCTGTGATCTGTAAACCAGCGCTTCGGAGGCGAGGGTTTGAGAATCGTGTGTGTCTTCTTGGTTCTTTCGGTAAAGTCACGTAGAATGGAAATAATAAAATAATAAAAATAAAACATCATAAAATAATTCTCACGACGTTTCGGCCACCACGCAAGCAGCCGTCCTCAGGTGAAGACCAGGTCTGATGCTGTCTCCCCGACAGACCTGGTCTTCACCTAAGGACGGCTGCTTGCGTTGTGGCCGAAACGTCGTGAGAATTATTTTATGATGTTTTATTTTTATTATTTATAATTTCCATTCTACGTGACTTTACCGAAAGAACCAAGAAGATGAATCCCTGCAGTCACGAAAGCTTTAAATCGAAAAAAATCGTGTGTGTGTGTGTGGGAATCCCGAACACTGCTGGGATGCCACGTTTGCCAGGAGATGGCAGGACAGCCAGTGGGTTCTCAACTTGCCTGTACAATCATTTTCGTTGTGCCCTATTCTGGGTACCCCAGTTTCATCCCACATGTCAAAACGCTGCCCCTTGAAGTGGAACTTGTGAAACATGCCAATGCAGGACCCTCCTGAAATAGAGTCATTAAGGCTTGACGAGCCCTTCCTGGTTATATAGATCTTGTTCTTAACTCTGTGTGTCGCAATCGCAAGGAGGGATCTCATCATTACTATAGAGATTGGGGGGGTAGAGACTAGGGCTAGAAATAGTTAAATAAATAAATAAGAAGTCTTCTCGGCCACAATCCTGTGAGTCATGGCCATGAGCCTTTAATAGATTATCAACTTGTCACTTTTGCCCCACAATGGGTGGAGGTACCACCCCTGGACTGAGAGGTGGCCACAGAACCTTGACAGTAAAGCAATGGATTATTGAATCCATCTGGGCGGAAATTTGAATGTATATCCCTTCGTACGAGTGGGGTCTTTTTTCTATCCAGGTGCCTCTTTCCTTCCTATTTTCCAATACTCATTAATCGAATTGGTTAAACGTCCAATCGCCTGACCGTCCTGAATAAAAAAAAACGGTCTTGAATTTGATTCCTCGCCACCGCTGGCATCAGTTGTGGCGAACGATACCTGACCTAGCCCGGAGCCTCCTCCCCTTAATCAACGCACACTGGTCAGCGCGGTGAAGCATGTTCAACAACCCCCGTGATCGACGCGGCATGGGGAAGCCTTCACCAAGCATTGGATGCAAAGGGCTATACATAATGCGTCGCGGTGGCGAGATGTTAGCTACCTCGCCTGCTATACAGGAGGTCATAGGTTCGATCCCGACCCAGACGCCTGTATATTTGGAGTTTGCACGTTCTCTCCATGGTCGCGTGGACTTTTTCTCCGTGTCCTGCAGAGTTTCCCTCCACATTTAAGAACATTCACTCAGAGTGTATTTGGCTGCCATAAATGTCCACGTGATGAGCCACTTAATCGGGCAACCATTTGTGGCCCGGTCGCTGCTGAAAAGAGCTATACAGCTCGGTGGGCCTTACCTGGCGAAGCGGTCAGCATCTTTCAACGATGGCACCTCCTCCCTCTCATCATCCCCCCACCGCCTGCCCTCCGCCACTGCTCCTGGCCCTGACACTCGTCCCGGCACGTGCCCGCGTGCAATCCACCTCCCCAGGTTTGGTTCCAGAACCGGCGCTCCAAGGAGCGGCGCATGAAGCAGCTGAGCGCCCTGGGGGGACGGCGGGGGCACGCTCTCTTCCGAGGAGGGGCGCGGAGGGCGAGGCCGCTTGCGGGCCGCCTGGAGGAGGGGGAGGCAGGGGCCCCCTTCGCCTATTACCCCGGTGAGTAACCCCCCTCCCCCGACCCCCATCGTGGGACGGCGGTCCCCCGTGTTCTTCGCCAGCGATGGATCAATCAAACTTTCTTTCACGCTTTACTACTTACGAGACGTGTGCAAGTTGCAGGTTGGGTCCCATTCACAGCTGAATCTCAGAACGCGCGAGCGGCTCGGGATTAGTTTTATTTAGAGAGGCGTAGCGCCGCTGTTTTTAACGACATTGTACTCGCCGCAGAAAACTGTAGTGACACAACCGGGAATTGAACTCAGTGCGTGAACCACAATGCCACCGCTCCACGCACGTGTATCCAGTTAAGACCAGTACACGGCACAACAACTTTTGACTTCAATTTGATAGTAGTGGTGACGAGTTGTTAACTCCCTCGCCTGGTATGCAAGAGGTCGTTGGTTCGATCCCAACCCTGACAATGCCTATATATTTGGAGTTTGCATGTTCTCCCCGTGGTCGTGTGGATCTTTCTCTGGGTCCTCCGGTTTTTCCCCCCACATTTCTAAGAATGTGTTCGGAGTGTATTTGGCTGCTATAAATGTCCACGCGATAAGCCACTTCATTGAGCTATGAAACGTGGCCAGGTCGCTTATGAAAAATAGCTATCTAAATAGCTCAGTGAGTTTTATCTGATAAAAAAAATGTTTAGTTTAATTGGACTTCACATGGCATGCATGACTTTTTTTTCTGATGGAACATTAAGTCTCACCTGGTTAAACGAATCCATAGCCCTACACTTTTCTTCGGGTCCTGTCATGCTCCAATGAACCTGCAATCTCGAGGTCGCCAATTCAACCTCCCGGCACAGCAGCTTGAAACATTGGGAACGCATCTTGAATCTGCCACCGCCTCTGTGTACCCAGCAATATAGTGCATGGAGGCCCCCTTCTGCCAGCAGTGGCATGAGTAGGTGATTGCAGGGCTGCACTTTTGCCTCTTTCATTTAATTGCTCTACCACACCTTCCCCTGCGTGGTGGTGATGGTGGTGGCTGAGCGCCGATCCAACTGTTACGTTCCCGCACCAGCCTCGTGGTTTTTCATTCTGTGCATAATTAACGCTGCGCGCGCCGTCTGTACCGATGATGACGATAAGGAGCCGGTAGCAACTCTCGCCAAATTAGGCCACCGTGTTCCAGTAACGTAGCCCACAGCAACGGACTGGAAATTGGCCACCACAACAAAAACCACTATCGTCACAAACCTCCACCGCCTACACCGCTCCTACCGCCACTGCCACTACCACCACCATCCCTACTACCACCGCAACTACCTTCACCATTGCCACTATTACCACCACCACCATCCCTTCTACCACTGCTCCTACGTCAACATCAGCACTACTACCACCACCATCCCGACTACCGCCGCATTTACCTTCACCATGGTCACTACAACCACCCCTGCTACTAGACCCACCCATTACTACCACCGCCACCATCAACAACTGCAAGTGCCACTAAGTGGTGGTGATTCCAGCACAGCATTTCTGCTACCACAGCATCTGTGCCAGGCCAGGTGCACTTGGTGGCCACGTGATATGCCGGAAGCTCACTGACAGAAGGCTGCGGAATAGAGCGGGTGTTAGAGGTTGACCAAGTTGACTTAGTCATGCGCTCCCCACTGTGCCACTTTAAACCCACATCAGCATTAAGACATAACTGCCATGTGCAGAGGTTACGTAGTTTGAACGTACCGAATTAAATTCCACCTTCCACCCCCCCCCCCTCCTCTTCGCCTCCCTCCCCCGAGAGGCAAGGGATGGCCTCAACGTGTCGACTTGAAAATGTTGCGCGACACAAGTTGATTCGAAACGACAAGCGCGTGCGAAAGAGGTCCTACGGTTGAGCCGGCACACAAAGCAATTTCCAATTCCCGAAGGAGGGCAACTTAATTCGACACCCGGCGTCGACCTGACCTCCGCTCGCAGGCGGCCACTGCGTCGCGAGCTTTCAGATGCGCTTCTGCGGCCGTCTGGAACGCTCTTTCTTCTGATATTAGGAAGCCACTGGATCTGTGCACTTTTAAATCATCTCGATTGGAAAACTAATTTCTTCGGAACTGCCCTTTGTGTTTAGTTTGTTGTCCTTCTCCCGCACCTACGATTAGCACGGTTGGCTACGTACGGTGTGAAAGAGGTTCAACATGCATATATGCACGTGGACAGAACCCGCGTGTCGACGACGCGTTAGCTGCAAGTGCGGCCCGTATTGTCAATCCACTGCTGGATGAGAGCCTCTCAGACGCTTTTGTGAGCCGTCAGGGATATTTTACTACACGGTGGCACTCAACCCTCCTGTCTATCGTGCACGGTGGCACTCAGCCCATCGCAGCACGATACAGAGTGGCCCAAAAGTCAGGACACATTGGATTATGAAATGTATTTTAACAAATCGCATAGGGATATTTAATTGATTGCAACAAATGTTCAAATTGACTTCCATTAACAATAATGCACACCGTGAATTATCTTTTTAAATTAATTTAGTAGGACTTTGTTCTAAGATTACAGCTGCCCTCTTCAGCTCACGTTAAAAACCTAATTGAACTCGTTCATTTTCAGTAATTTTTCCTTGAAAGTTTTGTTATTTAATCTGCAGAGGGAAAAGAAAAACTAGACGTTACTAAAGATAATAGTTAAGATATTAACTTAAAGAATAGACATTCAAATTGTTTTATTGCCAGTGTTAAAACAAATTTAACGTGTCCTAATGTTTGGGCCACCCCGTGTGTATCCCAGGGAACTGGAAACCGCACTCGGCTTCCGAGGTTTGGCAAATTGCGGGCGATTTGGTCAACGCGCAATTTCAACTAAACTATTTTTTTTATTTAGTCACGGGCTATGCAGCTCTCTTTCAGGAAGCGACCTGTCCACAAAATGACAGCTCAACGAAGTGGCTTATCAGGTGGAAATTTATAGCAGCCAGACATTCTAAAAGCGTGCTTCTAAATGTGGAGGGAAAAATCCGGACGACCCGGAGAAAACTCCACGTGACCACAGGGAGAGAGAGAGAGACACGCAAACTCCAAATATGCAACAGGTGTCAGGGTCGAGATCAAACCCATGACCTCCTGCATACCAGGCGAGGGAGTTAACATCTCGCCACCGCGGCCATAAGCCACGTGCTCCCGTGCTGTCGCCAGGGACAGAGAGCCCACGGCGCGAAATTGTGTCGTGTATTTCCTGTGTAAATTGTTTTATGTGCGTTGTGTACTTGCTCCCCCCCCCCCCGAACCCCTGCTGCATCAAAGCACGAGGAGTCGGCGCTCCTTGTCGCCTCGTGTTTACGCGTCGGCCCGCTGATAAGGCTATTTTAAAGTCGGACTGGAAGTCAGACCGAAACCTTGTCAAACTGATTAGTAAAGTGGCAAAATCCAATTAAAATGAAAGCGGCGTGTACAGCTGCGGTGGCTCATTAAACATTATCGTCCGTTGCAAATCTTACTCGATTTGACAAGGTTTTGGTAGATCAGTGGCGCTACGTTGAGTGTCAATCTTCGCCGAATGCGTTTCTCACTCCGGGCCTTTTAAGGAGTTCGGATACAATCAGGAATATAAATTCCTTTGCGTGTGTGTGTGGTGTTTGCGTGAGTGTGTGTGTCTTCTCTGAATCAGAATATGTATTCATCCTGAGAGGAATCCGATGAACTATAAAGCTCGTTTTTCACGGATGTCCAATAGGGGGTGGGTCAGAAAGTTACAACGATGAACAATACACAAAAAACGATAGTGCAAAGTATAGCAAAGGTAAGCAAAATCACTAAAAATAAACACACAAAAATGTTTAGATCTTAAGTTTTGGTGACTGCAATGTTCCATACTCTTTAGTTCTTTCGGTAAAGTCACGTAGGTATAAAATAAAATAAAAACAATCAAAAATAAATTAAATCACGACGTTGCGGAAGCAACACAAGCTTCCGTCATCAGGTGGGACAACCACAGCAATAATTTAGTCATTTGTTTCTTGCTGTCCCACGTGATTTAAAAAAAATTATACCTACGTGACTTTACTGAACGAACTAAAGAGTAAATACAAATTAATACAGTATATTAGTCCAAATTGCAGAAGTACAGTACAATTCCAAGCTTGAGCAAGGCAGAAAAACAACAGCAAAAACAGTCCAAGACCACACCAAGACAACACACAGTACCTCAATAAAATAGCACATTAAAGTTAAACTATCGATACACAGGTAAGGGTCAAAGTTACAAATCAAATATGGCAGTATCCAGCGCTAACCTTCTGCTTCAGGATATTTTTTTGAAGGAAGATTAACGATGTTAAGTGAATAGCAACACCGCTGGGTCTATGCGAGTCTGTGCCTCTCTCTCTCTCTCCACGTGTATGTTTGGAGTCTCTGCGTGAGTCATTGGGGACCGGACCCAGACCGTCAGCTCTTAGGGGCGCGCTCAACCTGACCCGGGGTACCAGTAGCCCCCCTACTATACGCAGCGTGACACTTGGGAAGATACTGGAGAGAGGAGGAGGGAGGAGGAGGGGGTCCATTAGACGGGACCCAAATTCCGTTGCATTTCGCACGCTTCAAATTCCCGCGATTTGCAGCAGGTTGTTTTTTACGTTTAGAGAAATAAAATAAAATATTGCCACCAAGTAGGCTTGACCACACGGTGACCTCTCTTTCGCATTTTCCCAAATGGGAATTATGGGGCTTATATATTGAGTATGGGGGGTTGGTTGCGAGGGAAAAGTGATACGTTTAGCGGAGCGGAAATCAATTATGAAGATATTTGAAACGTGTCCATCACGTGACCGCTCGGGTCACGGCGCGTAACCATCGGTTGGAATGCACCTCTCAACTGATATATAATCTGAGAACAATAATTGACTAATTTACACCATTTACAGCCCTTTGCCAATCCACTTCTGGGTGGCGGCCGTCTCAGACTGTCAGTCATTTGGATTTTTTTTTGTTTTGCCATAATTCACCGCGCTGGTCAGTGCAGGGTGCTTAAAAAAGGGTGAACACTTTGGAGAATTTGCAACAATGCCACGAGAAATGTGCCTCTGGGCTCTGGAGACCACCTAGAGAAGATTCCAGGCACGCGTTGACAACGATGGCGAACAAGTGGAGCCTCTCTGACTTTTTGAAGCTATTCACATACATCTGTGTAGGCTACACTGGGATCGTTGTCCTTTAGTTCTATCCTTTCAACAACAACAACAAAAATCCTAGGTTGCTCCGTGATCAAAATTTCTCGCCCACGCCGTGAGAGGGGCTCTAGAAATGCCCATCACTCTCGTGGACATTTGACCTACACTTCCAAGTTTGGCCAGACGTCTGTGACCACGGGACGCCTGTGAAAAAAAGAGCGTGATTAGCTCATCAGATTCATCCAGTGTCTATAAATGCACATTCTGAAGTTGGACTTTAACCCCACCGCGCACATTCAGCTCAATGGGACTATATTAAATATACGCTCCAAGCGTGGTGGTGTTTCATTCAGACGCTGTCTCCCCGACAGACCTGGTCTCCACCTGAGGACGGCTGCTTGCGTTGTGGCCGAAACGTCGTGAGAATTATTTTATTATGTTTTATTTTTATTATTGTATTACTTCCCTTCTACGTGACTTTACCGAAAGAACCAAGAAAACTCAATGGGACTGTCACTAAATCGCCAAACAAAACCTCGCACCCCTCTCGTTAACCGCTACATACCCTTTAACCCCCACCACCCCCCACATCACTCTTTCCCTCTCCTCTCCTTGCCAGACTACCCCCCGGAATTTTACGGACCCACGCCCGGCGGCGGCGGCGTGGGAGGCTTCGAGTTCTACCCTCCCCACTCCCAGGCGCAGACGCCGCCCGACATGGGCTTCCTGCTGCCCGGCCCGCCGGGCGTCGGCGCCGCCGCGGCCGCTGCCGCCCTCGGGGCCCTGGAGGCCGCGCACCCCTCGCTGCTGCAGCAGCATCACGGCGACCGCTACTCGGACCTCATCTCTCCGCCGGGCGCCGGGCGAGACTGCCCCACGAGCCCCAACGCGGCCCTGCCCGTGCACCTGCACGGGATGCCGCCCGGGAACGGCTTTCCCTCGGGGGCCGAGCCACCCTTTGGGCTGCACAGGGCAGGGGGCTACGAGCACATGGGACACGAGATGGGCGAGGCGACTGTTTGGTGACGCCAGATTTGGTAGCCGCCGCCGCCGTCGCCGCACATCGACGTTGGCACGGGGAGCGCGTCGCGTCACGTAGCGCGTTCCGTGCACGACCGCGAAACGCGCGCGCGTACTCGTTCTGCGGTCGACGTTGCGGAAGAAGGCTGACGTCCCCCACGGCGCTTGTGCCCAGGATAGGTGCACTTTTTTGTGATCGTGACGCGTAGGCAAACACACGCAAAGCACGTGCGACTATTGTGCGATCGCCGAAGAGACAAAGATCCCCCCCTTTGTAGCCTCAAACGGATTGTTGGAGCCAGTGCTGCACCCGTTAACGTCACCGTGGGCACACGAGGTGGGCGGTGATGTTGCCAGCACCACGCCGGGCCGCCTTTGTCTCTCCAGTGATGATGTTTACACACCGTAGTATTTACAGATTTTAACAAGGGGTGATCCAATGGGGAAGGCCCACGACCGGTTCACATGTCCATCACTCGCCACTTAGGATGTCAGTCTTGGCCTGTAATCGAACTAGGGCCGCCGGGTTAATATAACGCAGCGTGTTTAACCTTTTACGCCATATGCCCGAGCGGTTTGTTAAGGTTGCACGGGTGAAGGTCCTTTGTGATCACACGCGGACGCACGCACGCACAGGCACACGCAACGCGTGCGATCACGAGACGCGCGACTACGCGAGGAGCACAAATGTGAACGGACAGCCACAACAAAACAAGAAGGCAACCCCCTTCCCAAGACATAGCAGAGCGGAATCCTGTACTGTCATGAAAACCTCGGAGATGCTGTATAGACTTTGACCAAAGGAAATTTGCCGAGAGAGTGACTGGCTGCTCGCGACGCGATGCTTATGCAAGTGGACAGCCGGTTTTGCCGCGTGGGTATGCTGACTGATGGGGCGTACCGCGGTCGCGTCAGGAGCCGTTGTCGGGGCTTCTACATCGGATTGCTAAAGTTGGCAAGCGACACCTCCTGCCGTTCGCTGGAGGGACTGCCGGGGGGGTCCGTCCCCGTGGATCGCTTTTGTCACTGTGTGGCCAGACGTCAATTAAATTCAGAAGGCACGTACGTCGTCGGGACAAGTGTACATAGTGCCAAATAGGGTCTCCTTTTAATCTGAATTTCAAAATGAATGAATAAATAAGTAATAAAGTGAGAATCAAAACCATCTAATCATGTATTAGATCGAGTGTGTGCGACGAGCGACCAAATGTACAGAGGCGAACGCGTCCCAACAGACTATTTGTACATTGCCAAATATTTTAGGTATGATGATGATGACGCGGTGTTTTGGGAAGCAGAGTGGTTTTTGGAAAACAATTCTTGAAATCTGCCCTGGTCCCCCCCCCTCCCCCCTCCATCTCTCACGTGCGAAGTGGCAGACTGTGAAATGAAATTCGGAGCATGCTGCGTCACAGATTATGTAAAGTGCCACACACGGGAGCGGATTAACGGGGTCGTTTTATTTTTCAATCGCGACACCGCGACTGGACGGGGATGGGTGTCGTATTATCCTCTCCCCCCCCCCCCCCAATCTCAACAAGTGACGCGCTGATTCGAGAGATGAGCTCCGGTTCGAGTTTGTAGGAAGAAGTTCAATTTACATTTTGCACAATTTTTTTTTGCAAGCGGGAGCTCGTATTAAGTTGCCAGTTACCCTGATTTAAAAAAAATATTACGATGCGTCCTTTGAAGCAAAAACAAAAAGAAAACCTCAGCTTTCAACTTAATCACGGTAGCGTTCTTTTGAGAGTAGTTTTTGCGGGATGAAAAAAGGACTTCAAGCGTGATCGTTGCGTGTTGGTGTTGAAGATATGGCAAGTCTGGACAGATGCAGAGGATGACAATTACAGACTCGAGCAGTTGACGGGCAATGGTTTTACTTTCGTCAATTTGCATGTGATGATGCCCAAATGAATTTTTGCTGGCTTGCAGTTGCACAGGTAAAGGTATGTCTAAAAAGTAACTGTACTCGCACACGTACTCGAAACACATGTACAAATACACAACCAGTGCTCATCACTGCACATTACACAGATATAGGGCAAGTGTAATTTAAGTTCAATGTCTTTACATTTGACTATCCGTTGTTTACTTTTTTTATTTAAGTGGCGTTACTTATAGCAGGCAGCTAAGTGGACATTCTGCAAAGACGAGTTAAATATTCTCATTGACACTTTGGTATGTTTAAGTATTTATTATTGCTATTTTATTTTTGCTGGACAAACTGGATTTTGTGTGTATAATGCAATTTAGTACGGGTGATAATACTTGATCGTGTATTGAAAAAAAATGTGATGTTTATTTAAAGTCACCTACTGAACGTGCTAGCATTGTGTATTTGGAAACTTTAATGAGAATTTGACATCCGTTGATGGTTCAGTTTTTATTATTATTAGAGTATCTTGGTCGAAACCTCACAATGCCAAATGTCTGCAAAATACCTCCTTGTAATAAATTGTAAGGAAGGGAGATCACTCAAGTGGTGTTCGTGACAACAATATCAGTGTTGAGTTAGCTTTTGCCTCTGCTGCTATGAAATATCAACTTAATTTCACCTGACTGCAAATTCAAGTGTGGGTTCCTCCCATCTCTTCCAAGACATCTGCCCGGTGTGGAAGAGTAGGCCAACGGACCTCTAGAAGGGCTCGCTAAAGCTCCCTCTAGTGGAAGCCCTTCCACCATCAGCAAGAAATTGCAGGACTGCATATTTACCTTTTACAAAACCAAAAATACGCAATGCACAGATGTCAACGGCTTTGTCCAAGTTTATGCAAATGCGATCTGCATCAGCTGTGGCAAAACCGCAAGAGGCTCCCAGGGAAGCCCAAGTGCGGTTGGGCAGACACGGCTAAAAAAATTTAAAATTACTTTTCAATTTCACTTTATTTAAAACTGGAGAAAAACAATCTGTTGAAGCGTGAGCGGTCTGGCACACTTACATCTGGCGGCAGAGCCAGACATGAATGTCCCCAAGGCACTCCCGCACATTTTAAAACATTCATAACTCCGGCCAACCAGCCCGAGCGATCCAGCCAAATGACCACCTTGCGTGTCCTGTGGGTCACGGCCATATGGAGATGTTGGTAAGCGGCTCAGAAGGTCAGGAAGTTTGCCCACCGCAGTGGTGTACACCCACACACTATGAGTTGATTCGAGGACAAACTACAACCCCAGGGGAATCCGCAACAATGGGGTGGGTGGTATAGTTCCTGACCTGAAAAACATAAAAGTTTCAGGTAATAATCCCACGTTTTTTCAGGGCTGGAATTTCAGGATTTTTCGCTGATATTTTAGTTGTCCTTGAATTGACTAAAGTGTTTGAGAGAGTATACTGTACCTGAAATTTTCGGTCGAATAGCCCGAAAAGTTGTTCTACAGTCTAGTGCAGATTCTTGCGGCCGATATTTTAATGAAGATTTGATGGATCACGTTTTACTTGGCTTACGACCAAATCACCATGAATGCACCCGGTGTCAGGCATGAGCCTGGCTTATTGATTTAATGGCCGATCATCGCGGCTTGCCAGGTGTCGTAGGCGCGTCTGGCTGAGATGACCAAGATATGGCAATGCTTGGTAATGGCCAAACATCACAATGCAGGACCCTCCTGAAAAATTGCATTGAGACTCACTGACGTTGTACTGTGTAAATAATCGGCAGTTATTATTTTGGGTGGATATATATATACCATACTCTTAGGTTTTTTTTAGGTAAAGTCACGTAACTTTACCGAAAATAAAACTAAGAGTAGGAATCCTTGCAGTCACGAAAGCTTAAAATCTGAAATCTATATACCACTTAAAATACCCAAACGTATTTACTGATGTGCTGCCTGACGGCTGTGCCAATTCTTTACTCAGGAAAGCCTCGCTGACCCAACATCCCAATGCAAGACGCTCTTGGACAAAGAGTCTTGAGACTCGATGTGGCTTGTCATGGCTAAACAGTTGGCACTGTCATTGCGCGTCGCTATCCAGGATTCAGGAGGTGTAATTGCACCAGGATCCGCAGATGGGAGAGGCCCTGGCGCTCTGATTCTGAATAGAGGATACCATTGGGCACGGGCTCCTCATCTCATTCCGTACACCAGAGACCCATTGATAACCATTATACGCCACCAGACACTATTCAAGTGGCCCGGCAACGATTAGTGCACATTGCACTAATCGCCAAGCTCGTGTATGTGTATGTAGTGTAGCGGTTAGTGGGCTGCGCTACAAACCTGGCGACTCGTGTTCGATTCCCGCTCACGGCCAACACCAATGACGATTGTCTGAACCGGTCCTGGGCCTCCCCTAGGTCGACTCAGCCTCAAATGAGTACCTGGTGCGGTGTGTGAATATCGCCACTGGGGAGACAAAGGCGGTCGGGCGTGGTGCTGGCCACCCACCCCCTTGTGTACTGTTCTGGCCTTCATAGGTGCTCGCTAATAGCACTTGCCCCAACAGTCTGTTTAGGCTATACGGGGGACCTTTTGTGTGTGGGTCATAGATGGTCGCTAACATCACTTGCCCCAGCAAGCTGTCAAGGTTATACGGGGGATCTTTGCCATTGTGTCAACATGTGGGGAGCGGTGGTGCAGTGGTAGGCGCGCTGCGCTATGAACCCGGCGACGCGAGTTTGAGTCCCACTCACGAGCACCAACACCCAGTGACGATTATCTGACTTGTTCCTGGGCCACCCCTAGGTCAACTCAACAATGAGTGTCTGGTGCGGTGTGTCAACATCGCCACGAGGGAGACAAAGGCGGCCGGGCGTGGTTGCTGGCCACCCCCACCCCCTCGTGTGCCGAGCCGACCTTCATAGGTGCTCGCTAACAACACTTGCCCCTACAGTCTGTTCAGGGGATCTCTGTGTCAACATTTCAAGGCGGGCCCCACACCTGAGCGAACGGTCACGCGACTTGGTTGCACGTCCACGTACCCTGGACGTCTGCAACCAGTTTGGGGAGCAGTTGGGTCACAGTTTGCTCGCGGTAGAGAGACGGACTCCACACGTTAAGTAGATCTGCTGAGCGCTTTGTAGTGACATATTTCACCACGTACGCATTTCGCGTAATCGCGAATACGCTGTTAAATTTCGCAACGACTCTCTCACGCGCGTACGGGGCGGTCGCAGGCGATGACTTTAATGTGCGCGATTATGAGAGCGACTCATTGCGCGACCGATCGCTTCGGTGAGGGTGCGGGGTGGGACACCGTTTGACGCCGCGTGCCCATGCAGCAGGAAAGACACATTTGAATAAATACCGTGGATGACGCTTTTGCGTGAAATCCATACGTCTGGCGCGTACGTTCCAGGCATTTCTGTTCGTGTATCGTTCGCCGACGTGGTACTGATGCCACTTGAGGCTGTCCTGGGGTAGTTGCAACACCACGAGAAGCGACATCATGAATTAAATCTCTCCCAGCCACGTGGTCCCGCTATCCCATAAGCTAAACAAACAAGGGGGTGTTCGGACGTGCCGACGACCAACATCCACACAAATAAACAATGGAGCCATTTCGCCGTTTTCCTTTGACGTAATAAAAGTTACTTGATCAACGCGTGTTCGCTCGTGGCTGATTGTTCTGACGATAACGACGATGATGATGGTGGTGGTGGTGGGTAGACGCAGAGCTTTAATTTCAGCCGGAGCTGTCCAGTGCCGAGCTCCGGAAAATTGAGGTGGGGAGGAGAGAGGGGCTGTGGTGGTGGGGGAGGGGGGTTGATCGAATGGGCGTGTGGAGGTTGTGATGTCGGGGGTGGATGCAGGGCCATCGTTCTGCGACGGGTACTTCCTCTATGAAAAACAGGGCGCTTAAAAAAAAATTAACACTTACATGGGACTATCGTTTTTTTTATGGGAAAATAACGGATCGTGCACTGCGACATGGCAACAAATGTCATGTTAATAGCTTCAAAGAGTCTCCACTTGTTCACCATCATTATCAACACGTGCCTGGAATTTTCTCCAAGTGGTCTCCCGTGCCAGGAGGCACATTTCTGGCGGTGTTGTTGCAAATTCTCAAAAGTGTTAAACACATGTTGAAGCACCCTGAGCATCATTACTTACACCATAGCAATGCATCAGCTTAACTCTTATTTTACCAGGTAAAGGCCACTGAGCTATAACAGCTCTGTTTTTCAGCAACGACCTGGCCACACAGTATCGCGTGCGAAGTGGCTTATGGCGTGCGAAGTTTATTGCAGCCAAATACTCTGAACGCGTGATGATGCACTCTAAACGTGGAGGGGAAAACCGGAGGACCCAGAGAAAAATCCACGCGATCACGGGGAGAAAGACACGCAAACTTTCAAATATACAATGGGCGTTAGGGTCGGGATCGAACCCACGACCTCCTGTATACCAGGCGAGGTAGTTACCATCTCGCCACCTTGGCGCCCTATACACTTGCCATTGCACAACAGCAAGTACATCGTCTGGTCTGCCCCACTAGGGTCTGTTATACACAAGGATAGAAGAACACATGTCGTAAATTCACTTTCCGTTCCTTACGCCCATGTAAACACGAAGTACGCTTTGGTCTTATCGGCGTCTTGGCCTTCCAGACTCATGCCAACAAAAGCTCGCGTGTCCGGTTATCAAGTGGCTGCTTCATTCAACGTAAAAAAATTAACCCGTAAAAACAAAGTTTTTCACTATAAATCCTTTATATGCGTGGCTGCTAGAGTCCTCTCGTCCTCTGGCTTGAGATGGCTGCCACATGTGGGTCAGATGATTGCCTGCCACCATTAAGCAATTGGTAATTACATATAATTTTTTTCCTAAAAAGTGTAACATTTTGGGAAAAAATTTCACGAAAATTCATTGTCACGCACAACGAGTCTGTGTGCAAAATGTCAGCTCGATTGGATCACGGGAAGTGGGTAAAAAAACGACCGAAAGATTTGCACTGTCGTAAGCGCGCAAGCAAGCAAGCGAACTTAATATGAAGGATTTTAAAAGAAGTGGATTAAAGGGGCCATTACAAATAATGACAGGTTACTTGACCGTCCGGTGTACTCCGATTAGCACGGTTGGCTCCGTACCGTGCGAGAGAAGTTCAACATACACAGACACGTGGGCAGGACGCGTCGCCCGAAGGCATGATGCCCGATGGTCGAGAGCTACAACGGAGTGGCAGCCAAGGGTAAAGCAACGCCGAGATGGAGACAGGTGCCCGCCGTGGAGATGGAGCGGTGAAATCAGATCGTGTGCAGGTGTCGCTATCGGTGTTTTGTTTTGCATCACATGACCGCGACGAGAGATGACGACGCCTTGGGGAGGTCTTCATCCAGCGGTGGGATGATCACAGCTGTTCCTGATTTTTAAAATAATAATTGTGAAAAATATGCAGTCATATGTACAGGAAAGTGTGCATGGAGTTGGGTAATGGGTGGTCATTTTTGGAACGCGCCTCACCGCGGTTTGAACGGTGGAACGTGGGAAGGGTCTCTTCATCATCACGAGAGCCTCTTAGAGATATGCGCACGCATTGTCCTGAAATCTTACAAAACTAAAACTAATTTTATTTTCCCGGTAAGACCCACTGAGCTATATAGCTATTTTTCAGGCGCTACCTGACCACAATGATAGCTCAACGAAGTGGCTTATCACGTGGAAATACATTGCGGCCAAATACTCTAAAGGCAAGTTTATAAATGTGGAGGGAAAACCCGTTGAGCCCGGAGAAAAATCAACGTGGCCACGGGGAGAGAGAGAGAACATTCAAAATCCAAACACAGCAGGCGTCAGGGTCGGGATCGAAACCCACGACCTCCTTTATTCCAGGCGAGATAGTGAACATCTCACCCCTGCCGCGTGTGAACGGGGCTCTCTGGGAGCCACGACTGTTGTTATTTTGACTCAACAATACTCGACGATGTGCACGTACGCCGACAGCTGTCGTTATCCCATGCCACTTATGCACACTCACACGTTCCATCAAGCCATTGGCACCACACATGCACGCCTTACACTCTCTCACAGCACGTCTATGACGCATAGACGAATGCGTCGATTTTTTTCCAAAAACCTTATCGATATGCGTAAAAAGACGACGCTAACAAACATCCCTATACTGAATTTCGATTTAAAGCGTTCGTGACTGCAGGGATTCATATTCTTGGTTCTTTCGGTGAAGTCACGTAGAAGGGAAATAATAAAAATAAAACACAATTAAATACAATTCTCACGAAGTTTCGACCACAACGCAAGCAGCCGTCCTCAGGTGAAGAAACAGCTGTCGGAAAGACAGCGTCCTATATAATGGACGCTGTCTAAACTATTTAGGGACAAGACTGGTATCGATCACCTATGAAGGTCGGAAAGACACATTAGGGAGTGATGTGGCCAATGACCACGCCAGACCGACTTCGTCCCGCCAACGCTGATGTTCGTGGACACCAGCAGGTACTCGTTTAAGGCTGAGTAGACCTAGGGAAGGCCCAGAACATGTTCAAATATACGCCAACGTCTGTTACCCGTGAGAGGGAGTCGAACTCGGCTTGCCGGTTTCGCAACGACGGGACCGCTGCACTCAAAAAAAGACAAAGATCCTCCATGGAGGCTACACACAGACTGTCCGGGGCAAGTTCTAACTCCTGCGCGTGGCGATATGTTCAGGAGCGAGACGCTAATGTCGAGGTTTGCGAACCACGCGAGAGCTTCAGGTGAGAGAGAGAGAGTTGGTGCAGTTTCGCTATTCCCCCTCCGTTGATGGAGCGCAGCAGACGACAGGGGTTTCCGATGCGGTCCGTAGTTTGGGTAAAGTGGCTCCACTAAAGCATGCCGTGGCTCGCTGTCTTTCATTTCCCACTTACGAGGGAGATGTGCGCAGCTCGAGGAATCCCAGAGGCAGATGTGCGATGTTTGGATCTCGCGCGAGGAGGTTACTCTGTTCGCCTGCGTTCTCGCGAATTCTGGGTGAGATTCGAGGATGGTGGCGGTGCAATCCCAGTGGCGGTGGTGTCGGGACATCGAGTTACATTATCGAGGTCTCGGTTGATGCGTAGGTTGTCGTCGTTGGCAAGAAACCCGTGTGGTTGGCACGTCTCTGCGGATATTTGTCGGCAGAATATTCGCCAGAACGAGGGGAGGCACCAGTGGGATTTGGTGTCGTCCTCAGGAGATGCGCGCTGCGTGTATTTATTTGTGCGCCTGTGGCAGTTTTGTGTTACGAGGCTGACGGATCGTGCTTGAAGCACAACGCAGCACCCAGGTGCTCTGGAGTGGATCGGTAGAGAGGTGAGTCACCCAGCTCTCGTACCTGCAAGTTTCCGTAGCAGGCCGATCCTTGGCTTGTTTATTTTTTTTCAAGCGTTGTTGGCGAGCACCTGTTAAGGCCGCGACGGCAAACGCCGTGAACCCGTAAATCACGCGAAGACGGAGAGAAACATCTCCCCGCCTAGCCACTAACAGACTGCTGGGGCAAGCGCTGTTAGCGAGCAGCACCACGCCCAGCCGTCTTTGTCTTCCCCAGTGGCGATGTTTACACACCGCACTAGGTACTCATACACACACAGAGACTTTATGGATTCCATCACGCAATTTGTAAACTTTAAAGTTGCCTGCGCGACGTGTTTGTTGATTCTAGATTTGAAGCTTTCGTGACTGCAAGGAATCATCTTCTTAGGTTTTTTCGGTAAAGTCACGTAGAAAGTAAAATAAAATAAAAACAAAAATCACGACGTTTCGGAGGCAACACAAGTCTCCGTCCCACCTGATGACGGAGACTTGTGTTGCCTCCGAAACGTCGTGATTTTTGTTTTTATTTTATTTTACTTTCTACGTGACTTTACCGAAAAAACCTAAGAAGGTGTTTGTTGATATATATCGCTTTTACTTATGGAGGCAGTTGCAGGAATTACAAAAGCGCATCAACGCCGCACTAAGCGCTAATTTATTTGAAACACATTTTTGCTAATCCTTGCCAATATTTTGTTCGTGTCGCGTGTTGCTCATTTGAATATAAATCCACACACACGCACGCGCCCGCGCGCCCGCATTGTATCACGTAATTACTAATCTATTTATACAATCTGACACCTTCATTATTTACACACTGGCTGTCTGCGAGTTGGCGAGCGAGTGAAATGTATACCCCGTGCCAGCGGCTAAAGCTTTACAAGCCAAAGTCTTCGCTACCACTCTCAATCTCCCATGCACGCGTCAACAAGGCGAACTCTCCAATGGGCCCCTCTCTCTCTGTGTGTTCACGAGTGCAATGATTTCGCGACGTACAGCAAGCAGCCCGCCTTCCTGTAGTCCACGCGTGTTGAAATCCGTTTGGGTTCAATATCATAGAGCCATACATATGTGTGTGTGTGTGTGCGGTTGTGTGCTTGTGTGTCGGTGACGAATATCGCCGAACCGGTCCTGGGCCTCGACTAGGTCAACTCAGCCTTAAATCCAATATTTATAGAGCGTCTTTCACTCAAGGCGCTTGGCATCGCTTACAAAACGATGACAGAATGGAATGATAGCAGTTGACTGGGGCGTGCTGCAAGGATCGAGGGATGAGTGACAGTGATAGAGGGGTACTTCGGGATCGCGAAGTAGTGCAAAAAAAACATAACAAATATTACATAAAAAACAGGGGGAACATAGACCTAGAGTAGAGAGAGAGGGGTGGAGAGAGGGGTTAAAGAGAGAGGGGGGGTAGAGAGAGAGGGGGGTAGAGAGGGGTAAAGAGAGAGGGAAGGGGTAAGAAGGGGGAGAGCAGAGCGTGAAATCTTTTGTGAAATCTTTCATTTAAACAGGGGGGGGGGGGCACGTAAAAAAGCATTGAAAAAAAACAAAAAAAAACGAAATGATAAACGAAGCAAAGTGCCGACTACACCGAGCATCTTCTTGTTTCCTCTGATCGTAAAAAAGGAGGGACGGGAAGCGTTGGAGGGGCGAAGGAGACGAAGATATTTGGCAACGGAACAGAGGCGAGGCTTTAGGAGAGGAAGGTAAGAAGGTTAGGGAGGGATACTAGCTACTGTACCTGGTGTGATGTGTAAACATCTGCTCTGTGGAAACAAAGGCGGCCGCGTGTGGGGTGCTGGTCACCCACTCCCGCGTGCGCCGTTTCGTCCTTAATAGGCGCTCGCTAGCAGAACTTGCCCCAACAGTCTGCGAAAGGCTATACGGAAGATCTTTGTCTTCGTAGCATTCTTTATGTGTGTGTGTGTACGTCCTAGAATCTCTCGGCATCTCGGGTGCCTGGCAGCTTGTGTGTAAAAACTAAACAGATGCACACCGTATGTGTGTTGGACTTCTTTCGCACCGTACGTAGCCGACCGTGCTAATCGGAGGTGCCGGGGAAGGACAACGAACTAAACACACACAAAAATCAGTTCTAAAGAAATGAGTTTTCAATCGAGATGACTTAAAAGTGTATTGCTCCAGCGGCTTTCTAATATCGGAAGGAAGAGCGTTCCAGACGGCCACATATGCGCATCTTAAAGCGCGCTATGCCTGCGGTATTAGTCGCCACGTTACGATCGTAGAGTTTTTATTGTTTAATATTTTTATTATTTTATTATTTCCCTTCCACGTGACTTTACCGAAAGAACCAAGAATATGACTGTAGAGTTACTACGAGAAGGGCTGTACAGCGGCCTCGCGTTGATAACCAGAACCCCTGGTGCTCCTCCCCCACCCACCCCGTGTCCGTAGCTCGGCTTCTGGGCCTCTTCGACACCCGTGGGCGCGGGTGCAGTTGCACCGCCTACACACTCGAAAGCGACGCCACTGAAGATGCACCGATGTGAGCTAATTGGGGGCTGAAGGTCAATTTAACACACGTAAAAAACAATAATGCAGGGTAGAGGAATTTGAGATATGTGCGAGAGGATTGTTTTCTTGCATGCGCGTTTGAGTGTAAATGTAGTCTTGGAGACGTTTGATAAAGTGGAGGGGACAAAATAGTCCAGGGTAACAAATGGCACACAAGCGATCTGGTGCATTTCTGGTCATTTGATCACATGGCATTCGTCAGCCAGCATCGTCACTCAACTGCTGGATGAAGGCATTCCAAAGCCGCCGTCATCGGTCACGACTTTGACATTAAGGGGCGCTGCGGTGGTAAGATGTTAACTACCTCGCCTGGTATACAGGAAGTCGTGGGTTCGATCCCGCCTACTGACGCCTGTCTATTTGTAGTTTGCGTGTTCTCCCCTTGGTCGCGTGGACTTTTCTCCTGGGACCCTCCGGTTTTCCCCTCCGCATTTCGAAACGTGCGTTTAGAGTATTTGGCTGCTATAAATTTCCACGTGATAAGCCACTTCGTTGGGCTATCATTTTGGACCAGGTCGCTTATGAAAACATCTATTTCGCTCAGTGGGCCTTTATCTAGTAAAATAAAATAAAATAGTTTCATAGTTTTAAAATACATATGTATATATTCTTCACACAGAAATATTCCGCAGGTTGCTGTTACCGTCCGAATGGCATATTTGGAACCCGCGCCGAGGAGGCGTGACACTCAGCACCGCCATCACCTGGCCACAAGCTCGCATAGCACCCACACCTGCAACACCACCACCTGGGCAAGCTCTGTCGGTGATCAACCCATCCCAAGTGCAGTACCAACCAAGCTCATTCACGACTCATCGTCCACGAATGCCCCCCCACCCCCTACCACCGCAACTGAAATCTGCAAGTGGCACATTCGTCGTATTTTTCTATTGGGGACGCTAACAAAAACGATATTCAGTATGTATATCATCTGAACGCATTGGAGCAGCGAAACCAGAAGGCAACCGTTTACATCTTTAATGATGATCTCCCGGCCCGCTAACGAGCCCGTGACATATTATAGCGGCGAATTGCAACGTTGATTTATGAAGGCACTCCTCCGCCCTGACCTTTGTTAGCAGATTACAAAGACTTTGCTGACTCGCCACGCTGCGACTGACATGGTATTTGGGGCGTAATTAAAGCTGAACCGGGGAAAGCCTACATTATGCATGAGCCAAAATGTGTCCGGCTGACAACCCCCGCAAGTTGTGACTGATAGCTGCTCTCCAAATGGCGAGGCAACGCGAACCCCACGTCCCCCCCCCCCCCCCACGTGCACTGCTTCTCGCCGCTTCGCCGACGCATTCCGCGAGGCTTGCATTATAAATATATAAATAATTAACCTTGATGAAAAAGGTTTTAGGCTATTAAGTCCGAAAGACATTAATCCCATTATGACCTGACATTAAAACGCTAATGTCTTTTTAGTCGCGGCCTTATTTATCTCTGTTCGGTATAGGCAGAGACTCATTTGCAAATAAATAACGTATGTAACTGCTGGACTGATGCGACCTCGCCAATGGGCGCACGAGCACGCGCGCGCGTGCACACGAGCGCGCGCGCATACGTGCGCACGTGTGCACGAGCGCGCGCGCGCGCGTGTACGCCGGGCACGCGCGTGTACACCGGGCAGTGATGGCGAGACCGTGAATTGGGCCGCACTTGAAGTTCATCTTGAGCGTGCACGCAGCGAAAGCGTACGTTTTATTTTTGCAATGTTTTTCTAATAACGTTGACTAATATATACACGGTATAGACGCTGTCGTGGGTAAGGTAATATAAAAACGTATTGAAGCCCGTGACATTGCATTCTTTAGAAGTGCTTTTTGTGTTTTCTTTAGAACCGATTTTTGTGTTTTCTTTAGAACAGATTTTTGTGTTTTCTTTGGAACCGATTTTTGTGTTTTCTTTAGAACCGATTTTGTCATTTATGTTGTTGTCCTTCATCCGCACGGTTGGCTGCGTGTTGTGCGAAAGAAGTTCAACATACATACATCAGCCTTTTTTAAAGTGTCTATTTTTTTATTCCGCTTATGCTGCTATTGATTGTCACCTCATTTCGAACTCGCAGTGCAGTGGTTCTTCGCCCCGCTACTGCCGAGATCCCTTCAAACGACCTGATACCCACAACCAGAGGGTGGGGAGGAACGACATTCCCACACGCCCTGCTGTAGAGAGAGAGAGAGAGACACGATCATCACATGAGAGTAAAGCGCATATTGACAATTCTCAAATGTACCCAAATTAAGTGACAAACCAAATATAATGCGACGGTGGTTTTTGTGGCAAGCATTGGTTGACCGGGCTCATTCCACACTCGAGAAACCGGATGAATGCACGGGCAACCGACACTCGAGGATAGTGGCTCTTCAGCTGGTGTGCACGTACCCCCTGGGGGTGCGAGATGCCCTTCCTGGGGGTACGAAACATGTACGTATTATTTTAGACGGTAAATAATCGAAAACACAAATTAAGCACGGACACGTAAGTACAACTACTTTGTTTCATCAAACCCTTATGTATGTATTAACATTGTACGTTGTTTACGACTGAGAACCAAAGGGGTGCAAGGCTGCAGTGAAGATCTTAATTTGGAGCTTTCGTGACTGCAGGGATTACTGTTTGGTTCTTTCGGTAAAGTCACGTATAAAGATAAAATAATAAAATAAATAATAGCATACTACGACGTTTCGATTGCAACACAAGCAATCATCATCAGGTATAAAAGAAATGCCCCCTCCCTCTCTCCGCCCCCGCCCCCGCCCCCCTCACTCTATTCAAGGCCTCGTCACAGAGACGATCTCTCTCTTTCTGCCGATGCGTTTTCTCTCTCTGTGTATCTTTGTGATACCTGTCTGCTTATATGTCTGTCTATAGTTTTCTGGTTAGATTTTTGTTGCTATTTCTTTTATACCTGATGCCCGCTTAGTAATCAGACCCCTTAACCACCCCGCCAACGAACTACTTTTATCTGCCTGCTGTCATCATCAGTCTCGAGCATACAAACAGCATTGGCAGCCACCCTGTGCGGATATTTGCTCCAGCATGGTCACGTTCACAACACAGTTTCATCAGCTCTAAAACAAATGAAGCTACGTACGAGTGTGTCCTGGAGAATAGAAAAAAGAACTCCCACAAAATCTCAGTGTCCAGAAAGTAAGCTTCACTGTCGTTGGATCTCGTGGATGCCCAGAGGGGTATGACTGCATTAAGTTTACTTGTAACGGTTTAGGCGGTGCACACCCCGCAGGAATTGGAGTAGAGTCAATGATAAAATGTATGGGGGGGGGGGAATAAAAAATAACGGTGAAGGAAAGAGAGAAGAAAAAGAATTGGAAATAAGAAGAGGATAGAAATTGAATGGAAAATAGAACTAAATGGTCAGGAAAGATGAGGCTAGATATGAATAGTCTACATGAGAGCCTCGACTCTGCGCTGAACGGCGTCTGTTTTCACAGGGGGCGGGCAGAGGGGGGGAGGGATTCAGAGCGGGAGTGGCCACACAGAAAAGTCACGTGATGTACGGTAGGCTTGAGCTGACTTAGATGTATTGATTGCGTGGCCATATGTGGGGAGCTCATACAATGTAACTATTAAACATCGCTTGTAAAATAGTGCCAATGAACTTGCAGATGGTTATATATAATGCGTAGATATATGGATAATCAAGATTGCCACCTTAGTTTGGCAAAAAAACCGTTCGCCAGCTTGCAGCACGATCACAATATCCGTGTGCGCGCGTGTGCACATCAAGTTTGACCCCTTTAACCCGCTGGGTTGAAAAGGTCAAGGGGACGGTCACGTGAAACGGGGAGGGAAGCTCGCTTGGCTGATCGCGAGCCCCTTTGGGGCTGGCGACGGAGGGTAGCCGCTTTGCCTGCTGCGGGACGTTGAGGCTCACACTTGACTTGGCTATACACCATGAAACTGGTCGCTCAGAAAGCTGAGATAAGAGAGACATGTCCTGCGCAGGCTATCGAGGGCGCAGGCGGTGCATCTGCACGGGGTCCCACAGACTGGAGAGGCCCAGGCGCCGGGCTATGAAAAAGGGGAGAATTTGGATCGGTGACGCTCATTTCATTTCTTGCACCAGGAGCCATGTCAACCACGCTACGCCGCTGCCTGTTTGATTAAGCGCGTGTTTATGCCACGTCATCAATTTCCAGCACGCAATCCGTCCCCAAGGACCTCTCAAGCATCTGGTAATCCCTCAGCATCTTATATAACGTCGTTATGTTCGGTTCCTTGCGAGTTCTATCGTGACTTGCAAGACCAGCGTTCAAACGACGCACTCCCATAGAGATCACGATCCTTGTGGGCGATGAGGGCCGGAAGAGGGAGTTATTATGTGTGCATGTGGAGTGACGGGGAATGAGTCACTGGAGCGCGTGCCGCTGGGAGATTGGTAGACAATGGAGTTAGAGGTAGCAGCCCGTTCTACCAGTTGCGCCTGTGGGCAAGGCACGGAGCCCTCTGTGAGATCAAGAGGTGTGCGGTGCCGAGGGCGGAGCCTGGCCACGCTGGGCAGGATAAAAGGCGAGCTCCGACTCACATTGGGGGCTGCTGCGATCTGGAGTGGAACTCGTGCTGTTGTCGTTTTGATCGTCACCCTCTTCAAGCTGTGGGTCTGGCAGCATGTTGGCTGTCCCGAGCCAGTTTGTGGTTATCCCCGAAGGTTGTGAAGGCCGGAATAAAGGAGAGAGAGTACCTCCTACTCGTGTCTGTGAATTAGCAGATTACACATTAATGCATTTACGGCGTGTGCATTAACTTGTAAAACCCATTGGAGGTAAAACGACCACATTCTGGGCACACGGTGAGGTGGGAAAGCCCCCTTTTGAAACCCCCCGCCCACCTCCTACGCATTTCACAAGTAGTACTAATCACATAATCTGCATTTGCCATAAATATGCTAAATTCCTCTTGATATGCAAATTCTTTTGTCAAGGCGCTCTTCCCCTTCCAACCCAGCTTAAATATACGCTCCAAGCGTAGTGGTGTGTCATTCAGACGCTGTCTCCCCGACAGACCTGGTCTTCACCTGAGGATGGCTGCTTGCGTTGTGGCCGAAACGTCGTGAGAATTATTTTATTATGTTTTATTTTTATTATTTATTATTTCCCTTCTACGTGACTTTACCGAAAGAAACAAGAAGATGAATCCCCTGCAGTCACGAAAGCTTTAAATCGAAATTTAAGCCCCCTTTTGTTCACCCGCCCACTTTGATACGTTTACGCCCACTTGGTGGCTAGCTACGCCCACACTGCCATTGGCCCCTCCCACTGCCCAGATAGCCCCGCCTACTACCTGTGTAGCCCCGCCTACTAGCTAGGTAGCCCCGCCCACTACCTAGGTAGCCCCGCCTACTACCTAGATAGCCCCGCCTACTACCTAGATAGCCCCGCCTACTACCTAGGTAGCCCCACCTACTACCTAGCTAGCCCCGCCCACTATCTGTGTAGCCCCGTCTATTACTCAGGTAACCCCGCCCACTACTCAGGTAGTCCAACCATTTGCCCCATCACAAGTCGAGCAAGCGACCACGATATTCCCATATGCCTCTGGCCATCAGGACTGTCCTGGCCATCATACCAGGACGTTTGGTAGCTTTAGTTGAAGGTTATACTGGGGCAGGCTTTTCCGACCATAGCCCATTACTAAAACATAAGTTATTTTATTATTAATGGCATCTTCCTCTTTGCTTTGGCTCCAACATTGTGAATCTGTAGCGAACTGATAATTTGCTTATTGTACTGTATACGTCTACAGTATAATGGCGAGAACTGATGGCCGTAGAGCGATGGTGCAGTGGATAGCGCACAGCGCTGTGAATCCGATGTTCGATTCCTGGCCACGGGTAAACATCAGTGGCAAGTGGTATTTAAATTGTTCTGGCCTCACTCTATTCGTGCGTATGGCAATATATTCAGGAGCTAAATGCCAATGTCGAGACCTGCTCGCCGCTAGAGGGCTTTAGGAGAGAGACAATTGGTGTATTTTTGATATTACTCCTCCGTGGTTGAACACGTGCAGTTTTAATTGCATGGCCACAATCGTACTGTGGCTTGTCTGCAAATGCTTGACTCATGGTACGTAAATTTCGATTTAAAGCTTTCGTGACTGCAGGGATTCATCTTCTTGGTTCTTTCGGTAAAGTCACGTAGAAGGGAAGGAATAAAATAATAAAAATAAAACATACATTTATTTGATTATGTTTTATTTTTATTATTTTATTACTTCCCTTCTGCGTGACTTTACCGAAAGAACCAAGAAGATCATTGTACGTAACTACGTATATGTTGAATTTATTTCGCACCGTACGTAGCCAACCGTGCTAATTGGAGGTGCGATGCTAATCGGAGGTGCGGGCAGACCAGCTTGGGCTGAGCAGTGGTTCGGGCCGACATCGTCAGTAAGAGCGAGACGGACCGCTCGCTTCGTACGCGCGGGGCTTATTGGTCGAGTCTGGCGTGACTGCGTGAAAGTGGGCAGGCCTGGCGAAGAGAGTGGCTGATCCGACGTGTAAATGTGTCCTCGCTGAGCCTCCCAGAAATTCGGTGGCTTTAGCACAGGGGGTCGGAAAGTAAAATAACAAGAAGAGCCATTGTTTTTTTTTCTCCATTCGGTACAGAACTCCATATTTCAAGAGCTGCGATGCGTGTGAATCAAGGCCGTAATTAAAATATAAATTGGAGGGACACATCCTCCCCAATATTCAAATATGCTCAAAATGTCCCCCCCCCCCCCCCATATATTGCTATAAACTAGATTTCTGTTTATATGATTGTGGTTATGGTTGTACTTTATTAATCCATAATCTCTGCCATTACATACAATGAAACAAGAAAAGGTAAAAAAACAAAAAAAAACAGAGCAATGTAATACAATACACGATTAGACATTATTGAAAGAAAAAAAGTCCGTCCTAAGTGTTGGTGAATTTTTAAATATTTTAGGCAGGAAATGGCAGGAAATTCGTTTTCAAATTTAAATATATACATTGCATGACCAAGTAGTCCATGAACAGCCGCATCAGTTCCGCAGCCGCAGCTTGCCGACCCCTGCTTCAGCAGCAGAGGCTTGCCTGAGTCATCAGCAAGCGGCTCATTGAGTAGCAGTCGTGGGAGGCCGTGTAGGAGGCAGTGACGGCAGCTCTCAGGGGCGGGCAGCAAAGCCTCAGACATCGAGCCAAAGCAACACACAATTGCACCTGAGCACACACAGCAGAGCTATATAGCGCGGCCACGAAACCCTACAGAGGATAATCGTGTACCTGTTGACAGCATGCGGTTACGCGATTAACCACATGAAGGCCAAACGAGTGCATCACTCCAGCTGCCAGGCTGTGTCATGACGGACCATGCGGTTTTAAACAGTGGGCAACTGGCTTCGAGCCAACGTGAACAAGGACATTATCATAACCACACTGACACTGCCGTCAATGTGGCAGCGACATATTTTTTTATGAATGGGTTTCCATTGAGGCTACGTTTGCGGAACAGTATTATGGGAATTGTTTGGACTTTTTAAAAAAGATTAACTACGTGCAATGTGTGTGTGTGTGCACAAAGACAAATAACCCTCCTATAGATGTATACAGGCTATTAGGATAAGTGCTGTGTTTATTTACACACACATTAACACGGTTGCATTAAAATGTACACGTGGTGACCCTGGCTACAGCATGGGCATGTGATGTTGTAGAAATCACGGGGTCACTGACGAGTACGTTGATCGTATCTCACGTGTGCAGCTCTTGCCGAACGATGACTCACCGGACAATGACGATGATGACTCGTGTGGGATACGGGAGCTGTACAATTCTGCACGACTCGACGGCGTGCACAATACACGCACGTGCGTCGATATTGATTCGATGGTGTCTGAACAATTTCTGCGGAGGACGCGTCGCCGGAAGTTAAGTGTGGGTCCCAGCTGTGGCTTTGTTCTGGACCCACGGTCTGATCAAGGAGCCTCTGAAAAATGAGACACGCGGTATGTTGAACATCTCATTGTCTTGCTGTTGTCCAAAACAAAACATATACGATCATACATTTTGACTCGAGGTGGTCTTATAACAAGGGCTGTGTGCAATATACACGCAGTGTGAATGATGATGATGTTAAGCGCCTTGCAAGGCGTAATGGGGGATCCGAACCCATTGGTCACAATCAAAGCCGTCCCGAGGGTACGGAAAATCGGAGCGACCGCCCCAGGCCCTGCACTTTGGGGAGGCCCGCGTTTCGACGTCACGGTGTCAGATGTCATACCCACACCGTGTCAGTTGCCCCGGGCCCCGCACCCCTCTTTGAACGGCCCTGGTCACAATGGTGCCACATCACCTGTTGCACGTATTGCCACATTATCTGGATTATAATGCGTTCCGTAAAGTAAGATGTACCGTCATTTTTTTATTTTAAAATACAGGGAGGGGGGGAATTGTCCTGTAATAAAAAATTTAGTCATCCCTCGTTATACGGCAACTCGATACAGGATACGGCAATGCGCTGTCGAGTAACGTATACATTTGGGAACTAATTAGATACGCGTGTCGTTAAATTCGTATTTATGGAAATTTTTATCTATAATTATATTTTTGTGTGTAGGGGATTGTGGGAGTGCGGGTGGGATCAATGTACATTACATGTGTACTTTAAAATGATTTGCTGCATTCTTAAGAGTGATTTTATAAAGTTTTGGAGACAATTTTGTTGCTGTAGAAACGCATCTCCAATTTATATGATGGAAGTGAATGGGAAAATAGGGTTCGATAGACAAAATTTCGATTTCCGGGCAACTTTCCAAGAACGTATCTGTTCTGTGCATCGAGGGATGCCCGTAATATGATTACTCTTCGCTGGGAAGGCGTTCAGAAAGCAGGCCTCGTGATGGTCTGTTTTAAGACTCCATTGATTGCATTGGGGAAGTAAAGACTCGTCTGACTGGTATTAGAACACAAGCATTGGCAGCTGGTGGCTCATAATTTTGGCGGAGCGGTGCAAAGTGGGGGGATGGGGTGGGTGGATATCTGAACTGGTGCTGATCCCACTTTGCATGTTCCTCAGATTAACACAATACATAGGCTCACAGTAATGACATCACCTGTTTAAGACGGAAAACAGGAAGACTTTTTCACAATTTTCACAAATCACCTGATGAAGCTGGTTGTAATCAGCAGCGAAACGTCGTACTCGAATTGTAAATGTTGCGGCTTTACTTTCCAACACACCGGTGGTGCTGAAGTGGTAACTAATTGACACGTTTAGTTTACGTGACAAACCTTACTAATTGGCTGTGTCGGGTGGTGGCAGGTTAATGGCACATTTATATGTACACGATCAAACACAACATCAAAAAACCTCCATGATGGGCACTCGGTCTGACCAGCGTAGTGAAGAATAGTCAAACAGCCCCATCCCACCGCTACGACTGGTACTGAACTAAGATATTTGGGAGCGGGAGGGACGGCCTGTGATTGGTTGGGGCCTCCCTGTGGACGGGGTTAGAATGGGCCAATGAAAGGCCGACATTCTTCGCCTAAAAATTCAACCCATTCGCAGTTTGCCAGGTGTCTGTTCTCTTTAAATCGATTCTGTCACGTTTTGTTAACTTTTGAATCGTTCCGTAATTTGTTTTAGCGAAAAATACGTTTTGAAACGAGTACGTCTTTAAAAAAAAAACCGTTAGATCGGTGCCACTGTTGGAAGGTTGCGGTACACCAAATCGTACGAATGATCCGATAAATGTGACGATCGAGACTCGGGGGGGGGGGGGGGGGGGGTGCCCTGAGCGTGGAGAGTGTTTCAGTGGCGAGTGTTCGAGGTGGCGTTGTCACGTGATGTGCTCAGCTCAGAATCCGGCTCACAACCCGGATTCTGGGTCCAGGTTTGCGGTGGCGAGATGTTAACTACCTCGCCTGGTGTACAGGAAGGGACAAGGCGAGAGGGCAAAGAGGTAGCTGGCATACATTTGTTTTCTCCCAGTGCTCCTCTACCTCAACGCGACTAGGGGCGCTCTTTCGTTGAAAGTCCCCATTAAAAGGCTCGTTTTACGAAAACAAATCACCGTTACATCGGGGTTTCACCCTTTAAGCTGTAAACGCAGTGGTTTAACGCAAAATAACGGTGTAATCCAGCAATAGCAATCGAAATAAGCTGTGAAAATTGGCCAATTGTAGCCATTGCAGCCCAACGTGGGTGCTGTGTTTTGTGTTTTTTAAAGATGGCATTAAAACCGATATTTTTAGGCAAAATGTGGTCGATAAAGCAAAATGTCGACATTACAATCTACTTTAGAGTTAAAACGGAGGGACATTCAAGTGAACGACAGGGATATGAATGCCTATGGGCTAACGCATTTGCATCTACAGATGAAATGCGCCGTGCAAATGTAAATGATTCCCATAAACATGTGGAAAACGGAATGTCTAATGGATCTGGGACAGCTCATTGAAGGTGGACCGGGATCTAAATGATGAATCAAGAGACAGATTAGAGCAGGTTGGATCGAGTGCTTCGGCACAGTAATCATGGCTGGCTATCAATGACCCCACGTTAACCTTCGATCAGTAGGTCAATCAATTTGCCTAAATTGAATTAAAAGCTCTCCAGTAGTGTGCAACTGCGTTCATCCAGCACAGACCATACAACATATAATGTCGCAATGCCCAATCCACAAATACGAAGGAGACATCACAGAGATACACTCTTCTGCTCTTTACACGGTTGTCTGGAAGTACTCACTGATAACGGCACCTGAATCTGAGATTGTAGTTGCTGCTCTGCATCTACATCTGGCATTCGAAAACAATTCAGCGAGTGCGTCCTGCAATGACACAAAATGACATCGTTCAAGCCGTTAAAACGAGGTCGCACTCATTAAACGCAAAGTGCTTGCCACAAATACACCACAACACATTGCTTGCTGATCTCGTCAAGGAGGATAAACCATCACGTGGACTCCGGTCATCCTCGCAGCGGCTACTGGCTGAGCCATCGAACAAAGACGGTCACCGCATCGCGCGCTTTCAGATGCGGTTCTGCGGCCGTCTGGAACGTTCTTCCTTCCGGTAGTAGGAGGCCACCGGAGCTTATGCACTTTTAAATTTAGATTGAAAACTCATTTCTTTAGAACTGCTTTCTGTATGGAGTTTGTTGGCCTATCCCCACACCTCCGATTAGCACGGTTGGCTCCGTATGGTGGAAAATACGTTCAATAGACATACATAGTGGAATTAATAAAAGTAAAATAAAATAAAAATAAAATAAAAATCACGACGTTTCGGAGGCAACACAAGCTTCCGTCTTCAGGTGGAACCGTCACAGCACGCTTGCTGTATCAAGTAAATGATAAATTCCAAGAGATACTACCCCGTATATATACTGGTTGAGGGGGCGGATGATTATTTTTTATTTTATTTTACTTTTATTAATTTTAATTTTAACTTTTTACCTACGTGACTTTACCGAAAAAACCTAAGAATATGAATCCTTGCAGTCACGAAAGCTTCAAATCTAGAATACATAGTGGAGTTGGACAGCACACGCCATGGCCAGAGCGAGGCTCATGGTTGAAAAAATAATAAGAGATCGAAGGATGGAATCAGCGCATGCGTGTGCAGGTGCTAGGTGGGTTGCCGTGCGGGATCATGACAAATGGTGGCAGCCTGAGGCCTTCATCCAGCAGTGAACTGATTCTAGATTTGAATCTTTCGTGACTGCAAGGATTCATACTCTTAGGTTTTTTCGGTAAAGTCACGTAGGCTTTTACCATCTACATGGCAGAGGCTCGGTCCCATTAGCAGCAGTTGCACTTTAACAACTCTGGCACCCCTCTCTCTCAGCCAGTCTACATAACAAAGGCTCAGTCCTTTGTTATGTAGACTAGCCGTAGTCTCAAGCCGCACCAACCTTACCATAATAATACAAAGGGGGCCTGTCCTGGCTCACCCCCCCCTCAACCAGTATATATACGGGGTAGTATCTCTTGGAATTTCTCATTTACTTGATACAGCAAGCGTGCTGTGACGGTTCCACCTGAAGACGGAAGCTTGTGTTGCCTCCGAAACGTCGTGATTTTTATTTTATTTTACTTTGATTAATTTTAATTTTTTACCTACGTGACTTCAGTGATCATGGCTGATTGAAATATTCTAGCAATAATAACCCCGGCCACTGATGTGTGTCTGTGGCAGAAAAGTTTCCGTACCTGGGCAGCATGCTGATTGACCAGCTCCGGTTTAGCAGCAGTGGTTTCACTCTGAATCAGTCGAGCGGCAATATATTTTCATCAGCTGCGTAACGCTGTCTGAAAGCCACCTGACCTGTGGCTTCACATGAAGCTACGTGTCTCCTCGACCACAATTATGCCCTCCCTTTCTCTTTGCTTGCGAAACATTGAGCCCTTGAAATGAACATCTGCGTTGGTTTGACAAATTTAGGCTGGCCTGCCCACGACCCATTCTGGGTTTAACCAGACTGGAGCTCGCAGATCCCTGAAAATTCGCGACAGCGTCCCCCATCAGTGAGCTCCTCCGGCGGACGAGGCTGCGTTGGCTGCATCATGTATCCTGCATTCCCAGCCACCGCATGCCCAAGCAGCTTCTGTTTGGCTGGATAGAGGGGGCTTAACCTGGCACGGTGCAGGATAAAGAAAAAATGACTGATGTGGTACAGGGGGATGTGTGGCTGATTGGCTTGCAGATGACTCGTACCAGCTGCGTGAAGTTCGGCCTCTGTGGAGGAGGCTGGGCAGTTGGAGGCAGTCACCCTCCAGCAACAACGGAGGGCGGAGGAGCGACGCTCACAACAACGAGCTGAGCGCCGGGCGGATACAATTTAATTAGCACAGTGGGGAGCACAGGTGGTGCATCTGCCAGTCATCTCAGTCATCCCATAACACCTGGGTCTGTCCCCTGACCTGTCGGCGAGCGTTTGACACTCACCTGGACTCAAAGTGCACCTAGCCTGGCATAAGCGCTGTGGTGACGTCAACGCCACTTGGTGGCGAATGACCGCTGTTGTCGCTGTTGTCGTTGTTGCGTCCGTGTTGAAACGTTCGTCGTGTGACCCACGAGTGCTCTACATCCCTCCAGCACTGTCCGCTCCAGTGACCAAGGCTTCTATAAAAGGCCCAAAGGCAGCCATCGATCAGTAGAAGGTCGCTCATTCTCCTCTGCTGCTCCTGTATTTTGGAACTCCCATCTGCCAGCCGCCCGTGCCGTCGATCCCCGACTCCTGTGGATGCCTCTCTAGACAATAAATACCCCCGCTGCTTCTGTACAGGTGTGACATTTGGATGCGATCTAAATACAAGTTATTTTGTATAATCTATTCATATATATACACACGCACACACTGACAACTACGTGCGTTTCACCCAAAAGTTCTTAAGATGATGTACTGGCTGGGAAGGCAGCCTCTCTTACACCCATGGCGTAACTGAAGGTTATACTCTTGAGGGTGACGCAAAGGCTGATTAAAGGCCAACTGAGCAATCTGGGAAAGAGAAAAGACCGGCGAGAAGACAATGCCCAGTTTAATGAGATTAAACGTGTGAAGGAGAGGTTTCTTAATCAAGAATTAATAATTTATTTGGAAGGGACGAACGGGAGAGGTGAATTTGGATTGTATATTTTTTTTTTTGGTGGATGAGAAGTTTCTCCGTGGACAACACTTCTGTGTAGATCCTTCGAGAGCCCGGCAAGCTCGGTGCAGTGCGGAGACCCCGAGTTTGAGTGGGTGGCGGCGATGTAGCGGCTACGGGGAGCTGTGGTGAAGCGGTCAGCGCGCTGCGCGACAAAACCCTGAGACACGAGTTCGTTCCCTGCTCACGGCCAACACCGTTGAGGTTATCTGAACCAGTTCTGGGCCTCCCATAGGTCAACTCGGCCTCAAATTAATATCTGGAACGATGTGCAATCATCGCCACTTGGGGGGGGGGGGGGGGGGAAGGCTGCCGGGCGTGGTGGTGGCCATCCACCCCGTCGTGTGCCATGTTGGCCTTCAGAGGTGCTCGCTAATAGCACTTGCTCCGAAAGTCTGGTAATGCTGTATGGGGGATCTTTGTCTTTGTTATGAGGCTGTGTGCTCCAGAGCGGTGTTAAAGTGCTGCTCTCCAAAGGGAATAGGGAACTCCTGGGCGTATAGCTGCTATATGTGAATAACTGACAAAACGCACAAATTTATGGACCGTACTTTTATGCTCCCACATTCATTCTAACGTCTCCACGTTCCCCAGCTCGCACTGACCAGCGCGGTGAAGTATGGTCAAACGACTGCCACGACCCGCACGGCTTGGGCAGGAACCCTCATGCAACAATGGGTTGACAACTAGCTTCATCATGTAACTACTGGCGAAACGTCGTACTCAGATTGTAAATGTTGTGGCTTGGCTCTCCAACACACCGGTGTGCTGTACCAGTGACGAATTGGCCACGTTCTGTTTACGTGACAACCCTTACTAGTTGGCTGTGTCCGGTGGTGGCGGGTTTAGCGACACATTTATATATTTACGCGATCTAACCAAAAAAAACTCTTATGGATGATATTGGTCGCGAAAGCCTACGTGTTAAACGTTTAATCGTCAATACAATTAGGTTGAACGAAGCCTATGAAACAAGAAGTCTATTGTTCTGTGCACCGATGTTTGTGGGATAAGCCTGTCGGTCTCTCATTCAAACCTAATTTTATATTTTCCAACTTAATTTTGTGGAGAGGAACCAATATATAACTTGATCATAATGTCGATCTATCCTCCCACTCTCGCTATGATCTGATGTAGGGTCAATGCCCGAAACGTCAGACTCTTATCTATTCCAATCCCATATAAGCGTTAGCATCTAACGAGTTGAGTGCATTTAGATTTGTCCCTGAGCATCGCTGATTCACGAAGTGCCATTGGGCACAACGTATGTCGTGATGGGTGCCGTCCACAAGGACATTCGCGCACAGACTTGACGTCAGGGTCAATTGAGGTCAAGGTGAACGTAGAAACACGATCACGGAAACTCGCACGCGCGTACAATTATATATAGCCCGTTGTCAATCCACTGCTGGATGAAGGCCTTTCCATGGCATGTCGGTTGGTCAAACATTGAATCCCTAAAAGGGGCGCCATCATCGTGTGTAGTGTAACTGCATGGGGTAGGAACACGCTCACGTCACCCCTGCAGCCACTAGAGGCGCTACCATTCATCGATACTTTGTACAAATTGTTGAATACATTAACAACCATCAATAGAATCATTTGGAAGGTGGATTGTGAATAGTTCCGCTCTCACCAGCCAGCGACTGAATCTACACGCACTGTCCCGCGTACAAAAAAAAGATAACAATTTGGATATTTGTATAACGCATAGGTGGAGCCATGGCGCAGTGGTTTGCACAATGCATACCACGTGTGTCGTTTGAAAAGCGTTGCAGGCGATGTTACGCTTACAGCCAATAAGTGGTGCTAACTCTAGCCCAGCGGGGGGTCTCAAGGTTTTTTGTATCGCGCCCCCCCCACTAATCCACACCACTGTGGTCACCGTCGGCCCTATCCCAATTTCCCCAAAAGCCCCAACCCACCCCACCACCCCTCCCCCCCCAAAAACACACAACTAAGGTTACTTGGGCCACGATTCACACACACACAGATATCACATATCCCTAGCAGCGTGCTTCAGCCGCACCGAACCTCACAATAATAATAATATCCAGGTGCCTGCCTTGGCTCCTTCCACCCTCAACCAGTATATATATACAAGGACTGTTTTCTTGGAATTTCTCTCACTTGATGCAGCTATCGTGCTGTGACGGTTCCACCTGAAGACGGAAGCTTGTGTTGCCTCCGAAACGTCGTGATTTTTATTTTATTTTTATTTTACTTTTATAAATTTTATTTTTCTACCTACGTGACTTTACCGAAAAAAACCTAAGAATAGATGTCACGTGGCCACGTTTCGAGTCAACGCGGTGTTAAGTACGGCACAACGTGGCGCCGACGATGCTCGCGGAACATTCGCGAAACTATTTTCCCCTGTACGTTCTCCGTGCCGAACGCAGCCTGCCGCCAGCTTGGAAGGCCTTCACGACCTCCTGGTTGGTGGCGGGCGGGGGGCGGTTAAGAACCGCTGGTTCATAGGCGATGTGGAAGCTGCGGTGGCGTAGTGTTGCCGTTACATGTGTAATGGGTTCCGGAGACACTTGTAGAAGTAACTTCTTTATTACAATACAACACTCCAACAGTCCTGATACTCTGTTACAGCCTAGGTGCACTACACATGCAAGAGAATCGGCGGTCCCTAACACGAACACTCTTCCCTTCGCCGCGCACGAATGTGGCTCGCCGATTAACAACATCCATTACCGCGCGCCCCGAAAACCAATTCTGATTGGTGGCAGCGGTATTTTTCAGAGCCGCAGCGGTTCGCATTATCGGGCAACGTTGTAGCAGCACGGGCTGTTTGACGTTTACCTCTGCAAGATCCGAATTGACAAGAGTGTAAAACAAATGTAAAGTTGCGGCCCTGAAATTGCTTTGCGCAGGCCACTGCTGGTGGAAGGGCCTCGATTAGACACAACTCTAGAGAGCCCCTCCGCCCTATAGTGAGTGGATACCCTTTGGGGGCGTCCATAAATGACGTCACGCACCTAGGGGGAGAGGTCAGACATTTGTGACAATGTGTGACGAGGGGGGGGGGTTGAGAAATGTGACTTCACATCAAAATGCGCAACTTTAAATGAATATAGACAACACGTTTTACTTAATTAAATACTTTTTAATAAATGTTTTCTCCTACAACATCAGAGTGCAGCGCCACATTAAATACGCACTACAATGACAATAGTTTAAGGCGATTTGAAGCATGTTTAATTTTTTTGGGTGGGGGGTCAGAGCTTGGTGACGTCATACTTGAGGGGGGGGGTCTGACTTTCGTGACGCCGTGTGACAAGGGGGGGGGGTCAAAAATCGTCCAAAATCGCGTGACGTATTTTGGTCTCCACCTTCCCGCTGACTTTACCCCACCGCACGCGGTGCCGTGCAGATGGAATTGGTATGCAGTCCGATGTTCATTCGATATTCGTAACCACATCACCTAGAGACTTCACAAACCAACTCTAATTATGGGAATCTGGCCAGTCTTTTTTCTTTATTCTAGCACAATATTGACTTTTTTCCCCTGTTAATCACACGACTATTAAACATAATAACCGATGCCTCGAGTCTCCTGGCTGCAAGCTGGGCTCCTCTCCACCTCAACAATAGCTCTGTCCTTTGGTTCTTTCGGTAAAGTCACGTATAAAGATAAAATAATAAATTAAATAATAGCATACGACGTTTCGATTGCAACACAAGCAATCATCATCAGGTATAAATGAAATAGCAACAAAAAATCGAATCAGAAAACTATAGACAGACATATAAGCAGACAGATATCACCAAGATACACAGAGAGAGAGTAACACAGGTACAGAGAGGGGGATCGTCTCTGTGGGGTGGCCTTAAATAGACAGAGGGGGGGGCGGAGGCAGAGAGAGGGAGGGGTTAAAGAAAACATTAACATGTCAATGAGTACGAAGAGACGCGTAGTAAAGTAAGAGAGAGGGAGAAAGAACACACTAAATTAAATAACCTAGCAAAATATCGAAATGTTATGTAATACAACACAGAGAGTCGGTCAACACACAATTAACGCATAGCCTGGTCGATTACGTATTTCAAAGATTGCTAAGTTAGAATTTAAGTGTGAAAATTCTAAAGAAAGACAAAACATAAAAACAAGAGGAACGGAGACACACAGACAGAGCAGAACATAAGAACGACAAAAAACGAGTGTAGACAGAAATATTTAGTGTACTTTTTTCTGTCTACACTCGTTTTTTGTCGTTCTTATGTTCTGCTCTGTATGTGTGTCTCCGTTCCTCTTGTTTTTATGTTTTGTCTTTCTTTAGAATTTTCACACTTAAATTCTAACTTAGCAATCTTTGAAATACGTAATCGACCAGGCTATGCGTTAATTGTGTGTTGACCGACTCTCTGTGTTGTATTACATAACATTTCGATATTTTGCTAGGTTATTTAATTTAGTGTGTTCTTTCTCCCTCTCACTTACTTTACTACGCGTCTCTTCGTACTCATTGACATGTACATGTTTTTCTCTAACCCCTCCCTCTCTCTGCCTCCGCCCCCTCTGTCTATTTAAGGCCACCCCACAGAGACGATCCCCCTCTCTGTACCTGTGTTACTCTCTCTATGTATCTTGGTGATATCTGTCTGCTTATATGTCTGTCTATAGTTTTCTGGTTAGATTTTTTGTTGCTATTTCATTTATACCTGATGATGATTGCTTGTGTTGCAATCGAAACGTCGTATGCTGTTATTTAATTTATTATTTTATCTTTATACGTGACTTTACCGAAAGAACCAAAGAATAATTCCTGCAGTCACGAAAGCTCCAAAATTAAGAATAGCTCTGTTATTACTCTTTGGTTCTTTCGGTAAAGTCACGTCGAAAGAAAATAAATGTAATAATAGAATACGACGTTTCGATTGCAACACAAGCAATCGTCATCAGGTAGAACTAAATTTGAGAGAGAGACAAAACACAGACACGGAGACACACAGACACACAAGCAGAGAGAGTCAACACAGACACACAGAGAGAGGCACACAACATAGACACACAGAGAGAGACACAAGCAGAGAGAGACAACACAGAGACACACAGAGAGAGACACACAACATAGACACACAGAGAGAGACACACAACATCGACACAGAGAGAGAGACAACACAGACACAGAGAGAGACACACAACATAGACACACAGAGACCCAATGCCTCTGTGTCTGTGTTTTGTCTCTCTCTCTCAAATTTAGTTCTACCTGATGACGATTGCTTGTGTTGCAATCGAAACCCCGTATTCTATTATTTAATTTATTTTCTTTCTACGTGAATTTACGAAAGCTTCAAATCGAGCTCTGTTATTGTTCGTGTTTGCGAGCAGTCGCCACCGAAACTAGCTGAGTAACTGGCCAAACGGGATTTTCCGTGTAACAAATAATGAAATACATTGATTTCAAACGGCGTAAGAAAATGTTCGGAAGATTTGTAATAAATAATAGAGAGTGATACCAAAGAGATGGGATTAACGAATACAGCATACTGACCACACGGTTCATTTAAAAATAGTCTATAACTTGTTCAGCCTGTGCTCCTATTAATGTAACTCTTTCGTCAGCACAAATTCTAGAGACTATAAACAGCCTCACAATTGTTGCATGTTAACTTGACATTTCACGATTACATTTTTAAAAATCACGAGTCATTTTAGTGTTCCGAGTACAGGAGGGTTGTGAGACGAGTATTGGACATCTGCCTCGTATTTTACATTTCACAGAAACGGGTTCTCTGTCGCATGCTTTTTTTTTGTTAAACGTTCGTGAAAATACGAGCGCGTATGGGGATGATCAATATTGCTCTTCGCAACGGCGTTGACACACGCGTACAGGTGTAAAATTTCAGAATTTTTTTTTCACGAAAATTTATTGTCACGCACAACGAGTCTGTGTGGAAAATGTCAGCTCGATTGGATCACGGGAAGTGTGTTAAAAAATGACCGAAAGATTTGCGCGGTCGTAAGCAAGCAAGCACGCAAGCACGCAAGCAAGCAAGCGAACTTAATATAAAGGATTTAAAAACTGAGAGCTCCTCTGCACAGAGAGAGAATCAATCATCCGTTGGCGCGCGCCACCATCCCGCTTGACCACTGCCGTTGGCAACCCCCCCCCCAAAGGCCCTCAACGCCTCTGCTATTCCGAGGCAGTCTCTCATCTGGGCGCCTAACCGGGCTCATGGACTTGCTTCGCTTTCCGAGATTGGTGCTTTGGTCCCAGTGAAATGAACTCGACAGCGCGGACAGACGACTTCGGTTCTCAACGCCGCTCCGTGCCCGGCTTGGTGGTTATTTGCTGGTCCTCAATGCCAGATCGCAACTCGCGTTTTCAAAATTCCTTTCCGCCCGCCGTCCCCCACCTCTTCCCCCCCCCCCCCCCCCCGTGAGTGGTTGCTGCCCTGCCCCAGACGTGGGGGATATGCAGAGGTCTGTAGCGGTGACCTCACAGTGCTTCTCTGACGCCGTCTTGCGGGGGCCGTTCTCGAGCACAGGGTGGTGCACCGCTCGCTGCAGAAGTTCCCGCGTGGAAGTTGATGCGTCCCGTTGGCAACGCGCAAAGTGGAACGTAATCGGGGGGGGTGGGGGGGAGAAACTTTAATTAAACACTTCCCCTTGGATGTATTTGTGCGTACGGTATGTTGAACTTCTTTCGCATCGTACGTAGCCAGCCGCGTTAATCGGAGGTGCGGTGGAAGGACAAACTAAACACAAAAAAGCAGTTCTAAAGAAATTAGTTTTCTATTTAGATTATTTACAAGTTCATATTTCAAATGGTTCCCTTATATCGGAAGAAAGAGCAGGTCTCGTTTACCTCCTTCACCAGCCCACACTGACCAGCGTGGTGAAGTATGGCAGAACATCGTGTTGATGTTGGGTGAAGAATCCTTCATCCAGAAGTGGATTGACAAACGGCTGTAAATTGTAATTTGAATCATAATATAAAAGAAAGAGTTGCACCTCCGCTTAGCACGGTTGGATACGTACGGTGCGAAAGAAGTTCAACATACATACACACACATACAGAGACACGAGCTGAGTTCATCGCTCCATCTCCACGGTGGGAGCCGCTCCTCGGACGCGTTCTCTGCTTTAGCCGCTGCCCCATCGTTAGTCTCGACCATATTTCTTAACATTTATTTGTTCACCTTTCCTATAAACTGCACTTCAATCGGTGTTTTTGTATTGTTTGTTGTTGTAACGTTCTGACCCGCCCCTCCCGAACGTCTTTGAGAAGTAAAAAATTAACCTGTAAAAACAAAGTTTTTCACTATAAATCCTTTATATGCGTGGCATCGGTTTTATTTTATTATTCATTTCTGTTTTTCTTGAGTAAGAGTTTCATTTTTATCACATTGGTATTTTAAATTAAATATAACATTTTTTTTTCCTAAAAAGTGTAAAATTTTGGAAAAAAAATTTCACGAAAATAAATTGTCACGCACAACGAGTCTGTGTGCAAAATGTCAGCTCGATTGGATCACGGGAAGTGGGTTAAAAAACGACCGAAAGACACGGTCGTAAGCGCGCAAGCAAGTGAACTTAATATAAAGGATTTAAAAAGAGCTTTGATAGCTTGTCGAATTCCTCCATGCAGGGAATAAATATTTAATTTCAGATTCTGATCCCTTCGAGCAACGTGCCTCGCTCAGGTCCACCGATATCCGTACCAAGTCAACGGGAGTTATCTTTGGTTCTCGACGCTCGGAATTACAGCAGCAACGTAAAGCGGTTCGCACATTTGTTCGATTAAATGCGTGTGTACAAATAGACGTGGGGGGGGGGGGTATCTCAATCCACTGCTGGATGAGGGCCAGCCCACGCCGTTGCTTGTTGAGTCTTCACCACGCTGCCCATTGCGGTTTGGCGAAAGACGCGGGAGCATACAAGTGCAGTACAACTGATTTTTTATTTCTCTCGCAATGCCCTCTCTTCTGTCCACAGCATAGCACAGCGCCTATGACAGCGTGGCGCGCACGGTGAATACTCAACCTATAAAGGGCTATCCCTGGCTCCAACATGATGCGCTTTCAGAGGCCTGACCCCAGATCCGGCGCGGTTCCAATGATGTAGTCATAGGGACTGCGTGAATCCCGAGTGAAACCATCCGGCCGCAAGTGTTGTCGCTGCGCGCGGCGAGACTACGTTGTGCGGTAATGATGACCCAGCAGCAGCAGCGAGCAATGTCTGGCTCCAGTCTCATCGGCGGTGGAGATTTATGTTTGTTCCTTGCAGAGCATCCTTCACGGAGGCTCCCCCACCGTGTCCCCTTTAAGCGGCAGTGTCTGAGTGGCGCTGCATCCTAGTCCGCGCACGACGACGAAGACCCGCCGTGTATCCTTTCGCAGTCTTTGTGGGGCGAGTGTCGTGTTCGAGTTACACACGAAGGCCGGCACGGCACGGGTTTGTATGGTGGCCAGCACCACGCTCTCCGGCACTTTAACACATTCACACTTGTAGAAATACACTATTGTACATTTCCAAAACATACTTTCTATCTGACGTCAAATAATGACACCGTGTAATAGTTACCGTAATTCGAAGTGCGCATGTGGCCTCTTTCCCCACCGTCCTACCTCCGCCCACAGCAGGCTGCTTCAGCAATTTTCCCGTGGCCAGCCCGAGCAGCAATTACAGCAGAAGCAGCAGCAGCACTTTGTATGTCAAATTGCGCTCAAAGCAGCCATCCCGGGGTACAAATTGGCCGGGGGTCTGCTGAAGCCGGGGCCGGCACGTGCCACCCCACGTGTTTTGTCCGGGAGTGTCGTCGACGTCGACCGATCCGTCACACGGGACACGCTACAAGACACTTCCTTACTCTTTGGTTCTTTCGGTAAAGTCACGTAGGTATAAAAATAAAATAAATCACGACGTTTCGGGCGCAACACTAGCGTCCGTCATCGGGTGGGAAAGCATGGCCTGATGCTGATGCAGACTGTTTTAAAGGTTTGCAATGGGTGTAGCCCAAGGGTTATAAAGGAGTGGCTGGGTCTAGTGATGTTAATGTGAGTAATTAGCATGTAACTGGGTACGGAAGTGGCTATGTTAATGTAAGAGATTAGCATGATGTTAAAGTGAGAAATTAGCATAACACTTCCTGACGTTATGAGACATCTCCTTTACCAGTGGCCAAATATAGTGATAGGTTTTTACCCTTTCAACTGGTACAAAAACTGACACCTTAATACGAGGTATCATGTTTGCAATAACCACAACACAAGCAGTCAAAATGCAAACAAAAAGAAACAATTCTGATGATGATAATGATATGCTGGACAATGCATGAGATGATAGGACTATTGTCCTATGATCTCACATAGTCCCTGGCACGTAATAATATGCTACACAGTGGCAGTGGGGGTCGCAGAATGCCGATTTAGAATGCCGATTACTAATAAACCGCACCCAATGATCCGATCGAAATTAGGGATTTCGATCGGATCATTGGGGGGGCCACGTGCCACCCCACCGCCCCCCCCCACTGGTTCCGCCAGTGGTTGCCTCCCGGTCCAGAGTGTGTGCCTCCGTGTTGGTGAACAACACAACACAAGTAAGAAATAACGAACGTCCCTCTGCCGAGCCACAGCTGGATGAAGGCACCCGCATGCCACGCCGGTCGTGGTGAAAGTGTCCCCCCGGGGGGGGGGGGTCAGACATCACTCACCACGAATGTGAGACGTCACCTCGAGTGGAACTCTCGTGGTCGAAATGATTCACAGCGCAGTGCTCAGCCACTGCGCGCCGCTGTTCCACTCCAGTGACTCCTTCTGGGTAAACGGATCAGATGAATTCGGCCGACGCTCCGTGACTCAACCGTGCAAATAGGTCCACGGACTATACAATATATATTTGGGTGTTATTGTCAGCGGTGGGACCACACGTGCTTTTTTCTTCTTCCTTTCTTAGGCTTCGTAATTTATAGAACTCGAACGATCATCTTTGGCATTTTTACCCAAATGGGGGTTTGTGCGAGGTAGCAACAACATTTTAAACACGACAGTCAAACTCCAACACACGTGGTGGATAGATCACGATCAGAAGAACGCCGTTATTTAATGTAATGAATTGGTATACAGTCACGCTCTGCAGTGGATTAGATTATTTACAGAATGTTACGGCGTTTAAGAATGCTCCACTTCAGTGATTAAACACGAGTTTTTTTTTTTTAATACACAATCACGAACTAATTCGCTCTCCATAACGAGAGGACATTCTGCGAACGCCGGAGCAACCTAATGACGACCCACTGCGGCGCGTAATACCGCACATTGAGCTGCCGACAACAATTGTAGCAACTGCACGGACACCGCCCACGCCTGTTAATTGGCGGTAATCACCACGCGGTGTCAACAATTCCACTTGCACGGCTCCCTTTACCCCTCTCGAGGGCCACGGAAAACCTCTCCATGGAGTCTCTCGGGCGCTCTTGGAAGGACCCCGCTGCCGAACGCGACACGCGGATCAGGCCGTTGTGCATCGTGTTGTCCTCTCCCCCGCAATCTCCGATAATTATAATCAAGGTTGGCTACGTACGGCGCGAAAGAAGTTCAACATGCATACTATTACAACAAATCGCTTGTTATAATTAATAATTATTTGGTGATGTTGCTGCTGCTGCTGCCGCTGCGTTGGCTGTGGTGCACAAACACAAATAAAAGCAGCAAAAAACTCAACACATTCGTCGATAGCATTGCGGCTCTAAATGGAAAAATATATAATAGGCGACGTTTCGGGCAATGATTCTACTTCATGTCAGTTATAGTGCAGTCCGTTGCGTGCTCTAGCCGCGATTGAGAAAAAAAAAGTAATCCTCAAACGTACCCCGTGACCGACACGGTTTGAGAGTGGCCTTCGCCCAGCAGTGGAGCGAGCATGGCTGATGGTGCCATTATGTGTGTCACGCTTGTGAAGGTAGACATCATGGGTGGTGTCCCCGATGGTCAAAGTGCTGCCAGGTAATAATTGACAACCTACATCCCCCCGTGCCCCTCCTCCACCCCCACAAAAAAATTTCTATAAAAACATGTTTATTCCCAACCAATACTCTTTTTGTTAAAGGGAGCACAAACATCTTTACAATGAATCAAACCCCCGCTTGAAAATCTTCTATTTATCACCGCTGTTCTATTGAAATCTCTCTCCATTCACGTGTAATTTATTTTTTATTTCCCCTCTCTCTCTCTCTATGCCTCGCCATTTGCGGGGATGCAAAATCCCGCTGCATGTCGCACAGGTAAAGCCGCAATTATTTTCACCGTGGGGGGAAGACTTCGCATAAACGCTTGAACCATTTCCCCCCCCCCCATTCCCTTTGCTCACCGCGGGAAGCTATGCAAGCCTTCCGAAGGGAAGCATGGCAAACTTGGGAACAAATCGGCCTGTAGACGTGTCTTGGGGGGGTCGAAAGTTCACGGCGGAAAGGAAGAGCAATCACGCCCATCATCACCTCCGGAGACTACAAAATGAGTATCGCTTTTGTGCGAGTCAACAGTGGGAACGGGGTTTTTTTTTCAGAAAATAAAGTCGGGTGTTTTGATTCGCTTCTGATTTGGCTCCATTCCACCATTGCGGTGTTGTCGTTTTTGCTGCCAGCCACTCCTTTTTTCTCGCCTTCTTCCCTTCCGATCGATGTCTACTCCTTCTCTTCAACCCCGGGCCACTCGTGTGAGTTGTGTACCTCGGATCTTCCCGTCTCTGCACCGCACGGTTGTTGAAAATATAAATTTAATATAAATTAATAAAAATAAAATTAATTCAACGCACGTGACATCTTTTCACCGGCTGGGTCAGCCCCAGAGCGAAGGAGCACTACCACAGCGCTCGTTGGGAACATTGTGACTTCAGAGCATTATTTTTCAAGCAATTTGAACCACGAATACAATTGCTTTTGTTACATACAAAATGCATTGCCTATCACAAAGCATGCACCGGATCACTATAATCAGAGTTTAATTTTCTCACTTGTTTTTTTACGGAACGCTGCTAGGCTGGCTTCGAGCCGGGATTATTGGCGTAAGGAACTGCCACTAGATGACTGGATTACAGTACAAGGTACGCTTATCCGTAATATTCCGAAATCACTGTGCCCGATATTCGTAAGTACTGAGGACACCCGGTAACCCCAAGTTCTATTCACGCATGTGGCTTTCTCACCACTACCACCACCACCACACGCATCATCACATGATAACGAGGACTGATTGAGGCTAGACGGATGTAGCGTGCCAACATAATTCCTGATTGTTCCGGCGGATATATGTAGCGGACAGGGCTGTGCTGAAGTTAGCAGTGTTTATTGATAATTATTCATATTTATATAAAAAATAATCTAATTAAGCTAAAAATATTTTTAAATAAAAAAAAATATTTGACCAGGTAAGGCCCACTGAGCTTTAAGCTCATTTTCAGAAGCGACCTGGCCACAAATGATAGCTTAATGGAGTGGCTTGTCACGTGAAAATGTATAGCAGCCAAATACTATAAACGCATGTCGATTCTAAATGTCGAGGAAAAAATCGGAGGACGCACAGATAAATCCACGCGACCACGGGAAGAGAGACGCGCAAACTCCCAATATACAGCAGTAATCAGGTTCAGAATCGAACCGACGACCTCCTGAATACCAGGCGAGGTAGTTAACATGTCGCCACCGCGAGACAGAGCAGTGGAACAGTGGGCGAATGATATTTGGAGAGGTCGTGACCCCCCCCCCCCTCGCATCCCTCTTCATCAAACCTGTACTTATCATGGTGGTGAAGTATGGTCAAACAACCTCCGAGACTGAAACGATGTGGGGATGCTTTCATCCCGCAGCGGTGTGTGAAAGGGATTGTAATTTGTATTCTTATTATACGGAGCTCCTGGTAACAGCTTTGACTTCCGAGCTGTCGGAGATGTGGCCCATGTCGTATGGCTATAGCAGCCATCAGCAGCCACAAGAGTTACCCAGGCGCACAGACGAGCCTTGAAATCACGATGTGAATCACGATGTCAATCAGACAGGTTCAACACTCACACGCTGCATGCAGATTTATCCACTGGGAAAAACAAACAAATCTGGTTTGTTTGTAATGAATTATATAAATGACATTCCGTTCTACATTTCCACATACAATTTTTTTAAATTAAACTATCTTCCGGATGACCTAACAGACGTGTTAACCAGCGGTAGCATTTGTTTAAACGTGCAAACTCTGGACAGGTTTCGCCCTATCCTATATGCAGCTTATCAGCAGTTAGACGTCCAAATTATTTCTGCTGCTTAACCAGATTGCAATTGGTAAGCGCCCCGACACTGTGGACTATCCACTTTGATGATCTGGCTGATAATATTACTAATGACCAATGTTACAAAAAACAAATCAACCGAATAAATGATTGGCGCCAAATTCAATTGATAAATGTGTGTGCAAACACAATTCATGAAGCGTAACGTATTATTACAAAAATACATTGGGCAAAATATCTGAAATCTATGCAAAAGTCCCAAATAACAGTCATCATATTGACTGTCAAAAAAGAAAGTACGCGGGCATGGGAAGGACACGTCGCTGGATTGGACGATGACCGATGGTCAAGACTAACGACAGCGTCAGCTTAAGGTGGAAAAGAAGCGCACAAGGACGTCCACTCGGGAGACGGAGCGGTGAAATCATCTCGCGTGCAAAGTACTCGGCGGATTGTTCCACCACAGGATCGTGAGAAACGGTTGGAGGCCCGAGGATGCTTTCAACCGACAGTGGAAAGATCATGGCTGATGTCGATGGCAGGAGGCAACGGTGCACACGAAGACAAATATCGTCCGTAAAGGCTTAACAGACTGTTGGGGAAAGTGCTGTTAGCGAGCACCTATGAAGGTCAACACGGCACACAAAGGGGAGAGTGCAACACCACGCCCGACCGCCTTTGTCCCCCTCGTGACGATGTCGCACATCGCACCAGGTACTCAATTGAGGCCGAGTCGACCTAGGGGAGGTCCAGTACCGATTCAGATTTTCGTCATTGGTGTTAGGCCGTGAGCGGGAATCGATCTTGCAGTGCGCTCACCGCTCTCCACTACGACGCACACAGAGGCAAAATATAACGATGCACAGACACACACGCGCGCGCACACACACACGCGTATGCCTTCATTGCACAATGGATAGAGAATGAAGGATTGGTCAATGTGGCAAGTGTCGGGCACCGCAGATGTGTAATATGATGTGCACACACACGCACCTCATGCCACAAAGAAATGAATGATCCCGATACCGAGACTGGAATACTGCATTCTCACCAAATCCCAACGCTTCAATCTCTCTCCAATTCATCTCCGTACAACCAAGGACACTCGAAATGAAAGCAGACGCCTTCGTAAAGAAGCGTGACATCACGGGCCTGTTTAACATTTCTGTTCGACTCCGCAAGACACAGCGATACATAAACCCACGTGAAACACGAATGACCAGGAACTGTTGCCATTTTATGTGCACTGCCGCTGAACACAACAATTTATTTGATGTAAACAAAATTAAGATAATTTGCAGTCCACTTTAGTCAATCCACTGGTGGATTAAATCCTCCCTCAAGCAGTGTCGGCCGTAGTTTTGTGTTACCTTTCTTCACCACACTGGCCAGTGGTGAGTCGTGGGCTGGTGGAAAAGAGTCGGGCTGAACGATTAATCGATTTCAAATCGATTAATCGAAATTTGAAACAATGCGACGAGAAAATCGCAAAGACAACGATTTTTTGCGCGTCTTTATTTATTTATTTAACTTAACAATTGTTCTACGTTTGATTTTTACATTTCAAATAAAACGTTTTAATAAATACATGTTGGAAGCAATTAATATATTTTAAGTTCTCGTCCTTGCATTAGAATATAGAGAGCAGTTCATATTTTGATGGTATCATTTGGTAATGCTCTTTCACATGTTTAAATCTATTACACAGTGAACATTGAACTGAAGCTTGACTTTTAAAAAAAATAATCTTAAATCAAATCGCAATGTCAGAAAAATCACAATGAGACATGTTCCCCAAATCGTTCAGCCCTAGTGCATAGGACTTGTTAAAATATCACTCTACACTGATGTTAGCCGTGGGTTCGGAATCAAACCCACTGGGTTAATAGCGCACCGCAAATGGCAATGCGATTCGTGCCCCATTGCCAACAGTTGAAAATAAGTTAGATATTGAATGGAATTGTTATTCATATTTTACCACAATAGGTCGTTTTAACAAGCACCACGGTCTCAAAATAAATGTCAGTGTACGTTACTGCTGTGGTTCACTTTAAATAGCACGGAACTGGCGTATTTAGACATACGGTAGGTATGTACGTTGAACTTCTTTCGCACCGTACGTAGCCAACCATGCTAATCGGAGGTGAGGCTGGGTAGGACGCCAAACTAAAAAAACACAAAACGCAGTTCTGACAATCGGTTCGTATGGACGGGGTTGATCCCTCCCTCTTCACCCAAACTCAGAGGTCGCAAACGGGTTTTGATTCCTTACCCGTACCCGGCCGCACCAGGGTCGCAAACGGGTACCCGTACCCGGCCGTACCCGTACCCTACCCGTACCCGGCCGGGTACGGGTATCGGGTACCTGATTGTGACCTCTGGGATGAAGCCATGTTGCAGGCGCGAGTGGGTTGATTCTAGGAACTTGAATTGTGAGAAGAGACAAGACGTTGGGAAATGAGTGACAAACGGTTACTCACCAGTGACTCACGGCCTACCCGTACCCGTACCCGGCCGCACCAGGTTCGCAAACGGGTACCCGTACCCGGCCGGGTACGGATATCCGGGTATCGGGTAGGGTACGGGTATCGGGTACCCGGTTGCGACCTCTGCCCAAACTACAGACGTGAATAAGAACCGCATTGCAAAGGGTATCCTGAAGCCTCGAGAAGAGGTTAGCCCTCCCTCCACACACACCTTGTTGCACGTTTCCGGTTTGCAATGCCACGCGTTGGCCGCCAGGCGTCGCCAACACTCGATGGGACGATCACGGTAACAAGACTTTTCTCTGTGTGCCTATGTTTTGTCTCTCTCTCTCTGTGTATCTCTGTGATATCTGTCTGCTTATATGTCTGTCTATATGTCTCTGGTTCTGTGTTTAATCTCTCTCTCAAAATTTTGCATTCTCAGAAAGAACGTAATCAACCAGGTAGGGTGTTGACTGTTATGTTATCCGACTCTCTGTTGTATTACATTACATTTCTAAGTATACTAGATTTGTGTTTCTATTTCACTTACACCTGATGATGATTGCTTGTGTTGCAATCGAAACGTCGTATGTTAGCATTTAATTTATTATTGTATCTTTTTACGTGACTTTACCGAAAGAACCAAAGAGTAACAAGACGTTGTTTGAAATCGCGGAATATTGTCTGACCTCGGTCAAAGGTCACACGCATCCTCGCGACACCACAGCTCCTCCCTCGGGCCATGCCGATCATCGCGGGCTCGCCGTCAACTCTGTGCGACAACAAATCTTCAAGCGAGTGGCGTGACCGACAGACCGATGGACACATCGAGTCTCGTCCACGGTCAACTCTCGAATATCCGCATCGATGGCGGGGGGGGGGGCAGATGGTGAAATAGGCTCTAGAGCAGGCATGTCCAAAGTCCGGCCCGCGGGCCAATCACGGCCCGCGGGCAGATTTCATACGGCCCGCAGCTTCGGTCTTATAATGTGTTAGTTATGGCTCGCCAGCTCTGTCAGAATAAGTACATCATAAAACTCATGGAAATTTAAGGTATTCTATACAGTTTGTTCAATGTTATCTGACTGAATGAAAGGCAGAATTGTGTTTTTAGAGTTGTTCCCGTCTGCCTGAGTGGCTTATATTTGGTTACATTGTCATTTTAAAAATAAAGGTAATTGTGGTTAAAAAAATGTCAAAAGGAACTATTGGCCCCCGGGCATCTTCACTTTATCAAATGTGACCCTCTTTGCAAAAAGTTTGGACACCCCTGCTCTAGAATAATGTTTTTTTTACCTACCTAGAAAACAGGGGTGGAGACGAAGACTGCATAATGTTTGTATTGCTTCTGAAAGTAATACTTTTATGACATCCTTGTGATCACGGGAGCACCGATCGATCTTCGACGAGTTGAGGAGCAGCTGATAATGACACCAGCGTGCGTGCGTGCGTGTGCGCGTGTGTGCGTGTGTGCCCGTGTGCGCGCGTGCGTGCGTGTGTGTGCGTGTGTGCGTGCGCGTGCGTGTGTGTGTGTGTGCGTGTGTGTGCGTGCGCGTGCGTGTGTGTGCGTGTGTGCGTGTGTGTGCATAAAATAATTGAATTCATCACCAGCACGATTAATCCTCAACTCGGATAACCGATGTAATTGTATGCAGACGTCTTCTTCACATAGCGGTCTCTCCACGTATGTTTTTTTTTCTCTCCAAGCGATTGTAAGAAGTGTGTCAAAGTGCCACAGGGCATGACGTCACGAGGCATAACGTCACAGGGCATGACGTCACAGGGCATGACGCCACTTTCCTGGCCGTGCGATCGACGCGCCTCGGGCGAGTTGACTCAAAAAATTTTACTTTAAACTTTCGCGACTGCAAGAATTCATATTCTTGGTTGTTTCGGGTAAAGTCACGCACAAAGAACCAAGAAGAATGAGTTGACCCGAGTTCGCTTTCGTCATTTTTTTACATGCGGGTTGGGAAATCCATACAACAACAAAAAACCCAACAAGTCATTGCTTACGAACTCAAATGACTCTGTGTGTTGCAGTTGTTGCAATGCAATGATTTATTGTACACGACAGGCTCCGGTGGGCCACTTACAATTTGTCGTTCAGAAATCGCGGCACGCCGCCGAGTTCGCTCGCGCGCGTACACATTTCGTGGGGAAAACGCGGCCGTAGCAGCTCGAACAGTGGCGGCTCCTGCAAAATCTCTCAGGGGGGGCAAATGTCTGGATGATTGATAAGGATAAGGTCCACCCATGCAAAGGATAAATTAACAGCTTAAGCATGTAAAGGCAACTTCACTTCTTTAATATTAATGAAAAATAAAGTGACTCTTACAATACATCTTGTTTGTTTCTATACTCACTATTAATACAATCCACTCATGTTTCTTTTATTAAAGATTCCACTAGGTGGCGACAAATTATATTGTTGGATGAAACGTGCTTACGTATGATGACGTAAGCACGTTAGTGTGAGCCCTCCCGGAAGCCATAGAGAATGCATTGCAGCGCCCCCCGTTCGAAAAAAAACATCTTTGAATGTAAGTCTATGGGACCACTCGGGGCGATTCTCAGCAGGAGGGAAATCGCCCAAAAAGAGGCGGTACTCCACAGAACGTAGCATGACGCTGATTGGACTATATCCAGAGGCACAGTGACGGCTAGCGTGGCTCTGTGGTTGAATGACATTGGTGGTGCGTCGCCCAATCGCCCTAATGAAGAAACCGCCCCTGAGCTCGAATGATGTAAGCCTCCCGAACAACTCTTTGGTTCTTTCGGTAAAGTCACGTCGAGTAATTCCTGCAGTCACGAAAGCTTCGAAGCTTAGTTTCCTCCCAAACGAGTCTCTCAGACCGCTTGCGCGCGTCCTGGGCACCGACACGACATCATCTCCGAATTTAGTCCTCAATCATCTCAGCCACGGGGCGGTCTACATAAATTGCCGTGTAACAGCCTCACCGAGTGCTGCAGTGGGCTAATGTGGGTAAAAACAATATAACCATTAACCAGCTTCTGTTACGTATCTCCGCGTGAAAAGACACGCTCGTCTATCGGTCCATTAGTCCTACAGATGTGTACGCGAGCCGACAGCACTTATTCAAACATGCAAACATCTGCATCGGGTTCCACGCTCACGGTCAACAATAATTCATCGCTATGGTACAAACGTCGAGTGCTCACCTCACCACCACCGTCTCTATATCCCACCCGCCCGCCCCCACACCTTTAGCGTCATTCCCCCAGTGCACTTTGTGAACGCAATGCGATTCGACTACTGGACGCGCGTCTCAAACGCAACTGAATCTCCCGACCGAAGCCACACAAATAATGGCATTCCAGGCAATAACGCTCGGATTATACGACCCACGGGGACCCTACATGTCACACGGGGAGGTCAAGAGAACACAAATCCCGTTTGCGTAACACGTTAACAAGCGACGCTCGTAATTGGGTCAGAAAGTGTCTCGCCAGCAAAACGCCACGTGCTGCGGTTTAGAGAGGCTTGCATCAGTAGCGATGCGTTTGGCACAGAGAAAGCATCCGCAAGTCCCTTATGCCCGACACGCCACCCTGTCCATATTTCCACACGCGCAGTCTTATCCATCCCCGCAGCGTCACACTGAATATTGCACGCCGCACAAGCCGGCACAACTTGCCAAGAGGTCTAAAATCTGGGTCGGGGTGGGTGTTTGGCGAACTGTCGGATTTTAGTTGAAGGTTTGTGAAGACAAAAACGTTCTTTACTCCCAGAGTAATATATGCGCTTCCCAACGCTGGCAGTAAGGAAGTCGACCATCAAGTGTGAAATTCACCATCTTAAACTATACATTGTTCGTAAATTAACCTCCACCCTCCACAGGGTCGGATTAAGATTGTGTAGGCCCCTGGACTCCAGGTACTGTGAGCCCCCCCCCAGTAATATTTTCAAAAGGAAAACAAAGTTAAAGAAAAAGAAAATGTATTTTTACAAGGCTAACAAATACAATTCAGCGTTCACAAATGAAATAACTTTTCGCTTAACCTCTGGAGGCCCTCCAGCTGGTGGAGGCTCCTGGGTTGCAGCCCCTAAAGCCCCCGTGCCTTAATCCGGCCCTGCCTCTCCACCATCCAAAGTCTTTTGGCACATCACCCTAGACCTGACTCTGTTTGTTGTGGTGGAGGTGGGACCGGGTGAACAGATTCCATGGGCACACGGAGCAGAGAGAAAGGAATGAATTTGTCACGCCGCTGCGTTCGCCGTCGATCGCCATCCACAGCGAGCCAGGGCTGCTGCTTCCTGGCGGTGCCTCGCAGTGGAGTGCACAATCAGTCATCACTCACTCACTCTCTTCTTACAGAACGCAACAATGGGTTTTTTATTTATTTTGTGGACTCGAACAGTTGCTGATACCATAATTTCGTATCTGGATTTTCTTAGGAGGGGGGGGGGAGATGACGTGCAGAACATCAGACATGACAACATTGTATTGCACCTATAGGAAGCCACGTTTTTCCCACTACGATCGTGATTTTTTTTTTAAACTTATAACAAGACAAAAAAACACACTTAACAAGCCACGAGTGAAACAAAAATACTGCAAAGGCTGCACTTGTAGTCTCGGCCAGACGTACACCAGATGGTCACTCCCAAATCAGCCGTCTTTAATCTTCAACCAGCAGTGCTGAAGTACACGTAGGGGAAGCCCCTTACCAGGTATAGAATCTAGAACCAGAATAAAATCCATGTCATTGAGGTACCCAGCTCAGTGCCCTGCACCACCCAAACGTGTCTTTGGGCTAAAGTTCCGCAGCTTAAAAAACTGGCAATTGCAATTGTATCACATTTAAATACATTCACATAATCATTTCAACACTTTCAGGTCATTTGGATTTTCTCATTTCAAGTTTCCCAAACCGACGGATTCCCCTCCCCCGCCCCACAGCGTATCACGCGAAGAGGTACGCTGCTGCTGCTGCTGCTGCTACACGTTCGTGAGTTGTACTCGTTACGAATAGAAATAAAAAAACACTCTCAAGGGTACTCCCGAGTTTCTGTCGCACACGCGCAGAACACGCGCGATACTGGCCCTCTTGGAGTTCACAAAGGGAAATAAATAACATCGACAATGTAGTGATGCGAGAGGAACTAAACAAGGCAGGCACTAATGGCAATTGCTACAGCTTGGATTCTTAGTTAACTCTCCTCAGATCAGTTTGTGCATCTCAAAAGGGCAGCATGCCCCCACGGTAAAAAGCATCACTCAATACGAAGCCCTCACATGGCATGAATGCCAACTGCTGCAGATTCTCCGACAGCGCCTCGTGTCTCCAGAGCCAACGAGGCCTGGGCTCACAAAGGTCACCGTGCGGAGGATTTAGAGAGCATTGCAAGAGGTGAACAAGTTGAATAAGGAGGCAATGCCCAACGGTGAATTTTAACATCAATAGGCGATCGCGTTAAATTAAAAAATAAAGCATCACACTGCAAGGTTGACATCCGGGTCTTATTTCAAAGGACAACACGAGATGGTTGGGTCCGCAGTTTGCCGGTTAAACCGACCCTGCGACAGCACATGTATGTTGAACTTCTTTCGCACCACACATAGCCAACCGTGCTGCATCCAGGGCCGAGCCCAAGACCAAGACGCTATGTTTGGCTGCACCGTGCAGTCACTCCTTGCTGGATGCACGTCGCATCAGATTCACATTTTTCAATTCCAATAACCACCAAAACGTCTTATGGCCCTTCATCCATGAACCACAGGATGGAAATACGAAGACCAGTACAGCTATAAAAAAGTTCAATCTTTACAAGTTACCCTGAGGTTCACTTCTGCGCGTGACTGTTCACGTGATGAAATGTACAAAGGTATTGTTACACACGCGCACACACGAGGGGGCAATCAAGAGTTTTGAAAACAAGTACCCACAGTTTTTATAGTATTTTAAATATAAGTTTCTGATAAATGCATCAATCACATGATATTACTTGCAGTTGGATATAGTTTTAAAATAAGCTCACAACTGAAGCTCAACGGTGCACTTTACCTGAAAAAACATTCCACCCTCGTTCCAACATAACCCATCCTGAACACCGAAAAATTGTGGCTATGGCTATACAGCTGACGTGAAAAAATATTGAAGAATTAAAATCAATCAATACCCATCTCTTTGATCATCAATACAGTAGAGGCTTCAAAGGCCCGAGGCCTACACCACAGCCCTCCTCTGCTGCCTGGATTCCCAGTCCAGTCACCAGACAAGGCATCTAGGCAAGGAAATGTGGGTCTGCAGCCTACAAATTCAAAGCAATAGGCATTTTTTTATGGTGAACATGAGGGAAATGAGTCGATTATTTACCATCTTAAAGACATTATTGCAATTTTCTGAAACACCTCAAAGTTGAAATACAAAAAAGAAATCTGCCACGTTGGAATGTTTACCTTTCTATGACGAAATCATGAGATCAAATTCAGCCAATCGCAGCACCATTACAGGTGCTACAACAACAAATATCAAAAGGGTCATAAACAAAGTTGCATCTTGCAAAGCCACGCGCAACTTGATTTCTCCAGCGTTGCTCATCCCTTTATAAGCAGAGTAACGTGGACAAAATATTTTTTTTCCCCGCAACGCTATTACAGAAAAGTGGCACCGTTCAACTTCAAATGAACATCACAGGACTGTAGTGCAATTGTTTTGTGGATCACGTTACCTCACTGTGAAAATCCTCTGACTGCCCCCCTTTTATACGGATTGGCAGGCAAACTCGCAAAACACACGCGGCCATGGGCGAGCCGCAGAAACGTAGTGCATCGACCGCTGATCCCTCTCTTCAGGCACGTGCTTGCTCTCTCTCCATCGCTCTCTCCGCTTCTTCTTCTCACCGTCTCTCACGGGCTCAAGGTGGAGTGCCACTATTGACGCTCGCCAGAATCCGCGACACTTCAGCCCTCTGCGCCGGGGTCATGTGCTGCGTCATGTGCACGATGCAGTCCATGGCCACCTCTGGGTTCTCTTGCACGAGGCTGTGGGTGGGGGGGGAGAGGACGGATGGCGGGTGGGGGCAGGCGGACATGAACCAAACACGCAATTTTACAGGAGGGTAACAGTAACTATCGTGCATTTAAACATTACTTATTGTTTATCCTGTTTGCACAGAGTTCTGGCATGTAATTTTTGCCCTTGTTAGTTGACACATTCCACCCCAAAATGTCCTGTAACTGCTGCCACTGCCAACCTTCTTGGCCTGTGGTCGTCCTTGTAAACAGGAGCTGCTCAGCTCCATGGGGCCTTACCGGCTGAAATTTTGTCAGAGTTCTGGTCTCAATTATCCATACGGATCAACCGTGCTTGCAAAACAAATACATATATCTTTACTCTCAGCAGACTCGGGTTTTGCAGTCAACTCTCAATTACCCGTGGGCAGACTATCCAAGTTGCGCAGTAACTGTGCTCATTGGCACATATTTGCTAAATGTTTTTTGTTACGAGTGTTTCCTTTACGACCATTAAATACCTCGTTTGTAAGTTGTGCAATATTCAGGGACCCTGTACGCGTTCTCTGCAATACTGACGCTTTTGGCGATTGTTTTAGTTGTTTCTGTGCTCGCACACCAGGGATCTCCGTCGTCAAATAGCCAGACAACTGGCATGAACCATCACGTGAACTCCGGTCATCCTTGCAGCGGCTTTTGGCTGACCATCGAACAAAGACTTTCAGATGCGCCTCCGCAGCCGTTTGGAATGCTCTACCTTCCGTAATTAAGAAGCCGCTGGAGCTATGCACTTTTAAATCTGGATAGAAAACGGCTTTTGTGTTTAGTTTGTTGTCCTTTTCCCGCACCTACGATTGGCACGGTTGGCTAAGTACGGTGAGAAAGAAGTTCAACACACATACGTTAATATAAACGCAGTAAATTTCGATTTAAAGCTTTCGTGACTGCAGGGATTCATCTTCTTGGTTCTTTCGGTAAAGTCACGTACTGTCTTCTCGACAGACCTGTTCTTCACCTGAAGACGGCTGCTTGCGTTGTGGCCGAAACGTCGTGATAATTATTTTATTATGTTTCATTTTTATTATTTTATTATTTCCCATTCTACGTGACTTTACCGAAAGAACCAATAAGATATAAACGCAGTCTTTGGCAGCAGCCCTGGCAGTCCGTGGACAATTGGCTGAAGGCCAACGCAGGTCCACGCTGCGAACTCGCGCGAGACAACACTTCTGCGGGGTCTCACTTCCTGATCTGCTGCATGACGTGGTCCCGCTTGATGTACTTGATGTTCTCCTCGATCACCGAGCGGACGCCCTCCTCCGGCTTGAGATGCTTCTCCAGCCACTGCACCACTGCCTGGTTGTTGTCCCACAGGTAGGCCTACACGGAGGGGAGGGGGGGGGGGTCAACAAAGGGCAAGGGGATGAGCATCGTCACCGAGAAGCCGTTGCCAAAGTGACGAGGCACGAGAGATGAAGTCACTCGTAATCACATTACGCTTTGCCGTGGAGAATCATGGGTAAAAGGATAGATGATTACTAATCTAGTATATAATTACAAAGACCCCCCCCCCTCAAATCGTTGCACCTGATGAGTTAATGATGACGTCACCCTGCTGCTGCTCTATATAAGAACGGGAGACAGAGCAGAGCCTCACCATTCTGGCGAATTGCCCGATGATGCTGGATGCAATTACCAGCGAAACGTCGTACTCAAATTGTAAATGTTGTGGTTTCACGCTAAAACACACCGGTGGGCTAAAGCAGTTAACTATTTGTCTTTTGTCAACGTGACACTTTTTTTTTACTCATTGGCCGTGCCGGGTGGTGGAGGGTTATGACACATTTATAAATAACGCGACCAATATGATTCATAATAAAGGTTTTTGGGTTAGATCGCGTTATTTATAAATGTGTCGCAACCCTCCACCGCTCGACACGGCCAATCAGTAAAAAATGTGTCACGTTGACAAAAGACAAATAATACAATACTTTATCCCACCGGTGTGTTGAAGAGTAAATCCTTATAAAAAGGATATATGATTAACACTCCCTTCGATGTCTCAACATAAATAAATGTTTTATTTTATTTAACAAGCCTGACTCTGAAGGTTGGATGAGACCTACAAGGTCAACAGCGGTCCAGAATTTGCTCGCTTGAATATATGCTACTTGATATGTGTCTGGAAAGCAAAAAGGCCACGGACTAAACCATATTTCATTTTCTTGGTTTTTTCGGTAAAGTCACGTAGAAGGGAAGTAATAAAATAATAAAAATAAAACATAATAAAATTAAACAATTCTCACGACGTTTCGGCTGCTTGCGTTGTGGCCGAAACGTCGTGAGAATTGTTTAATTTTATTATGTTTTATTTTTATTATTTTATTACTTCCCTTCTACGTGACTTTTAACCGAAAAAAACCAAGAAGATGAATCCCTGCAGTCACGAAAGCTTTAAATCGAAACATATTTCATTTATTAGTGGAGACACAGAATGGAGTTTCGCTCATATTGGCTTTAAACTGCTTGTGATTTAACGTATAATTTTCTGTCAATTGCTTTATAAGCTGTAAACCAGACCTGGGATTAATTGCTGCGGCAACTGTTAGCCGAGATGATGATAAAAATTATATTGTAATTGCAATTCATTATAAATAAACACAATTACACTGTCGAAGCGTTTTAGTGCAGTCACCACTAAACTATTCAAGCCGCTTGGCCAGATTACATTCGACACCGTCCCCCAGCTCGATAGCAAACCAAAACGAGCGCGAAGGCGAACAACGCACCAGGAAGCAGAGGTCGCAAATGGGTTTTGATTCCTTACCCGTACCCGTACCCCGCCGCACCAGGGTCGCAAACGGGTACCCGTACCCTACCCGGCTACCCGTACCCGGCCGGGTATAGGGTAGGGTACGGGTACCCGATTGCGACCTCTGGGATGAAGCCATGTTGCAGGCACGGGTGGGTTGATTCTAGGATCTTGAATTGTGAGAAGAGTCAAGACGTTGGAAAATGAGTGACAAACAGTTACTCACCAGTGACTCACGGCCTACCCGTACCCGTACCCGGCCGCACCAGGGTTGCAAACGGGTACCCGTACCCGTACCCAGCGGGTACGGGTAGCCGGGTATCGGGTAGAGTACGGGTATCGGGTACCCGATTGCGACCTCTGCCAGGAAGCCTCCCTCCTTTCCAAACTGCACGTCAGCTTTTGCAGAGGGCCTCAACCCGACCTGACCTTGGAGAGAGGACACAAAAGCACCGGCCTCCTCCACGATTCCCCCGAGGTAGTAGCACCGTAAACCCTCTCACCTTGACCGTGCCCTCGGTCTCGACGAACCAGCGGCGCAGCATGGACTGCACGTGCCCGGGGCCCGGCGCGTTCCCCGCGCTGGGGCTCACGGACGGCCCGAGCGCCGGATTGGCCGCCAGGACGCGCCGCTTGCCCACGTCCTCCAGGAGCAGCCGCCGTAGGCGCCAGTAGAAGAACGAGCGGGAAGTGCGCCACTCGATGATGTCCTGGTGGACGCACGCGGGGGACGCACGTGGGGTGGGGTCGAAGGGTCAAAACAACAAAACACAAGCCCCTGTTGGTCTCGCTGTGCTCGTCTTCGCTTGGCCACGGTCCATCCGCCGCGGGATGGGAAGCCTCCCCTCCCCAAAAAAGTTGTTACTGGTCCCGGACGGTCACGCGGATGATGGAGTAATCCGTCTCGCTCCAGCACGTGAGCCGATCTCCTGGCTCCATCGCCATAGTGGTCGCCCTCTCAGGGGGGGTTCTCTCCCTGTGGTTACCGTTCCGTCACCGAGCTCGCCCATCAGCATTGATACCTTCTAGCGATAGTGCGTTCTGCCCAAACCCACGTACTTTTATGAGCAGCGATGTCACGCGAGACACCGCTGGGGGCTCTCACCTAGCTTCAAGTAATGCTCATCTCTCTATTTGTCTAATCCATGCGGTTAACTCATAAACTACTAGAGTAATATGCAGCATTTTTTGCTCGTTTTAGTTTTCAACCCAAGACTGAGAGATGCTTAGGAAACTGCAGTACAGAAATGGATTTAATCTCGCCGCCCAAAACCCTGAGCCTAACCCCCTTGTAGCTGTGGTGGATTTCTCTGGGTTCACTAGTTTCCTCTCACGAGGCTTTTCCTGGGTAAATAAGTGGCAAAATAAAAAAAACACAACAAAATAAGCATCAACTTGTTTCAGTACAGTATTTTTTCAAAGCTCGCACAGTTTGTCTGAACGGGGAAACATCGATCTGAAGTTGAAGGGGGCGATACTTTTTGCTTAAATTGCCATTGGACTGGCCTGCTGAAGTCAGCTTCACTGCGCAACGAAACTCACCATGATGGCGCCCTTCTCCTGCATGCGCCCGGGCGTGTCGTGCAGATCGGCAAAGCGCACGGCCACCTGGTGGTATATGGGCAGCAGGAACTCCTCCCTATCCTTCAGTTTCATCACCAGAAGCTTTCGGCTCTCGGCACTCAGCTCGGGCATGGCTGTCGGGAGAAAGACAGACGGAGAGGCTCGGCCACGAACCTCAAGCGTCTCGCACCGATGTCAAGCACCCGCGCTGGCCAGCATGGCACTGTACGGTCAAAACAATGATCATGCCCGACACAGGGTGTGCAGGGCCATCATCCAGAAGTGGTTTGACTAAGGACTGTAAATCGTTATTATTATATATTAATAATGATGAGGGCAGTCAGGTATTTCAGTTTGTCTCTCTCCATCACTGCGAAGAGAGTCCCATAAGTCGCACTGACATTCTATTGCAAATATTTATTCTAAAAACGTCTGTAGACAGCGCAGGTACACCATGCAACAATAATAAAAAAGAACGCTATTTGATATGCCAATAACGATATTTTTTATTCAAAAATATCTAGCCGTTACAAACGTTTGGCTTCAGTGCACCAAGCTGCGCACATAACTACACAGCCTTTGCCTTTTGCCGAGCTGTTTTAATAAGAGCCGTCGTGCACCCTCCTACTCGTACAGACGCGAGCCCCACTCACTTAAATTTCTCATTCCGCCTATGCTTGAGAATAAAAAATTACATGCGTTTTAAGGCACAATACCCGGCACAGCATTTCCAATTGAAACCACCGCGTGACCCTTTATGCTTTCATAGTAATTTGGGACAGTTTGCTCCCCGATGAGGTAAACTTGGCACAAAGAAAGTGACATCAAGTTGGCCAATAACAGGGTTGGAGACACCTTTGTGTTCAGCCTGTGCTTTTATAAACGCACACCATGACTTCTAATGCTTTATTTGTCGGTTTACGAGGATAAAAGGAAAATATGTTCTTTTGAGGGTTTTTTTTTTTTCAAATGCACAAACACCGTAATAAGATTCATTTAGAAAAAATACGATTGCATTCATTGTTATTATTTCTGTTATCAGGGGAAGAGGAAAGGGTGTTTTTCTCTGCTCATATTCCATTTGTCATCCCCTAATTAGTTCCTGATAAAATTGGCAGATCATTTTTGATGACTTTTACATTAGTGCCTTTGGAATGAAGTTTGCCTCTTAAAAGACATTGCCAATGACAAAACAGCCGAATGGGAAAATGCTCAGAAATAACTGCCTGCATTTTTTTTTAAGAGGAAGGGGGTGGGGGGGGGAAATGCATGAAATTGTACAGGGGCACAATTTTCAAAAAGGGGAAATAAAAATGTAAATAAATAAATAACAAGGACACTTTTAAAATAACCAACATTATCTCAAACTATTCATGTGGAGCAGTGCTGGGTGCTGCTCTTGCAAAATAGCAGAAAATTACATCTTCAAGATGCCCTAAAAACATTTTTCTTTTTTTTTCTTCAATTTATTTCTGAGGACTTTAGCCATGACAGACCACCCATAGGCAGGCAGCGAGTCAAATTGCTCTTCCAGAAAACGGTAATAGCTGCAGTTAGTATTTAGGTGTTTCAAGTAATTGTGCAATATGCTACAATTATGCCATTTATGAAGGAAATAGAAGAACAAAAAATAAAACTGCATAATTTTCCTCAAAAATATCATGCCTCGCAGAAGTTTTAACTCGTAAGCGGATGAAACAAAATCTATCACACTTGTGGGAGATTGTTTTCGCTGCGATTGCCTTAACGCGTATAAATAAGAAGCGCTCAAAATATATTTTTGCAATTGAAAATACCACCTCGGCCTTAAGAAATGACAAACGCTGGCGAAAAAAAATGCCGGCAAATAGAGCTATTGGAGAATGTTAACTTGAACAAAACTGAAATTCCCGCAGATATGCGGCGAGGATGCCATTTGAAGAGTTAAAGATCACCACAAACCCTTGTAATGGCTGTGCCGCCATAAAAAAAAAACTTTTACAACCAAGCATCAATATTAAAAAAATCTATGGCTTTACCTCGGTGGATTTCCTTGAACGGGGAACAAAACAACAATTCTGCCACTTTGTGTGCTGTGGTAACAGGCCGAGATCTCTTTATGGGAATCAAACGTTGTTTGGTCCGTACACGCACAACAACTGAGATATAAAAACACGTTACCACTGCGGACGAACTGGCAGCCTGCCTACATTTCCAAACGTCTTCACGAGGCTGTGAATGGTGAGAAAATATAAAGCTAAATACAGGTTATTTAACCACGAGATAACTTACGTTGCAATAATTACCCACAGCAGCGTTGCCGAACAATGATGTAGCCTCCTATAACTACAATTATGCAGATTCAATTATCTTACAATGGATATGTTAGGTCAAGAATAATAATTTTTATCCCCCTGTCAATCCACTCCTACACGAAAGCTCTCTTTCCATGCTGCATCGATCATGGGAGTTGTTTGATCATACTTCAGCATGGCTTGGTGAAGAAGGGGCAGTCCCGGACCGGTTAAGATGTTAGCCACGGTCAGGGATCAAAACTCAGGTTTGCTGGGTACACAACGGAGTGCACTGACCAAGCCGCCACCATCCACCGCCAAGTGGTGGTGACATCACCATGGCACTGGGTGCACGCCTAGCTCACCCCGAGTGGTGAACACCCACAGACGGGTCATTGGGCAAGATCGAGGAGAGCCAGAGGAGGGGAGTGGAGTTCCGAGTGCGGGGCGCTGGCGCGTGCACTGCCGACTGTACGAGGCTTTGCTGGACGATTACATTTTGTACAGAACGTACGCAAAGGAACTTTTCATCAAAAAGAATGACGATTCAATTACAAAAGAATTATTCTTTTGATCAGAGAGTAATTTGAACTGCATGGTGGATATATCGGCAACATATTCCCCTCCGTACGTAATTAGGTTATTTGCACTCAGGAATCTCGAGTGATCTTCGACGGCACATGCCTGTGGAGCACGCTGAACATGCTGGTGCACACACGGTCACCATGCTGGTGAACACATGCTGATGACATCTTAATTTGGAGCTTTCGTGACTGCAGGAATTATTATTTGGTTCTTTCGGTTAAGTCACGTCTAAAAATAAAATAATAAATTAAAATAATAGCGACGTTTCGATTGCAACACAAGCAATCATCATCAGGCATAAAAGAAATAGCAATAAAAATCTAACTAGAAAACTATAGACAGACATAAGCAGACAGACATCACAAGGACACACAGAGAGAGGACACATATCGGCACAGAGAGAGGGGTCGTTTCTGTGACGGTCCCTTAAATATAGAGAGGGGGGGCGGGGACGGAGAGAGGGAGGGGGCAGAGAAAATTAGCATATCAATGAGTGTACGGCAACGTGTTGCTGCTGCGCAAGTAAGATGACGACGTGGCACGGCACACAAGCTTGAAAATTAGGAGAAAGGCACACTAAAATTAAATAACCTCGCAAAATATCGAAATGTGATGTAATACAACACAGAGAGTCGGTCAACACACAATTAACGCATAGCCCCCCCTCTCTATATTTAAGGGACCGTCACAGAAACGACCCCTCTCTCTGTGCCGATATGTGTCCTCTCTCTGTGAGTCCTTGTGATGTCTGTCTGCTTATGTCTGTCTATAGTTTTCTAGTTAGATTTTTATTGCTATTTCTTTTATGCCTGATGATGATTGCTTGTGTTGCAATCGAATCGTCGCTATTATTTTAATTTATTATTTTATTTTTAGACGTGACTTAACCGAAAGAACCAAAGAATACATGCTGATGAACACATGCTGGTGAACACTTGGGACTCTCTCAAATCTCGACCTGATGCGCGTCACCAACACACGGGTGGACACGTGGGAGGGGTGAGACTAGTACGATAAGATCCTCACACTACCCAGCGCGCACGTGTTTATAGTTTATAGACCTAGCTCAAACTACCGTCTCGCTATTAGCATTTAACGATGGAAGGCACCCTTAAGGATACCCGGTACTCGTGTAACATTTTCCACGTGAGGAAAATGGTGCAGGTACAAGCACTGGGGCCTACGAACAACCCCCATTCCATGCGCCTGATCTCGTCAGATCTTGGAAGATAAGCATGGCTGAGGCTCGGTTGGCGCTTGGATGGATGACCGCCATGCATAGCAGGTGTTATAGTTCCACGGGGCTACGCAGTGCCGCAAAATCCACCGTTGTATGCCTATGCTCCCCTCCTTCACAGACCAGCTTCGCAAAGTATGGCCAAAATAAACCCCAACGACCGGGGGGGGCGGGGGGTGGGGGGGGGCGGGCAGGGGGGGGGGGGGTGAGCCACGTGAACGGTTGCTCAGGCGCACGCGGCGGCCGCTCCCGCTCGCTCACCGAGCTGCTCGGCCAGCTTGGTGTAGATGGGGTCGATTCGGCGCATCGCCTTCACCAGGTCCTTCCGTCGGAACTTGATCTCCACGGTTCCTTCCGGCTCGAGCACGCCACCTCTGCACCATGCAGACGGAACGGGAGATGGATCCAATGGGTACAGGCGAAGTTGCAGCGCTGTAAGTTATTCCTACAGGCAAAAGGGCCTCCACTCGAGGCAGCTCCCAGAAGGTTTCTTGGCCTACTCTTCCAGGCTAGCCAGGCATCTTGGAAGGGTATGGGAGTAACCCACACTTTGCATTGTATTCGTATTGTTTATTGGACATGACATTTAGTTTCTTAAACATTGGGGCAGATGGAGCCAAGTGCTTTGAGGAGGTGGCCAGTCTTGCACATTTCTTTTGGATGATGTGTAATTCATATCGGTAGGAAGCATATGTACTGGCCCAGACAATATTGCAGTAGATGAGATATTGGTAAATTAAGCTGTAGTATAGAGTTAGAAAGCAAGCTTGATGAACCAGAACACCCACATTTCTGATGATACCAATGGACTTCATCAGTTTACCACAGACAAAGTGATCTTTCCAGCATATCGACTCACTGTGGCATAACCCATTTATGCTGCTGGGTGGATAGAGGCGGGGGGGGAGGTGAGGTGGTGGTGCGAGGATTTAACAAACTTGCCACTGGGAGATCAAACCGGCGACCTCTGCATTGCAAGACCAAGTTTGCTACCGACTGCACCACCGCATCAGCGACAGTACAACGCTGGGTATAGAGTTACGGAGCATGACTTAGCAAAAAGTCAATTTTAGGGTTCCCAGAATCACTTTGTGGAGAACATCGTTTCAAGATAGGGCTCTTGCAATACTCCACATTACAGCATAAGTACACAAAAACAAAGCAGCACAAGTGAAACAAGCACAGATCCTGCTTGAAGTAGGCAAGAATAGAGTTTTGCTCTGCGATGGCACAGCCGTCACACGGTAGTGTGCTGGCACAACAACCCGCCGCTACGGTGCGCTGTTACGGCGGCATGTTATTACTACGGCGTGCTGTTATGACAGCAGGCTGTTACGGTGTAATGTTACGGCGTGCTACAACAGCGTGCCGTTACCGCAAACGTGCTGCGAGAGTGTGCCGGTACACAGCGGCGTGCTGCTGGGGTGCGCGCGTGTGCCGGCATCACGGCGCGGCTCCTCCGTACCGGCTCTCGGGGTCGGCGTACATCTCCATGTGGCGCGAGTTGATGGTGGGGTCGATGACGACCCAGGAGCCGCCGCGCAGCTCTGCGTGCGGGGGGATGTAGACCAGCACGGGCTGCCGGTACTCGCGCAGGCCGTCCACGATGTACGCGCCAAACTTCAGCACCTGGTCGTGCATGTCTGCGCATGCGCGCGTGTCAAGTGCGTGTACGGTGTTTTTTTCTGCAATATTTTGCTGTCTTTTCTTGGATTTTCTGTTTGCACTTAGTCACGTATTCACTTTAAGATGTTTTTTTGTTCATGTTTTTGTTTTTTGTTTGTTGCGGTTGCACCCGATTCAAGAGCCGAATGGCTCACAGGGCTATACCTAATAAATGAACTTGAACTTGAACTTGCGTGGGGGTGGTCGTTATTGGAGCGAACCTGCAGATCACCCATCACCGGTACGAGATTCTTGTTTGAAGACCCAACTAGGGAATAGCCCGGTTTCTCTCTGCTGCCCCGACGACAGTGGGGACCGCTCTCAACAACAACACGTGCAAGGCGGTGTAGATATTCCCTCCGTAAACGGAATGATCGGGGGACTCGCCAACCTGTGAATGCGACGAGGTGGAAACCATTGGGCCTATATCGAAGATGGCTGTCCCATAACAATACGCGTATCCTGGTGGAACGAGCAGACTACTCCACTCAGCTGCCACCTCAGATGCCACGGAATGGCTCACAACATTAAAGTGGCAATTGTAGCCTGGTGGTGCTGCTGTTTTCAAACGCCATACGAAATAAGTGGTGGTGTCGGATTTTGTGCCCATCCCCACATTTCCCTTACGTTCGTCCACACTGAATTGTACCGCCCCGTGTTTGTCAATCCGGTGCTGGGCGAGGGTCCTCCCCCTTGCCGTACGGATCGTGGGGGTTGTGTAACCGTACTTCGCCATGCTGGTCAGTGTGGGTTGGTGAAAAGTAATTGTTTTTATGCACTGCCCTCTACAGCCCAACTCTTAGCCCCAAAAGCACCTGTGACAACCTGGTGAGCAAAGTGGTCACCCGTCAAAGCACTACCCGGGTTTAACCCCGATGAGCCTCCGAGAGCTTACAATGTCGGGCACATCCCTGGTGATACGGTCATGAGCTCCAAACGTTCAATCGGCCTAACTTGGGTGTGATCGATACGACTCAAAAAGCAGGCCCTTAAATTCAGCACTCCATCTCCCATTTGGTTAACCCCCGCGCCCACCCAGTGAATGTTCTCTCTCTTGGTCGACTTGCTTTTGCAGCGGCGGCAGGATAAGGAGAGGCACTGAAGCGGGACGGATGTAGCGGGAAAGCAAAATGTGAAGTTGCTTAGCGGCAAGCGTGAGACCGACGCTTTGCCCCACCCTTGCCCCCCCTCCCCCCTCACCTTTCATTCCCCCTGAGAATCCGCGCCAGTTTGCGAACACCATGAGGGGCAGCCCCTCACGACTGAAGTCACGAATCGCTTGGGCCGTCTTGAAGGCGGAGTCTGGGAACCACACCTGCCCGGCTTGTTGAATGATCTGCCGGAAAAAAAAAAAATGCGACGTTGGACAGGTAGGCGTGCGACGGGGCATTTCCAAGCTCAGGGTTAAACCACTTGAAGTTGCTCGCGGTCAGTGAAAAGCTGTGGAGTGGCGGGTAAAAGAGGCGACGCGCCAAAGAGGCCATTCGCTGTGGAGCGATGAGAACGGCCCGTGTGCATGAGGCTGGGTGGATAGTTCAGACGCTGTCTCTCTGACTCATTCAGACGCTGTCTCCCCGACAGACCTGGTCTTCACCTGAGGACGGCTGCTTGCGTTGTGGCCGAAACGTCGTGAGAATTATTTTATTATGTTTTATTTTTATTATTTTATTACTTCCCTTCTATGTGACTTTACCGAAAGAACCAAGGAGGTGGATAGTTGCGTAGTAGAGATGGCGCAAAATGGTAATAGGTTTGGGTAGACGCTGTCTTTTTAACAGACCTGTTCTTCACCTGAGGACTGCTGTTTGCGTTGTGGCCGAAACGTCGTGAGAATTATTTTATGACGTTTTTTTAATTATTATTTTATTATTTCCCTTCTACGTGACTTTACCGAAAGAACCAAAAGAATGAATCCCTGCAGTCACGAAAGCTTTACATAGAAAAGGTTTGGGTAGGCTTTCATCCAGCAGTGAACTGATTATGGCTCGTGATAAAACAGTCGAGTCAGCAAGGTACGACGGTGCTCCAAATCCGTAGGTTACACACAACTTAGCAGAGTTGTAATTTAGCCAGTATTCATTTAATCCACTGAACTAAATATATTGTAATGTAGTCACTACTGGTGACACGGCTGGCTGATACCATCAATTCACTATACTTGAGAATCTTGTTCAACCACAAGCGGACAACATCCGGATTGAATCCCAGCAATTCCGTGGTGATAGTTCAGCGCTCTGAAACCAAAGACACCCGGCCACCTCAACGATGCCAGATTTTTTAAATTATAATAATAAAAAATAAAATCTGACTCTTTCCCCCCCAAATATTTATACCGACTCGCTACTAGGCCTCACGTCACGGGACAAATTCATTCTGACCTCTCGCAGAACCAGGGAAGCAAATTTAACACAACTACTTCTGGGCTCCCTTCAAGCGACCACTGCTGCACGCACTAACGTGCAGCACCTTCCCCCACTGTTTCTGCCACCGGGAGTAATTGTTCGTCAAATGTCGGTCACCCCTAAAGTAAAACTAAACTTCGATTTAAAGCTTTCGTGACTGTAGGGATTCATCTTCTTGGTTCTTTTGGTAAAGTCACGTAGAAGGGAAGTAATAAAATAATAATACAAAAACATAATAAAATAATTATCACGACGTTTCGGCCACAACGCAAGCAGCCGTCCTCACCTGAGGATGGCTGCTTGCGTTGTGGCCGAAATTACTTCCCTTCTACGTAACTTTACCGAAAGAACCAAGAAGATAAAACTAAACTATTTTTTATTTTACCAGGAAAGGCCCACTGAGCTATACAGCCCTTTTTCAGAAGCGACTCGGCCATGAATGACAGCCCGACGAAGTGGCTTATGATCACGTGGACATTTATTGCAGCCAAATACTTTAAATGCACGTTTCTAAATGTGGAGGTAAAAACCGGAGGACCCGGTGGAAAATCCACACAACCAACGGGGAGAACAAGGAAACTCCAAATATACAGCAGGCGTCAGGATCAGGATCAAACCCACGACCTCCTGTATACCAGGTGAGGTAGTTAACATCACACCACTGATCTAAATTTATAATCCTCACAGCTAGAATTCCCCTCACAACTGGAATTTCTTCCAAACTGACTAAACAACCAAATTTAACATCGTATTTTTTTTGTGCAGTCATTGGTAACCAGACTGAGACCAACGACTCACTAAACTTGAGAAACCTCGTTCAAACGCAGGCGACCGAACCCACGATTTGATGGCAGCATCTCGGGCAGTGCCGGGCTCTGTGCCCCGCAACCAGAAGCCACCATCAGACCACTCACTGGATGCAGACGAGACGTTCCAACCGGAGACATAATCCAGGTAAAAGATTATAGATTGCGAAGCTCACCTGTGCCTCGGATTCTGGGTTTGCAGGGTCAGCTGGAATTCCGAGCTCAACACTCCTCGTTTCCACGGCAACCACTCCGAGCGGTATCCCACCCAGCCTGGTCGCGGTGGGGGGGGGGGGCGGTGTGAGTGGAGTGAGAGTAGGAGACAAAACCCGAAACGGCAGGTGAGGTCATGCAGGTGAAGCAAGGCGAGGGGTAAGGAGGGAGGTTAACGGGCGGCAGAGCGAGGGCGTTTTCCAGGAGTACCGGACGTGTAAGTAAACCCACCACGCGCCGTGTCGGCGGTCATGGGGGTTGTGTGATCGTACTTCACCACGCCGGCCAGTGCGGGGTGGATAAAAGAGATATAAATAGCCACTGATGCTAGCCGTGGAACCTGAACTTAACACGTATGAGCTGAAAATAATCCGATTCTCGCACGCACGATTCGATGCACGTATCGTGAGTTTAAGGATACATGATTAATTGATGCATCTTTACACCACTTATATATACGTATAAAAATAAAGCTGAAGATCCCTGTATAGCCTTACAGACCGTTGGGGCAAGCACCGTTAGCGAACACCTGATAAGACCAGCACGGCGCACGAGTGTGGCTAGCACCACGCCCACCCGCCTTTGCCTCCCCAGTGCCGGTGTTTACACACCATACCAGGTAATCACACTCCACGTAACTAGCCGCTGATGTTAGCCGCGGGCCAAGAATCTAATTCGGGCTGCTAAGTTTGTAGCACGGCATGCTCACCCACTGCCGCACCACTAGCCATATATTTACACCTCTATCGACACTCCTCAACAAACATAAAACAAAGATCCGCTGCGTAGCCTTTAACAGACTGTTGGGGCAAGTGCTATTTGCGAGCACCAATGAAGGCCAGCACGGCACACAAGGGTGGCCAGCACCATGCCCGACGGCCTTCGTCTTCCGAGAGGCAACGTTTACACATCTCATTTGGTACTCATTTTAGACCGGTTCAGATAAGCGTCACTGGTGTTGATAGCCGTGAGCGGGAATGGAACTCAGGTCTCTGGGTTGGTATCGCAGCGCCATAACCACTGTGCCACCGCTCCAACAACCAAACACACACACGCGCGCGTGCACGCATCGCTGCAATGCCATTCCGTCCCACTCTGTCGGCTTGCGCCATGGAGTGGCAATCTCGGGAGCTCTTATCGACTTTACGTCTTGGCGCTAAATAACGGAACGGGCTCGCCCCGCAAAGCGACCGGTAGCGCGTGTGGAGCGCGAAAGCAAAGACGGAGAAGCGAGCGCACGGTGCCTTGCCCCGAGGTGACCCCCAAATCAGAGGAGCGTCACGAGAGCAAGAGAGACTCTCGCTAGGAACTGGCGGTGGCGGATTCCGTCCTCTGCTTGAATTATTAATTTTTTGTAACCAGGTCAGGCCCACTGGAGCTACATAGCTCTTTTTAAGACGCAACATGGGCCGCAAATGATAGCTCAACAAAGTGGCTTAACATGTGGAAATCTATAGCAGATAAATACTCAAAACGAACGTTGATTCCAAATGTGGAGGGAAAAACCGGAGGACCGCGAAGAAAAATCCACGCAGCCACATGGAGAGAGAATATTTAAAAAAATTAAAGTATACAGGCGTCAAGAGTCGGGATCGAACCCCCGACCTCCCGTACGCCAGGCGAGGTAGTTAACATCTCGCCAAATGAAGGCGATGCCCTTGGAGGCGGGCGGTGGGCACCTTGTGTAGTTACATTTCATCCCGGAAAACAAAACGCGGTCGTTGTAAACCAAAGGGACTTCCAAGGAAATGCTCTGCAGGCGCGTTCGATGATGAACATCGATCGACAAACCATTTCACGTGAATTATTTTATCTCGCCGGGGCGATAAAATAGCAGCAAAAGAATGTACAAAAACATGCGTGTGTCCTAAAATAAATAATTGGTACAGGACTAACACAACGCTCAGGGACCGGTGGTGCAGTGGTTGGCAAACTGTTTGACAAATTTGGTGAACCAAGTTGGATTTCCGACCACGGCTATCACCAATGGCGAGTTACATCTGAACCAAGTCTGGGCTACCATTATAGATATTTGTACGCACACACACGAATGAAATTTATACAATTATTTTCTTTTGTAAAGCGCACAAATTCAAAGGGCATTTCAGAGGTGCGGGGTATATAAAGATCCTTGACAAATACACACATAATACAAAATACTGCCACAACATCAGTAGCCGCCATTCACCACTAAGTGGTGGTGTCACCACAGCTCTTATGCCTAGCTAGGAGCACTCTGAGGCCATGCCAAGTGTCCAATGCCCGCTGGCAGGAGGTCACAGGCGAGACCCAGGTGTTATGTGTTGACCAACTACATATACTCCAGACATGTACAGTAGTTGAAAAGGAAAACCAAGTATATGATACCTATATTCATCCTGCAGCCCATGTCAAATGTCCTTCTGCCTAAAAAAAACGAGCATTACTTGAGGTTAAAATGTTCTGAAAGGTGCTGGTCCACATGTTGGTCGTTCTGACAAGTGCCAGTGTGGCGTAGCTTCGTATACCGGCCCGTTTCCATCACTGCGAATACATAAACACGCCCGACGCACATCCAAATACAGATCCCTTCTTAATGGCTGTTAATGATGGGCCTCCATAAAGCCCAATGTGTTCGCTGCTGTAGGTGCAATAAATATTAATTAATGCATTGATTAACCATGTTTCTTTTAATACTACGTGTTTATGATGTTGTTAGTATCTTTATGTATGAATATCCATTGTTTCAATATTATAATGTACTTTTTTGGTGAAAAAGGGTAACTTTCAATGCTACTCGCTTAATGACCAAATCACTTAACGACCGTTTTCGTGGAACCAAGTTCCATCGTTAAGAGGGGTTCTACTGTTCTCTATCTACACAAAACATTTACCCACACGCACGCCCGAGCGTGGAGCGGCGGTGCAGTGGTTCGCACTCTGTACTATAAACCTGTCGACCTGAGGTCCATTTTAGCCATCAGTGGCGAGTGATACCTAAACCAGTTCTGGGGAGGCCATTGACCAGTGTGATGAATCTTCTTGGTTCTTTCGGTGAAGTCACGTAGAAGGGAAGTAATAAAATAATAAAAATAAAACATAATAAAATAATTCTCACGACGTTTCGGCCACAACGCAAGCGGCCGTCCTCGGGTGGAGAGCAGGTCTGTCGAGAAGACAGAGTCTGAATGACACACTCCAGGCTTGGAGCGACTATTTAAGCTGGGATTTAGGGCGGGAAGGGCGCCTTGACAAAAACCGAAATCAGTGTGATGAAGTGCGGTCAAATAACCCCCACGAGTTGCATGGCGTGGGTCGCCCATCATCCAGCAGTGGATCGACAAAGGGGCTGGACATGTATCATCATCTTCTTGGTTTCACTATGAGATCTCTTTTACCAGTGGCAAAATATAATGGTAGGTTTTTACCCTTTTAACTGGTACAAAACTGACACCTTTATTCAAGGCATCACAACACAAGCAGCCGTCCTCAGGTGAAAACCAGGTCTGTCGAGGCGACAGCGTCTGAATCCCTGCAGTCACGAAAGCTTTAAATCGAAATGTATCATGATGGCCATGATCAGCCACAGCAAATCCACTGCTGGATAACGACCTCTCCCCCCAAGTCGCCGCGACCTCTCGCGGACCCTGCGAACGTATATATTCGTCACGCCGTACCTTGCCCGCCCCACCACCACCGTCTGAGCCCACGGCTGCAAGATCTCCATGAACGAGCCGTGATCAAAGAACCCGCTCTGCCATTCCTCCGAGTTGCCTGGGAAGAAACGAATCGAGACGGGATCGAGTGTTGGATCCGCAGAGGCTCGGGCTCATGCAGCGAGCGCAACACCGGGGGGGTGGGGCAAAGAATCATCGCCGTGACCTCGATCGCCACCATCAGATGTTCACGGATCGTTAAAGCGATAATTCGTCAACAACTGTCATCCCAAACGTGTGCCCGGCGTCAATAAAGTTAAACGAATCTGTTGTCAAGCACAAATACCGGATTACAAGATGCCCCCCCCCCCCAGCCACCCCAACTTTTGTTTTTAATAAAACCAGACAAAACAAGCATTTTAGCAACAAAAATTAGCTTCTTACCCCCTCAAAATACACTTCACCCGCAAAGTGAAAACTGGAGCCGGGGTTTCTCGCGGTGGATTTCGTCGTGTGCGGCGTCGCACTCACTTGGGTGGGGCCTCCCGGCCAGTATCCAGCGGGGGTCATAGGGCGCCTTGCTGGGGACGAACCCCACCTCCCGCTCCACGGGGTCCACCGGCGTCGTGATGGGGACCATGCTCTTGTTGTCCTGTGGAGTCCGATACGGGGAAGCACGGTGGGGTGAGGTGTAGGGGATTCACTACGCGCCATTCATCACGCAACCCCCCCCACCCCCACCCACCCACCCTCCGCCACTTCACCCTTCACTGACGATTTGACAAAGGGCAGCGATGATTCGATTCAACAATTCATGATTTTTTTGTCTCACTACTGTTACGGCCTCGTTTGCATTGCCTCTCGCTTTCGCTATATATATATTCGCTGCATTACCCTAAATGTCAGGGTTAGCGTATTACGTTGCATATGCTGTGCACTTCTAGGCAGGTATCTCGAACCTTAAGAATCGAGATCAAGCACTGGAACCGATAAATTGAGTTCACCCCCTCGCAGACAGCGCAGTAACGGCCATAATTAGCACTGGATAACGCGCCGTGCCCCCGCATGCAAGCGTTTGGTGAAATATCAGCCGTTACGCTGGCAAGCCGCCCCTGAAGGTACCGGCAGTGGGTTTCGTTAGAGGACTCGGGCCGCATTCCCACGACCATTGGAGAGCAAACTCGATTCATGCCAGGCCATTCCAGGAATTCCGAGAAATTCAGGAATGGCCCGGGACATTTTGCTGTGCCGGCCCACGCCAGCGTGGATCGGAGAGCCCTCGCGATCCAGCAGTGGAGCGACAAAAGGGGCAGTGCCGTGCGCACGTGCACTGTAGGTATGTCGGACTTCTTTCGCACCGTACGTAGCCAACTGCGCTAATCGGAGGTGCGGGGGAAGGACGACGAACTAAACACAAAGTAGTTCTAAAGGAATGAGAAATTAGCTGTACGAGCCTTATGCCTCCCCAGGCACTGCTTTACCTTGGGGATGTAGGAGAGCCACTTCAGGATGGTGTAGACCCCTTCAAAGTCATCGGGCACAATGGCGTGAGTCACTCCATTGTTGTGCATGATCTGGATGCCACCGAGCTGGTTGTTAGAACTGTACACCTCTCTACCCAGCACCTAGGGCGAGGACGAAAGCAAAAGCAACAACGGCAACAACAACAGAGGAGAAAGGGGGTAAAAAAAAAAATCGGACAACAAGGATAAAGACACGCGGGCACGCGCGCACGCGCGCACGAACACATGGAGACTTGCGTACGAACCACATGGGCGGAAAACAAGAAAGCTGAAAATAATAGCGACCGGCCGCAAAAAAAAAAACCTTGTCGCGAAAGAAAAAAACATCACAAAAGCAGAAGGAATCATTAAATTTTTTGACCCATAAAACAAAGGCAAGATTGAAAAGACTTTGGGGACAAGGTGGTTTTGCTGGCCACTCGCAGCCACGACGAGCATTAATGATGAACAGAGTCGATCACAATGAGAAATACACGCTGGCAGCTACACACGTGTGCACTCGCACACTCATCTGCCTACATGCAGTCTGAAGCGCAATTAATGTTTCTTAAAAAAATTTTTGCTGTGGTTTTCACACCTGATGATGATTGCTTGTGTTGCAATCGAAACCGTCGTGAGAATTTTATTTTTTATTGTTTTATTTTTATTATTTTATTATTTCCCTTCTATGTGACTTTACCGAAAGAACCAAGAATATGAATCCCTGCAGTCACGAAAGCTTTAAATCGAAAAATATGTACAAATTGTGCACTACGATAATAGAACGATGTGCAAAAAATACGTGGGGTACTCTCGAAAAAAAAAAGTATTGAGACTTAGCGAGGCCATTCTGAGTAAATAGTTGGCATTAATATTTTTATTAAAACAAATTTGGAAAAGAAAATAAAAGAGGTGGTAAAAAATAGCTGGTATGAAGAATAATACGAGCGTTGCAGTACACATCCCTCCAGCAAAATTATTCAATGGTTAACCGTCAAAGGAAGCGTTCAACCAACACCCGGGCGCGTGTTTGGACGTAGGGCCGTACCTTGTTGAGGGCACTGGCTCCCGTGAGGATGATGTGCGAATTCTCCACCTGAATCACCCTTTGGCCCAACCGCACCAAGTAGGCGCCGATGCCTATGGACCTGCAAGTCACCTGAGGGGGGGGGGGGGGGGGTGAGGGGGGAGGGGGGGGGCAGCACGATGCCAACGGGAAAATCGCGACCCGCCCGGCAGCGCGGAACGCTCTGCTCGCCAGCGTCGCCAGCACCGCCGCGAGCGACGTACGTGGCCGTCAGTCACCAACGCCGAGCAGGGAAATCCAAGTCCCGGTGCAATAAGAGTGACAAACACGCGATGGCGGTGGATCGGCGATCAATCGCAACGGTGATTAATTCACAAATTACAATAGGCGACGATCCATTTGGGTAGTGCAAGGGTTTAGCCAGAACCAGCATATAAAAAGTGAAAACGTGTTTAAAGGATTTCAAGTGTTCTTAATATTCTAATTAAAGTGTTTATACTGCATACGACAAAGGTCTTAATTTAAGTAGCAAATTACCGTAATCTCGATATGGCTTCCAGTTAGCATGATGATTTTTATAGTGTTCGTAAGGGAGTAACAGTGGCTCAGTGGTTAGCTCACTACCCAATGTGCCCATTAACCAGAGTTTGATTCCTGATCATGGCAAACAGCAGTGGTCAGTGATCTGAAGAACTGGGCTTGTGCCCCTTCACCAACCAGTACTGACCAGTGTGGTGAAGTATGGTCAACATATCCCCGTGACTGAAAAGCATGGGGAGGAGTTCACCAAGCAGTGGATTGACAAAGTGGTGTAAAACCATTTATTTATCATAGAAAATCGCAGCAAGGTTTAACACATCACACCGTACCCAACGTTAAGGTTATATTGCATTCAACATTAATATTAAACGTAAAACTACAGGAATGCAATCTCGCATAGATTTCATAGTCAGGCTAACTAACATAAGGCTGGCAGGAAAAAGGGCCAATAGATGAATATATATAATATTTATGGGATTTAATCTTGATTTGATTTTTATGGGATTTATATAACATTTATCAGGTATTCACCATCCCCACGCCCTCATTCCTGGGCGATTCAACGAATTGTCACTATTCAGGGTAACTATTCGATTCGAGCATCAATGTTGTTCACTCGCGTTTATATTGCCCATGTCATGTTTTATCTTGCTTCTTATGCAACATTTCCTGCAATATCCTAAAGGGACATGAGCAAAATAATACCACTCATTCATTTTTTTGGGCAATAAATATTAATTAAATTACCACAACATTATGAACATAATTTGTTTTAAAAAATCAATTAAAATTATAATTAATTATAATCAATTGCTGGCCACAGAAATCGGTGCGTGCATCTTCATCGTAAGAATGGATTTTAATTGATCGAGTTCACTGTTAATCAACTGTTGTTTATTGCAGGATGATGACACTACTCAGTAAGGGCTTTACAGTGACCGTTGGAGTAGAGTCAAGCGATAAGCCACAGAGCATCCTATTTAGCAGCATTACCTTGGCACTGGAAATGCACAATGCGGTACGATGGTGAAAATGTGATAATTTACAAAAGCAAATTTTTCAACTAAATGTGCAATTCTCTGTGTGTATAATTTATCACCGCACATTTTGGTGACAAACATAAAAAACTAGTTATAAATGGGACATCCTTTGCCAGTACCAAAATAGATGGCGTCCTCTGGTATAACACCGTTTGAGACGAGGCTCAAAAGAAAGCTGTCTCTGGTGTGGACCAATCAGTTTCAAAGACAATGCATATATTATCAGAGTACGTTTTTTTGTTTGCATTGACCACAAGTATTATGGTTAATGCAGACATGATTCCTTGCAAAAGGTTTCAGTTTGGTGTTTTAACAACTTAACACCTGTTTTGTTGCCAGAAAAAAGGGGAAAAACGTATTCCCATAGTTATAAATGTGCGGTCCGATGTTTTTCTTACTTTAAGTGCTGGTCCTCCCGCCTCTACAAACAAGCCAACACTCAATACAGGTGAAGATAGATAAATAAATGCGAGTCACATTTAAAATTTATCTCGGGTAAACCGGTCAAAATTCAAACTGCTCTCAGAAAAGTAAAGCAGACTTGGGCAGGACACGTCGCTAGGAGGGATAATAGCAGGTGGTCAACATTAATGACGGAGTGGCAGCCAAGGAATGGAACGCATTCAAGTATACGTCCACCGAGGAAGATGGAGCGATGAAATCGATTCATGTGCAGGTGCCGGGCGGATTGTTACACTGCAGGATCGAAAGAGGTGGCAGCGGCTTGACCGAGGCTGATGATAACGATGAAGATGATGATGAAAGCAGTTAATAGTTTAATTAATAAAAGATCATGCTACTTGTTATTTGTGCACAAGTGTAGAGATAAGGTCTAATGCATTTTTAGTTCACTTGTAGCCTGAACAAGTTCCTAATTTATAGAATTCATGTGACATACAAAAAAGTCACGAAAATACAGAGTGCTTCAAAAAAATGTTAATTTGCAAGAATACCACAATAAATGTGCCTCCAGGCTCTGAAGACCACCTGGGGAAGATCCCAGGCACGTGTTGACAATTATGGCCAACAAGTAAAGACTCTGACTTTTTGAAGCTATTAACATTACATTTGTTATCATGTTACAGTGTATTATCCGTTCTTTTTCCATTAAAAAAGATAGTAACATAAAAATTATTTAAAAAAATTGAAGCACCCTGTATTTGGAGGTGGCGAAGGTTAATCAGGAGTCAGAGCTCTGAGCAAGCGCCACTGAGATCGTGAGTTTGGTGCAGGGCCAACAACACTCGTAATGAACCCAGGTTCTCAGCGGGTTCATTGTCTCAGCCCACTCAACTAAAACTGCACACGCGAAAAAATCCATCACGATAAATTTCGTATTTCACTTATTTTGTCTTAATCCACATCTGAAAACTTCAGTTTGATATCAAATAAACATTATCGTCAGGGTCTATATTAAAAGAAGTGTGCGTCGAATGTGTTGATAAAGAGACCTGGTGAAGTGAGTTTCTGTGACATCACCTACTGGGGGCAATTCTCACTGCTCGCTGCGAAAGCTCTGAATGTGAATGTCTCCGCCTCGTGACATGATGGCGACAGCACAAGTGGCACGTCACTTTGCGTGAAAAAAGTACGTGTTAAATACATATTTTAAGTAACATAATCTCAAATTGTTGAACTCATGATCGCCCAGCCCCGCGTTGCGCGGCTCCACCGACCAGGCTGATGGTGACGATCTGCTCGTAGGCGAGCGACGTCTCTCCGGCGATGGTCCCCGACCCGCGCAAGCTCTCCACCCCGAGCCCCTCCTCCTGGCCGATGATGTCCGTGATCCTGTACCTGCGGAGGGACAGCCTCAAGCGTCGGGACACGCGCGTTTCCGCGCATCCACGCCAATGCCTCCTACCCCCCCCCCCCCCCACCACCGTGCCTTATTTCATTTAAGACGCCACGGTGGCAAGATGTTAACTACCTCGCTTGGTATACAAGAGGGCATGGGTTCGATACCAACCCCGACGTCTGTATATTTTGAGTTTGCATTTTCTCCCCGTGGTTGCGTTGATTTTTCTCCGGTTCTTCGGTTTTTCCCTCCACATTAAGAAACATGTGTTGAGAGTGTTTGGTTGCTCTACATTTCCACATGATAAGCCACTTGATAAGCCAAAGCTATCATATGTGGCCAGGTCGCCTCTGAAAAAGGGCCATAAAGCTCAATGGGCCTTACCTGGTCAAATATAGAGTTTAGCTTAACGGGGCATCCAGGACTTAGTTTCAGACGGGGATGGAGACACGAAAGATACTTCCGTACCCATAACACCACATTAAGCATACCTCTCGCTAAGGTGGTTGCCACCAGTCACGTGCCACCTACTCCAGCCTCCCAGTGACCAGTGAGATGTTGAGTAATGGGTGAAGCTATCTGGTGTGCAGGCGGTGCAATTGCACTGTGGTCCAATAGCGGGTCAGGCCCCCTCCCACCCCAGGTTTGGGGCTATAAAGAGGGGGGGGGGGGAAATGGATGAGGGTAAAAACCCGTTGCACTCCGAGTACCAGGGCCAATGCCAAATGCAGCGAAGGAGATTGTGTGAACGAGACAGACGATGCAAGCGAGGGACTACAAACGAGACGAAAGATAATGTGAATCGGATCGCGAACCAGAGTCGTCGAAATTCATTTGCCATTTTTTGTCGATTGAGGCCGGAATGTTTACGTTGTTGTTGCGAACACGGCAGAGATGACTACGCAGACGAGTGTGCGGGTGCACAGGTCAAACCTCGACTGCCCTTCATCCTCAATGTGCTCGCAGTGCACAGAGTTGAGCGCGCTCACGCGCTTGTAATCCTGTGGCGTCAGATACAGGTACTTAAAGCCCTGCACGACAAAACAAAACACACGCAACAACCAAAGGTCAGTTGGGGCGCTTTGACAACAACTCCCAATGCACCGTTGCCAAAGTGTCAATGCAGAAGTGTTTTAAGACTAGCATGATCATCATGAGCCACGATCTATCCCCGACTGGATTGAAACCTTCCACAAGAAGCTGCCATGTCTACATTGTTGCAATGTGACTGCCTGCAATCGAGCCAATTTCATCGCTCCATCTCCACTGTGTTCTCTCCTTTGGTTGCCACTCCATTGTTACTCTCGTCCCCCCAACACGATCGTCCCTCCTAGCAACGTGTTCTGCTCGAGCCCATTTACTTTTACAGTCAATACGGTGTCTTTCTTTTCCTTTCAAGAAGCCAGAATACAAAGTAGACTACGAAGAGGGGGACAAACAGGAAGCAACGTGGAACAAACCCGGGGCAATACACCCTCAAAATTAAGGGTTGACCGGGAGGCATCCGAGCTCACTGCCTTACCACAGTTGGGGTAACGATTGGGAGCAGTGTATTTACGGGGGAGGGAGAAATGCGGTGTCCTTTCATCTGCATATGTTCTCTAATCCACGTGGTTTCTCATTGCGTCACGGTGGCGTCTGAGGTACGCCACGCTTCTTTGCGCACTTTTCAGCTTTCGTTCCCCCTTCCCTTTGTCGATTTTAATTTTCTGATCCCCATTACACCCATACATCAAAGACGAACCACGCGACTAAGATCACACCTTTCCACAGTAGCACGCAAATGGAAGTGTGATATATGTTTCGGGGACGAAGATCGAATTCATGAACAAATTTAAACGTCAATCAAGCTGTATGTGGTGACGTAATTGTGATATCGTCCGTTCGGTAATAATTTTGTCTGAACAAATGCAGCTCTTTACCTTTCCTGGGCACTTGATCTTTCCAAGTGGAGGGTGAACTAACTAACCCTAAGGGACACACCAGGTGTTTACAGGCTGCTGCGGGGCAGGGCAGCAGCCATTGGTGCTCTGTACTTTCTACGCTACGTCCCTTTCACCGAACCTACACCGGGGGGGGTGAAACGATTCATCAATCCGTGCGGATTCTTACACTAACGACATCGTTCATATTTTTACAGTCATCCTCGCAGCAGCGGCTTTTGGCTACCCATCGAACAAAGACAGTGACCGCATCGCGCGCTTTCAGATGCCCTTCTGCGGCCATCTGGAACGCTCTCATTTCCGATATTAGGAAGCCATTGGAGCTATGTACTTTTAAATTTGGATTGAAAACTCATTTCTTTAGAACTGCTTTTTGTGTTAAGTTTGTTGTCCTTCTCCCGCACCTCTGATTAGCGCGGTTGACATTACAGTGGAAAAAAGTTCAACATACACACGCACAAATGCAACCCGCACGGCACAGAGAGGCTCCCTAATGCAGCAGCGGATCGACAAAAGGGCCATACGTAAGACGAACGCGCGATTAGTCCATGAGAAAAAACAATCGATAGTCGATAGCACCGGGGAGTGGGGGGGGCGGCTATGCCTTGTAGGGGTCGTTGGGGTCGACCCAGGCCACGTTGAACATGTGGCGGATTTCCTCGGCGAGGCCCAGGCGCGCCCCGCTGTTGGCGGCGATGTAGAGGCGCGGCACGCCGAGCGACCGCGCCAGCTCCGACGCGCACAGCAGCAGGCGGTCCTCCTGCGGGCCGAACGAGCCGATGAGGTGCGTCACGTCGTTGGCGATGAGCACGACGTCGCGGCCCGCCGGGTACTCCAGCGTCTTCAGCGTCATCTTCCACGCCACCATCCCGATCTGCGGCGCGCGTGCATGGGCGGAGGGGGACACGAATGTGAGAGGGGCGCGCGAGAGGGGCAGCTCTCGCGCTCGCTCACAAAAGCCGGAAAACGCAGTATTAACTAATAGGGTTTTTCCCCTTTTTTCTGGCAACAAAACTTACACCTTTTGCAAGGAATCATGCTTACATTAACCACAATACTTGCAGTCAAATGCAAACAATAAACAATACTCTGATAATTTATGCATTGTCCTTGAAACTGATTGGTCCACACCAGAGACAGCTTTCTTTAGAGCCTAGTCTCATATGGTGTTCGACCAGATGACGCCAAAAGGCGCACAGTTCAAACGCAGTATTGTCGAGCAAGAGAGTCGTCGCTCGATTCAACTCCTGAAGAAGCTTCCAACACGTGGAACGAATCCGTCAGAGACGTCGACCTGAACTACACACGGCGTAACGCGAGCATAACAACGGAGGGGCTATATAGCACAAACTGCAGACACCTCCACAGCAATTGAGCACGTAAGATGAAAACTCCCTGACCTCTCAGTCACCCCCCACCCACCATCCCAGCAAACTTGGCTCGTGGATTTATTTCATTGATAAATAAACACTCGCTGCAGCGGACCTGATTCCCGCCGGGAAGCCTGTTCATGTGCACCAGCTGTCCCTGGCTGTCGAGCACCAGCTCCGTGCACGTCATCAGGTCGTTGGGGCAGGTCTCCTTCCACTCAGTCTTCCACATCTTCAGCAAGGCCTGCGCGCCGGTGGGACGGGAGGCATCCTGCGCTGTAGTAAACACGCCGAACGTGCTGGAGCTTCTCAAACGCTAACGACTCGGTTCCTGTATAAACGCTCGGCATGTCCATTAAATCAATGCACTTCGTTGCGGGCACTGGTGCCCCACTGCAGCAGTCGTAGTAAATAAAAATTAAACGTTGACAAGCAACTGAAAAAGCGACTTTTTCATATTACTTGAATGTAATGTGGAAAAACCTGCACGGGTCTAAGTTGAACAAATGCAGAATTCAAAACAGGGATGCCAAACCAATGTATCATTTATATAATCTGTGACTTTCAAAAATGTCACACTCTGTTTGTGCCATGCTGGTCTAGAAACCGGGGAGATCACAGAATTGGGGGGTGGGGGGGGGAGTGTGGCGTCAGGAGTGAAATTTCACACCTTTTATTTTGAAAGCCACAGGGCGAAGCTCAGAAGGGCAGCCTCATTATCGCTGCGTTTTGATTGGCGACCGTAACTGCTGGAGACCTCAAACTCCTGACATGTGTGTTCAGTCGCTGCCGTGCACCAAATCACAACCAAGTGGGCCTGCTCCCATCATCTCCGTCGTCAGCGACGCTCAATCCCACTGCTCGAAGGCATCCCAAAGCCATTTCCATGTCTCACGTCCATCTAGCACCTGCACAGGATCTGATGTCATCGCTCCACGTTGATTGGTAGACACTTTCTCGATAGACGTCCCTCTCAATCCATCTGTCTACTCTTCCACGTTAACCCAACATGCTGGAAGAGGGAGGGCAATACCCACACTTTATGCCACCACACACGAGCTGCCGATCGCCTAACCGTAGTGAACTTCAGACGCTGTCTCCTCGACAGACCTGGTCTACGCCCGAGGACGGCTGCTTGCGTTGTGGCCGAAACGTGGTGAGAATTATTTTATTATGTTTTATTTTTATTATTTTATTACTTCCCTTCTACGTGACTTTACCGAAAGAACCAAGAAGACGTAGTGAACTCATTTATGCTGCTGGGTGGCAGAGGGAGGGAGGGGGAGAGGATTTAAGAGACAAAGGATTGTTTCAATTGCCGTGCCGCCAGAAGGTGAAATCGAACCGGCCACCTCTGGATTGCAAGTCCAGTGCTGCCAAACATTACACCCCAGAAACTCTCTGGGGCAAGTGCAGACAACATAAGAAATGCTAATGGCGAGCTGAGGCCATGAATCGCGAAGGCAATTTCATGGCAATAGTTGCATCTACCTAATTTGGGAAAATGTTACCTAATTTGGGAAATGTTAAAAACTGTTGCAACTCGTGGGCAACTGGGATGGCAACTTCCAGTCATATGATAGATCCAAGGTCCCACGGCTACCTGTAGTTCTTCTTGGTTCTTTCGGTAAAGTCACGTAGAAGGGAAGTAATAAAATAATAAAAATAAAACGCAATAAAATAATTCTCACGACGTTTCGGCCACAACGCAAGCAGCCGTCCTCAGGTGAAGACCAGGTCTGTCGGGGAGACAGCGTCTGAATGAAACACCACCACGCTTCTACGTGACTTTACCGAAAGAACCAAGAAGATGAATCCCTGCAGTCACGAAAGCTTTAAATCGAAATCTACCTGTAATTGTGTTCTCGGTCGGCCAATCACTGTTCATCAAACACAATTTGTGAGACAGGACCCTATCACCACCCTATTCTACCGCCATAGCCATTTGTTCGTAAACCCGCAGACGACGATTGCCGTAAAAATATCGCCCCGCTAACACGACGGCTTTTTGGACTTCCACCAATGGCGAACCTGCCGGAACATCTCGGGAAAGTCGTAGACGTATGTGGTGCCCAGGCTCTGGGCCTGGAAGCGCTTGGACTGGAGGAGGTCCTTGGTGACGTAGGGCGTGCTGACGAGCATGCCATGCAGGGGGCCGTGTTTGTCTCCATATGAATGGAACATGATCTGTGGGAGGGCAGAGGGGGGTGCACAGGAAAGCAGGAGGCCTCAGCGATGCAATATGATATAGTGATGCGATGCTCTGCATGCATTCGGCTCTCTAGCACACTTTTGTCCACCAGCACGTCCAAAAATTTTTTTTGAAAATGTTGTGGTTTCACGCTTCAACACACCGGTGGGCTAAAGCAGTGAACTGTTTGTCTTTGTCAACGTGACACTTTTTTACAGATTGGCCGTGTCGGGTGGTGGAGGGTTACGACACATTTATAAATAACGCGATCTAAACCCAAAAACGTTGATTATGATTATGAACGTCCAAGTCGAGCCAGTGGTTTTCCCACTCACGGGGGAAGAGCGGCTTTCTACTGGCTGTTTGCTGTGCCGAGCTGGAACCAATCCGTGACAGCTGAAATTGGCTCAGGGCACCCAAGCAGGGGCAGGTTTAATCACACGCGTATGTGACGTCAGTCAGTACACCGTGAGGATGCAGCGTCCTCGTGTCACCTACATGTGTCTCGGCCAGTTCACTGCATGTTATACGAGCAGTACAGCTTTGGTTCTGCAGTGAGAAAAAAAAGTTTGCACCTCCTGAGCTGCACCAAGCTGTCTTGGCACTACCACGGAAATGTGAGTTTCAATGAAATGCATGGCCTTGCCGAAATTCCCTATTGTTGTCGTTAAACACACTGATACTTTCTTCCAAATAATTGGATGAAAGGTGTGCCCGGATGGGTCAGAGGTTGAGAGGTCAACACTGAGCAGTCACGACTGTGATCGTGGGTTACAATCCGTGTCTCAGCCACCTGCGATTAAACCAAGTTCTCAAGAATAATGCATTGATGTTCTCAGCCCGGTCATTCATGACTTCATGCAAAAAAAATAGATATTTGTTTATTCCAGATTTGACCGCCAAATGATAACCACCTATTTCTAGGGATCTCAAACGGCGTTCCGTGACTTCACCTTCTGCGGGCTGTTCTCCAACACATTGAGCTGACGCACTGCATTGCAAAAGTTCTGAATGGACAATCGCGATGTGATGCCAAAAGCACAATTGGGAAATTGTGGAAAAAGTAAAAAAAACTAAGCTGGACAAGGAGATAAATTCGCCAACACTCAAAATCGGGCCCCATATGTTTTTTGCCTCCAAAGCCTCACGTAACCTACACCCCCCCCCCCCTGGCATGTAACGCGTCTCATCCCACCTCCGCCTGCTCGCCACAAAATGCCTTCCCGCCCTCCGATTAACACAACCGATTAACACAACCATTTCTTCACTTCCAGCTCCCAGCCTCCAAACTCCCCCTGCCCCGCCCCAACCCCCCACCCCCCTGCCCCGCCCCCACCCCACACCCCCCTGCCCCGCCCCCCACCCCCCTGCCCCGCCCCCCACCCCCCATCCCCCACCCCAGCCCCCACTCCCCTGCCCTGCACCCCACACATTTCAGCAAGGTGGCAGCGGTGGCACCTCCTCTCTGACCTGGCTCGTGTGGGGCTCGGTGACCTCCTTGTACAGGCTGATGTCCAGGTAATAGCCGGACTCGTTGGTGAGGAAGAGGCGGATGGGGATGGCGTGGCCCGTGGGCGTCAGGCGGATGTTGATCTTCAGCTCGGCCTGCAGCACGCGCAGCTTCCACAGGCGGCTGCCGTAGCGCATCACCATGCTGCGCACAGACTCCTCGATCTGCGTACGCACGCGTATGGGCAATTTGAGCACATGCGCACAACGACAAAGATCCCCCGTATAACCTGTAACGGACTGTTGGGGCAAGTGCCGTTAGCGAGTAGCATCTATGAAGGTCGGCACGGCACACGAGGGGCGAGTGACCAGCAACCACGCCCAGCCGCCTTTGTCTCCCTAGTGGCGATGTTTAACTACACACCGCACCAGGTACTCATTTGAGGACGAGTCGACCTAGGGAAGGCCAAGGACCAATTCAGATAACCGTCAATGGTGTCGGCCGTGAGCGGGAATCGAACTCTGGTCGCGGATTTCATAGCTCCAGGACCGTGACCCCCAAGGGAGGATCTGCCGCCTCAGTAGGCATGCAAATGGTGCGTCGATTGGTATGACATAGGTCATGCAAATCGTCAAAGGTGAAGATACAGCCCTGAAATTGTTCGATCACAGCACATCCTCTATGCAAATTAGAATAAAATTTGGTTAAACTGGGGAACACGTTCCCATCTCATTCCTTGCACGAGGGCCTCACGCCACCCCCGCCCCCGTCTGCCTCCGATACCGGCAGGGCCCATTGTCACCTTGCACGGGTCCATGATGACGGTGGGCACGAAGTTGAGGAAGATGTGGTTTGCGTCGGTGCGCACGGCCGTGTTGTCGAAGGCCACCTCCAGCTCGTCCATGGCCTCCAGGAGAAGCCGCTCGCCCTCGTTCTGCAAGTACTCGAACGATGCCTCCTGCGAGGGGGGGGGGACGTGACGATCGTTGAATAGAAACCCCGCTCGCTCGTTCGGCCACATTCACTCGTAGAGGAGGGCCTGCTTGAAACGAAAACTATTTTTTTTATTTTATCAGGTAAGGCCCAATGAGCTGTATAGCTCTTTTTCATAAGTGACCTGGCCGCAAAATGATAGTTGAACAAAGCGGCTTACCATGTGGAAATTTATCGCAGCCAAATACTCTAAACCTAAGTTGATTCTAAATGTGGAGGGAAAAACCGGAGGACCTGGACAAAAATCCACACGGCCACAGGGAGAGAAACATGCAAACTCCAAATATACAGGAGGCGGCAGGGTCGGGATCAAACCCAGGACCTCCTGTATACCAGGCAAGGTAGTTAACATCTCGACATCGTGGCACCCTCTTGTTATGAACACTTGTGCATCAAACCTTCTCTTAACATAACAATTTTACTGCAGTCTTTGTAAAGCAGACAAGGAGCAAGCTCTTCCTGTGTTATCATTACATACATTCGCATTGAAGAAGTGGTCACCCTCGTGTTATCAATTCCACCAATACTTCTTTATTTACAAACCAGCAGGAGGTCATTGTTATCACATTGCAGGATCATGAGAGATGGTGGTGGTCTGGGGAGGCCTTTGATCCAGCAGTAGATTGACCACGGTCATGCTGATGATGAAGTGGCCCATTAACTCGACAAATTTGCCCTTTATTGCCCCTTCACAGCTGAGCAATGTGAAAGACCGGGTCACGAAGGGCTTGCGAAAAAAATTAAAAGCCATTAAGACGGTCAAATTAAAACCGAAATGATAATCAAAAGCTTGACATGTTTTCATATTGAGAGGCCACGGTATTCCACAGACCAATTAAGTCACGTATTTACAATTAATTTTACGAACAAAAACGATGACATAGATTGAATTAGCTGTAGTTTCTGCTGCTATGCGACCACCCCAACTAATTGCTACGCAAATTAACATTCCATTTGCTGCAATAGCTAATTAAAGCCGCAAACCACTGTCCATAGATGTAGCAACATCATGAACATTAAAATAAATTTTCGAGCCCCATTTTGAAGATGCCATTCACGGTGATGTTGCACTGGTAACATGCACAAATAGATGAGGCATGCAAAGATGCATTGATTAAAACCGATCATTACACCCGCGATACACACGTAGAATTGTGTGCACGAGAAACGAAAATTGACGATTTATGCAAAACGACGTGAAAATAATATTCTCGTGTTACGTCTACGCTGATGGAGCGAGCACAACTGTACAAAATGTGGTAGAAAAACAAAAACAAAGATAAACGAGGCGACATAAATGGAGACGTTAAAAGAATGGATTCTCAAATCGAATTGCGAACCTCGAATCGTGACAATTAATTGAATTTCCGGATGGGGTGAACGAGTACAGGACGCACACAGCGCATGCGCTACTCAATCTGAAAACTAGACCACAATCTCAGAAACATAAAACAAGGGCAGACCAACAACCACGGCAAACAAGTTGTAGTACAAATACGCTCCGACATTTTTTTTTTTTTTCCGATGTTGTATCTGACCTTGCCCGTAACATTATTAGATAATACTTTATGGATAAGGGCACCGGCAGCAAATTTGAACAAAATAAGTGGGGGCAATTTTCCCGCTTGTTAAAAAAAAAAGAGTCCCACTCGGCTTCGGGGCCGGATTCTCCATCAACGTGCAGTGACATCGTGGATGTCACTGAATGGGGCCGGCCCGGGAGGGCCGTGGCGTGCAATGTCCCGACATCGCGAACAGCGCCGGGTGGGTCGCTGTGCGAGGCCGGCTCTAGCACAGCACGGCGTGCGATGCACCGTCATCGCGAACACCCCGTGGGCGGGTGTGGTACCTGCCCTGGCGTGGCTTGGCGAGTGCTGTGGTTGTCCCACCTGATGACACTTGCTTGTGTTGCGATCGAAACGTCGCGATCTATTATTTTTCTACCTTACGCGACTTTACCGAAAGAACCAAAGATTATGGATTCCTGCAGTCACGAAAGCTTCAAATCAAAAGTGAATATGATGTTGCGAACTTGCATATGTTCTATCGTCCACGTGTTCCTCTACCTCTCAGTTCAATTCGAAGCAAGCACTCCCTTTGCACACTTTACAGATGTGCATACCATTCTTCATCCATTTCTATGCTTGCGATCCGTACGTCATAGCAGGTAATAACACGCCCCTTAAAACCTTTCTTCTTTGGACATGATGGCATATTGCTTTTCATTATATTGAGGTACTTTACAAATCTAATTTGTAATCGGATAAAGTCAAGGGGAGGGGGGGGGGGGAAACAGGGGCCGATCCAACCCGCGCCGGTACGGCACTGCACACAGCACACTGCACACACTTGCACGGCATGCGCCGGGTACGGCACAGTACACACCGGCACGCGCCCGGCACGGCACTACCCGCGCCGGGCCGCTCACCTTGGTGACGAGGTCGGAGTGGCGCATGATGGCGCGCACGAAGAAGCGGTGGTCCGTGACCTCTGCCCCCTCCTCAACGCGGGCAGAGCCCAGGTAGAGCTGCATGCGGTGGTTGGCGCAGTGCATGGCTCGCAAGTCAAAGTTTCGCATGCGGTTCAACTCCAGCTGGAAGGCGAGCGCCGGCTCCAGGTGCCGGTAAATGCGGTCCTCCTCGAACTGAGGGTAGGGGGGGTGAGGGGGAGCGGTGGTGGGAGCAGGGAGAGGATGCGGTGAGGTGGCGCTCACGCGTTTATTGTCCTTTTTCATTAGCACTCTTATCGTCATCATCGCTGCTGGTTACCATTGTCTATTATAATTATAATAATGCAATTTATAACGCGCGCAAATTTACGGACGTAACGGCCGCAACTCAGAGGCGCGGAGCCAAGCTCACAGAGTCGCTCGAAAGCACGTGGTTGTAGAGGTGAGTTTTTAAGTGTCTCTTGAAGGAGGCGATTGAGGTGATGCTGCGAATGTGCAGAGGGATAGCGTTCCAGACTGTTATGATCGTCTATCTCATGGTCATCATAGCTCATTGTCTGTCTCACTCGTTGTCGTCATCGCTCATCTTGATCTCATTGCTCATCTTAGTCTCTAATAGGGGTTTTCCCCTTTTTTCTGGCAACAAAACTGACACCTTTTGCAAGGAATCATGTTAACATTAACCACAATACTTGCAGTCAAATGCAAACAAAAAACAACACTCTGGTAATTTATGCATTGTCTTTGAAACGGATTGGTTCACACCAGAGACAGCTTTCTTTGGAGCCTCGTCTCATATGGTGTTCGACCAGATGACGCCAAAAGGCGCACAGTTCAAGACAACGCACTACCAGAGTAATGAGGGCTCGGGGTGAGCAACTACATCATGGGACCTCTTTTGCCAGTACCAAAATATACTAATAGGGTTTTTCCCCTTTTTTCTGGCAACAAAACTGACACCTTTTGCAAGGAATCATGTTTACATTAACCATACATTAAGTATACATTTCCAGAGTATTGTTTTTTTGTTTGCATTTAACTGCAAGTATTGTGGTTAATGTAAAACATGATTCCTTGCAAAAGGTGTCAGTTTTGTTGCCAGAAAAAAAAGGGAAAAACCCTATTAGTATATTTTGGTACTGGCAAAAGAGGTCCCATGATGTAGCACCTTAGTCTCGTCATCGCTCACGATCGTCACCACTCGTTATTGATTGGCTCGTCATAATCATCGTTATCACGACCGCTCTCATCTCGTTATCATCATCGCTCACTGTCATTCATGGGTGGTCAACATTGCGCATTATCATCGTTGATCTCATCATTGCCGCTCATTGTCATCACTCCTTAGAATTCTCACTAGATGTCATACGTCTCATCATCAGCGTTATTGGGTGTAGACGGCTTATTGGCCATGGTGAACATGTAATGATCTGAAGCGACTCTGGACTGCACTTACATTACTCAGATATGTACACGGATTGGGCAGAACAAAAATAATGACAGTTATAACGACTGAATTCATGAATTACATTTCACAACTCGTCGGCAAATTCACCTTGTCTCTTGCTCTGAAGGTGAAGAACTTTGGAAATTCCCTCTGGAAAGACAAAAACAAGTTTCAAAATCCCCAATTAACATTTTACAAGTACATATACACCCCCATTGTCAATCCACTGCTAGATGAGGGCCTCCCAATGCCGTGCAGAACGTGGGTGTTATAGCCATTCTTCAACGCACTGCTCAACGCAAAGTTGGTCAAGGTGGGGGGGAGCACATCAATGGGCGCGTTGAAGTACAGTACAGCAATGGATTATGTTGCACTGCCCCCTTCTGTAGCCATGCAGCCGCCAAAGAAAACCTGTGTGTGCAGGGCGATCAATCGCCCAAGCAGGCGCTATCCGGGCTCAAGCCTGCTTGGCTTTCGAGACGCGACGAAATCGGGCGCATTCCCGCGCGATCTTGTCATGGGCAACATTTAAATTCCCTTCGCTTTCTTTCAAATTTGGACGGCGCCTGTTAAGACTGACGCCAACGCCCGAGCGCCAGCGTGCGCATTGCCATGAAGGAGCCAAATCGTTTTGAGTGGAGTCGCTGTCGGACCGCCCGACATCCTCCTCCGTGCGATAATTTCCCCTTATTTTACCTTTTGTGACACGAGGAAGGTAAGACGCCTGATCCCGTGGTCACGCAGCATGGGTCTCTGAAACAGGAAATACAAGAGGGGGATTAAGACCTTCATGTGGGATTTTAATGACCATTAGGGGGGCCTCGTTTTGAAACTACAGGTCCCCCGCGTTTAAATAAATTACACCCACTTTAAGCGGACTTAGCGCGGGGCACTTACCGGGAAACCCAACGACGCGTATAATGTGCCCGCGGAAAAATACTCCCGCACAATGTGTTGAAGCGGGAGGGGTGGGGGGGGGTGGGAAAGAAAGGTGCCTCAACCTTGGATTGGATGAGTCTGTGAAAGCGATCAGCCAGGCTCTCATCCACTCCGTTGTCCTCCATCCACAGGGCCACGTTGATGATGTTGATGGGGTCCTCCGGAACGCCCTGACACGCGGTGACACACAAAGGGGCAATTACCGCCTCACTTTAAATAACCCCACTGTGCTCCCACTGATTTCCATCGCAAATTAGATGCCTTGCGCGTACGCCCTCCCCCAACCACCCACACGCCCTCAATAAATGCTTTTTAAACTGAGTATCAAATAAAGTAGCCTGCCGTAACAAAATAAAAAAAACTTTTATGCTCTGCAATTCTTTACTTAGTTCGGGAGCGGAGGATTTTGTTGCAAAAAGTGTCCTTATTCCCGTGTATAATTTACACGGAACGCCACAGTTAGTCGACCGGCGGGGTCAATTGCAGGTACTCCCACCTCTTCCAAGATGTCTGACCAGTGTGGAAGAGTAGGCCAAATACCCCTGAGCGGGCTCTCTAGAACTCCCTCGATTGGCAACTCTTCTACCGGCAGTGGCATAAGGAAGACATTGCAGGGCAGAATCTTTACCCTTTTACCCAAATGCAAGCCAGCCTTAAAAAGATATATCGGTAATTTGGAATACATGCAGGCCAGAGGTCGCAACCGGGTACCCAATACCCGTACCCTACCCGATACCCGGCTACCCGTACCCGGCCGGGTACGGGTACCCGTTTGCGACCCTGGTGCGGCTGGGTACGGGTAGACCGTGAGTCACTGGTGAGTAACCGTTTGTCACTCATTTCCCAACGTCTTGTCTCTTCTCACAATTTAAGTTCCTAGAATCAACCCACCCGCGCCTGCAACATGGCTTCATCCCAGAGGTCGCAATCAGGTACCCGATACCCGCACCCTACCCGTACCCGGCCGGGTACGGGTAGGGTGCGGGTACGGCCGGGTACGGGTACCCGTTTGCGACCCTGGTGCGGCCGGGTACGGGTACGGGTAAGGAATCAAAGCCCGTTTGCGACCTCTGATGCAGGCCTACTCGACCTGAATTGAGCAACAAACAACATTGCACCAAGCACACTGCCAGTCCCTGCACTAGCAGCTCATTGGAATCACCGAGTACATACACCGGAGCTCTTTTCATACTGATCCAACGTAATCACTCTGAATGCGCCCGACCTCGTATGGCAAAAGCTTAGCTGGGCCTGGTTAGTGTTTGAATGGCTGACCACCAGTGACCACGAGGTGTTTGGGGCATGAGGGTGCAAAAGTGTCCAGTAGATGGCAGCAACAGAAATGGGCTCAGTCTACAAATAAATTCCACGAATTTGCTCCATCTGTGGATTGACTCTCTATCTGTGCGGTGCTGTGGGCGATGACCGCTTGTGTTCCGATTTTCTCTGGGTATCCGGCATTCCTTCCACGTGAATCCCAAGCACAGCTCAATGGAACTGGACAAACATCCAAAGCAGGGCCCTCCTGAAAAAGTGCAGTGAGACTCATCGAGGCTTTCCTGGGCAAACCAGGCACCGGTGGCGCACAGCCTGTAGGCCAGGACTGTGGAGGCGGGGATTGGCGGCTCACACAAATTCGTGAAAATCCCAAACGATGGGTGTGGAGGTCACCATCTCCTGGCTTGTCAAGATACAGCAGTGCAGCAAGTGCATCCGAGGGACGAGTGTCACGCCCCCTCGTGTCCATGGTTTTTCTTTAGATCCCGTAGTTTTACCTACGTATATATTAACGTTCGCAAATGGAGTTGGTGAAACATCCAAATAGAGGGCAACAAAGTTTGGGCAATTATTGGCAATGGTCCTGGTTACCTTCCGGCCCAGCTGTGGCTTCCCACACCTCTGATTCAATCTCTCTCCGAGAGCGATCGAAAAACTGTACATGTTACAAATTCTGGATTATAAAAAATAATGAACGTTCCTATTAAATGAAGGGCATCGTGATCATTATTATTACAATCAAAGCCTCACTTTGCTGTCGTCGTGGTAGAGTGTGCTGCAGCCAGAATCCGTCAACGAAGATCCTTCGGACGGCCAGTTGGAAAAGCACTGCAGCACTTCGTCGAAGTTCCTGGAATGCAAGATGAACACCCAATGTGTGAAAACGCAGCTCATCATCAAGTTAAGGATCGTGATAAGGCGCTGAATGTATCTATGGAATATTTTGTTTAAAATCCACGCGAAAGGGAATTTACAGCCGACATACAAAACGTGCATTTGTGTCCTCTGCATAAAACAAGACATTGATTTGTTCGAACCAATTATATTTAAAATATATATTTTTTATCAACATTTTAAATATGCCATCTCAAGACAATAATTATTTTCATGCTGCACCGTATTTGCAATGGATGTGCCCCTCCAATTCGGCGTGCACACTGCACCAGACGACCATTGTAAAAAAAAAGGATCCTTAGAATCCAGTTAACATGCAAGTGGATAACACATCTTGATAATTGGATGTAAAAAAAAAATTATAACTCGCTCCAAAACGATAAAATCTCTTGGCTCTTTCTAATCGAAGGCAGTTAGTCCTGCTGTACACACCAGACCCTTATTATCTCAAAGGGCTCATCAAAGATCAGCGGTGTAACCATCAAGCATGCAGGCGGTTGAACGACATGACAGCCCACGGTTCAGAGGGGCCCAAGTGCTGAGCTACTTAGGGGGTAGTGGGGGAGGGGGGTGGACAGGTGGCCCCATTCCATGGCTTGCCCCAGGGCCCCATGCCTCTCCCGCTGTCAAAGTTGGTCACGACAAAAGGTCGCCCCGTCGACTGCGCCCGGCGCTCACTGCACGAGTTGCTCCAAGTTGTCAAAGGCCAGCATGGCGCCCATGCGTTGGCAGGGCGGCGTGTAGGACGCGTCGGTGATGATCTCCTGAGAGCCCACGGTGCGGATCACGTTCGTGTAGTGCGATTGGTTGGCGGCGATGGCCGACATCCTGCGGAGGGGCGAGAGGGTCACTCGCGCGCCCACGATGCACGGCGCACTGCGGCTCGGGGAAAATGCAAAGCGCGTGCGCGCGCGGACCCGAGGCGTGTGCGTCAACGCAATCGACCAACTTGCGGTGATGTCCGGCACAACGGAGACAGCGCTTTGCAGCTCATAAAGCGATTATTATTTGCAAAAACAGGGGAATTATCTCCGTCTATACAACCGACTGCCAAATGCCTTAGTCCTTTATTTCAATGGAGCAATGAAAGCAGTGTAGTCGTTCTATATAGGCAACAGCTTTAGGCTTATTTTTCAACGAACGACGCCTTGATCTGAACTCAAAGGCACACCAACCAATCACTGGCACAACACGTGTGCAACACCACCAAGTCAAATGAGCTTCCAAAGAAGAAGTAGCTGGCCAGCAGTCATTGACAAGAGGCTTGGCCAAGTGTGGAGTTTTTTCACGGTTGTGCTGGATCACTCAACAAAGTGTTTTTGGGAAGTACCGTGTACTGTTCAGCAAAATGTCCGAGGTATCTCTCCACGTGCTGCGAGCTTCTTCACGAGCACATGGGAGTGAAACATTGGACATCGTGCCAAACAATACGTGGGACAACCGAGAAACGCATGCGAGGGGCTTGGGTGTTTTTGGGCATTAGGTCGAGGTGCGTTTGAGTTCAGTCGGTCTGTGTTGCTCCAGACGTGCACATTGAGGGATGAAACCAATACCTGCCATGCTTGCAGGCACTGCTCCCTCTGGAAGCAAGAGACAGGCAGACGGGAAGATGGGACGAGCAGAAATGGGTAAAACACAGAGACAGGATATTTCCAGCAGCAAGCGTCACGGGCGCGGGGAAAGTGTTCGTGTCAGAGCTTCAGAGAGCAGAGACAACCCCTGAAAGGGCACAATGCCTTCTACAGTAAAATAAACCTTTGCGTATGCGCAGCAGGTTCACGATCTGTTACGCCGATGAGTCCAATTACCTTAACAGTTAATTGCTACGAGCACTAGCTTACGGCTACGCAAGTATGTCTTTAAATTTAAAAACGTTTAATGAGAGTACGACCGGCGTGCTCCTATTTGTTCCCGACGTCAAAGGGCTTACACGCTCGCGCATTTCCCCTGTGCCTGGCGCAGGGTACCAATTGTGCAGAACGACCGTGTTTACGTTCAATTTTACCCGGGGATTTTTTTCCACCCCCATCAAGCTGGAAGCTTTTGTCCCTATCCAGCTGCTCCGCTATTGCCGCACCTGTATCAACCCCCCCCCCCACCCCCAGTACTCGCTGCAAGAAATAGTTGCCCTTAGATTTGTGAAGATGAACATGCACAACCCTGACAACAAAACCCACAGGGTGTCATTAGAGAGAGGGAGAGATGGAAGGAAGGAATTACAGTACATTTAAAAGAATGCATTTAGTAACAACTCACCAGTGACGGTCTGCACAGCACTTTATACTCAATGGGATGGAAATTCATGGTGACGCATGTTTCGCGGGTAAATTGAGGATAAAAACCGTTTTGAAGCTGTATCGCCAAGCACATCAAACGCATTCTCAGATTACTAGAATACAATGTGCTACTTTACCAGGCATGACTAAGAATTGACACATCTACTACCCCCACCAATTAGTCGTTCTTGTGGAGGGGTAAAATGCGGGTACCCCCACTTCTTCCAAGACATCTGACCAGTGTGAAAGAGTAGGCCAAATACCTTATAGAGGGGCCCTTTAGTGGTGTCTCTGGTAGATGCCCTACCGCCAGCAGCAGTGTGAGCAAGCAACTGCAGGGCTGGGCCTCTTGCAGTCAAAGAGGAAACTATAAACAGTTTTTATTTTATCAACTAAACATTTAAACGAAACAATATTTATTTGATAAACTAAAATTTTTTAATATTTTTATTTTACCAGGTAAGTATTATTATTTCTATTATTTTTTATTTTTTTACCTACGTGACTTTACCGAAAAACCTAAGAGTATGAATCCTTGCAGTCACGAAAGCTTCAAATCTAGAATTACCAGATAAGGTCCACTGAGCTATCTCTTTTTCAGAAGCGACCTAGCCACAAATGATAGCTCAACAAAGTGGCTTATCATCACGTGGAAATGTATCGCAATCAAACACTCTAAACACATTTCTAAATGTGGAGGGAAAAAATCAGAGGACCCGTAGAAAATCCACGCGATCACCGGGAGAACATGAAAACTCCAAATATACAGCAGGCGTCGGGGTCGGGATCGAACCCACGACCTCCTGTACACCAGGCGAGGTCGTAGTTAACATCTCGCCAGCGTGGCGCCTCTGAGTAAACGCGGGACAAGAAGCGAATTCTCCCAAAGCGGGGGGGGGGGTTAAAGACTACAAACTTTTTCTCTAAAGTGTTCGTTGCGGTTCTGAAAGCGTTCAGTGCTGGGGACCTGTTGGGGTGAGAGGAGGGCAGCATGAACTGAAACTCCACAATGCAGGAGCTGTCCTTCAGCTGGTGGTGCTGAAGGCTGTTGAGCTCGTAGGCGATGTACGCCCGCCGCACGTACACCTATGCCAAACAGCAAACACCAATCGCTCGCTCACACACCGCCATACTTACAACGCAAGTGAATGTGGATTTATATTGTAACGTGGTCATTATTAGTAGGTCCATTACGCTGACGTGGCCCAGCGACAGCATGTTTCGCCGCTTGTCGCAGGCGTCTGACGGGTCAAAATCCAGTGGCCGCCCAGGTTACTACCGTCTGTGCATTAACCGTAGAACACTACGTGACATCTGCATCAGAGTGAACGTTAAAAAAAAATGCGTTGTCCTTCACAAGATTACGCTACTGCGTTCTGATGTAATTGTCCAAATTTGTTATAACGATACATTACAATCACTCAATTGGGATTAAAACATTGAAATCATCGCCCCACCCCCAAAATGCGTACATTTGGCAGGAACCTCATGGAAAAAGGCAATGAGACTCAGTGATGTTTCCCAACATAAACAAACGCAATAACAACAGTCGTAAAAATACACTAAAAGATAGAAAGAGGAACGTAGATCAGAGAACAAACACATTGTACACATCACATTCATGGGTGGGGACAGGACACAATCCCTCAAAGAGATGATGGCTGATGGACTATATTGGCGATGGGAACGACAGTTAAATGACGGAATGCATCCGAGAGGATGATGACCACAGAGATGGAGTAATGAGATCAGCTCATGTGCCAGAGATGGATTGTGGGAGCACACAGCAACGGTGAGGGACGCAGAGGGATGCGGAGGCCTTCATCCAGCAGTGGTTAGACCATGGCTGAAAATGATTACGTTGATGACTACGAATATAACAGATATATAAACTCAGCTCGTTCACCAGAGATGGATTGTGGGGGCACGCGGAAACGGTGAGGGATGTGAAGGCATGGGTAAGCCTTCATCCAGTAGTGGATAGACCATGGCTGATGATGCTTATGTTGATTATGAAATAACAGATATATAAACTCGGCTTGTGCACCAGAGATGGATTGTGGTGGCAAATGGGATTTGTGAGAGATAGAATCATGGGGAGACCATCCAGTAGTGGATAGCCCGTGATTGAAGATGATTACGATGATGATGATATATACACTTTAAAGCTCACCTCCAAGGCAGCCATGCGAACGACCTGGTTGCTGTGATAAAAGAAGTTTGGGAGCACGTCAAAGATAGACGTCTCAGACATGATGAGTTTCTGCAAGGGAGATGCAAGGCAAAATAAATTAGCTTCTTCGGGGTTCCATTTTTCTCCTTTGTCTCTTTCTCAAGCGTATTCCCATTGTGCCAGAGGCATCATGTCGTGAGAGAATAAATACATTTGGAGATTTAATTGGACAGTGCCCTAAGAAAATCCTCACTCACAAAAAAATCCCCCCCCCCCGCCCCCAAAAAAGCCCACAGGCTGTTGGGGCAAGTGCCGTTAGCAAACACCGATTAAGGCAGGCACGGCGCACATGGGGGTGGTGTGGCCAACGCCACGCCTCGACGCCTTTGTCTTCCCAGTGACGATGTTTACATACCACAACAGCTACTCATTTCAGGCTTAGATAAACCTAGGGAAGGGCCTCTTCTCGATCAGATCATCACCACTCATGTTAGTCAAGGCCGGGAATCGAACTTGGGGTGGTACCCAGTTCCGGGTGCAAGTGTGCCAAGCACGACAATATTGCTCCCCACAAGACAAAAATCACCCATATAGCCTAAACATTGTAGATTTGAAGCTTTCGTGACTGCAAGGATTCATACTCTCAGTTCTTTCGGTAAAGTCACGTAGGTAAAAAATTAAATTAAAATTAATAAAAATAAAATCACGACGTTTCGGAGGCAACACAAGTCTCCGTCATCAGGTGGGACCGTCACAGCCAGATTTGCTGCATCAAGTGAGGCAGGGATTCAAGATGCAAGCTCTTAAATACAAATTAAGGGGGAGGAGAGGGGGGGGGGGGAGCTTATCAGAATGTGGTAGCCAATGAATGGAATGTATCGGGAGGGGGGAGGACGGAGCTAATCCAAACAAATTGAACAAATTTTACTGCTCCTCACAATGACAAAGGATTCCCCCCCCCCCCCCGTATAGCATTAACAGACTGTTGGGACAAGTGCTGTTAGCGAGTATCACCTATGAAGGCTGGAACAACCTTCATAGGTGCTCGCACCACACCAGGTACTCATTTGAGGCTGAGTCGACCTATGGGAGGCCCAGGACTGGTTAAAATAATCGTCACTGGTGTTGGTCGTGAGCGGGAATTGAACTCGGGTCGTCGGGCTCGTAGTGCAGCGCGATAACCGCTGCACTGCCACGACACACAGGCACCACTACCAACACAACCGCCATTCGTCACTAAGGGACAGTAACGTCTCCACGGTGCCTGTGCCAGGCCAGGTGCACTTTTGAGGCCACGTGAAGTGTCGAAGACTCGCTGACAGGAGGTAATGGGACAGACCCAGGTGCCATGGGTTGGCTGACTAATGCATCAGCTGTACCCTCTACTGTGCCAAATTGCTGCATCTTAGCCGCCCAGTGCTCCGCTCATTGTTGTGAGCGTCGCTCCTCTAGCCCTCAGTTGTTGTTGGAGGGCGACTGCCTCCAACTGCCCAGTAGCAGCAGCGTCCTTCACGAGCCTCCTCCACAGAGGCCGATCTTGACACCGCTGGTACCAGTCTTCGACACGTCTACTCAGCTCCACATCCTCCCGTACCGCATCAGTCCATCTCCTGTCCAGTCCATGTCCTGCCTGTTTATCCCCCTCTATGCGGCCAAATAGAAGTTGATTTGGCATGCGGTGGCTGGGCATGCGGGCTACATGACCCAGCCAACACAGCCTTTCCTGCCGGAGGGGATCACCGATGGGGATGTCCAGATCTTTCAAGGATTTGTGAGCTCCTCACACAAACCAGCCTGGTTAAACCCAGGATAGATCGTAGGCAAGCCAGCCTGGATTTTTCTAACTGGCGCAGATGTTCCACCAGAGGGGTCCACGTTTCACAAGCATAGAGAAGGGAGGGCATGACTTTGGCCGAGAAGACCCGAAACTTCGTGTGGAGTGACAGACCAGGTAGCTTCCACACAGCATTATGCAGCCGATGAAAATATAATGCCGCCCGACTGATTCGGAGTGAGACCTCTGCTGTCAAACAGGAGCTAGTCATAAGCACACTGCCCAGGTATGGGAAACTCTCCACTCTCTCCAGAACTGCTCCAACACACAGGTACACAAACACTCACACACGCACCTTCAGGTTTTCAGGACAGAACTGGTGGCCGTACATGTCGATGGCCGACAGGAAGATGGACTCCACTTGGTTGTGCCGAAGCTCATAGGATGGCAGGTGGCAGGCAATGAGCACCTAGGGGCGGTGGTCCAGGGGAAGCGCCGATACAAAACGCATCAAAGTCGCCCCACCCCACCATCTGACGCCACCGCACCTGGGCAATGGCTCGCGGTGAAAGCAATTAATAAAAAGTTGCGAATGTGAGCGCATCAGCTCATCAAGCCGCTGCGGAGAGAAGCAGCGGGCATGTGCATTTTGGAGAGAGAACGAGGCAGTCGGCCGAGCGGCACCTGTCGGGCGCGTAGCGCGACGCGGGCATTGGTGGTCTTGTTGAGCTGCGTGAGCTCGTTGAGGATGTTGGTGAGCTCCTCCGTGAGTGTCGGGTCTCGGCCGCACAGCTGGTCCTAAACAAAGGCGGGCGCGACGAGGCGGAGAGGACAAACGACAAAAAAAAAGCGACACGGCTCATTCCGCCGGCTCGTCAACCTCGCAACGGTGGCCACGAGACCCAGAGGTCAAACTCATTTGACCCTTCATCTCGTGCCTCCTGATACCACGCTGTGGCGCGAACAGGGGGCAAGCGTGAACACATTTCTTCAAGCGAGACGTTTCGCCGGTTCACTTTACATTTTAAGACGCACGAAGACGACACAGTTCTCGAGCTGCGAATGCGCACGTCCGTCCACACTGGTGGACGAGGGCCACCCCACGGCCACGCAGGTCGCGGGGGTCACAAGACCAGACTTCACCACACTGGTCAGTGCATGTCGATGCACGCGAGCATCGTGAACGAATGCAAGTACAGCGCAACGATGGATTTCGCTGCACTGCACCTCTTCTGACTGCCGTGTAGCACAGAAGCACGTGACTGGTGGTCACCCATCCAGGCACTGTCCAGGCTCAACTCTGCTTAGCTCCGGGGAGCGGACGAGATCGGGCACATTTCAGGCGATTTGTAAAACTGCAAATAATAATAATAATTCACAATCCTGACTTTAAATGCTTTCGTGCAGGAATTCATAATCTTGGGTCTTTCGGTAAACCCACGTAGATAGATCAAATAATAAAAAATTGTGATATTGTTATAATTTTTTTTTTATTCCATCTATCTACGTGGCTTTCCCGAAAGACCCAATAATATAATTAACCATCCTATTAAAATACACGAGTGAATAAAGGCCTCCCTACTCCTCGTCACTAATGTAGGTCGTTTGACCATACTTCACCATGCTGCTTAGCGCAGGGTGGTAAAGGCTACATCCCATTACACTACGTTGTATGTACAGTAAGCGTGACAAAACTATGAAATACAAATTCTCCACTTGTGGTTTCTCATTCCCGCTCGGGAAATTTGGGCATGGAAAATCCAAAAGGTAAGCACTAATCGGGATTTTATCAATTCGTTCTATTAACTTAAGCATTGTTTTCTGAAACACAGAACAAACAACATTTTATCCTTCAAAAATATATTCTTTGTCATTCTTACGATAAAGTCTGCAAAAACAATAGCTTGCACACTGTGAGCAAGTCGCCTTGGCAACAATATCAATTCGCGTTGGCACCGAGGCCATATTTTTACGAATTTCCCTTGTCATCCACGCAAAAGGTCACCGCTTACGTATGTTGAACTTCTTTTGCGCCGTACGTAGCCAACCGTGCTAAATCGGAGTTGCGGGAAAAGGACAACTTAACACAAAAAGCAGTGCTAAAAGTATTGGCTTTTCGATTTCGATTGAAAAGTGCATAGCTCCAGTGGCTTCCAAATATCGGAAGGAAGAGCTTTCCAGACAGCCGAAGAAGCGCATTTGAAAGCGCGCAATGCCGTGGCCGTCTTTGCTCAACGGCCAGCCAAAAGTCGCTGCTGTGATGATGACCGGAGTTCGCGTGACGGTTTGTGCTCAGCGTTGTTCACGTCTACAGCCACGGGCCGCGCCGTAACGCCATTGGGCACTGAACTTGGCGCCACCACAAACAGGCGCCGTCGCAAAGGCAACTTACAATGAGCATTGTGACCAGGATGTTCTTCTTGGCCACTTGAGCGTGCGAAAAGATGAGATCGACCACCGACGTCATGTCTCCCTTGTGCGTCTCTCGCAGCGCAATCACGCACTTGTCGTAGTGCCCTGTGACGGACAAGTTAATGGTCAGTAAACGTACTCCGCCATTTGCTCGCCACTCGACGACAAACGACGAGCTATTTAAACCACACGCGCAACAGTAACAAGGCCGCGCAGAGGAAATTGTAGCAAAATGGAAATTGGTTACATTGTGTTTGCCGTGAAGTTGTGTTGAGATTTCTGGGACCTTTCCTAAACATGTGCGGTGTCATAAAAATGGTGGGGGGGGGGGAGGCAGAAGCAGGGCAGGGAGGAAAGGGGGGCGCTATTAGCCCTCCGATTAACCACAGGAGTTTGTTTGACCACATTTCACCATGCCGGCCAGCGTGGGTTGGAGAAGCTGGGGGGCCCAGGACTGGTTCAGACATCACTCTCAACCGATATCGGACGCGGCTCAAAATCAAACTCGGGTTTCCAGTTCCATAGCACAGTAGGCTAACCACTGTGCCACCAACAACAACAAGCGCCATTCGCCACTAACTGGCGGTGACATCACCACGGCGCTTGTGCCAGGCTATGTGCACTTTAAGGCCACGTGAAGTGTCGAACGCCCACTGCCAGCATGTCACGGGACAGACCCAGGTTCCATGGGTTGATTGACCGAGATGACGGGCTGATGCACCACCTGTGTCTCCGTCTGTGCCACCACCACCACCACCACCAAGTTGACGCAGTCATAGGCAGTGGGGAAAAAGAAACACACCCTGGGACTTGAAAAGGAGCAAGGGAATCGACGGCACGGACTGCTGGGACAAGAGAGTCCCAGACTACGGGGGGCAGCAGAGGAGAGAGTCCTCGCCGACTTGTGATTGTGCGAGTTGCACGCAAGCGAGAGGGGGCACCTTGCTGAAACAGGGTCTCCACCTTGAGATACTCGCGCAGCAGGTCGAGCAGCACTGTCTTCATGTGGCCCCGGGTGCCACTGCGATACCTGTGGAAGAGATTCCCCCGACCCCCCATTCAGCTGTACAAAAATTAACCCGTAAAAACAAAGTTTTTAACTATAAATCTTTTATATGCATGGCATCGGTTTTATTTTATTATTCATTTCTGTTTTTCTTGAGTAAGAGTTTCATTTTTATCACATTGGTATTTTAAATTAAATATGAACAAAAAATGTTCCTAAAAAGTGGAAAATTTAGGAATTTTTTTGTTCACGAAAATAAATTGTCACGCACAACGAGTCTGTGTGCGAAATGTCAGCTCGATTGGATCACGGGAAGTGGGTTAAAAAACGACCAAAAGATTTGCACGGTCGTAAGCGCGCAAGCAAGCAAGTGAACTTAATATAAAGGATTTAAAAAGTGTTGCCAGCGAGCGCCGATGAAGGCGGGCGCGGTGCACGGAGGGGTGGGCGTGTCTATTGCCACGCCTGGCTACCTTCGTACGCGTGTTTTTCTTGAACTTCTGTCGCACCGTACGTAGCCGACCGCAACTAAATGGGAGCTGCGGGGGAAGTAAGAGTGGCGCTTGTGCCCAGGTATGCCTACCGCTGCACCAGGACCAGGATGCCCTGCACGTTCATGAAGAAGACCTCCCGGTCGGCTTTGCGCTGCAGCGTTGCCGCGTGGCTGTCCAGGGTGTTGGCGATCTGTCGACGTCGGCGGAATAGCGGCGCACGCAACAAGAAAAGGCGTCAAGTTTGTTTTATTTAAACCGGGCGAGGACCCATAAGACAAGGATGTAGTCTCGTTTGCAAAGGGCGACCTGCGTCATCAGATTTGCAACGTAAAAACTAAGTGGAGTACAACAATTAAGCAAATAAAAATCAGAGCAAAAGCAACCACGTTCGAGAAGAAATCGAACGGCAGCACCGACAATTGCTCCAACCCAACCCCATCCACCCCCTACCCCCCCAAACCCCCTCCATCCACCCCCGCCCCTCCCCACCTCACCACGTCCCCCCCCCCCACCCCGTTCACCCCCACTCTCCGCCCACCCCTCCCATCCACGCCCCGCACCCCCCCGCCCCGCTCCCCCCTGCCCCCCCCGCCCCCCACCTCACCACATCCACCCCCATCCACCCCCCCCCCCCCGTTCCGCCCCGGCAAACTGAACAAAGTGAGCGTCGATGCGGCACCTGCTGGCTGGGGAACTGGCAGAGCACCGAGGTGATGTTGCTGGCATACTGCGCCATCTCCCGGCGGATGGCGTTCTCCACCGGCGACGGGATGCGCCCCGAGATGCTCGTCATGAGCTCCTGGAGCTCCAGCAGTGGCAGGGAAGGGTCCCTCAGGGTCATCATCAGCACCTCCACCCAGCCCTTCACCTGTTCGCGCGCGAGCACACGCGCGCGTCAACACCAGGACGGCACACCGGTGTGGTGGAGAGCAAACCCACAACATTGACAATTGCAGTGGTGTCGTCACTTGTGAGTAAATCGGGTGCGAAGGCCTGGGAGGGGGTGAAAGTATGCATATAAATAACAATGGATTTACTGGCGAAACTTCGTACTCGAATTGTAAATGTGGTTTTACTCTCCAACACACCGGTGTACTGTACTAGTAACAAATTGGACGTGTTGTTTACGTGACAAACCTTACTAACTGGCCGTGTCGGGTGGTGGCGGGTTTAACGACACATTTATATTTACGCGATCGAACTCAAAAAACCTCTTTTGTGAATACCCACATTGTGGAAATGTGTATATTGTATCGTACGGTCTAAAAATGGCTGCCAACCCGTCAGTATCTTCTTGGTTCTTTCGGTAAAGTCACGTAGAAGGGAAGTAGTAAAATAATAAAAATAAAATATTTTAAAATAATTATTTTATTATGTTTTAAAATGAAAATAAAACATAATAAAATAATTATTTTATTATGTTATATTTTTATTATTTTATTACTTCCCTTCTACGTGAAATAAAACATAATAAAATAATTATTTTATTATGTTTTATTTTTATTATTTTATTACTTCCCTTCTACGTGACTTTACCGAAAGAACCAAGAAGATGAATCCCTGCAGTCACGAAAGCTTTAAATCGAAATTTAACCCGTCAATAGTTTCGTCCACCGGCCATCACCCCCTGCCGCCCTGAGCGACGTGTCCTGCCCGAGCCCACGAACCGTTCCAAACAGTCAAAACGATTTCTCGAGCTGGCAATTTTGCTCTCCGATCCAACCGCGGATTGGCAAAGAGAAAACAGCCAATCCCACGACAACATTGAATCATGGTATAAGTTGATGAACAAACAAAACTATTTTTCTTCTTGGTTCTTTCGGTAAAGTCACGTAGAAGGGAAATAATAAAATAATAAAACGTAATAAAATAATTCTCACGACGTTTCGGCCACAACACCTGAGGACGGCTGCTTCCGTTGTTGCCGAAACGTCGTAAGAATTATTTTATTATGTTTTATTTTTATTATTTTATTATTTCCCTTCTACGTGACTTTACCGAAAGAACCAAGAAGATGAATCCCTATAGTCACGAAAGCTTTAAATCGAAAAACTATTTTTTTTGTTACCAGGTCCACCGAGCTATTAGCTCTTTTTCAGAAGCGATGGGGCCACAAATCTAAGCTCAACAAAGTGGCTTATCACGTGGAAATTTACAGCAGCCATTGTGGAGAGAAAAACCAGAGGACCCGGAAAAAAATCCACGCGACCACGGGGAGAACATGCATACTCCAAGCACGCAGGTGTCAGGGTCGGAATGTAACCCACGACCTCCCGCATGCCAGGCGAGGTAGAACTGATGCCACCCCGACAAGCGAACAAACCTTGGAGCTGAAGAATGGCTCGGGGAGGCAGTAGCCGTGCATGACGTTGAGGAGGTTCTCCAGGACGGTGTGGTAAACCTGGTGCTGCTTGCCTCCTCTCAGGGGCAGCGACTGCTGTTGCGGGAGAAGGCTCATGCACAGCTCGGCCTGAGAGGGGCACACGCACAGAAACAAAACATTTCACCAAAGAGCCACACGCACCCCAGATCCACGGTCAGATATAATTATAATTGCGTCATTTAAAATGGCAAAATTGTACAATTGTAATTTCAGCTAACAACGCTTCTGCAATTGTAATTATAACTGACCCCGTGTCTGATACAGACTGTCCGGGGCAAGGGCTGCGAGCAAGCGCCCATTATGGCTGTGTGGCCAGCACCATATCCAACCCACTTTAGTCTCCCCACTGCTAATATTCATACACCACATCGCTTATGTAAGGTTCGAGCTGACCTTGGCAGGTTTGTCCAGGACTGGTTAACCGTCACCGGGAATGAAACGGAGGTAACCAGTTTCAGCACAATGCCTAGCTGCTCATGTCGTCTGTCCAGGCCTTGTCGGTCCTTGCTGCCTCGGCAGCCTTGGCTCCCATGGCAGAGGTCACACGAGGACCTCCCAGCAAACGCAATGAATTCTCACAATTTGGGGACATGCTTTTTCTTGTTCTCTTCCCGATTCATTTGGCCTTGATCAGTGTACAGATTTGTTTGCTTCACGAGCCAAAATGTAACCGTAGCATATGATAAGAACATTACATGACAATAAAAACTATTACACACACCATTGAAATCAACAAATCAATCCATCGTTCCATAACTATGACGGACCCCTGAATGTGGCCTCGGGTTGGTGAACCCCAGATCCACACCCAGGATCTCAGCAGCTCGGTGCTCTGACGCGTAAACCACCCAGGTCACCTCCAAACTGACACCGATTACGAATATTGTACTGGCATTGACAGGTCGCTTAAATGCCTCAACAACTCAAAACGCTTTACATCGCATGTCATCTCAACTATTCTATTTACCCACGGCCGTCTATGGCCAAGGTCGAGACCACCCCCACCCCCCCCCAGTAGCAGCTGTCCCCGTCTGGCACAAGGTGTTCTCGCTGCACCGGCCTGCACACGGGCATCGTCGCTGTTGTCGGTGTTGTTGGTGTTGTTGGTGTTGTTGGTGTTGTTGGTGTCGCTGTTGTTGTTGTTGTGCGATGTCGGGACACCTGGGGGACGCTGGAGGGATTGTCGAGCTGCAGCCGGGCCACCACACAGCCGACCTCGAGCACAGTGCCCGGGCGCTTCACATGGTGCACGCAGCCGCCCTGGGGCACCGTCAGCGTCATCACCATCTTCATCACCTGCCCACGGCACACACAGAGACAAAGATTCCCCCACAGCACCACCCTCCCCCACCCCGTAGAGCCGTTAGCAGACTGTTGGGGCAAGTGCTGTTAGCGAGCCCCGTGGAAAGCCGGCAAGGCTCACGAGGGAGTGGGTGGCCAACACCACGCCTGGTCGCTTTTGTCCCCCCAAAGCCAATGTTTACACAGCGCACCAGGTACTTATTTAAGGTTGAGTCGACCTAGGCGAGGCCCAGGACCGGTTCAAATATTCGCCACTGTTATTAGTCGTGAGTGGGAATCCAACTCTGGTCGCAGGGTTGGCAGCATAGCGTGCTTTAACAAACATTTTGGGCAAGTGCTGTAAGCAAGCACCTATGAAGGCCGGCATGGCACACTCAAGGCGGTGGGTGTCCAGCACCATGCCCGACCGCCTTAGTATCCTCAGTGGCGATAAATACACACCGCACCAAGCACTAATTCGAGACCGAATAGACCTAGGTGACGCTCAGGACCAGAACAGATAATTATCGTCACTGGTGTTAAGTGGCCATGAGTGGGAATCGAACTCGGGTGAGCCAGGTTCGTACGTACGCGCAAGTGTGCTAACCACTATACCGCTGCTCCCCGCCAACACACACACACACCTCCATCTCGGCGTAGCACTGCCCAGCGACGGCATGGCCCCCGTCCTCCAGCAAGTAGTGCATGAGCTTTCCAGCGGAGGGCGCCCTTAGCACGGACGGGTCGTTCTCCTTCTCAAACACGCACGTCTTGTTCCCGATGGTCACGCGGTATCTGTCGTCGCGTCCCCGTGTTCCAGATCAGGAAAAGTTTCACACGCACACAAAGACAAAGATCCCCCCCCCCATAAAGCCGTAACAGACCGCCGGGGCAAGTGCTGTTCGCGAGCATTTATGAAGGACGGCACGGCACAAGAAGCGGTGGTGTGGCCGCCTTTGTCTCCCTCGCAGCGCTGTTTACGCACGACACCAGTTCATTATTTGAGGCCGAGTCAGACACGGGGAGGCCCAGGACCAGTTCAGATTATCCTCACTGGTGCTTGCTGTGAGCAAGAATCACTGGTATATAGCACAGAGCGCTAACCGTTGCGCCACCGCTCCTTGCTGCACAAACACAAACAAAGACATAGAACCCGCGTACAGCCTTAACAGACTGCTTGGGCAAGTGCTGTTAGTGAGCACCGACGCAAACACATGCGTGCACACACGCGCAAACACGAGCACATGCCGGCGACGTCTATTCTTAGCTGCCGTGTCACCTCTGTTATGTTGTGTCATCACTTTACAATGGCTGGAGCATCACAAGGCAAATTTTTGTTGCTCGTCAACAGAAGTTCCGATGGACTCATCGACTCACTACATCTTGCCAACGGCACAATGGGAAGGAATTTTTTTTTTTGTAGACATTCATTTCCGTGTATTTTTATTTTAAATTAAATTAAAACGTACTCATAATTAAACAAATGCATCGGTGGCACTGAACTTGAATGGGAAAAAATATAACAAAGTGTTACTTCGATTGGTCCGTAAAGCTTTCAAAGTAGGGGTCACAATCAGGACATAAATAAAATCTACAGTGGCAGCTTAAGTAGCGGCTGCCCACTTAGCGAAGTGCTGATTTATCAAAACGCTTCGACCAAACAAATTATTCGCAATGGTAGCCTCAAACTGCCTGCACCCCTGACACGCTCTGCTCTGTTACTGCCTGCTCTTCCGCACGAATCACTTTGATGCTGTGGCTTCGTGGCAAATGGCACCGCGGATCTCCCTTGCAACCGAGCAAGGGTAAGCGGCGACACGGGACTTTCCCGCGCATAGTCACTCGAGACGGACCTGCCGATCTCCTCCTTCATGTAGGTGGTGTGGCTGCTGCCCGCGTAGGACAGGAGGAGGCCGCCGTCGCTCAGCCGGTGGGCGTCCACCTCGACAGACGAGCCGTTCATGATGATCACGTACGTCGTGGGGGACTGCCGGGAGACCTGCAGACGCAATTTCAGACCCGCAATCGTTGAATCGGCGAATCCGCCAACCGTCCCGGTTTATATTTTTGTAAACGCCGCCATTTAAAAACAACCGGGATCTGTGTAACACTTGTTTCAGAATAAAACAGCGAATCAAAGGGTGGGAGGAGTGTGGGTGGGTGGGTGGGTGGGGGGGGGTAGAGGGGGAGGGTGTGGCCTTGCTCCTCACCTGCAGCGCGTACTTGACCCCGTCGTAAATGAGCTCCACGGGGATCGTGTTGGAGAAGGTATGCGCCGGCAGCACCTGTCCCCTGCATAGCACGCGGCGCTCATCACTCGTCAGGCGCACAGTACCTGGGACACTACGTCTCACGATAAGCCACCCCCATCGCTCGTTATCATCAAGCATGCGCAATCCACTGCTACGCGGAGGCCTCCCCAAGCCGCCGCCATCACCACCACCACCGCTGTCGCTCCTGCGATGTAATAAACACATCGCTCGTCAGCAGGAATTAGCATACGCTCACAGTATACTAAGGCCGTAATTATAATATATATTGGGGGGGAGACACATCCCCCCCAATATTTAAATATGCTCAAAATGTCCCCCCCAATATACTGCTATAAAAATATTTTAAAAATAATAATTGCTTTGCTATGTAAATAAAACCAACAATTTGCTCAACCTTGGCCACAATATCTGGACTTATCTTCATATAAATCAATGTATAGATTTCTGTTTATATGATTGTGGTCATGGTTGTACTTTATTAATCCCTAATATCATACATTACATGCAATGAGGCAATAAATGATAAAAAGTTAATACAGAGCAATGTAATACAATTACTACTAGACTTTATTGTAAAAAATAATATAAAAAGTCCATCCCATGTGTTGGTGAATTTTTTAATCTTTTAGGCAGGAAATGGGAGGAAATGAGTTTTCAAATTTAGATTTTTTTTTCTGGGCTGGGACCCCCTGGAAGATCTGCTCCCCCCCAATGTTGACTCAGTGGGTGGAGCTACTTGCGCAGTGGGTGGGGCAACCTGAGCAGTGCGTGGAGCTACCTGAGCAGTGGGTGGGGCGACTTGAGCAGTGGGTGGGGCAACCGGAGCAGTGGGTGGGGTTGGCAGTTCAATGAGTGGGGCCAATGATCAGCAGAATCAATCCTCAGGAAAGAGAGGGCCTCTCACTATGTGTGCGGGGCTAGTGTTTGACTGGGCGTGACTATGCAAAAGCAGGCGGGGCTATATGAGACAGAGGCTGTCGGCTCGCCATGTGCCCTGGTTGAGCCTTCCAGAAATGCGGTATAGCCTCACCTCTCGAGCGCGTGCAGGAAGTCGGACGTGGACGTCATGAAGGCCGCCTCAGCCACGTGCAGAGCTCCGCACGCAACGCCGAGCATGGTGTCAGGGCGCTCGGCCTTCACGCCAAAGACAAAAATCCCCCATAACGCCTGAGCAGACTTTTGGGGCAAGTGCTGTGAGCACCTATGAAGGCAAGCCTTGCACAAGAGGGGGTAGGTGGCCAGCACCATGCCCACCTGCCTTTGTCTCCCTAGTGGCGATGTTTACACACCGCACCAGGTGCTCATATTTCAGGCTTCGTCGACCAAGGGGAGGCACAGGACCAGTTCAGATATAATCATCACTTGTGAGCAGCAATCGAACTCGGGTCACCGGGTTCGTTGTGCAGCGCTCTAACCGCTACACTACAGCTCTCCACGCCGCACGCATCATCACACACGTCACGCGTGGCACACGCATCACACGCGAGATCCACGGCATGCGAGGCACACACGGCGAGACGCGCAGGCCGCACACACTGCTGAGTGGATGGCTTGAAATATGGGACATCGCGGGGCATGTTGTGGGGCGAGATCGAGTGTGCAGGAGGTGCAACTTAACTTGGGCCCACAGGTCACAGGGCACAGGGGCCCAGCCACTCGGCTATCAATAGAGTGGCAGGCGGGCCAGGGGGCTCCATGTCATCCCTTGCACCAGAGCCCATGCCAATAACACTGCGTCATTGGCTCAAACCCACAGCTGAATAATTCCCACCATATATGATAGCTGTCATTTGTTACGATTGGAATAACATTTGCATATATTCCGTCGAAACATTTGCAGATAACGATCTGTGTTGTCTTTGCTGTCACAGGAAGGAAATCAATTGGGGAATTGTGAACAAGAGTTGACCATTCAAAAAGTACATGCAATGTTACTGATACAGAAATGTATTTGAGGACCTGCGGAACCAAATCATGAGAGCCACGTCACCGTCACAATTTTATCATTACGCTCGTTTACCCACGTAAGCTTCACTGAACCACTATTTTCAGGAGGGTTTTGCCAAGTTCCGCAGGAGGGAGCGATGATTTCTATGTGCAATTCCAATTGAGCAATTTGTGGGTAATCTTTCAAATTTGGTCAATTTGGACCCTGAAACCAGCAGACGATGCCCTCCTCTTGCAAATTGCAATTAGCTAACTCACCATATAATGACCTCACCAGTTTCACCTTGTTGTGTCCTATCATGGCTGCATAACCGGTGGAAGGCATCCCCTTCAACCGAGCCACGCTGACCAGCGTGGTGAAGAAGGATGGTAAAACAAACCCCCGTGACTGACGAGGCGTGGGGTTGAGGCCTTCATTGGGCAGTGCCTTGATGAAGCCCTGTAGTTGGCCACGAATGGAGAGGGAGAGATGTGCGTGCCACGAGAGAGAGGCCTTACCTGCACTTTCTCCGATATCAGCTTGTCGAGCCATCCCGTGTCGATGGAGTTCTGCTGGAAGCTCTCCGTCTCCAGCACACGGATGAGGTACTCCACCGTCGTGCGGAAGTCTCCCCGGATCGAGAGCTCCTTAAGAGCCATCACCATGTTCCTAGGCGGGGGGCGACCGGGCAGAGAGGGAGACGCCAACGTCGTAAAGATGCACAACGGGGTGGGGCTCGGTGCCTCACTCTGCTGAGATGCTACGTTTGAATCTAGGTTTTCAGCCGAAAGTCAAGGTTGTAAAAAGAAAATCCGTCAATTAATAGAATGTACACAGTGACAGCTTAAAAAGTGGTGGCCAACTTCATCAAGGGCTGATTTATCAAAAACATTTAAATGAACAGCATTAGTGGAATCAGCAGCCTTATCGAGACAACTGTCACAAGAGAGATTCCTTCCCCATTTCCCCCACCCTTCCCCTGCCCCTCTTTACCCCCCATCATGTTAGTCATCTTTCCCCTCATCCTTCCCTCCACCATATTAACTTTTGTCCCCACTTGGGTGGGGTAGAGAGCCCCAATTTCTTCTAGATTTGAAGCTTTCGTGACTGCAAGGCATCATATTCTTAGGTTTTTTCGGTAAAGTCACGTAGGTAAAACATCAAAATTAATGAAAATAAAATAAAATAAAAACAAAAATCACGACGTTTCGGAGGCAACACAAGTCTCCGTCATCAGGTGGGACCGTCACAGCCGAATTGATGCAGCTAATTCGGCTGTGACGGTCCCACCTGATGACGGAGACTTGTGTTGCCTCCGAAACGTCGTGATTTTTCTTTTTATTTTATTTTATTTTCATTAATTTTGATGTTTTACCTACGTGACTTTACCGAAACAACCTAAGAATATGAAGCCCCAATTTCCCCTCCTGCCCCTTCGTTAAGTCCCTCGCGCGCCGGTCTCGGATTTTCTCTCGCGGAGTTTCTGTTCCCCCACTCCCCACCGTCCCCTGACCCACCCCCCGCACTGTGACCGGTGCTTTGCATTTGGCTCTCGTTGAGTTACAATAAAATAAAGAGATTCTAATCGAGGTCTGCACACCCCATCAACACTGCAGCCTTCCCCTCTGCACAACCGCTGCCAACCCAAACGTGACTTTGCGTCAACAATAATTAACAAAGCTCGTTCTCCGTGAAGCGAGAGAGACGACCTCCCTCCCTACTTGCTTAGTGACGCTTTTGGTCAGCATAATTCGACAGGCAAACGACTCAGAAAGTGGGCTGGATGACCTCGTGTTCCGTAGGCTTTAACCCTTCCCTCCACGGTTCACGGTTGAACTCTTTTACTTATACAGGAATGCCCTCTGGTCGTCCAAGAAAGCCTCACCCAGGTTTTAAGGCTCTGTTTTTTTTCAGGAGGAAAATGTTGTAATGTGTTAGAGGCCTTCATCCAGCAGTGGATAAATAATGGTGGATGATGATGATGGTATGTGGAAGGAAACTGGAACACCAGGAGATTATCTATAAATGTAAAAGGACAATTTGTTAATGTGTGTCTGTTCGAAATGTTTAGCATACTTCCCGACATGCAACAAACTTGAAATTTGGCATGTGGGTAGCTTCTAGACTGTACACAATGCAAAAAGTATAAAAACAGACTTTCGTATTTGAGGGGGGGCGCAATAATAGATATCATATATTGCACGGCAAGTGAGCAGTGACGTCACATCTGTGATGTCACCCGCATGCGTCAGCGTCACGCAGTGTGCCTGCTGACGTCACGCATCCCCCCCCCACCCTCCACGTAGGCCGTGTATTAATCAAAGACAAGAATCCAAGTCTCGGGCGAAGCTAGTAACCACATATGAAGGGCTAACACTTATAGCTTTGCATAGAAGGATTTAAACGTATGTTTGTTGAAACGTGAGCGAGTGAATGGGTGGGTGTGGGTGAGGAGTGGTGGTGACGTATCAGCTCCAGCTCAGCTTGAGCAGGACTGTAGATGCAACACGTGACTAAGGTCATTCTTTCACATTAGACTACGCTGGTCCCTTTTGAGTTCTCTTCTGGTTAAACAAAATAAACTTGACACTTGAATTTGCCATAAGCTGGCCAACCTAGTGGATATTGAGGTTTCACAAATCTCTACGTTATCCATCAACCCATGGGCATGCATCCACTTGTAGCCAGCTTAAATCTACAATCCCTCCATAAGTTGTTACTGAAACGTTTTCAATAAAAACAGTGCATGGATCAGCGCCCACTACCCAATAAATAGTTTCTCACGACCACCTGCGGGGCTATGTTCTGTCCAGTGCAGCGGCATTGCAGCCACATCCAAAGCCGTACTACGTGCCATGCTCCAACCAACGTCAACGCTCCCCCACAATCGCCAACTCGCACTGACCCAACGAACCCCGGCACCCGCACGGGCAGCAGGCAGGCTCCCGTCCAGCTACCAATTTTGCTAATTGACGCCAACTGACGTGCGCACGAGCGCTAACGATGCACGTCTGCTCGTTCTCCCGATCGGCCCCCCCCCCCCCCCCCCCCCCGAGGCGGATGCAATAAAATTCCCGGAACGCCACCGAGAGCCCCCGTCCGTGGACACTCGCGCGCGCGGCAACAGACTCACGAGACGGCCTCCTCACGGTTCTCGCCCCACGAGAAGCAGTGGCCGAACTGCGAGTCGGCGAACTCGTGCAGGCCGCCCGACGCCGCCACGCTGAAGTAGCCCCACACGTTCTTGCTGCTGCGGAAGTTCAGCTCCTGCACCGTCCCGGCGCTTGGCTTGAAGCCCTAAAAACCAGCAGCAGCAGCGGCATGAACAGAAGACGAACAATAATAACTCCCGCACCCGTGCAACATTTCCACTGGCAGCACAGTGGGAATCACGCTGGGTCAAGTTTGTGCACCGAGCTCGGTGCCGCAGGCCTTGTATCATTAGCAAAGTAATCCATTTACGTGCCTACGTGTCGCACGCCACCCGCAGCAGAGGATTCGTGCAGAATCCTCTGCAGCAGAGGATTCGTGCCGAATAGCAACAACAAAACTTCACAGTGTAAGGTTTAGATCATCTTGACGAGAGTTCTCGTGACCCCGGCAACCCCCCCCACACCCCCCTCGCCAGCAACAGACAATCGGGGGGAGTGGCGGGGGGGAGTGGCGGGGGGGAGGGGGGAGTGGCGGGGGGGAGTGGCGGGGTGGCGGGGGGGAGGGGGGGGGTCGCGGGGGGGAGGGGGGGAGTGGCGGGGGGGAGTGGCGGGGTGGCGGGGGGGGAGGGGGGAGTGGCGGGGGGGCGGGGGAGAGTGGCGGGGGGGGGGCAGGGGGGAGTGGCGGGGGGGCGGGGGGGAGTGGCGGGGGGTTGGGGGGGAGTGGCAGGGGACGGGGCCAACCTCTTCCGGGTTCTCGCAGGTGATGCGGGCGGCGATGACGTGCCCGCGGGGGCTGGGCCCGCTGTTGGGGTTGTTGAAGTCGAGGGGGCAGTCCCCCCACGGGGCCTCCCCATACAACAGGCGGATGTCCTTGATGCGGTGAAGCGGAATGCCCATGGCGATCTGCGAGCAGTGGGACAAACGCAGCAGGCTTTGCAGTACAACCTGCGCCTTGTCGAAACAACCGCTAGGACTTGCTAAAACGCGATGTATGTTGAACTTCTTTCACACCGTAGGTAGCCAAGCGTGCAAATCGGAGTTGCTAGGGAAGGACAACAGACTAAAAACAATGCAGTCCTAAAGAAATAAGACTACTGCGTCGCGTGGTCTGCAGCGACACCAGCGTGTAGACTACTGAGTCACGTGGTAGCAACCGTTCGGCCGCCTCCGGTCAAAGGTCAGAGGGCAGGCTCACCTGCAGCTGAGCGGCCGGCAAGTTGACGTCGGCCACCATCTCGGTGCACGGGTGCTCCACCTGGAGGCGAGGGTTTAGCTCCAGGAAGTGGAAGCTGCCGTCCTGGCCGTAGAGGTACTCCACCGTGCCGGCACTCACGTAGCCCACCATCTTGGCCAGCTTCACAGCGCACTGCTCGCCGACACGGGCACCACACGCAACCCCCACTCAGCGCCGGGGACGACACCAGCAGCCACGACCCATCCGCGGCTGCGTGAAGGCCTCCAACCGAAGCCGTCGCTCAACGGTCTGGATCATCCACCGAGCTCCTGCGCAACGGCTGTGCCACCGCTCCAAACCCGTTCGACATTGACGAGTGTTAATTAACGCCGCTTTGCCGCGAAGGCATCGAAAATGGGGGATTTGGAGCCTCTACCCAGAGGCAAGTGCCTCTACGCAGACGATGTTCATTAGTCGTAACGTCACAGGGAAATGCACGAGTTATCTAATCCCTGCCCCTTGGCCCTCACTCCTCATCCCACAATGCACCTCAACCATGAAAGAATTCAACGAAATCATGTATATGCTTGAATTATGCAACACTCAGCACGATGCGTTTATCTTCGAAAGTATTAAATCAGCACTATGAAAGCAGTCTGGGTGAAATAAATCTGAGGAATTTTTTAATAGTCGTTTTTGTTCTGGTTTGTGTCTCCAATTTTACAGCAACCATGCAATCAATTTGACCAGTGTCCCATTGGGGTAAGGCCCTAAGAGAAACGTCACGTCAATCTTCAGTTTTGGTCATATTGGTACTACGTTCACAAGAGTCATCATTGGGTGTCACGTGCAGAGAGACAGGCATCCAGGCGAGCAGAAGAGCTGATGCACGAACATTTTCAAGCTCATTTGTAAAGCGCGAGCAAGAGCCGAGCTGACCTGCTCCATGACCTCCAGGATGCACGGCGGAGCCACGGTGACGGGCGCCTCCTCCACGATCTTCTGGTGGCGCCGCTGAATCGAGCAGTCGCGGCCGAACAGCGAAATGGCGTTGCCGTAGGCGTCGGCGAGGATCTGCACCTCGAGGTGGCGCGTGTGGTCTGCCAGCGCCATCACGAAGATCGGCGAGCCCGGCACCTCCGCTTGCACCTGAGCGCGGAAAACGGCTTGCTTACAACATGTGCCCATCGCATCGGCGAGCCGTGCGTGCGTGTTGTTCGTGGTGTCAGCGGTTGCCGAGACGGAGCGACGAGTTCTGCTCGCGCGCGGGAGCTCGGTGGACCGTCGCAGTGTGGAAACGTGCGAGGATGACGGTGAAGAAAAACCGGAGGGCCTGGGCAGAACAACGTCGCTGGAAGGGTTGACGGCCGGTGGCCGCGACAAACGAGAGATCGGCAGCCAATGGAGAGAACAAACCCGAGAGGACAACTACCGGGGAGACGGAGCAATGAAATCAGCTTGTGCACAGGTTAGGAGAATTAGGTGAATAAGGTGAATTGTTACATCGGAAATCCGTTGGCCACAGCTTGGGGAGGCCTTCGTCCAACAGGAAGTAGGTCATGGCTGAAGATGATGATCGATGAATGAGCGCAGGTTGCAGGAGGTGGAAACGCACCTGGCGGTAGAAGAGAGGGAAGTCATCCTGGCTGCCGGCCTTGCGAATGCCCTTTCCTCCGCCGCCCTCGGATGCCTTGATCATGACCGGGTAGCCAATCTTCTCAGCTGACTGTCCCAGAAGAGCAGCATCCAACAGCACAACACGGGGCTCAATCGGCATCCTATGCCAAGACATTTTCTGTCTTTTTCCTCAATTTCATCCAGACTGGGCTATGGGCATCATGCTGTTCAGGACTCACACAGGGCAGTGCGCGAGCCCGTGTTAGGGGACGGTCCGCGCAAGTTGATATCAGAGAACCGCTTCTGAGATCGCTTGAACAGACCCCTTATCTTCTTAGGTTTTTTCGGTAAAGTCACGTAGGTAAAAAATAAAAAATAAAATTAATGAAAGTAAAATAAAAATTAAATTAAAATCACGACGTTTCGGAGGCAACACAAGCTTCCGTCTTCAGGTGGAACCGTCACAGCACGACAGCTGCATCAAGTAAGAGTGCTGTGACAATTCCACCTCTTACTTGATGCAGCAAGCGTGCTGTGACGGTTCCACCTGAAGACGGAAGCTTGTGTTGCCTCCGAAACGTCGTGATTTTAATTTTATTTTACTTTTTTTACGTGACTTTACCGAAAAAAACCTAAGAATATGAATCCTTGCAGTCACGAAAGCTTCAAATCTAGAATTAAGACCCCTTACGTCACTAGGGGGCGACACTCTACCACCCACCACCCTGCTACTTGAGTACCGTTCGCGCATGGCAATCAAATAGACATTGTTCAGACCTGAAATGCAAGCGTCAATGCCTCGTCATCCACAATCGTGGCACACCTCATATGTGCTCTGCCAAGAGTGATTGTTGAGTGCCAATCAATCTGATATTTTTTAATCTCAGAAGTTCTAATCTAGCCAAATGAAATGCAAACCAAAATGTAACATGGGACTTTTGTGGTACAGGCATTGGTGGCTGGGGCTGAGGCCATCAACTCACTGAACTTGAGAGCCCAAAATAAATCATCACAGTCGGCTGAATTTCACTTTTGAAACCCAGTATTGTCAGCAGTGCCGGCTCAGTGTTTGGTAATGCCAACAATAGCTTCGAGAACTACTGATTTCTTACCAACAGACCATCAAATATTTCTGGTGGCGGTAAAATAGACCCTTGTCTGTTCATCTGTTCATTATTTTATTACCCACAACTCACAACGACAGCGCGCGATAATGCCATAAACAACACTATTTATAGAGACGGTGTCCTTTTGGTGTCACTGGAAAAAGGAAAGCACAAGTGGAAACTAAAGCTGGGTCACAACAAGCGCGGCGAAGCTAACACTCATTCACAAACCATTGATCAACACGGCGGAACATTTTAACTCGCAAACAAAGACTTTTCATGGAAATGCAGATTTAGACGCATATTTTGTGAGTATTACATAATAACGCTGTATTGGTGTGTACATAATTTTACATCTGAGAACCAGTTTTTTTACATTTAATTATCAAAGCCTGTTATCTACCTCTGCTGTATAATCATGTGATACTATTGTGTAGGTTTTTGACATTGTACCTTGTTAGAGCCCCAAAATACATCAGAGAGCTGTATAGAATACAATTAACTACATGTAAAACTGTCCACTTTTTTAATCAGCTTTGGTGTCAGGCTCGAAAAATACTAACTGAAAATGTTAGTTTACAAAATGTAATTTCATATTCAGAATTGGTACCCTTCAAAGCTTACAGATGACATTTTTTTCAGGCCTAAAAATTGACGGTCCAACATTTGAATGGGATCGTGTATTTTGTCCAAAATGTGATTTAACATTCGGTTTCAGCAAACCTGGAAACCTCCAGATGCCAACTTCTATAGGTCTACGTTCAAATACTTAAAAAAGGTAACAATTTTTGCCCATTAATTTTGGCAGACCAAATTTCAAACTGTGTCACATTTACACTTTCTGGGAATTCATTTGAATTGGCCCGAGTCAGTAAGATGTGCTTGTATGCATATATGTATAGGGATTCTTCTACTTAGATGGTGGTCGTGGCAACTCATCTGCAGAACATTTTGAACCAGTGGCATCTACAGAAGATTATTTAACTTTTAAAGCATATCCCCTTGTTTAGTGTACACGCCATACAACATGTTTGGAATCAACAGGAGTAAAGTTGAACTTACAAACAAATCGACTAACGATCAGACCACTGAATCCTAACTCGTTCGCAAGTAGCGGAGTCCCTGTACTACTTAATCACCATGCATGTTAACTTGTGCAGATGTGAGCAGACAAGAACACGCTATTGCTCAGGCCCATCACTTCACGGGTGGCAGCTGCGGGACAAAGCACGGCACAGCTAGTGCCACCGTAGTGGTACACAATGCCACCACAACACAAAAGGTAACTCGCGTTCAAGGAAAACGTATGGCGTGTTCCCAAAGCCACTGGGAAGCAAGCCAGCCTAGATCACGAACTACACAAGTTGGCTTGGTCCGGCTTCCCATAGTGTCCTAACCGGGCCAAAGTGAACACCGACCTGGGCCGCAGGGCTCACATTAACTGGGCCACGTGGCTGCTTTTCCTAAGGGAGCTGCCGTGGCTATTACCCGGGCCAACCTTGCGATGTTTAGTGATGTCACGAGGTCAATACCGAAGCGGAATAAATGACATCTTTTTCTAAGGCTAATTTCAATGCCAAGTATCACGAGTTAATGTTCTCAGTCCCATATATTCTAAATGTGATTATGTCACAAGTAATGAGATGAGGCCACGTGAGATGACATCATCTTATTTATAAATAATTCATGAAATGTAAACACAGTTCAGGACTAGTACACCCTGGGGCCAGACCTTCCACACCTGGTTTCCCTACCTATCACAGTGGTCTAATAGCCCATATAATTAATGACATGGATTTTTGTGCCGGGTTTTGGCAAACCCTTTGCCCAGACGTCTATACAGCAAGTCTCTAGTAACAACACAACAATATCATTACCCATTACTTACATAGCACATAATTAGGAGAGCAACATTGACTCCTTGCCTCAAGCAGAGAGACAGCTTTACAGCAACCCTGAATCATAAATAATTATTAGAACATTTCTAGCATGAAAAATCATGTATGCTACCATCCAGCCACCAGACTTTTTTCATTTCAGGGGTCTGTTAGGATTGTCAGGTGCTAGGTTGGCGATGGGGAGGTTGCGATGTGGCTACGGCATCCATGCTCATAGAGGGGTGGTAGTGTGGCTTATTATGCAACTGGCAATTCATAATCTTGTGTTGTGTAACGCGAGACATTTTAAATCCCAATTATTTGGAAAACCACACGTGTTAGAGATTAGAATGTTCTCACATCAAAACTAGGGCTCAGGGACATCTGTTTGCTATCAACCTCAAAGCTTTCGTGACTGCAGGGATTCATCTTCTTGGTTCTTTCGGTAAAGTCACGTAGAAGGGAAATAATAAAATAATAAAAATAAAACATAATAAAATAATTCTCACGACGTTTCGGCCACAACGCAAGCAGCCGTCCTCAGGTGGAGAGCAGGTCTGTCGAGACAACAGAGTCTGAACTGAGTCTGAACTTCAGACTCTGTCGTTTCGACAGACCTGCTCTCCACCTGAGGACGGCTGCTTGCGTTGTGGCCGAAACGTCGTGAGAATTATTTTATTATGTTTTCTTTTTATTAGTTTATTATTTCCATTCTACGTGACTTTACCGAAAGAACCAAGAAGATAGTGTGAACTAGTTTAGTTTAACTCACCTGCAGGGCTTCCTCGAGGTCCCGCACGCAGCCCTTGTCAAACACGTCCCGCGGGACGCTGAGCACCCGGGGCCCCTGCCCCTCCTCCACCACGGGCGAGTCCACGGTGAGTCCTGCGTGACCACCCCAGTGGAGCAGGGACAAGCAAATCAATGGTCGGAACACGGACGAGAGTCGAGATAAACACGATGTTCTTTATTCTTAGGGTTTTTTTCGGTAAAGTCATGTAGGTAAAAAAATTAAAATTAATAAAAGTAAAATAAAAATAAAATAAAATATTTTTATTTCACATAGGTAAAAAAATTTAATTAATAAAAGTAAAATAAAAAAATTTACTTTCATTAATTTTATTTTTTTACCTACGTGACTTTACCGAAAAAACCTAAGAATATGAATACTTGCAGTCACGAAAGCTTCAAATCTAGAACGATGTTCTTTCTACAAGCGTTTAGCACACCACCACGCCGCCCGCCCTGAATACTTGCGGGTGTTTATTTGATTGACTTCACTTCACAAGATTAAAGTTTCATGTATTAGGTGTAGCCCTGTGAGCCATGTGGCTCTTGAGTCGGGTGCAACCGCAACAAACAACATATGAACAGAGAACATCTTAAAGCGACGACGCGCAACAGAAACATCCTGGATAAACCAGCAAATCTTCCAGAAAAAAATGTAACACCGTATTACAACGCTGTGTGCAAAAATCGCCAATGAGACAACCGCTCTCCTTCGCAAGGGTCACCGGAACCAACAAGTGATGGCGATATTGTGCAAAACGAATAATGTGCAGCTCTGTGTCAATCCATGGCCAGATATTTCCTGAATAAAGCCAGACAGCTAAAACATCAAGATCGAATTTTCTTCCCTATGACAGTATAATAAACCTTGTTATGTTTAATTAACTGGCTAGATTTAGACTTAAAACTTTCGTGACTGCAGGAATTCATATTCTTGGTTTTTTGGTTATTTCGGTAAAGTCATGTGAATAGAAAACACAAAATAAAAATATGAAAATAAAAAATAAGCTAAAATTTGAATTCAAATAATCAAATCAAATAAAAATAATAAATTCAAAATAACAAAAGCAAAAAAACCCACGACATTCGCAAAAAAGTGACCCCACTTTTCTCCCCGCCTGATGAAGACCGCTTGTGTTGCGATCGAAACGTCGTGGGTTTTTTGCCTTTATTATTTTCAATTTATCATTATTTTTATTTGATTTCATTTTTTGAATTTTAACTGGCTCTGTTATCCTATGTATAAGCCAAACGGCAGTCTACACCACCTGTTATATACAAGGCCATCCATGCACCATCCAAACACCGTCAAGACTGTCCACTCGGCACATTCCGGCTGATTTGGTCTCGTGCTCTGATATGTAAAAAAGGCCTCAAATTAACTGCACTTTTATATGTACATATTACTGCATACAGTGCAGACAATGAGAGTATGGTGGGGTGTTTTCTCTGGTCACTAACCACTGCCAGTCCAAGGCAGAGTCGGAATGCCGGCAGTCTGGGCCACGATTGACGACGCCACCTTGTCTCCCAGAGCCCACATGGCTGAGCTGGGAGGCCCTGCACACACACAGATACACAAATGAGCACACACATACAGCTATATACAGACATAGGGTTTACACACACAAAGATCCCCCATATAGCCTTAACAGACTGTAGGGGCAAGTGCTGTTAGCGAGCACCTATGAAGGCCGCAACGGTACACGAAGGGGTGGGTGGCCAGCACCACCCCCAACCGCCTTTATCTCCCTAGTGGCGATGTTTACACACCGCACCAGGTACTCATTTGAGGCCGAGTCGACCTAGGGGAGGCCCCGGACCAGTTCGGATAATCGTCACTGGTGTTGGCCGTGAGCAGGAATCGAACTCGGGTCGCCAGGTTCGTAGCGCAGCACGCTAACCGCTCCCCCCCCCATCACACAAGCATATGTCCACGATGACAAAGTCAAAACCCATATACCCTTGAACAGACCTGTTGGGGGAATTGCTGTTTACGAGCACCAATTAAGGCTGGCACGGCACACGAGGTCACACGTGCACATTTACACAGACAGATATGCACAGGACATTTTGACATTCCCTCTAAGTGTGTAATGTTTCACGCCGACCACAGTCTGATTCAATTTCACAATTCGGTGTCAAAATGTAATTCTAGAATCGACTACTTTTGTCTTCTCGGATACGGTCTATTATACGCAGTCATGTTTGTTCCATCTCATTGCTTCAATCAGCCTTTATACAACATTTGCATAGAATACCAATGAAATGGAAAAACGATCAAGGCTTACACCAACAGTTCGATATTAATGCTTTTGCTCACAAACCCCCAAATTTTAATCAATCAACCGAGCCGTCTGTACATACCAGGCATGACATGCAAACGCCAAATTCCATGCGAAGCTATTATATATTTAGTGACACACACTCTCTAGAGAGAATAAACACACACACACAGCCCCCTTAAAACCAGGATACATTGTTGGGACGAGCGCACACTAAGCAAGCACCCATTACACAGCCTGCACACAATGGATAATGACTGGCTCACTGAGCCAGGCATACACACAAAGGTGACCTTTGTCCCCCCACTCCCCCACCTAATGCTGTTGACATGCCATTTTATGCTTAGGTTACTCTTGAAAATGAGAATATGTTGGTCTTGAGGTCTCACCTGGTAAACCAATAATTTACCTAAAACGGGGGGTGGTGGGGGGGCACGATCGGCCACAGATTCACTTCACGTAAACCTATTTCTACTGTCACTCAACTCAAGAGCGCTGTTTCTAACGGGCATAATTTATTATCACCACGACCATTAGTTACGAGCTAAAGTAGGGGACTCAAATAACAAGCCACTGATAAATCATATCCCTTGTTAAATGACTACAAACTTTACGCGTATTCTAAAATGAAAGTACAACTCTTTTTTATTCCCTTTGTCAACACGTTTTTATTGTTTCTCTATTTTATATGGCATCACTTCTTACAGGGTTGTTTGTAACAATCAACCCCATAAATCTAATGAATTGTCATGGTTCATGATTAAATATCAATTCAAGAATCTATATTTTAACATTGTGGTGGATATAGCAGCCTCTCGTCATAGCAGGGATCACGTGAATGCAATGCAGATAACTTGAAAATAATCAGTCCTTTCCAGCATGATTTGATTAATTATCATGAGCATAAGAATATTGTATTAATGTTTCAATTCGTTACATTCTTAGTTTCTTGTTTGAAGCACGAAAAATAAATATATATAAAAACTTGCCACAACTAAGGTTTCAATGCAGGTATGTTGAAGGAGGGTCTCCCACTTACCCAAAAATGCAATGCCATGTTTGTTCAAGAGCTCTGGAAGTTTACAGTTCTCTGAGGCGTGGCCCCATCCAGCCCACACCGCCTGTGAAAAAACGTCATCGCTTAAGTAAACAACAACAACAACTACAGTTTCACCTTATTCTCTGTATTGTAAGACGCTCCGGGAAAGTAAGACACACTCCAAATCTAAAGTTGTATGAATCTGGTTAGAAACACACACCTACCAGATTATAAGACGCACCTCTAGCCTCTCTGCTTTAATTACCAGGAGAGAGGAGTGTATCTTATAATCCGTGCTGTATGCCTTGAGGAAGAATTCTACTGGAACGTGTCCGGGGTGGCTCAGAGGTCAGGATACATTGAGCCGGCTTATAACCATGCTTTTAAGCGCCCGTGATTAGACCGAGTTCTCAGAAGCAAGACTCGATCGTCTCAGCCTAGCCACCGAAGACAAATCAACTACATATAACCCCCCCCCACCGTGCTACGTTCAGTTTTTCACTTGACTTGGCTAAACGTCAATTCTTGAGAATTAAAACATATCGGTTCACTTGACATGTGACCCAAAACTCATTTCACAGCAAACAAATCATGTGCCCCACGGTGTGGATGAAGAGGCCTGTTTAAGAGATTTCATAAGGAGTTCTAAGATTTCGATTTAAAGCTTTCGTGACTGCAGGGATTCATCTTCTTGGTTCTTTCGGTAAAGTCACGTGACTTTACCGAAAGAACCAAGAAGAGTTCTAAGATGCCGTCCCAGTGCCGTTTCTCTACAGCTCAGCGATGCAATGCTCTCGCCGAAAGTGTTTCAAACGGGAATTTCCTCCTCATCTCGTGACATGATGCGAATAGCAGGATATATATATAAGCCTCGTAACAGAGGAAACAAATAAATACTGTACTTTCACATGTTTACATATGGAAATGTTTTTTTTACATAAATACACAAAAAACATTGCTGGTGCGTTTGTTTCTGCCAAATGAACTTCCATAACCTTGCCTACATTTCACGACTATATTTAGCTGGGCGGTGGTGGCGCACGCCTGTAATGCAGCGCTGTGGAGGCGAGGATTGGTGGAATCACACAAGAGAATGTTGCGAAACTCCCAGTGGGCGTCCAGGTACGATTCCTTGCAAAAGGTTTCTGTTTGGTATTTTAACATCTTAACACCTGTTTTAGTGCCAGAAAAGGAAAAAACAATTCTTATTTCAACACACTAATCAACCAAGCAAGACAGATGGCCTAAACATTCAGCGGGGGGGGGCATATTTAACCATGGTGGCATATAAGTAACCCTTTGGTTGCTCGTCAAGTTGTACGTAAAACAAAATAAGCTCCGTATGTGGTCAGGCAAGTGATGGACGTGACCTGAAAGTGGCTGGGTAGAGACACGTGGCCAGGTTGCTCATGGGCTAATACTGTGGCAAATTTGGTCAGCAGAGTGGAGGCCAGTAAAAACAAATATTGTACTGTACTCCTATACTGCTACATCTATGTTCCCTGCCTTCACCACATCGCGCTACCCAGCGTAATGAGGTATGGGCAAATAACCCCCACGACTCAAAAGGTTTGGGAAGTCATCTTCTTGGTTCTTTCGGTAAAGTCACGTAGAAGGGAAATAATAAAATAATAAAAATAAAACATAAAACACAATTCTCACGACGTTTCGGCCACAACGCAAGCAGCCGTCCTCAGGTGAAGAACAGGTCTGTCGGAAAGACAGCGTTGTGGCTGAAACGTCGTGAGAATTGTATTTTATTATGTTTTATTTTTATTATTGTATTATTTCCCTTCTACGTGACTGTACCGAAAGAACCAAGAAGATGAATCCCTGCAGTCACGAAAGCTTTAAATCGAAAGGTTTGGGAAGGCTGGTGCAAGGGATTAAACGGCACCTCTGTCCGCCTACCCTACCCCTCTGGCCTAGGCGGTTCCGGCCAGTAGGCCCCGGGTGCAACTACACGGCTTGTACACACTACTTGACAGCGACGCCCCTGGCACGGACGATCGTCACAAGACGGCGGCACCTGCACAGGGATGCGGCGCGCGATGTCCAGGATAAGCTCCACGTTGGCGTAGTTGTTGTTGTTTGAACCGCCCGGCACAGGCACGTACTGGTCGGCCATCTTAATGTATTCTGCGAAGTGACAAAAAAACCTAAATGGCCGCCGCAGCTCATGAGGTGATGCAGACTCCCAAGCAATCGTGTACACACACAAACACTGATATGCGCTTACAAATCCGCACGTTGTGCCCAACGTGAAAATGTTGAGGATTTTAACAAGAGACAAGGTTGCTCCAGGATGACAACACTGAGCCGGCGCTATGCAGATCCTAGGGGTGGAATCCAGGTTACAGTCACCCGTCTCTCATGTCGTGAGGTGATGGTTTCAGCTCAGTCACCAAAGACTGCACACCTAATTCGGCTCAATTACTGCTCTGTGAATTTGAATATATCGTTTGTGTATGGGAAAGTGGCACCCACTAACGTGGCAAAAAAAAGTAAATTAGAAGACATTTCATGCGAATTTCACTTCCATGGCGTTCTTAGACACACGGTGTGATGCACTGCTTTGCAAGATATCCTAGATGGATTATTCATCTTTTAACATAATGCTGATGTGCCTGGAAAAAACAGTGAATTGAAACCGGGTCTGATAAAAACAGTAATCAAACAGCAATAAAATTCAATTTTATTTTACATTCGACCGGCATTGTATATTGAACATCGTGTTAGAAGCAGAACTGAAGTGCTGTGGAATACACTGCCCTATTCAAGTGACAGTGATGCCTAAAAATAAATCGGAGGTTACTCCAGCTCAAAGTCCTGAGGTCTGTTGCGAGTGCCAAGGCCAAGATATCTGATACCAGGTCAAACAACGGAGGGCTTGCCATCGCGTTTTATTCTTTTACAGATACTGTAAACTTTAGACTTCGCGACTCTAATCTTGCAACAATAAACGTCCATAAAAAGCGTACAAAAAATACATTCATAGCATTCAGTAATCTAGTGGTTTCATTCCTGGCCATGGCTAACATCAGTGGTGGATAACATCTGAACCGATCTCGGTCCCCTTATACAGCAACCTCGACTAACCACCGTGAAGTATGGTCAAGTAATCGACACAACCCACATGGCATGAGGAAGCCCACAAAAGGATTGTACACGTACGTAGATTTTACAATTAACCTTCGTTCAATTAAGCAACAACTTATTCGAAAAAGAAAGTGATTTGGAAACCCATTACAAACGGCTCAAAACACACACAAACGGCCAACATCTGTGGTCGGTTTATCTGCCCCATCAAATTCCACCCACCTGCATTGGCCTTGAGGTCCTCGGGCGTAACCATGACGACGAAGCGGATGGCGCGCTCATTGCGGAACATCTCGTAGGCCCAGCGGCGAATCGAGCGCATGCATTTCACCGCTGCGATGCCGTTGTTGGCGATGAGAACCTGCACAGAGATGTATTCGGCGAGACGTGGACAGACAGACAGTGAGCGAAGAGTCAAGGAATGAGCGCTTGACGGAGCTCACCTAAGCTTGGGGAATCTGCAACAGTGGTGGACATTCCAGGTGCCTATGGCACAAATTAGTTTTTTTTACAATAACGTTGCTACTGGCTCCCCAATAAGCGGTGCTCTTCTTGGTTATAAAAAAGGGATGATTGGCCAAGTACGCCTTGGCAAGGAATCGATTTCACGACCTCGTAAACCGGCAGCCTCGCGCTCTGTTGGGCTGTACAGCAGTCGGCTCAGTTTGTGGGAACGTGACGATCTTGACGATGACAGAATAGAATGACGTAGTTGACAGAGGATGAACAGAGTCTACCAGAAATTCTGCGTAGGCTCCGCCGAGTCACGTGCCTTCTCGACGACGCGGTTTCCCCCGAACCGAGTGACGAACTCGGCGGGTGAGGCCACCGTGAAGTCGCGTTGCTGATCCATGGCTCTGCGTCCGATCCTCACCAGATTGGAACCCGACATGCTTGGCCTGAAACAATGCGAGGAAATCTGTCAAGCCTTTAGTTACGATCTCATTTCTGCATGCAAGCATCATCGCCCATGATCAATCCACTGCTGGATGAAAGGCTTTCAACGCCAATGCCCTCCGACACGGTAATGCGATGCCAGAGTCCAACTCGCTGCTGTGGACGAGCAGATCTTATCTCTCCATCTGCATGGCAGTCATCCTCTCGGACGTATTTTCTTCCAGAGGAGATGTAGTAGTGAACATTAACTCATACCACTATTAACGTAATGTAACTATCTTCTTGGTTCTTTCGGTAAAGTCACGTAGAAGGGAAATAATAAAATAATACAAATAAAACATAATGAAATAATTCTCACGACGTTTCGGCCACAACGCAAGCAGCCGTCCTCAGGTGAAGACCAGGTCTGTCTTTCCGACAGACCTGTTCTTCACCTGAGGACGGCTGCTTTGCGTTGTGGCCGAAACGTCGTGAGAATTATTTCATTATGTTTTATTTGTATTATTTCCCTTCTACGTGACTTTACCGAAAGAACCAAAAAGATGAATCCCTGCAGTCACGAAAGCTTTAAATCGAAATGTAATATAACTAGTGGTGTTATTCTTAATACGAACTACCTGAGGTTGCACTGTACATAAAACGACTGTTACTCGGTGGCCATTTGGTGCAGAGGTCAGAGCTGGCATCGCAGAGATCCTGGGGTCAAAACCAACCAGCCAGCCATCCGCGATTAAACCAAGTTTTCAAGTGTAATATATTGGATTGTCTCAGCGAGAACAAAAAACACACGTCGCGTTAAAATTGGTTCCGAATTCCAGCTACGAGAGTTAAAAATAGCGGTTTGGCTGCCGTGCAACAAACATAACTCTGTGTAGGGAAAGTGCTGTCCCGACAGTGTGACAGTGTGAACACATTAATCAATCTAAGATATCTAGCGCATGCCTTATTCAGCACAAGGCTGAGACGGAAGAGCGGATGGCACGACTGAGTGGACTTCACTTGGCAGAGAATGTTCCAGACCACCTGGGGCTGCAGATGAAGATCTCCGTTATGCTGTCCTACGCCAAGTGGATTTTACACCCCGCAGTTCCGTAATGGATAAGTTTAGGCTTCGTGATGGCACATATGGGTGGAATGGCATTGCTCAGGTAGGTTTGTTGACCAGTTGGCTTTGCTATAAAAGTGAGTGCTGCAACCTTGAACCCGAATGTTTTATTTATTTTATTATTTCCCTTCTACGTGACTTTACCGAAAGAACCAAGAAAAAGCGACAATCCATTGTCAACATACTGCTGAATTAATAACCACAATGTGACCATCAAGGGGGTGGGCATATGTTTTGTACCATACTTCACCACACTGGTCAGCGTCGGTTCGTAGAGGGGAGTGGGGGCCCAGACTTCACTCGCCACTGGCATCAGTTGTGGTTGAGAATCGAACTCAGGTTGTCCGCTTCAAATCGAAGCGCGCTAACCACTACTCCACCCCAACATACACCAAAAGTGAGTTGTGCATTTCCGACCGTTCATTAAAACTCTGCAACCTTGCAACAACAACAACAAAAAGACTGTCCGCAGAACCCGAATTGCCCCGGCAATGTTAGCGAAACTACAGTCGTCCACATACGCAGCACACGATATGCAACGTTTTGTAACTCAACTCTCGAGAGCAAGATACATTGTGTAAATAGCAATGTGGGAAGGCGGAAAGTTTTCGCATAACCTGTCAATGTATTGCATTAATACAAAAAAAATCACATTTGCCAAACGTCTGCCTTTGCGTTAAAACCAATTAGCAGAGGATGTTTTTTTAAACATGTTGTTTTCCTCTCTCGCTCTCTCTCTCTTTCTCTGATCCGGTCACTGCAGCCTTCAGCGACCGCTGCTCTTTCCACAACAACGAGAAGGGCACGCGCGGCCACGTGTCCATCACGTACGCAGTCCACAACCTCCGGGCAAAACTCACCACCACCGGCCACCACCATCGTCACCACCACCACCACCCACAGCAGACATCATCAGCGCCTTGCTGCCAGCAGCAGACAGCAAGCAAGCAAGCAGAGTGCGCGATTTGCCAAAAAGCCTAAGAAACTCGAGCCAGCGACTTCCTCAAGTAACGCCCAGCCAAGGAGCCCAGCCAACCCGGCTCCGCGTGGTCGATGCCCTCCCCTCCCACACCAGCACCTACAACTACAACTCCACCCGTTCCCCCCCCTTTGTTTTGCTGCCTGCTGCTGTTTTTTTGCTTGATTAGGGGCCGTCCATAAATGGCGTCACGCGGTTTTGGACGATTTTTGACCACCCCCCCCCACACCCTCGTCACACGGCGTCACAAAGAGTCAGACCCCCCCCCCCTCTCAAATATGACGTCACAAAGCTCTGCCCCCCCCCACTCCAAAAACCATATTTCCATTTTGAAAATAAAGCATGCTTCAAATCGCTTTAAACTATTGTCATTGTAGTGCGTGTTTAATGTGGCGCTGCACTCTGCTGTTGTAGGAGTGTTGTTATAACAATTAGTGTTGTTATAACAAGTCCATATTTATTTAAAGTTGCGCATTTTGATGTGACGTCACATTTCTTAAACCCCCCCCCCCCCCTCTCGTCACACATCGTCACAAATGTCTGACCCTCCCCCCCCTACTAGGTGCGTGACGTCATTTATGGACGGGCCCCTAACAACAAATCAAATTCATATTCTTAGGTTTTTTCGGTAAAGTCACGCAGGTAAAAAATTTAATTTAAATTAATAAAAGTAAAATAAAACAAATAAAAAAATTCACGACGTTTCGGAGGCAACACAAGCCTCCGTCTTCAGGTGGAACCGTCACAGCCACGTCGTGAATTTTGTAATTAGTTTTATTTTACTTTTATTAATTTAAATTTTTTACCTACGTGACTTTACCAAAAAAACCTAAGAGTATGAATCCTTGCAGTCACGAAAGCTTCAAATCTAAAATCAAATTCAGCTATTCATAAATGAATTTAACTTTTCACTTTATCTCTGGAGGTGCGTCAGTACGTGCGGCTGTGATTGTATTCTAGGTATGTCCCAAGCTGTAACGACAGCGCTGTGGAGTTAGTGTTTTTAAATGTATTACAAGGGGACGGCGACACACGTGATTAGGTGATTTTCTGTGCATCGCTCGTGGTGTCACGGCGGCATTCTCGACAATGTAATCTGGACAGCTTCGGTCACGGCATGATAGATGTATTTCACAGTACAAAAGTTTTATGTTGAACTTCTTTCGCACCGTACGTAGCCAACTGTGCCAATCGAAGAAAATCAGCAACCGATGTGAACTCCCGTTAACAGCTCACTGTGAATATACTGAATTTTAGCACATATACAGCGAGGTGTATATATATACCGTACATACAATAATATCGTTTCAAATTGACCCACGTTACCGAGGACACGACATGAAAATAAGTTTTAGTTTGTTGGACCAACCTGCAGACACCTCCATCCGTGGTGCCTTCATTGCAGCCATGTGGACGAGCTTACACGGGTCACAAGGTTACTGTTTTCACAAGTTGACAGGAACCCGAAGATGATCGGCCAGTCACGCCACAACCACTGCGGTTAAGTGTATCCAAACTAAACGTCTTAACGGCCACAGCAGTAGCGGCAGACAACCCTACACTTTTACAACAACGACAACTCGTTCAATTTCCTAAGCCGGGGAGAAAAACTCTCTCTCTCTCGAACATAAACACCAAAATCGCAAGCCGTCAAGACGGACGTGGCACAGCTACGATAAGACTTGGGGAGTCCCCAGTGTAAAGCCAATTGTACAATCGGCAACAGCAGCAGCAGCAGCGACGGCTTAAATGGCAAATGCAGCAGCGGTGAAGGAGGCAGCGTCGTGCCCGGCCGCTGTTGCTGTCAGGCACAACCCACACGGGGGAAATTCACCAATGGAAAAGGGCCCTCTGGGTCAGCCCTCGGGTTGAGTGAGAAGAGTTTCAGGGGTCTCACGTTTCGCATGAAAGCCTGGCTCCACAATACCTCTACTTGGCTTTCCAATCCCACTCCTGGGCGAACAACAAACAAAACAACATTGAGTGACCGGCCCTTTTTGCTTGCAAATACTGAACAAATGCAGTTACTGAACTTAACAACTTTAACACTGGCGACCGTTAATAGTATCATAACAGTATAATGGTATAATAACAGTCGTGTAAATTAATAATTCGGTGCCATGTCAGTCCACTGCTGAATGCACCCCCTCCCCGCCACCATAGGGGTGGTTTGACCATACTTCACCATGCCGGTCAAGTGCTGGTTGATGAAGGGGGGCAGCCCAGGACCGGTTCAAATATCGCTCCAACACTGATGCTAGCCGTGGCCAGGAACTGAAGTCAGGTCGCCAAGTTCACAGCAACTGTGGTTCGCAGGCCACTATGCTCAGGTAGCACACTCACTGTTATCTTACGAAACTCGTGCCAAAATGAAGATTCTTCACAACTTATAACAACGCAGCACACTATATTACCTTACTATGCACGTTTCTGTGAAGCATTCCGGGCAACAGAATTAATCAATAAGACATCCACCCCTCTCTCCGTGTGTAAATCGATGGATGTTGAGCCACCAGGCCACATGGGCTATTCAGCATGTTTCAACAAAACGGTTTTTATGTTTAATAACACGTTGTATTGACGTGGAGAGACAGATTAACAGGTTTGTTTGTTTGTGCGTGTATTATTAAAGTTAGACGCCTTACTTTTTTCGCTGTAGTCAACCAGTTTCGTGAGCTTCCAAGCTCGCTTAGACCGGCTCTACACAACACAGCATAGGAAGATGGCCCATCCACACTGCTTGCATCACGCGGGTTGTGCAAGTCGCACGAAACACCCCCCCACACTTTGGTAGAATCGGCAGCCTTGCCGGTGGGATGCACTGGAGTGTAATTAGTTTGGGTCGTACCATTTTCCGCAGGGGTGCCAAAAGTAATGAGGCATTAAACAAGGACGCTAACAAAACGTCTACACTTTGTGTTGATGCTTCTCACACTAATAATACACTTTTTATTATGAGGCACAAGCTTTAACATTGAGAATTCTGGATACAATGCATGCAACCTTGTGCAGTCATAGAAAGGGCCTGCAATGAACTCTGTTGTCGCCTTAAGCCTGGGAAGCAAACGCATTGTCTTCATTGCTGAGACAACTGGAAAAAAAACTGGTTCTTAATCAGCAGAATGGACAAGGCTACATTTGCTAATGAAATCAATGCAGGCTGCTCGTCTTATATTGCATGGTGGTCATACAATTCTCAATACAAGAAGAAAAACATGTCATTTGGGTTCGGAAATGGCAGAGAAGACTTTTTTTTATCTTAAAGTCCTTCGCACCAGTTGTGAAGTACAGTATTCTACAAACCGAATGTTCTTCCCAACATTAGCCACAAGCATATCAGCCCTATCACCACGAAAAGCCAATGATGGCATGTATTATACTGGTAGGAACCCCCTGGTTACACCAGCCCACAGGGGATTATTGTGTCCGTCCGTCGTGCAGGGAGGGGCTGGGTGGGGAGGGGAGGGTGGGGAGGGGCTGGGTGGGGAGGGAGGGTGGGGAGGGGCTGGGTGGGGAGGTTGGGGCTGGGTGGGGAGGGTGGGGAGGAAGGGGCTGGGTGGGGAGGGTGGGGAGGGGCTGGGTGGGGAGGGTGGGGCTGGGTGGGGGGTGGAAGGGGTGGGGCTGGGTGGGGAGGGGCTGGTCACCCCGTGGTGCCCTTATAAAACTCAACGTTTATCCTACTCACGCCGGCTTGTGCTCGCCCTCACAGTCGGGCATATTTGCGGAATACACCACGCCGCCGTTGACCCTGGCCATTGACCGAACAACCCAACGTTCCTACCAGCTCCCTCCGCAGGAATGTGTTAGAATGATATCTTGCGCCAAGTGAGTTTACTCTTTTTCTTGATCGAGATTCATTTGATAAGATGAAGATTCCCCAAAACAAAATCACTACATCCACCTTCTATATAAAGCCCCATCGTCACCAACACTTGCATGGAGTGAGTTTATGGCCTCAGCCCAGTCACCAACGACTGTACAAAAAAGCAAACAAGTAACATTTGGTTCTGAACTTAATTAGCGTAAATTCCAGCTCTGAGAAGAAAAAAAATACTACATTGCTTTGACTGCAATACGATTAACATGACTCTGAAGCAGAGTGTTGTGGGGGGGGGGGTTCTTCCTCCTTGTGTGAATCAGAGGAAATTCGAACACATTTCAAAAGTAGATCTGTGATATCAGCTTCTGTGGGCCGTTCTCTACAATGAGCTATTGTTCTGCCCCTTCCTAGAGTCCCAAATGTTTTTTTTTCAGTCTTGTGACATGATGCCGAAAGCACTCATCATAAAATTGGGGTAAAGTAATAATATAAAACACTTACAGTCAGAGGCAAAGCCAGGATTTTCAGGTAAGGGGGGGGGGGGCAACCCCTCCAGCAATGAAAACTGATAGTTATTAATAAGTAAGCACTTGTCCCTTGCTTTTTATTCGACGCGTGTGTGGCGATGGCGCATGGCCTGGAAGTATGCTACACAGTGGCAGTTTGGGTCGCAAAATGCCGATTTATTACGAATAAACCCCAGTGATCCAATCGAAATGAGAGATTTCGATCGGATCATTGGGGGGAGGGGGGGGCACGTGCCACCCCACCCCACCGGCTCCGCCACTGCTTCCAGTGACTCTGTCTCGGTGCTAAACAATGAAATGAAGCGCATTCAAAGTTGCTGCTGGAGTTGCGCGAGCACAACATTTTTCATGCAATCCGTTTTGGCACAACTGTGAACAGCTGAGTCAATTCTCGAGTTTGTTTCGTTTAACCACGTGAGAGCTCATGAGAGGTCGAGAGACCTGAATGAGTCGTATTTGCGAGAGTCACCTATGTCACCAAAATGACAAAAACACATTCCTCCTGCGGAGGGAGCTGGTAGGAACGTTGGGTTGCTCGGGCAATGGCCAAGGTCAACGGTGGCGTGGTGTATTCCGCAAATATGGCTGACTGTGAGGGCGGGCACAAGCCGGCGTGAGTAGGTTAAACGTTGAGTTTTATAAGGGCACCACGGGGTGGCCAGCACCTCCCCACCCAGCCCCACCCCTCCCTCCAACCACCCAGCCCCACCCTCCCCACCCAGCCCCTCCCCACCCTCCCCTCTCCACCCAGCCCCACCCCTGCCATTTTTGGATGCACGACAGACGGACGGACAGACACACTAATCCCCTGTGGGCTGGTGTAACCAGGAGGTTCCTACCAGTACAAGCTAAACAAAGTACTGCAATAACCAATCAAAACGAAGTACAGCAATAACGAATGCAAATAAAAAAACGCTGCATCATTGTTTTGTATCATAGGGTCGTCTTCTCTTTTTGAGATTGAGCGTACACTATCACAGTATTCCCAAGTTATTTACGAACTTACTATCTGCGATTTTGGCTATCCGCGAATTGCATCTCGAACTCTACACGACTGCATCGAGATAAAAAAAACAATAAAGTGATGAGAGAGAATGTAATGCGAGAAAGGAGATCAAGTGATGAGATCAAGTGATGAGAGAGAACGTGATGAGATAAAGAAATGAAAGATACATATTTTTTACGTATTTAATAGCTCATTTGTGTATTTAAGGTAATCCATTAAAAAGGTTTTCGTCGGCCAATATCATTATCCGCGAAATTTGCTACTCATGAGCATCTCCGGAATGCATATCTCGCAAATAACGAGGGAATACCGGACACATTACATGTTGAACAATGCCCGAACAACGTGTTTTTCCCATATGAGTCTCTCCCTCACACATACACAGCTCATTCAACAAGCCCTTGACTTCAGTGTCCCTGCCCCTCCCCCACTCTCCAAGTGGGAGAGGCCAGAGGGTGTCAAGTGATGAAGGGTTGTGACATCACTTGCATTTTTATTTGCACGGAGAATGCCAATCGCTTTGATTATTTCACATGGGCCCTGCGACAGGGACGGCGCTTCTAGTTCTGTACATTCCATTTCGCAGGGTTCCGCGAGCTTATTTCCCCATGGATCAAATGATAAAATTAGCATGCGGATGGCTGGCCACGTGATGTCATGCATCATGCGTGCAGGCGTTATGACATCACGACATCGTGACACCGTTGCGTCTGTACTTGTGCCCACTAATCTGTACCTCGTCTCCAGCTCTCTCTCTCATGTACAGGTTTTACTGGTAGGACCCTCCTGGTGACACCAGCTCACAGGGGATTATTGTGTCCGTCGTGCAGGGAGGGGCTGGGTGGGGAGGGAGAGGCTGGGTGGGGAGGGGCTGGGTGGGGAGGGGCTGGGTGGGGAGGGGAGGGTGGGGCTGGGTGGGGAGGGTGGAGAGGGGCTGGGTGGGGAGGGTGGGGAGGGGCTGGGTGGGGAGGGTGGGGAGGGGCTGGGTGGGGGGTGGGAGGGGTGGGGCTGGGTGGGGAGGGGCGGGTCACCCCGTGGTGCCCTTATAAAACTCAACGTTTCACCTACTTACGCCGGCTTGTGCCCGCCCTCACAGTCGGGCATATTTGCGGAATACACCACGCCGCCGTTGACCCTGGCCATTGACCGAGCAACCCAACGTTCCTACCAGCTCCCTCCGCAGGAATGTGTTTAAGCAGCAGCAAACTCCACTGCTGGGTGGTTAGATCAATTCAACTCAAGATTTGGGGCATTCATAATCTACTGTAGATATATTTTCGTGTCTCACTAGGTTTACACGCAAATGTTTATTACAGTAAGAAAAATAAGGATAGGTTTCATCTTTTCTGGAAATAAAACAGGTGTTAAGATGTTCAAACACCGAATAGATAGCTTGTGCAAGGAATCAAGTCTGCATTAACCACACATACTTGTGGTGAACATGCAAATAAACACGATATAAAGCCTCTCACGCCGAGTCGTAAATGCCCTGATACGTGTGGCATTGTCTTTGTGCTGTCCGCCTTGTGGCGTTCTCCGGTCTGACACTGGTGAGACTAGGCCATCAAGAAGGATGTCTCTGGTGGAGGCCAATCAGTTTCAGAGACAATGCCATATATTATTAGAGCATAATAGGGAACGTTTTGGGCTCCAAACATGACCTGTTATATACAGTATATGTTCATTGTATTATTGGTGCTTGTGTACAATGGCGGAGCCAGGATTTTCAGGTAGCGGGGGGCAACCCCTCCAGCAATGAAACACGATAGAGGAGTTGTTAGTAAGTAAGGACTTGTGCCTTGCTTTTCATTCGACGCGTGTGCGGCGATGGCGCAGCCATCGATCGAGGGTCGAATTCGAACCGCGTTGTGTGATCGGCATTGCGCTCGCTGAAGGTGAATGCCTTCAGCAGGGAAGTCGTGTACTGTATATGCAACTGTGCACAATTCTGTGAGTCACTTATAACTGCTTTATTATTGCCAATTATGGACTCAGACTATTGACCTATCATCTCATAGAGTCCCTGGCACATAATAATATGTTACATAGTGGCAGTGGGGGTCGCAAAATGCCGATTTATTTACTAATAAATCCCAATGATCCGATTGAAATTAGGAATTTCGATCGGATCATTGGCACGTGCCCCCCCCCCTCCCCCCACTGGCTCCGCCAGCGCTTGTGTACCACTACTAACGAAGCTTTACCAAATAATGTGTTTTTAGGAATGGTGGTTTGCCGATACAAACACTATGCAGGCTCAACGTTGTTGGGGCAGTGGTTAACACTCTGTGCCTCAGATGGAAGGAGGACCTGGGTTCGATTCTCGACTCGGGTGCCTCTCTGTGTGCCATTTGTCTGTTCTCCTCCTGTGCTGCATGGGTTTTCTCCGAGTTCTACAAATGTCCAACCAGAGCTAACTAAAAAAAAAACATGTCACTGGTTCTAGATTTGAAGTTTTCGTGACTGCAATGATCCATATACTCTTTGGTTCTTTCGGTAAAGTCACGTATGTGAAAATAAAAAATAATAATAAAATAAAAATGAGAATAACTAATACAATTTTTTTTATTAAATGTAGTTATTCTCATTTTTATTTTATTAGTATATTTTTTCACCTACGTGACTTTACTGAAAGAACCAAAGACCATATCCATTCAGACGCTGTCTCCCCGACAGACCTGGTCTTCACCTGAGGACGGCTGCTTGCGTTGTGGCCGAAACGTCTTGAGAATTATTTTATTATGTTTTATATTATTTTATTATTTCCCTTCTACGTGACTTTACCGAAAGAACCAAGAAGAAAAAACAAAGACCATGTCACTGGTATTGGCCAGACATCCCAATGCTGCAAATGACTCAATTGCTATTATTTCCGGTTACCGAACGAATACATTTTAAGGTCGCACTCATGACACACAAAGTGCTTGCCACAAATGAACCGCAACACTTTGCTGATCTCGTCAAGGGGCATAAACCATCGAGCAAACTCCGGTCATCATCGCAGAAGCCACTTTTGGCTAACCATCGAACAAAGATGGTCACCGCATCGCGCAGCTTCTGGAACGCTCTTCTTTCCGATGCTAGGAAGCCACTGGAGCTATGCACTCTTCAATTATAGATGTGTTTTCTTGTCCTTCCACCGCACCTCCGGTTGGTACGGTGTGCTACGTACGGAGTTGAAAGACGTTCAACATACATACACGTATTAATTCTAGATTTGAAGCTTTCGTGACTGCAAGGATTCATATTCTTAGGTTTTATCGGTAAAGTCACGTAGGTAAAAAAAAATTACAATTAATAAATGTAAAATAAAAATAAAATCACGACGTTTCGGAGGCAACCCAAGCCTCCGTCTTCAGGTGGAACCGTCACAGCACGATTGCTGTATCAAGTAAGAGAAATTCCAAGAAAACGGTCCTTGTATATATACTGGTTGAGGGTGGGATGAGCCAATTGTGAGGTTCGGTGCGGCCTTTGTTGTGTAGACTGGTTTAAAAGAGTTGTTAAGGTGAGACTTTTATTTTAATGTTTTACCTACGTGACATTACGGAAAAAAAACCTAAGAATATACACACACGTAACAACACCGCCCCCTGCTGGCAAAACGTAGCAGGACCCTCCTGGCCGAAACGACCGCTAGACGGCGTCGGCAAGCATCTCATGAACCAAATGCAGCTCTGACGTTAACATCTTATCGACGTCTTCTTGGTTCTTTCGGTAAAGTCACGTAGAAGGGAAATAATAAAACAATAATAATAAAACATAATAAAATAATTCTCACGACCGTTTCGGCCACAACGCAAGCAGCCGTCCTCAGGTGAAGAACAGCGTCAGACACTGTCTTCCCGACAGACCTGTTCTTCACCTGAGGACGGCTGCTTGCGTTGTGGCCGAAACGTCGTGAGACGCTGTCTTCCCGACAGACCTGTTCTTCACCTGAGGACGGCTGCTTGCGTTCTGGCCGAAACGTCTTGAGAATTATTTTATTATGTTTTATATTATTTTATTTTTTCCCTTCTACGTGACTTTACCGAAAGAACCAAGAAGATGAATCCCTGCAGTCAAGAAAGCTTTACATCGAAATCTTATCGAAGTGTTGGAGGACTAGCACAGTGACAAACCACTACAGAGAGAGAGAGGCATGAAGGATCACCCTCCTGCACTGAATCACAGCACAGTTATCAATCGACGGAGGCAACTAAATGTAACTGAATTTCAGGATGCTGTACATCATGTAGCATCGACAATGCGTGTAGTTTTACGTCCATTGCCTCTGACTGATTTTTCAAACAATCTCTGTCATTGCACGCGTATGCCATGCTCATTGTTGCATCCTCTCTATATATATAGTCTGCTATGGTTAATGTTTCCAATTTTCATACTTTAAAGAACATTTCAAGACTACTAAACCCGTGCCTTCAGAGCGGTGGATCACTAGCGTGCACAACCACACCCGCCAACCTTGTTCGTGACAATGCCAATGATGCACAGGTAAAGGTGCAGCCTTCAATCGCTTGCTTATGACGCTGCTGGTGGAAGGGTCTCTGCTGGAGCAAGACCTAGAGAGCCCCTCTAGTAGGTATTTGGCTGACTCTTCTAAACTGGCCACATATCTTCGAGGTGGGAATACCCACCACATGACCTGTCGATTGGCTGTGGTGTATCCATATCCATGTATACCGATGGATGGACAGAGCTGGTGGCTTTCAAAACGTTCCCATTGTTTCAACTGCCGCGCCAGGAGATCGAATCGATCCAGCGACATAACAATGGCAACATTTCCGCAAATCGGTGGAAATTTCAAAACGGCTGGAAACGTCCATCACTTGCAACCTCACTCACCTGATGTTCGTCTGGAAGTTGGCACGTGGACAGCACTGCGGATCGACGTCGGCCCTGTCTCTCCTGCCACCCTCCGCCTCCAAGCTGCTGCGCCTGCTCTGCAGCGCAGCCGCCAGGCCAGCACCAATACCGGAGCCACCTCCTCCTCCGTCTTCAGCATCAGACGCATCGTCAAAGGAGCCCAGCACAAACTTGGCCAGGTTGGCCCTTCGCAGCTGCGCCTCGCCGCCACCTGCCCTGGAGCTGTCGCCTCCGCGGGGTGGGAGGCTGCTGACCGTTCCATCGATCTGGCCACCGACGGCGCTTCCGCGACGACTACCGGCAGCCGGAACACAATCGTGTTCAAGCTTAGTGCTGTCTGGGACAGCGGTTGCAGGAGCTGCGTCGCTTGCGCCCTGCTTTAAATATCCACTGGGTATGGCCAAGCAGTTAGGCGTGTCTTGCGAATGACCTACTGCAGAATTGCCGCACAGATTTTTAGGTTGGCTTTGAGTGTCGGCTTGATGCGATGATGCTGCCGCATTGTTGGGTTCTCTACCGGATTCGAAACTGCCTCTCCGAACGCCAGCCTTGGGAGTGGCTGCATTGTGGGCTTCTTTCCAGAGCTGGTTGCTCGAAATTCTTGACCGTTGTATCTTCTTGTGTTTTTCTGCCATTTTCTCGAGAGCCAAAGACGCTGCAGTTCCAGTTCACAGTCAAGAAGCGGGAAAATCCTGAAACGAGAGCAAGCAAAAATAATTTCACAAGTGAGAATGTAGTCACACTTGAATTAAAGCGTCTTAATATGGAGTTCACTTATCACACTGATTACGCTGCGGAACATTTAATATGTGGCCAAGCAGCTGCCGTGATTTCAAATGATAGCACATTTATCGATTGAATGACTGTAGTTTTTTCAATTGCTACAACACGTGGGATGATATTAAGACACTCTTTACAAATGTAACATTATCAGCCATGATTTATCCACTGCTGGATGAAGGCCTACTTAAGCAGTCAGCATCTCTCATGGTCTCACAACGTAAAAATCCATCTACCACCTGCAGACCAGCTGCTTATTTCATAGTTCCATCTCTGTGCTGGACGTCCCTGGAGGAGTTTTCTCTCCTTTGCCTGCTACTCAGTTGTTAGTCTCGACCACCGGCCATCATCCCTTCTGGAGACATGTCCTGCACAAATCCACGTACATCACCTTTCATGGCAGTCACAATGATGTCTCGAACTTGTGGATGTCTCCTGAATCCGTGTGTCCCTCTGTCTTTCTCATTGTTTACTTCTAAGAATGCACCTCTCTCTGCGTCTCTGTGCATTGATGTGTCAATGTATGAATATCACGTGACGTTGGTCATTAAATAAAGCAATATTTTAGAAATCCACACTTTGAGTGTAACTTAGAAATACATAACAATAATAATAAAACGCCCATGCTTTAAAGTCAATGTACGTGTGTATGTTTTTAGGTTGGATCACGTAAATATAAATGTGTCATTAAGGCTACCACCACCCGACACAGCCAATTAGTAAGGTTTGTCAGGTAAACAAAATGCCAATTATTTACGAGTTTAGCACACTGATGTGTTGAAGAGTAAACCCACAACATTTACAATTCAAGTGAGTTTATTCTCCCACACACCGGTGTGCTGAACTAGTAACTCATTTGCACGTTTTGTTTACGTGACAACCCTTACTAAATGCCTGTGTCGGATGGTGGCGGGTTTAACGACACATTTATATTCACGTGACCTAACCCAAAAAAACTATGATGGATAATATTGGTCATGAAAGCCTACGTGTTAAATTGTATTTTTTGGTATGGGTTCATGTGACCTCTACAGTCATGTTTGGTCACCTTAGTCACCATGATGTAAAAGAAGCGTAAACTATTATTCAATCGAATAGCGATTGTTGAATCGTGACAATCGATCAAATCATCCCGGGGAGCAGTAAACCACTAAACCCAATCTCCATACCGCCCCGTCGTGGCAGTGAAACATTACTGCCTCCTGCTGGTTAGATTGAGGTATTTTACCTATACGAAAAAGATACTTACATTATGACTTAAAACTTTCGTGACCGCAGGAATTCATATTCTTTGGTTCTTTCGGTAAAGTCACGTAGATGAAGACCGCTTGTGTTGCGATCGAAACGTCGTGGGTTTTTTGCTTTTATTTTAATTTTAATTTTCTATCTACGTGACTTCACCGAAAGAACCAAAGAATGTAAAAAAAATACTTGTTCATGCAGAATTTTAAATCAGTATGTCCCTGTATGTTGAACTTCTTTCGCACGATACGTAGCCAACCCTATTAATCGGAGGTGCGGAATAAGAATATGTGTTAATGGGTAATTATGGAGTTAATTGATTCTTGATTAAATATACTGTTGGTCATGCATGATGAATACAGTTTTGCAATGTGCGTTTAATAGTCGCATACATTCCAACATAAATGTACTTAGTGATAAACTCCACTAAGGTACTTGAATTTAACATTATTAAATATTTATATTTACAAAATTAATCACGTAAAAAATTTGGAACGAAAGACAATATCATTACGTATTAATAATATCCGGAGTTCATAAACGACCATTTGCTTAATCCTGTACTTCGTATTCGAACAGCAGATACGAGTTCCAATATTTTAATAGAGGCAGTCGTGTCATGTACAGTCATTTGTCAATCCACTGCTGGATGAATGCCTCCCCGCGCCATATTCGTCATGGGGGGGGGTTGTTTGACCATACCTTACCACGCTGGTCAGTGGGAGTTGGTGAAGGGATAGCCCACGCCCCGTTTCAGATAGCACTCGCCCACACGTGATGGCCTTAGCCGGGAATCTAACTCAAGTATTCAGATTCACAGTCCAGTACGCTGACCACTGCGCCACCACTCCCCGTTCCCAAGTCGAGGGTCAGAGCTGCACACCAATTAAGAACTGGTGCAAAGGTGCGTTTGTTCCATGGTTACTCCACAGCGAGTGGGTGAAAGGTGATCCCTCCAAAACGTAAGTTAATAATTTCCAAAATAGATCCAGGCAATCTTGGCAGGCCCAACGCTTGCCTGTGGACTCGAGCAATGTGATCCACTGAATTCAATAAACTCCTGGCGTGACGCTCTCATCGCACTTGCCCAACATTGTGAATGTTTACCCACAATCAACACACGACGGCGAGTGAAGTTTGACACTTTTAGTTAAAGCCTCCAACAACCATCCATCAATGCTTCCTGCGTGTGTGTGTGTATGCACGTCGAACTCTTTAGCGCAGCACAGTACGTAGCCAGCCGTGCAAAATCGAAGGTGCGGGGGAAGGACAGCAAACTAAACACAAAAATCAGTTCAAAGAAATGAGATTTCGACTTACAGAGAGGCAGTGTGCTCCACTGGGCTTAACTACCGGTGTCAAACTGCCCACGTTCCCACGTGTACCGTTGACTCCGAGTCAGCAGCTGCCTCTGAAAATTTACAAAGATTGTGAGTCCCACGGATGACAGCCTCTTCCCGTGCCCCGGTCACATGCCCCGCTGCTGCTTTACACAAACAGCACGCGCTCAAACGCTATGCCTTGCTTATCTTTTAACAGTTCCCGGAAGGTTTCAATGATGCAAACTGTTAGGGAATGGAAGCGTATTCCTCTGCATGGGTTGTAGTGGGATGACGAGTGTATTAAAGAAAAGTATGAACAGTCACATTGAGCGCAAGGACAAACGCTCATTCATGGCAGAGGTCAAACAAGTTCAGATCTCCTTCGCCATTGATGTTAGCCATGGACGGGTATCCAACTCACGTGGCCAGGTTCATAGCGCAGTGCGCGAATCGCTGTGCCAGCATTCCAGTAATACCGACATTCTCTCACAGACCTTGGGACGTAAGCTCATAAATCAGAGGCCAGTAGTGGGCCATGCAGTTCGGATAAGTGTACAAAGGACTTGGGTATTTTTAACTACTAGCCCATACGCCGTACAAATCGTTGCTTTGTGCAGTGTATATCTGCGTGTGGTGTATTTCTGTGTAGAAAAAAAAACATGTGAACCAGTCAATAGATGGCATATGTACGGACTTTTTTGTCAATCCACTGCTGTATGAGGCCCTCCCCAAAACGTGCGTGTTAGCGGGGTGAGGTTACTTGACTAAACATAATAATATTATGAACTAGAATATACCATTTAAAATTAAAGCTAAGAGGCTACAGCATAGGCCATAAGTCTTTGCTTATCACCTTCAGCTGAATCCTTCGGCAGCCAATCTCTAACACTCAAGGGCTGGTTGGTTCTCTAAACTGCCAAGCTAAACTTCATGAGAATGTCAGTCTGTTAATCGTGTACGTGATAAACAGCGCTTGTTAAACAGCGATGGGGAAGTGTGCTGGCCAATGAATCCCATTTACATACCGTATAAAACATTGTGTCCAACAGTGAACACCCTTCGATGCAAACAACCACGCATACGAATCATACATTAAGCCATACGCACGCACACAAATACGTACATTAACAAATAGGATGTATAGATTCCGCTGTCCGGTAGACAGTAATATATGTGCATACGTGCAAGGTAGGTGGGCGATTAAGGAATGAGTTGTGCAGGCGTGGGTGTTTTGACTGTATCGTACAAATTTATCAGTATTCAAACACACACACACAGCAATGTATGTGAAAATGCTATCAAGCTTGAACCGTTACGAGAGCGCACAATGCATGCCGTGACACGTCGGCAGTGGGCATGAAGCAACTGCGCACGCATCCACACACACACACGCATCTACACACACGCACGCACATCCACACACACGCACATCCACACACACGCACGCACATCCACACAGGCGCACGCACATACATACACACACGCACATACATACACACACACGCACATCCACACACACGCACGCACATCCACACACACGCACATCCACACACACGCACGCACATCCACACAGGCGCACGCACATACATACACACACGCACATACATACACACACACGCACATCCACACACACGCACGCACATCCACACACACACGCATCCACACACACACACGCACATCCACACACACACACGGACATCCACACACACACGCATCCACACACACACACGCACATCCACACACGCACATCCACACACACACACGCACATCCACACACGCGCACGCACATCCACACACACACATCCACACACACACACGCACATCCACACACGCACATCCACACACACACACGCACATCCACACACACACACGCACATCCACACACACACACGCACATCCACACACGCACATCCACACACACACACGCACATCCACACACACGCGCACGCACACCCACATACGCACACCCACACACGCGCACGCACATCCACACACGCATCACACACACATCCACACGCACGCACATCCGCGCACATCCACACACACGCGCACGCACGCGCGGCGCACGCCACCACGTATAGCAGCAGCAATAGCTCCTGCGGCACATCACTACGCCACCGCATTCGAGAGAGCAACGCCGAACGGGAGGCGCTTACCCCGAGTGCGACGATTGAGAGCCGTCGAAGACAGCGGCCGTCACACGCCGGGCTCCTCGGCACACCGTTGTCGCACCGTTATATGCGGATGACAGCGGCAATTACGCAGGCGAGCTTTCGATTCACCACCGCTCAATGCAGGCATCAGCTGTGCGGTGGGTGGGGTGGGGGTGGTGGAGGGGGTGGTGGTGGGGGGGGGTGTCTCGAGATCCCCATTGGACAACGCGGAGCAAAGTGGGCGTTGCCAAGGGCGTGTTGGGTGCGCGTGCGATGAAAGCACGTGGGGAGGAATGTCGTCGCCACGTGGGTTGAAGATTTTTTACGCAGACGTCATTGGTGGTCAGTTTAACACGCAGGCTTTCGAGAGAAATATCATCTTCCATAATAGAAGGTTTTTGGGGTTGATCGCGAAAAAATATATAAATGTGTCGTGTAAACCCGCCACCACCCGACACGGCCAATTAGTAAGGGTTGTCACGTAAACAGAACAAATGTGGCTGTCGCCTGATGAAGCTGGTTGTAATTACTGGCGAAACGTCGTACTCAGATTGTAAATGTTGTGGCTTGGCTCTCCAACACACCGGTGTGCTGTACTAGTATACTACACTATACAGTACTATACACTACACTATACACTACACTATAAACTACACACTATACACTATTATACAGAGGTGGGACAAAGTCATTGTTATGCAAGTCCAAGTCGAGTCGCAAGTCATCAAATTCATGACTCGAGTCTGACTCGAGTCCAAGTCACATGACTCGAGTCCACATCTCATAGGTGGGACAAAGTCAGTGTTATGCAAGTCCAAGTCGAGTCGCAAGTCATCAAATTCATGACTCGAGTCTGACTCGAGTCCAAGTCACATGACTCGAGTCCACACCTCTGCTATTATACACTACACTATACACTACACTATACACTACTATACACTACACTATACACTGCACTTTACACTACACTATACACTACACTATACACTACACTACACACTAGTGCTGTACTAGTGACGAATTGGCCACGTTCTGTTTACGTGACAACCCTTACTAGTTGGCTGTGTTGGGTGGTGGCGGGTTTTAACGACACATTTATATATTTACGCGATCTAACGCAAAAGTCTATTCTGGTCACTGGTGATGTCGGTGGTTGGTGTTGTGCGGTGTTGCGTTGCCTTCAAGGTACACCTAGCCTGGCACGCACGCCGCGGTGACGTCACCGCTACTTGGGGACTAATCCCGGCTGTTGTTGTTGTGGCTATGGTGCCGGAAAACAATATGGGGCTTGTAAGATTATTACGTCAATACAGTCCTCGATTCTTACGGTAGCTTAGATTTAAAAAGTTACGTAACGTCTCATGTAATGTTTTGTGCAACTCGTCACACTCATAGAACACGTATACAAATTCTAGATGATGGTTCTCAGAAAATACTTTTGGGCTGAATATTCATTTCAATTGATACGCTCCTGTCAATCACCGACTATTTTAGTGGCACTTTAAACGGTTTTATATCCAAATAAGCAAACATGACAACGTTTTAAAGTTTGCGATCTGTGATAACTAACTAACCGGGTTTATAATTAACGTTCTTGTGGCAGTAAAACAAATCGTTTTGGAAAATCTATTACACATATAAATATATATATAATCTCCCGTCGTAGCTTGTATCAACTCCATGCCAAAAATATTTTCACAGCTTTGCACGGTATTTCATTTATATTGGCACAAACTACATTTAAGGCGTGTTAAATGAGAGGAGAAGGATTGTATACTGTACTTGTAGCATTCATTTTTCTCGCTACTTAGAAATCCAGGTTATGTTTAGCTGCAGATGACAAGGTTAGGGCTCGGGTGACTGTTTGCGTGTCGAGGCAGAACGTAAATCATTTCCTGGAACAGTTGTCTCGCACAACTCGCCTATGCAGAGTAAACAGGTCACATAGCACGCGTCAAGGCGGCAGTAGACGGTGTCCCTTTTAAAGAGCGGCACATGTCAAAGCAGGACCCGTGCTAGTGATGTAACCAGAGTCAAGAGGCATTGGTGCCTCCACGTGATACCGTTATCCATCTGCAGATTTAAAAAAAGAACACATACCAACCAAAGTCAGTTCAGGCAATGATGTTTAATGGAATAACTCTAGTGTGCTGGATATAATAACGGGGGTTTGTTTCAGCGCGTAAAATTAAATCCTTTGTTAAGGCAAGTTGTGAAAATTTAATTAAGTTTAAAATAGTTTTATTTTATTTTACCAGGTTAGGCCCACTGAGCTATATCAATGAAAGTACGGTAGTATTAGTATTTGACTTTATAATCCACTTAAATGCCACGCGTGTGGAAATACACATGGAAAATGAAATCAGGTGACGGACAAATAGTGGAAAAGGAGGGAAAGAAGAGAGCAAAATAAATGTTAAAAAGCATGCATGAAAATACCGGTATAAAATTGAGAATTACATATTGTGAACCAAATAACTTTTCAAGTCCATCCACCTTTGGCCCTTAAAGACTGATGATTTCCAACAGCCTTTTCTCAAGCAGATTTGTTATTTGAAACAGCAAATTCACAACGACGCGATGAATTGTTACTGTTTCTTTTACGGAGCGTCTTAGGATGCGGTGAGTACGTTTATAGATTTTAACCGATGAACACCTCAGCAATGACCTTACCCAAAATAAACTGACTAATCATAGCAGTGCCTTAAAATAAAAATAAACATAATATATGCGACGTTTAGGACAATGGCATTTATTCTTGTCACATAGAGGCCAGACAGATAGAGTTAATCCGGGTTGGAGACTGCAAATTAAAGTTAAAACATGTTTTCTGATTACCAGTTTTTTTTTAATAGGCATATGAAGTTATCTTGTAGTAGCTACTTAATTAAATCAAAAAGTATATCTCCCATACTCAATGGTTGCATTCTTTCGGCCCAATCTCAGCACTGGAGCATCTGAGCTATAAGACGAGGACGAAGAATACACACTTACATGGGCTACATTCCTAAACCTTAGAATAGTCTTAAATTACCTGAGCCCAGAATGGCAATGACCAATCCAACCCCCCTCCCCCCTGCTCTGATGAGTCCAGTGTTGCCTGAGACCGTCGATGCAGCTGGTAATTCCGTCCGTAATGTCAGGGTGTTGCAATGTCTAAAGTGAGGGAGAATGTGGAATAAAACCATTTTAATCAGGACGTATAACTCAACTAGCAGTGATCAATCCACATGTGTCACAACACAGGCTGCGAGTGTGCGCGTCCCCTTTGAAAGTGGGAGGGGGGGGGTGAGTTGAGGGGGCGGAGACTCGCCACGCGCATGCGCACTGACCTCTCAGCGACCACAATAATAAAGCACGCGCGGCGGCAACGTTTTATATTCCGTAACGCGCATAAGCGGCGCGAGGCGGCGGCCCCCGCGCGCTGATTGGTCCGGGGCGCGCACGTGGAAGGTAGCCCCCCCCCACCTCCCGCCGCGATCCTCCGCTACCGTGGCTTATCCGCGCTGGGAAATGTAATCGGTGGTGTTGGGACGAAGGCCTCCGTCCGCGTCTCTTTGCCGCCGCTCGCGGGAGTTTGGAGCGGCGGCCTCGGCTCGCTGTGGTGACGGGGGTGTGTGTTGCCCTTCCATCTCCTCCTCTATCGCCTCCTCGTTCTCTCGGCTACCTCTTCTATCCCCCCCTCCTCCTCCGGGAATCGTCCGTGCGCTGCTTTGAACGCGACGCGTTTTGTTTACAAATTGGCAGCGCGGCCTCTTCGTGCAAGTTTTGTGTGTGTATAATGAAGAGCACGAGCACCTCGGAATGCCGATGATCAGTCATGAGGGTGAAACTGGTGTGTTTTATGTAGGCGGCGTGTGTACGAGAGCTGTCACTCGGGGTGAGACCGGCTGACGTGGTCACTGATGATGGTGACACCCGGGTCACAGGTTTGCTGATGGTTACTAATTGATCTGCAGTACCAAAGAGGGTGGAAGTGAAATGATAAACGTGGTATTTGATGTCATCGTGTGTGTGTGTAAGGGCTGTCATACCGATGATCACGAATATGGGTGAAATCTAAATGAGGGTTGTGGCTTACGGTCAAACCCGTGTAAGTGCTGTGGATTGCTGATCATTACTAACTAGAATGAAACCGAAGGAAGGACAGTGGATTATTAATGATCACTAATGAGAGTGAGACCCGTGTAAGTGCTGCGGATTACTGATGATCACTTTTTTGGAGTTAAACCAGAAGTAAACCTCTCGTTTAATATAATTACCATGTACAATAAGGGTGGTTATACAGTAATATACTGATGTTCACAAATGAATATTACATTGTTGACATTGGGATGTGTGTAACTGGGGTGCCGCGGTGGCGAGATGTGATCTCCCTCGACTCGTATTAACAAAGTTGTGGGTTCGATGCATGACCCTGACGCCTGTATATTTGCAGATTGCATGTCTCTCTCCCCCGTGGTCAACTGGATTTTTTTTTCTCCGGATCCTCCGGTTTTCCTCTCCACGTTTAAGATCAACATGCGTTAATAGAATTTGGCTGCTATGCATTTGCACATGATAAGCCACTTCGTTCAGCTGTCATTTGTGGCCAGGTTTTTTCTGAAAAAGAGCTATACAATAAAGCTCAGTGGGCCTTACAATGGTAAAATAAAAATTGTCACTGGGTTATTGCTCAATAATTAGGGGGAAATTGTTAATAATGTACATGATCCATGAGTGTTGTGTGAATACTTAAAATATATCTAGCTCATTGCTGCTGTTCTGGTATTGTGTCATATCCAAGGTGACCTGTACTGTACTGTTTACTCATGCTTTAACCATAATATGCAGTGCTGGTGGCTTTACAACTAATTTTAAACATTCACATTTTACACTGTGCTAGGCATGGCAACCTCTCTCCCTACAAGAAATGTCCACGGAATGTGACAGCAGCTTGGATTAAAGCTCTTTCTCCACTGAATTCTGTCAGTAGGTACTGTCAAATATGCAATTCAGCTTCAGAGTAGATTGGTAATATTTCAACAGCAGACGGTGACCCAGTTAAGCCTTTGTCTTGCTCTCATTTTTTTTCTCCAAGAGACTCATTCAATATTTTCGCTTTTATTGCCCACAAAGAGATTTAACTGTGGACTGATGGAAGTGAGGCAAGGTACAAATAATCATTTCAGAATATATTCTTGTTCTTGGTTCTTTCAGTAAAGTCACGTAGAAGGGAAATAAAAGAATATAAATCAATCTTTATTGATTTATATTATTACTTTTATATTATTTTATTATTTCCCTTCTACGTGACTTTACCGAAAGAACCAAGAATATGAATCCCTGCAGTCACGAAAGCTTTAAATAAAAATATATTCTTGATTTAAGAATGTATTCATTTAGATCTCTATACATCTTTAAAATGTCCCCTTCATGAGCTTAAATGCTACTTTCACAAAATTCGCATATATTCTCCATATTTTACAAACAATAGATTTTTACACTCACGATTTCATGACTGTTATCGTGAGCATGATAATACATTTTAATTGAAGAATCTGCATTATGCCTATGTACTATGTAATATAAAAGCTTGGCGGATGCTTGCTCGTGCCTTCCTGGCCACTGAACTGGTGCGACAGTGGCCAGTTGAGAGTTGCATCGAGGAACTGCCACTGTTTGTGCACTCGTGCGTTTACATCTGCAGAGACGCAGAGATGTTTGGCGCGGGCGCCCAGAGCCAAAGCACTCGTGCCGAGTTCCTGGACCGAGCGCGTGTGGCGCGGGAGGAGCGGCGAGGCCAGCGCGATCGAGAGCGTGCCGCCATCAAGATCCAAGCACTGGTGCGCGGCTTCTTGTGTCGCCGATGCATCGCCCGCCGCACGCGGTAAGGGAGTCGTTTTTTTCGTATTGTGGGGAGTTGTTCTGCAGCATTCATGTCAAGGTTGTTGAGCCAATGGACGGCTTAAGGAGTAGCCTGCTAAATACGTGAAAGCTGCCACAAAATTGTTGATGTAGGCAGTAGTCTACTTTGCAGTCCATGGTTTGAGATTGGTGAGCGCAAATGCATTGTGGGCTATTAATTTCCCATCATTTGTTAGAAACGGCCAAATCTGCCGTGCAAAGGTTCTGGTGTGATTAGTTACAGGTAAATAAAAATGGGGAGGTTCATAAAAAAATTCTTGTGGTTTTTTATATATTCATGCAAACTGCATCTCACAATGCTACACATGCGCAACATATAAAGGTGCATGTATATTAAGATGTTTGAAGCCAATAAATGAGTGTTAATACTCCTGGGATTTGCAATTAACAAAATCGAAGAGACACTGGGAGTGTCCCACATTACTCCACACTGAATCTCAGGATTGAATGAGGCTACTACTTGAGAGCTTTCCCTCAAACCCAAAGCAGATTCTAGGACTAATATAGGCTTTAAGAGGTTTTGAAAATTCTGTAAAAATTATAACATGTTATTTTGTTACCCCGAACTTATCCATCTTATTTCAGGTGGTCTATCCAGAGTATTGATTTTTTTTTTCTCAGAAATGCAAAGTTTGCTTAAAGTTAAACATTAATTCATCCTCAATCTGAAAGTATCAAACACTCAGAATTGTTTACTTACGGACATCAAAAGAACTCTCCATTTCACAAGGTGTCCTTTTATGCCAGTAGTGTGGCCACTCAAATTACCCGGACTGTTACATCAAATATACATTCAAGGTATTTGTTTATAGAGGCAGAAACATTTGACAGGTGGTAAGGACTTTTGTATAAAATAGGCACTTTTGTATTTTATAATGAAATAAAGCATCTGAGAGAGCACCTCACACCAGCACACGTGTACACCCCATATGAGACATTTATGTGAGCGAACATAATAGATTTGCTTTGCACAAGATTTATATCGTAACAGATAACAATGTGCAATTGTTAATCTTTCATGAAGTGATCGTGAAAACTGGCTTTCAATCTTCATCAAAAGCAGCACAAAAAACACTGAACCTCCTTGTGTAGGCTCTTGAAGGTAATCACAAGCTCATGAATCACTATGAGACCTCATTTGCCAGTGGCAAAATATAAGGAGGTCTCATAGTGTAAATGCTTACCCCGAGCTCTCAATACTCTGATAGTGTGCTGTCTTTGAGTTGTACGCCTTTTGGCGTCATCTGGTCCAACACCAATGGAGACTAGGCTCTAAGAAAAGCTGTCTCGGGTGTGGACCAATCAACTTCAAGGACAGTGCATATCATTATCAGAGTTGTTTCTTTTTGTTTGCATTTTGACTGCTTGTGTTGTGGTTATTGCAAACATGCCTTGTATAAAGGTGTCAGTTTTTGTACCAGTTTAAAGGGTAAAAAGCTCATGAATCACTAGCAATAAAGAGGTGTTTAGTAATTTCCAGTTGTTTGGCATGGATGCTTGAAATTCATGCAATAAGTACTGTGTTTTCCTTGTAGGCACGAGGTGGATGAGTTTTTCTCTGCACAAGAAGCCAGTCCTGCAAAAAAGAATGCTCTCTGTCTGTTTAAAATTGGGCAGAAGCTGCTCTTCATCTTTAACACAGCAGAAGATGTCAAGGCAAGTATATGTTTTGGATTTAGTGTTTCAACTATTCTCATTCATAATAAACGTTTTTGGGGTTAGATCGCGTTATTTATAAATGTGTCGTAACCCTCCACCACCCGACATGGCCAATCAGCAAAAAAAGTGTCACGTTGACAAAAGACAAAATAGTTCACTGCTTTAGCCCACCGGTGTGTTGAAGAGTGAATCCACAACATTTACAATTTTTGAGTACGACGTTTCGCTGGTAATTACATCCAGCATCATCGGGCGAATTGCCCGATGACGTTTCTGCTGATTGGCCATGTCGGGTGGTGAATAATGTTGGTCGCGAAAGCCTATGTGTTAAACTATTCTTATTCATGAATGTTACTGCATATAAAAATAAATCTCTTTGTATCCCTTTTTTTCATCTTAAGTAGGTATTATTTCTAACATGGCATTTACTGGGATTTTTAAATGTTTTGTTGTGCCCCTTGTTTGAATATAAATTTTAGTTCAATGTATTTAATCTTGGCATAAAGCAGTGGCAGTTTATCAGCACTGCTCTATGAACCCAGTGACCTGCGTTTGTTTCCAGGCCACAGCTAACGTCAGTGATATCTGAACCAGTCCTGGCTCCCTCCCATCCCCTTCATCGGTTCACATGAACCAGTGTAGTAAAGTGTGGTCAAACAACTCCCAGTCCAACAGTGGATTGGCACAGGGCTGATAGTTGTTATTACTTTTAGTTTAAAATATATTCGTGAAATTAATGTCTTGCTGATATAGGGCAATGTACTCATGTGCTTTTTTTCGGCAGAGGTTTGAAAAGTTCTGCCGGCACTTGCTGAGCAGTATGGAGGAGGATAACGACTCGAAGGTATGCGAGACATTACAGTGCACCTATATTAAGACTGATGCTTGTAAGCTCCATGATAAATGTAAATGGGCATCGTCTTCAATCTCCAAGTGTCAATTAAGCTTCGAGTGTGATAAATCGTGCGCAGTCATCAACCTGTGCCCGCTCGAGGTGGATACTGAAATGGATCTGTCTGCATTTCACATCGCTGCCTGGTGTGCAAGTAACAGTTTGTTCCTAGGTGTGGTATGTATCCCTGGCACTCTCTAAAGACTACATGCTACGATGGATCAAACAGCTCAAGGACGTCCTTTCGATCTGCTGCAGTTACTTAAAGAAACTAAAGGTACTGCAACGTTACAAAGAGTGACACTTTTGATAAATAAGCTGGAATTACACAAACTGTTTAAGGTGCACCTTTGTCGTGGGAGAAAACCTGGTGTTTAAGGGGCAATGATTTTAATTAATGTGGGAAACTGTTTTCTTTCCCTTCAGCCGGAAAGTATCTTGGACACAAAACAGATCACGCTGTTTCTCACGGTCCTGGTGACCTTCACTGATGCTGGGGGCTGGAGAATGGTGCGGGTCAAAGGTGAGAGGTCAGGAAATCTCAGTGGGAATTACACGCTTGGAAGCAGCTCCTTAAATTAGGTTGGGAGAAGATTTTTGTGTAGGAAGCAACTAGTAAAATTAAACACGTAAAATACTTACAATACACCGGAGTTTATTATCATGGTTGTTAATCAGATTTGTTTGATATTCAGGAACATGGTTAGGTCACCTTTGGAAGATAACAATTCATCACGTAACAATTCATCAATGAAATGGTTTGGAATCTTCAAAGTGTCTTATCATGCCTGCTCGAAAAAAGAGATGTGTTTTTTTACTTATGTAAATGTTATGCATTTTGTTTCATTTAGATTATTATGAGAACAAACAAAAGAAACATAAACAATACAATGTGTTACCTACTTGATTCTGTGTACTCGAGTGAGACTGAGACACCGAGCCATGTGTTGCAGGTGACACTTTTAAGATCAGCATGAATCTCATCTGTGCAAATGTTATGGGACATTTGAACCAGAAAGGACTCTACCCCGACTTACAGGTGCCCATGTCCACTGACTTTTTAGCCGACGTTACTTCGTACATTTGTATAGACGCAAACACATATAGCTATTGACTATCTTAGCTTAGTTCTTTGAATAGGTTGCTTAATGTGTCACTAAATCATCAGGCAACCCATGTCTGCTTCTCATCGAATTGTGTCATCAGTCAAAACTCTTTCCACAACACCTACATATTATATATCCTTCTGCACTGTTTGGTTCCAACTGGTCAGCATTCATCCTATATCGGTATTATTGGTGTAACAATATTCACCCTATCGCTGTGATTCAGTGATTTGTCTCAATGCAGGGTTGTGATTCGATTCAGGATTATTGTTTTTTTACATTGTGGTGCACCACCCAGCAATCCAGTTTCCATCCATGCAAGCGATCAATTAATTACAAACAGCTGTTTTCAAGTTGCTAATAATGTTGTAGTTGAAGCTTCAGGGGGTAACGGTCTCCCACTTGTTCTCAGATACTAATGACCAACGGACTGGCAAGGGTTGTACCAACTTTGAACAAAGCTACACTGACAGCTGTATTCACAGTTGCACTACGGTAAGTCTTACTGATTTCTATTGCATTTTTGACGATAAACATGTAATAAAACCTTGACTTTTGAATGATACTAATGCACACATGTAATTTCTTTACAGGCCTGTGGTCGCAGCCAAGTTTTCGGAAAACTTGCTAAGATCATTCACATTACACGTGCTCTCCGTTCCGGCGTTAGTGCTGCACCTGTCCAATATTGCCCCCGAGGTGAGCCAAGTGAAACACTTTCTCTGCAGTTCACCTCACAAATAGCCCCGGCTAACAGTACAACTACGGTAGCTCAATAGCAGTGCTTTAGTTTGAACTTTGTTTTTCCACAGTGCTTAAACATGATGTCAGGACACGACTTGTTTAGGAAAGTCTTGACATTCCTGGGGCAGAAGGATTATCAAGAGGATATCTGCATTTGCCTTGAAGGCACCATGTCCCTCTGCCTGCTCGGTAAGTTGTTGAAAATGTGTTGCTATGTAATTTTTTTTAGAAATAATGTCATCCAATGATTTAGAATCAGTGCACACTCTAGAGTGTATTGTCTAAAGCAGTGGTTCGTAACCTTTACCGCAGCCTTGCACCCCTTTGGTTCTCAGAAAGGGCATTTCGCGCCCCCAGGGTGTGCGTACACCCCAAGTTAAGAACTACTGGTCTCGAGTAAGGCTGTGTGCATTATACACAGTATGGTGATGTCATGTGCAGGGCATGATGGGGGAACTGAGCCTTTGGTCACGTTCGCACCTCTTGCTGAATAGAGAGCACAGTTTGCCTGTAGTTCGCCTATTTGTTTCCACCCTGCAAACACTTCCGCCCAATTAATTTCTCATCGTTTACAGAAGGTGTTAGAATTGATTTAAGTTGCACTTATTTATATTATTACCGACAATGAACGTAAACTGAATCTGACTTTACCTGCACTGGCAGTAGTTATGACACTGGTGCTAACCTTTATTTGTATTTATGCAGGAAATTTAATCATGCTGGCATTGTTAAATGAGAGCTTACTTGAAGAGGAGACAGAGGCATTTAGTAGCCTGGTGACTTCAGTGCTGACCTACTGCCAGAAATATGTTCTGCAGAAGAAGTCCAATCTCACTCACTGGCACCCTGTACTTGGCTGGTTCGCACAGAGCATGGACTATGGGTCAGTCAACACCTACCACCAACTTTGTTTCATTCCAAACCGCAAGCAGACTGCCTTGGGACACATTACCTTTAAAGAGCATCCTGCAATGTTATAAAATATCTTGCTGGCTCGTATAATAATACAGCTCTCTGGGCACTACTGTATGAAGACCCCATGCCTCCTTTAAATTCATGCAAGATTACCAAGTTAGTACTCATAATAATTCATGGACACTGTCAGTACACGCATGGAGGAAATTGGGCCTCTCCGCATGTCTATCATAAGGGTTGATTGATTATACTTCATGCTGGTTAGTGTGGGTTGATGAAAAGGAGCGACCTAGGTCTGGTTCAGATTTCCCTTGCCACTGATATTATTCTTAGCTGGGAATCAAACTCGGGTTACCTTGTTTACAGTGTAGTGCGCTAACCACTGTACCACTGCTCCTCCAATATATGGATATCAGAAATTCTGTAATATGCTATAGATTGTACATTGTTGACATAATTTTTGTTTAACTTATGCAATTTAGGAAATCATTATTGCCAGATATTTTTTTTTTTTACTTAGACTTAACTTTCACAGTACTAGACGCTTCACCGCAGAAGAAAGCATAATACTTTCAGCGAGGTTTGAAAGAGCCAGTTATAAAATAAATCAATTATTCTCTTATTAAATTGCACAAACAATTGATGAGTACGCAGCAACCCATCGCCTGGTGATGCTGCTGTTGTGCCGAGCAGGCTGAACGAGGCCATGCCCGCTGTGACGAAGCAGCTGCAGTCACTGTGGGGCATTCGCATGATCCGGGTGCTCTTCCGGGACGTGCTCACGCGCAAGCTGGCAGAGGGACAGGAGCCGGCCCTGGCAGCCGCCCCACCTACTGCCGCCGTCTCAAATGACAAGCCCGTGAAAAGTAGAGAATGCCACCGTCCACACGTACAAAACTTGAAACATTGCTGACTGCAGCCATTGTAATTTGAAAACATAAATGTGCAGCCCGTTTTTATCAGTCTACTGCTGGATGAGGATCTCCCCATGCCTTGTGCGCCATGAGAGATATTTGACCATGCTTCACTGGTCAGTGCGGGTAAACGAAGGTGGTGGGGAGGGTATAACAACAATGGATTTTTCGGCGCTGTCCTCTGCTGCTGTGTTTTTACACATGATCAACCCATCCAAGCAATATTCAGATTCAACTCTGATTAGCTTCTGAGATCTGACGAGATGGGACACATTTTACCTGATTTGGTCATCACAAAATTGGTACAAATTTTAACCATATGGATTCTGATTATTTTCAGCAGTTGCCAAAAATTAGTGTTTTATAGTATTGGCAGAAGTTTTACGAATTTGGCAATTGACAGGAAACAATTTTCTGTGTATAAATTATCTTGGCAAGCAATGGATACTGGTTTTGGTAAGCATATATTAGGATTTAGGTAATTTCACAAAAAATAATAATGCTTGTGTATTAGTGTGAAACAATGTTTTGCCCATTTTCATGGAAAAAACCCTTAACTTAAACATTTAAGTTGTGTTATATAATTTTCCTGAGATTAATTTTCTTTTGCTCATTGTGAAAGTTAGCTATATGAGCACAATATACATACAATTTCTCATGGCATAGGATCTATAGTGTGATAAAGTTCTCGTGGCAAATTGAGGCCACGTCACCTTATCGGCGAAGACACTCGTGCACAGCGGCGATTCTCGAATGCAACCCACGCGCCCCGCGTTCTAACCATGACCGTTTCCCTGGGCCGTCTCTGCAGACATGTTCCGAAAGGCGTTCCGGCGCTCTGCAGCCGTCCGCAGCATCCTGCGACCGGTGGGCGGCAAACGCGTGGATTCTCCCGAGGTGCAGAGGGTGTGCGGCGTGTGTGTGCTGTACCAGACGGCGCTCACCACGCTCACGCAGATCCGCCTCCAGATCCTCACCGGTACGACGGTGAAGCTCTCCTGCCATCACGTGCGGTGGCATATTTGACGTTTATCGGTAGAGTGTGAGAGGCAGTGCAAACAATTGAGAGTAAAGGCACTAGCATGTAAATAAATGCGCATGCGTGCTTTTAATGTGTTCAACAGATGGGTAAGAAAACAAGTTAACTTGTACAGGTTTAACATTTAATTCTTAGGATTATTTTCATTTGCTCGTTTTATTACGCTTTCCAACAACCGTAGAAACCATTAATGCATTTGCGTTGTCCTTGCCCCCGGCGTCCCTAGCCCCCTTGCCGTGTCTCGACCCGCGGACGTACCACTTCCTTTACACCGAGTGCAAAAGTGCCCTTTATTGCGAATTAAATACTTTCGAGGACAAACATATGGTCAGCATGATGAAGTATGGTCAAATGCATGGTGTTTTTCCTATTTGTGTTATATATGTAGAGATGTTACTTGCTTAATACAAAATCCTGTAAATACATGATTTGTGCATTCTTGGACAAAATAACGATTGCAACCACACTGCTACCAAATGCCTTATTTTTGACTAGGTGAAGTTGATGTGTATTGTAAATTGATATGTTAGGTAAGCTGAATTAAGCCACGTTTATTTGCTGAAATTGTATTGTGCAGGTCTGACGTATCTTGACGATCTCCTGCCCAAGCTGTGGGCCTTCATCTGTGAGCTGGGACCTCAAGGTGGCCTCGCTCTCTTTCTGGAGTGCCTGAGCAGCGACACGGAGGACTCACGCTGCTTGCTCGCTATGCTCACGCTCTTCTGCGACTGCTCTCGACACCTGATCACGTGCGTGTCTGCCCGTGTTGCCTGTAACACTGCAATTCAGAGGAGATTTAATACAATAGCCCTTATTCTTAGGTTTTTTCGATAAAGTCACGTAGGTAGCTTGTGTTGCCTCCGAAACGTCGTGATTTTTATTTTATTTTTATTTTA